>NC_091441.1:89563028-90163741 GCF_964237555.1 Oryctolagus cuniculus | reverse complement strand
CCAAAACCTGGCAAGGCATGTGATCTCCAGGGCTGTCCCACCCTTGAGAGGCCAGACTGACCTGCCAAGGCCAGTTATGCTCCAGGAATCTGGGGAAACTACTTTTTGCTTTCTTCCCCCACATTGGAGGACTCTCCCAAGACTGGTACTGGCTTGCCAGGGCAGTGACTGCTCTTGTAGTCAGGTACAGTCTTGAAGGGAAAGGCGGTAAGCAGAACATTCTTTTGGTTTTATTGCCAAGCCTTGGGTGTACTTCTAGTGAGAGAGCATCCTGTGTCTAGCTTGGACCAGTGGGGCCCTGCATGAGCCTTGGATTACAGACGCACTGTACCTTTGTGAGGTTTCCTGCCCTTGGGTACTTTTCTCTTTTAGAACATGTGCACAGAGATGAAGGCCAGTCAAGTACCGGACCAAGTGGGCTGGGGTGACCTTGGCCTCAAATTTTCTATTTGTAATAGGAGAACTAAAGGCAATTTAATGTACTCATCTTCTTGCAGATGCAAATGATGGGGCTTAGGACATGGTGCCTCCAAATATGACACTTTGACATATCGAGCAGTTTAAGGTCAGGGAATGTGAGAAAACGACAGAAAGCAGCAAGGTCCCTTTGATTTCTTCCCTGCCCTTCTCTTCTGAAGCCGGTTTGAAGAGCCTCATAGGAGAGGCCCTTGCCCTAGGCCAGGGAGAATGGAACATTCTTATCCCTGAAGACAAAGGGTCATAGCTAAGATCAGAACAAAAGGCCTTGCTATGTTTCCCCCAGTTTATTACCACTGGATTTTTCCATTTTTGCCCTATCTCCATGATTTTCCACTCTAGAAAACCCAGCACAAAAATACATAGGTGCAACCAATTCCTTGCTTTCGGATCTCCATTTCCCTGTGAAGATGCTCATGCCACATAAAACTTAGATTACATAAATCTGTATATGTTCTGTTGTGATTTTTTTTCTGTTTGTCTGTTATAGGGCCTCAGCCATGAAAATGGGAAGAGTAGAGAAAAAGCTGGTTTTCCTCCTTTACAAAAGCATGCAGATTTAAAGTCAAGGAAAAGCCTGTCCCAGCCCACAGAATTGTAACTCTCCTCCTAGTGTCTTCACCTCACCCCACAGAATTGCAACTCTCCTCCTAGTGTCTTCTACTCACCCCACACAGGCCCACCCCCACCTTTCCCAATCCTCCATGAATGGACTCCAGCCTTCTCCTTGCTCTTTTTTACTCTGTGGCACAACATGTAAGAACCCTGAGGTTCTTGGCTATGAAAAACAGAGCTTGTTGCTTTTCAAGAAAGTCAGGAAAGGACAAAAATGTGGAGAGACCTAGAGAAGGATCCTATATTTACTCTTCTTGTTGAATAACACATTTAAAAACCCTATTTTTTTAATTTGACAGATAGAGTTAGACAGTGAGGGAGAGAGACAGAGAGAAAGGTCTTCCTTCCATTGGTTCACTCCCCAAATGGCCGCTACGGCTGAAGCTATGCCAATCCGAAGCCAGGAGCCAGGTGGTGCTTCCTCCTGGTCTCCCATGTGTGTGCAGGGGCCCAAGCACTTGGGCCATCCTCCACTGCTCTCCCAGGCCACAGCAGAGAGCTGGACTGGAAGAGGAGCTACCGGGACTAGAACCTGGCGCCCATATGAGATGCTGGCGCCGCAGGTGGAGGATTAACCAAGTGAGCCATGGAGCCGGCCCCCAAAACCCTATGTTTTTAAAACACTGGTTTCATGTAGCTTATTCTACATGATCCTCAATATCTACCGAGCAAGGGTGAGGAGAGAAGAAACACAAATTCAACAAATTCATGAAAAAAGAATCAAACGGGAAGTTTACTATGGCACTAAAATTTCTGAAATCAATACATAATGAGGGATCTTCAAAATGCTTATGGAAATGTATATGAACAAACAATGCACGGAATTTCGATTTTCTGCACCAAAATAAATTCCATTTTCGATGACCTTTGTGAGGTCCCCTGATATCTGAAGAATGCTGTCCCAAGCAGTATGCATGACATGTAGATGACTCTCATTTAAGCCTCACAATAGCACACATTTTACAGATAAGGTAACCGAGTCACCAATCTTGGCTATGGCCACAAAGCCTGTAAGGGAAGGAAATTGAACCTAAACTTGGAATTACAAGTTGTATGTCCTTTCTAGTATTCCACCCCACTTCCCTGTTACGCTGGTCATGGTTATGCTAAACCTTTCAAGTGGAGCCACCAGATCCCAAGAGGCATGTCCAGCCCAAGTGACGTTGTGCCTACTCGCCTCTCTCCCATCACTGCTGGCACTGTTGATCCAAATGAGTTATTGCAAACTAGCAAAAAATATGTATCTCCAGTTCATGGCGACAAAATATAGCTGTGGAAAAAGGGGATGTCCTGCTAGAGACCCAACCCAAATCATCACTGGAGAAACAACAGAAATGGAAACAATAACAAAATCAAAGGCAAACCAGCCAAACACAAGTACACTTCCCATCTCAAGAAAAAAGAAAGGCAAGGCCCTCAAGAGGGTCACGCGACTTTTTCCTTCCACTAATTGTTTAGTCTCCATTGAAACCCAAGAGTCAAAAACAGGGCCACTGCCCTACCACTGGGCAATGGGGCAGCACAAGAATGCAGACATCTGGTGGGCTGACATGGGGCTCTGTCTGTGATCCCTCCTCCTTGCCAAAAGCCTAAGCAACCTGCACGAGGCACAGAGATTTCTGTATCTCAGCAAAATAAGAGGGGTAGGAGTAGGTCAGATATTACAGTGAGAATCTAAAAGTTCACTTAGGAAAGTTACGCTCCATCTACCTGGATGGGAATGAATCAGGATCCCAGTGCAATCTTTCTCTTGGCCTTCAAGTCCAGTGTCCCCATCGTAGGAGTGAGTAGGAGCTAGCGTCACGCTGGTGAGAAGGTTGCAATGGCTTAGTTAACTTTCAGCTCAGCAGGTATCAACAGGGCAGGAGGGAGGCTCAACAGGAATGCACTGCCGGCTGCCATCCCCAGGGGCAGGACCAAAGCTCAGCAGCAGGTTCTAAACTTTGGGAATTAAAATAAGACTTGGGGGTCAACCTGCTGTCTGTCCTTTTACAGGTGACGAAACCCAAGGCTCTGCAAGACTTGAACAGCTTACTGAAGGCTTCACAGTGAGTTCGAGTCAAGACCCAGGCCTCTTGAGTCCCTGGTCAAAGCAAGTCATCGCCCTGTACCCTATGCCAGCCATATTCCCCTGCAGCAGCCTGCCCCAGTCACTCCACCATGTCAGCTAAGCCATGGGAAAACATGGATATAGCTAGTCAAAGGCATCCAGGATAAAGGACTCCAAAGCTAAACAACTGGAAGGCACCCGGGGATTACCCGGAGAAGTGGATATGGGCAGGGATGTAGGAGAAAAAGACATGAAGACAGGGCTGCTCTGTGACGAAAGGATGACACTTTGACTTCATAGGACAGGTGGAAAACTAGTGGTGGGTCAGGAAGAGGCAGACTATCTTTATTGTGGTGAAATTCCCAACATAAAACCCACCACTTAACCACCTTAAAGTATATAACACTGTGGTATTTAGTACATTCACAACGTTGTAGGAGTCTTACAACTACCTTGTTTCAGAACATTTGTATCACTGCAAAGGGAAACCCTGTACCCACTGAGTAATAACTTCCCTTCTCCCCATCCCCTGAGTCCCTGGTACCACTCTTCTTTCAGTCTCTACTGATTTGCATATTCTAAGTATCCCGTATGCCTGGAATCACATCACATACGGCCTTTAGCGTCACATCATAGTTAGAATCACAGGTGAGGGAAAGCTTTGAGTCCCAGGATACTTGATTCTGGCCAAAGCCAGAAGCCTGCATGGTGGGGAGATGGCCGAGGTGGCTCTGGCCCAAGAGAGCAGCTGGACAGGAAATCCCTTGAGGGCTCCTATCTCAGAGAGACAGAGCCTATGGCTGCTAAGCCGCTCCTGAGGGATGACCTCTCTCGGCACCATCCCCGTCTGGTTATGGCAGCCACACTGTATATGGTAAAATTCAGAACTGGCCACTACGCGCCACCTGCTGACTTCCTGTCTCGCTGTTCTCCCTCCTCCTGTTCTGTCGACACTTGTTCGCCAGTTTCCCTGACACGCGCTAAGCGCTATTCTTCTCACCTGAGCATGTCTGACCTGACTGTACTGCTTTCTACTGAGCTGCTCTGGGGTTCTCAGTTGGCCGTGCATGCAGCCAAGCATGGACGAAGAACAGGGATAGGCAAGGGCCGCCAGAGCATTAGCTACACTGACGTGGCCCAATAAACTCAGGGATAATCTATAAAATGGGGAGTCGAGGGCTAGCAAATGGCCTACAAGGGGGCTGGACCGTAGAAATGGTGTATTTTGGTGCTGCATGCAAAAGATCCACTTTCACACACAAAACCCTCAAAACCACTCCAGCCCAAGCCGAAGAAAGATTTAGAGGAGAGGCATGGAGTTTGACAAACCAGATTTAAAAAAAAAAAAAAAAAAAAAAAAAAGTGCAGGGAAACCTTATGGGACTGCAGAGGTGTCTTTTTCTAGGCAGCAATAATCCCATGCCTGGGACTTAAGTTAGAGCCACAGGATCAGTAGCCAGGTGCCAAAGTTGAAAAGTTGCTTTTTTTAAAAAACAGTTCAGGAAAAAGCCCTCCTGCTGTGCACACTGCTGTCCACCTGGAAACTCAGAACATGACCTGATTTGGAAACACGAGCACTGAACCCAACTACTGGTGTCTTTATGAGCAAAAGAGGATGTGGAGGCACCCGGACAGCCACAGTGGAAGGAAGGCCACGTCACAGAGCCAGAAGTGGGAGTGAGGTGGCTGTGAGGCGAGGGATGCCTGCATCTGCTGCCAACTCGCGGTAGCCAGAGGAGGAAAGAGTGGATTCTGCCCTGGACCTGACAAGGGGAACAGGGCCCCTGCTCACCCTGAGCTCAGGCTCCTGGCCTCCAGGTTGGAAGAGGAGACAGTGTTGCAATTTCAAGCCCTTCCAATTGGGGGCTGCTATCCAGCATCCCCAGGACACCCTGGTTCCTCTTGCTTTACTCATCGGAACAAACCTGTGTTTAAAATGGAAAAGGCTTTGGTTCTCTCAATGACGTCTTGTTTGGCATTCAAGTTTCGTGCAAAGGTTCACAAACAAGTGGAGTCTGACTCCACTGATTTAGGGAGGGCTTGCTTCCTGATACCCAGGGCTTGCTTAGTTTGTTTAGCTTGTTTCCAAAAGAAGAGAAAGACTAGCCCTTGACTCTTAGCATCCAGTCTCACACCTCTCTCTTTGGGGATCCCTTCCCTAAAGCTGCCAAGCAAAGCCTTCTCCCTGGTGTTCCAGTGTTTGTCTCTTGTTCTGTTTTGGACCAGAGTGAGACCCAGCCCTCAGAGACCAGCACAGGCAGCTGAGCTGCGATTCCTCCATGTGGATTATAATTGTCTACCACATTATATGGGATACCTCTGGTGGTTACCCGTGAATACATCAGCTCCGAGACATTAGAGCATGACCTGCACATCTAGATGATCGGAGACTCGGACTTGCCAAGTCTCTGCAGGCAGCAGGATGCGGATCTGCTTTGGGGACCCCTTTCAGCGGGTCAGACAGCTCTCAGGGCCAGAGAGGGAGAGGGGCTATTGGGACGCTTCACTGGCTGTCTTTGAAGGCCGCCAGTCTCCGTGTTAGTGGGAGTATCACAGGAAGAGCTGTCTCGCCGTAAGAAAAACAGCATGGAGCTTCCCAGTATCATCTCAGGGGTCACGTGAGTCTCTGGCCATCAGTGCTCTGGGAGAGTCCAGGGTAGACCAGGGTGAAAGGTTGTTGGTGACAATATTAGCAGACCCGGGCAGAAGGCAGGATTCTGGCCAACTCATCAAATGTCTGCGAGGTCAGCTCCTCTCAGTGCCCCTCCAAAATCAATCATCAAGCCAGTCCCCTTGTTCCTTACAATCTTCTAATGACAGCATCCACGTGGCGGGACCCAGCCTGCCGCTGGGTTTACAATAGCAGAATAAGAAGTAACTTAAGAAAGGAGCTCATTTCTTCAGCCGGCTGGGCACTCAGAGTTGACACTGCTAAGGCTCTATGAAAGTGCCTTGATGTCCTGATCGGCACGGATGTGTTCATTTATAGCATATTCATCAGAAGATCTACAGTAATTGCTCTCTGATGAATTTTCTAACACCTCCTTTCTGTTTCCCCACCCTCCCCCCAAAGTACACTAAAAAGGTCAACGGCACTATCAAATGCAACACACTTCAACTTCCTTCCAAGCTTATAATTAAAGCTAATTAGTAGTTTTGGTAATTAGCACATGTAGGCTTTCTCCTCTCTGAATTAATAAGACCTACACAGGTTTTGAGCCAAGTAGACTTCGCGTTCACTGGTTCTGATGCCCGAACGGTGCCTTGCTGGGTAATTTAAAATACATCTGTTCAGAGTGGAGTACTGCAAAGAAACCATACATGCGACTGCCTGCCCTCCAGCCAGAATATGATTTGTGAACAAACAGAAGTGGAACTGCTGTTACCAGGTACAATCAGACGCTCCGTGTCTCTCCTAACTGACCAGTCCCAGCCTCTCCCTGTGAGATGGGCTGTGTCTAGGAACTATGCCTCACGGGTTCCACAAACCCAGGGAGGTCCTTATTCACTGGTGTGACCCAGTGATGCCATGTCCACCCGGAGCTCATCCAAACCTCTGTATTTTAACAGGGCTCAGAGCTGATGGCAGTGGGCTGCCGAGAGAGAGCTGCTCATCTTGATCCGATACAAATCAAAGAGGAGGAAAATTGGTAGTCAAATTGGTTTCTGCTTTCTTGTAGACAAAATGCTTTTCCAAATAGCTTCCTGTTTCTTTTTTTAGTTGATGTGTGGGCATCCTGCATGCCCAGACAGAATTAAAAGTGCATTTTTAAAATCAAGAAATCAAAGCTAAACTCTGTGAAAAGAGAAACAGAAAAAAAGCTCCTCTGTGATTCGTTCTCAGACTTGACAAACAATTTGAGGAAAGTTTCCCCTAGATGAGCTCATTTGCTTTCCTTTCCCCCCAGGAACATTAAAGAAAGAAAAGAGAAAGGAAGGAAGAAAGGAAGGAAAGGAGACAGAAAAAACATACAGCTTGGTGATGTATGGTACTGTTCGCCAGCACCAAGAATCCTGTCGCAGGAGAGAATGGTAAGTGATTTCTGCAGTTACCAGGCACCAATGAATTGTTCTCATTTTAATGGCACGTGCACTGCTGCTTGGATTGTCCCATTTAGGCCCTTTAGGGACAGTTACTACTGTTTGAGAGCACCATGAATTTGGGCTTATGGATGGCAGTGATTGGGAAGGGGACAGGGGCAGTGGATGCCCATAGCCTCATGGGGCCAGTTGAGCAGGGAGCCTTGCCTTCCTGGGGCCAGACCCCAAAGTACATGCTCTCCAATAAGTTTCATACACAGTGGTTTCCCGCTGGGGAGACCGTGCCCCCAGGGGACATTTGTCAACATCTGGAGACAACTGTGGGTGTTAGAACCAGGGGATAGTATCCAGTGGGCAGAGGCTGCAGGTACTGCTAAGCATCGAGCAATCCTCAGGATAGCATCCCCACACACCAAAGAATGATCTGGCCCCCCAAGGCCAACAAACAGTACCACACTGAGGAATCTGAGCTCTTTCTAAGCTTACAGCTGGTCTGTGAACTGACCTTGGCCTCACAAGAGCAAAGGGGAATGAGAGCTCACCCCAGGGGCTAGATGTCAGCCAGACTGAGAGAATCCAGCACACGCCCAGTGATTACAGCCACCCCAAGCCCAGTGTTGGGCATTTTTACAGTGGAGCGAAGGCCCACACACTGCATTACAGATGAGCTCACCCTCTATGGCAAACAGTTTAAGAACAACGCTTATATTTAATGAATCCTAAATGGTTTATTACTGAGGGTCAAGCTTCTGTTTCCTGTGGGAATTTGACATTTATGAAAGCACCGTGCATTAATTATTCAGTGGAGATGTCCTTCCTATGGAAATGCTGTCTCCCAATACACTTGACAGCCCAACATTCCCCGCCTGCACAGGCTACTTTGTTGTTAATCCTCTAAGCATTAATTAAATCAAATTTACAGCTGAGCCGGGATGCATCTACCCTCCAATATTAAGCAAAAGACAGCTAAGTGCTCTTTGATTTTTCCTGCTAGTAGCCAATCATTACCCGTGGCTATTTACATTCTTTCTTTTCTTCTTTAAAGCATAAACCTGGTATCTCTTCCCACTGAGATGAACACTACGCTTAGTAATTAAATTATGCCACATTAAACTTACTTAACTTACATTCACCAGCAGGGAAAATGCCATGCCCTTGGGTTTAACAGTAACTCCTAATCACACTTGCAAGCCACATCTTTTCTGTGCGTTGTTATAACTTTCATTCCTGGAATTCCATTACAAATGGTGATGTCATTACTCCTGTTAATGCTCAAAACTAACAGCATAATCCTGCATTTTAATTAGTACTTATAATTAATCATTATTTCATTAATGAAATGCTTCATTGGTAATTGTCTTTGAGCACCTGATTCCCCAGGCTTATAAGCATGTCATAACATCTCACTCATTGCCCGTTTCTGATGAAGTGGTACTGTCAACCTTATTTTATGCTAACACTTCGGCGTGGCTCTGTGTCTCAGGCCCGTGCCACTGGCTGCACAGGGACACTTGGGGAACATGTGGCTTCTGGCTCTCCAGGAGGCTTGCATGACGACGTACCCTTCATGCTTCCCTGCCAACAGCAGGCGAGGTAGCATGCTCCCAGAGAGCACACAAAAATAATTCCTGGAACCTGTATTTCAGAATACGTGTGCATCCAACTGCACGGGTTTCTGAGAAGCTAGAGCAAGCACTGGGAAGTACCCTTTGGAGCAGGAAGTTTGTCTTTAGAGCTTGCAGAACTAAGAAAAAGCTGAAAACACTGTCAAGAATGTGACAGAAGGCAAGATTTGTGTTGATTGCTTTGCGATGCCAGAGGTCCTCACTTTTACTTGGACACTTGTATGAGGGGTAGCAGCTTGTCTTCCCTGGGAAAATGTAAGCACCAAAAAGCAAAGGACCACCTCCCTGCCCCACATACAACTGTGTCTTCAGCCCAGTGCTGGGCCTGGCATACACCCTACGCCATAAACACTTGGGGGTAATTAGAGCATCCAGTGTGGCCCATGGTTACACTCTGGGGAAGGTAACTGAGATATAATGGTTAAAAGAAAAATAAGTTGGGGCCAGTGCTGTGGTGTAGCAGGTAAGGCCACTGCCTGCAGTGCCAGAACCCCATATGGGTGCTGATTCGAGTCCTGGCTGCCTAGCTTCTGATCTAGCTCTATGCTGTGGCCTGGGAAAGCAGTGAAAGATGGCCCAAGCCCTTGGGCACCTGCTCCCATGTTGGAGTCCGGGAGGAAGCTCCTGGCTCCTGGATTCAGAACAGCCCAGCTCTGGCCATTGCACCCATCTGGGGAGTGAACCGGCTGATAGAAGACCCCCTCCCCAATGCCATCTGTCTCTGTCTTTGTAACTCTGCCTTTCAAAGAAATAAATAAATCATTTTATTTTTAAACAAGTCAGTTGTACCAGGGATGAGCATTACATGCAGTGGTTAAAATGCCACTTGGGAAGCCTGCATCCCATATTGAGGTACCTGGATTCAAGTCTCATCTCTACTCCCTACTGGAATGAGTTCCTGGATTCCAAACATTTAGAGAGTGAACAGTGTTTCCCCTACTCTACCCCCAAATAAATAAAATCCATTTATGTATTTATTTTTAAAGATTTTTTTTATTTATTTGTGAGGCAGAGTTACAAAAAGAGGGACAGACAGGGAGAGAGGTCCTCCAACTGCTGGTTCACTCCCCAGATGGCTGTAATGGCCAGAGCTGGGCTGATCCAAAGCCAGGAGTCAGGAACCTCCTCCAAGTCTCCCATGTGGGTGTGGGATCCCAAGCACTTGGGCCATCTTTCACTGCTTTTCTAGGCCATTAGCAGGGAGCTATATCAGAAGTGCAGTAGTTGAGACTCAAACGATGCCCATATGGGCATAGGTTTAACCCACTATGCCATAGTGCTGGCCCCATAAAATAAATTAAAAAAAAAAAAAAAAACAAGTGATGACTTTGGGATAGGAGCATAGTGTTGGATGCTGGCAGCTATCAGATTGGAGGACTGGTGCACTCATATGTGACTGGATAGCATAGCTACCTCTCACTGCCCATCCTGCAATGACACTTCAGGATATAGATCTCTCCATGGAAAAGGAATTTCCATATATAAAGGTGCTTAAAAAATTCATGAAAATGGAATTAAAACTTAAATTTATTTTGGTGAGCAAAAGTTTGAAATCCAGGCCTACAAAGGTTTGTAAAAAGGTCATGAAAAATGTAGATTATATGCTTGGATTTTAAAAAAATATTTTTTGCACCCAAATAAGTTTATCTTGTAATTCTATTTTTTCCAAGAACTTGAGTACCCCATGGGTGCTTCAAAAAGTTCATGGAAAATTGAATTAAAAGATAACCTTCATTTTCCACAACCATTTTGTGGAAACACACACACAGACACAACACTAAGCATAGACAATTATTTAGGGAAGGGAAAGCCTGCTGTTTTTCCAAAATTAAACAAGGAAGATTTTAGCAAAGTAACATAGAAAAGGTGTCTTGTTGTTCTTTTTTTTTTTTTTTTTTTTTTTTTTTTTTTTTTTTTGACATGCAGAGTTAGACAGTGAGAGAGAGAGAGAGAGAGAAAGGTCTTCTTCCATTGGTTCACCCCCCAAATGGCCACTACAGCTGGTGTGCTGCGCCGATCAAAGCCAGGAGCCAGTGCTTCCTCCTGGTCTCCCATGCGGGTGCACGGCCCAAGCACTTGGGCCATCCTCCACTGCCTTCCCGGGCCACAGCAGAGAGCTGGCCTGGAAGAGGAGCAACCGGGACAGAATCCAGTGCCCCAACCAGGACTAGAACCTGGGGTGCCAGCGTCGCAGATGGATTAGCCTAGTGAGCCGTGGTGCTGGCCCTTGTTCTTTCAAGGAAAGATTCCTACCTTGGGATCTAACACCGAGGTAGAACACCACCAGGCTTGTTGGAGAATGTGCTGTCCACTGTGTGTTTCTGACAGCTCAACAGAAACTTCCAAACACCTGCAAGAAATCAATGATGCCCAGCAGTTTGGTGCTGCCCCTAGGGCCCCTGCACTTGGATGACGATGTGGCCTGTGATGACCCAAGATAGGCCCCAGAGGGCTAGGGAGGTCCTTCATGCGACAATTCTGGGGGTTGCTGGCATTTCACTACTTGAAAAGCTTTATTTTTTTTGCATTTTATAAATAGCTCACCTAATAAATTGATACTTTAGCACACATAACGCATGATAACTCATTTGGAAATAATATCAAGTTGAAATTTGGGACCCTTTATAAATGCCAGTGCAGAACCAAGCAGACTCCAAACCCTAAACTCACACAGATTCTAAAAGTAACACATCCTTTTGTGGCCAGCATTGTGACACAGGAGGTTAAACCTGGACTTGGCGATGCTGGCAACCCATACCAGAGTGCTGGTTTGTGTCCTGGCTGCTCTGCTGTCAGTCCAACTCCCTGCCAATGTGACTGGGAAAACAGAAGAGGATTGCTAATAAGTCACCTGCCTGGAAGACCTAGATGGAGCTCTGGGTTCCTAGCTTTAGCCTGGACCAGCCCTGACCCTTGCAGCCATTTGGGGAGTGAACCAGAAGATGGAAAATCTCTCTCTGCCTTTCATATATATAAATCTTTAACAAAAATAAATTACGTATCCCCTACTTACCCATTCACTGTCAAAAAGAGCACTACTCTGTGTTAGACTCTTGGAAAGAGAGCCCTTTCCTCATGGAGCTGTCAGTCCACAGTCCACTTCCCTTAGGACTTCCTTTTTCTGAACACCCCCCTCCCCATTCCTTTGCTGACTCTACTTATCCCTCAGTTCTCATAGAGGCTATCAAGGTGGTACAGGAATAAATATGAGACAAAAAGACTTGCTCTTGCAGCCTTGGGAGAAGAATAAGTCCCTTAGCAGTCACGACTATGTATACCTTGCCTGTGGGGTAAAAGGCAGGCTCTCCAACAGGTGGTATTTACTGCACAGCTCCTATGTGATGGTAGTGTGCTTAGATTGTGATGTGGATTATTCCATTTCATCTGTCTGAGGCACAATGTATATCTGGAGTCGGCCCATTCCTAACATTGCCCCAGTCTGTGATCTGCTTGGCAGACTGCTTGTGGATGAGGTCTTGTTGGTCTGTATCACATTTCTTGTTTGTTTTGTTTAAAATAACTCCAAGGAAAGGGACCATAGTTTGTATAAACCTCAGTAAGAGCCAAGCAAAAATAGTAAGGACGGTGGACTCCCAAAGTACAGAGTCCTCCTTAGGGCGTGACACAAGACACTTGGCCATGTCTGGCTGTTCTCATGATTGACAAACCCACTTGTGCAGTTGGCCTCTCATCCCAGACAGCAGCTGCGAGGGCCTGCCCAGTCTGCCTGTGGGGCCTGGACAGCAAAGATCTGGCTGCAGAGTTCACAACTGAGCCTGTGGGCAAGTCAGCTAACTCCGCTAGGCCTCAGTTTCCTCGGATGTAAAGTGGCAGCAGTGATCTCTCACTCTTGGTCTTGACAGGAATTGCACTTAGACTAGGGTAAGGGAAGATGGGAGTGGAAACCTACCACATGGCACACTCTGGAATTTCACTACATGCTGTCCTCTCGAATGGATGCTGTCTCTTTGCTTTCCTTAACAGTTTAAACAGCAGCGAGCTTGGGTTTATAATACTGTGATTCCTTCCCCGGCATGAACTGAAATGGAGCAAGGAACATTCTGTAGGATGGACTGAGATTCCATGAAAGGGATGATGGGAAATTCCTGTGTCGGGCTCACATAGCAATGGGAACAACAAAAGCCATGTGCACAATCTAAACGAACGGTTTTTTCAGTCATAAGAGCTGGGAGAGCAGAAAAATGGTACATGAACTCACACAAAGAGGTAGGAACTGAGTTTTTTCCAAAGTGCTATACCTACAAAGTGAGAGAGGTATGCTTCTGAAAATTCCATAGCCTTTTTACTCTGCTTTACAAGACATTTTTGTTCTCTTTCCACTTCTTTATCCCCTCTCATGAATCATGTTGCCTGCCTGAAGAGCAAGAGTGTCTTTCCTCATATTTATATCCCCGGCAGGAATTGGCAAATGGTCAGGTGGTCTGGAAATATTTGCCGAGCAAATGCTCTGGAGAGCTTAGAAAGCCAGCATTCCCCAAGTGAGGGCACCGAGGGTTAGACAAGATAACTGGGTGGGATAGAGGGACTTGTCAGCAGCGCCTTGTTCAAGAACTTGCAGAAACTGGATACAAGTGATCCTTTGTTGAGTCCGGAAGATTCCAGGGACCAGGCAGAAGCAGATGGAGAGAGCTCCAGATACAATATCTATTCTCTGCAGACCCCAGTGAAGGCAGAGATCTGAGGTTTAGCAGATGGTATTTTTGCATTAATTTTCTAAATTACCAACTATAAGACCCTTTGTTTTCTAAAAACTAGTTGCGGTAAGGCTTTGAGATTTCTGTTCAGTTTAGATGTGTGTGTGTGTGTGTGTGTGTGTGTGTTTCTCAGATTCACTACCCCCTTTGCACTTAGGAGCTGAGATCCGATGGAAGTCAATTGGCAATAAGACCTGGCATGCAAGACTAGAGTCTCTGCACTGCGCACCAACAGGTGTCCTGAATTGTCTCAGCCTGGACAGGAAGAGCATTTCCAAAAGGGTTGCCTGCCTTGTGGCTATAGCAGCATTAGATGTCAGAAGAAAAACATACTGAAGACCTAAAGTAGGAACTGTCCCACAAGTTCTCCTCCAGCCTTCCAAAGACACCAAAAAGCTTCGTTTCACAGGGTGCACATTTGGTGCGGCATCTAAGTCACCACTTGGGTTCTTGTCCCACAGCAGAATGCCCAGTTTGAGTCCTGGCTACTCAGCATCTTATCCAGCTTCCTGCTAATATACGTCCTGGGAAGCAGAAGATGATGGCTCAAATACCTGGGCCCTGCCACCCATGTGGAGACCTAGACTGAGTTCTGGGATCCAGATTTGGCCTAGCTGAGCCCTGGCTGTTGTGATCATTTGGGAAGTGAACCAGCAGATGGAAGATCCCTCCTTCTCTCTCTCTCTCTTTCTCTCTCCCTCCCTCTCCCTCTAACTCTCCCTCTCCCTCTCTCTCTCCCTCTCTCTCTCTCTCTGTCCCTCCCACCTCCACCTCTCCCTTTCAAATAAAGTGAAACAATCAATAAAACAGCATGTTTTGTTTCACATCCCAGTCACCTTCCAAAGCAACTCATTAGGCCACTGCATTTGTTTTATTCCCAACATTTTCTCTCCAATGCAGACTCCTCTTCTTGAGAAAAAGAGCAGAAAATATTCTAACCTTCCTTGTTTTAACTAGCAAGAAATGAGGCTGCAGAACCCTTTCAAAAGCCAGAGCCCATTTTCTTTAACCTGAGACCTTCTGAGGGATTCTAAACTAGGACATAAAGGAAGAAAGCAAGAAGTGGGGATGAAGGGAGGAAAGAAGGAGAGTGTGGGCACCCAGGCCTTCTGATTCTGAGACTGGTGGGAGGGGATGTGCCTAGAAGGCGGGGCACACTGAGAGGAAGGCGCTCTATTAAGAGCTTACGTGAATTCTGCAAAGGAAAAAAAAAAAAGCGAAGGCTTTGATCCGTTCCAAAGAGGGAGACAGGAAACTTCAAAGCAGAAAAACAATCTTGTGCACTTTGTCCTGCTTTAAGTACACAGCACATTCATGGTAGGGCAGCCCCCAGTGAGACTGCTGATGCACACCAGACACGCGAGCCAGCGCACGGCTGGCTGAGCCGCCCGTAGCACACAGCCTGGGCAGGGTTTGAGAATAAAAATCCATGCAGCTGCCCCTTCCTAACAGAGGTTAATTCACCCTCATGAGAGGGAAAGGAATCCCCACCTAGGGCAGATATTGCTAAATAGCAGTTTGCTATGACAGCTTCAAAAAGAACGGTGGTGTTCTATTTAAGTATTTTTCCCTTTGACCCTATCAGTCAGTCATAACAAGAAATATGTCTGATTATTTGGGAGGAAGAAAGGTAAATTCTGCAAACGCTCGCTCCCTCTCTTTTAATAATAAGTATGCACGGCCGGCGCCGCGGCTCACTAGGCTAATCCTCCGCCTTGCGGTGCTGGCACACCGGGTTCTAGTCCCGGTCGGGGCACCGGATTCTGTCCCGGTTGCCCCTCTTCCAGGCCAGCTCTCTGCTGTGGCCAGGGAGTGCAGTGGAGGATGGCCCAAGTCCTTGGGCCCTGCACCCCATGGGAGACCAGGATAAGTACCTGGCTCCTGCCATCGGATCAGCGTGGTACGCCGGCTGCAGCGCGGCGGCCATTGGAGGGTGAACCAACGGCAAAGGAAGACGTTTCTCTCTGTCTCTCTCTCTCACTGTCCACTCTGCCTGTCAAAAAAAAAAAAAATTTTAAAAAAAAAAAAGTATGCACAGCAGGTATTTGGCCTGGCAGTTAAGGTACAGGCTGGGGTATCCACTTTCCCTGTCAAGTCCTGGGTTTGAGATCCAGCTGCACTCCTGACCACATTCCTGCTGCTGACCATGCTGGGAGGCTGCAGGCGATGGCTCAGGAAGAGGGATCCCTGCTACCTGAGTGAGGGACCTGCACTGAGTTCCTGGCTCCAGACTGTAGCCTGGCTAGGCCCCAGCCATTTAAGGCATTTGGGAAGCAAACCAATGGATAGGAGTTCTCTACCACTCAAATAAATAAGTACATAAATATAAACAGGTGTTTGGGGAGGGTTTGTCTATCATTCATAATGTGTCCACACAGCCTATTTGAAGAACGAGGGTTGCCTTTATTAAAGACAGCGAATCTGCTTCTTGAAGCATCACAAACGTGATTGGGATTCATCCTCACTGGCTGTCCCAGAAGCCCCAGGCAGACTCCCAGGTCCCTGAGTTAGGGAGTTAGGAGGTGAGATCACTCCCACTCACCTACCCTCTCTTTAAGCAGCACCAGTCACCTGCACACACCCAAGCCTTGCCCTAGGCAGGGAAACACAGGAAGCTCCTCTTTCCCAGCTGTCCTCTGCCAAGGGAAACCCCATAGCATGGAGGTGACACCAGTCCTGGACATCTTTTTTCTTATTTTTTAAATATTTACTTTTATTTATTGAAATGCAGAGTTAGAGAGAGAGAGGGAGAGAGAGATCTTCCACTTACTGTTTTACTACTTAAATGGCTGCAGTAGCCAGGGATGTGCCAGGCCATAGCCAGGTGTCAGATCTTCCTTGGGGTCTCCCAGGTGGTACAGGGGCCCAAAGACTTGGGTCATCTTCTACTGCCTTCCCAGGCACGTAAGCAGGGAGCTGACTAGGAAGTGGAGCAGCCGACACTTGAAACAGCACCCGTATGGGATGTCTATGTTGCAGGCGGCAGTTTAACCTGCTGTGCCATAGCGCCAGGCCCAGTGTCTTTCTTTAGTAATGACTAGTTTGTCAGAGTCAGTAAAATTGGCAATGCAAAGAACAGAGATAAAAAGAAACTTCCTGGAGAATTCTCCCTGTTATTTTTAAAATATTGTCTCTGTTGACTTGAAGTGGTGTGGAAACAGTCCCATATGCCACGTTTCTTGTTTCTTGGTGCAGCGTATAGCTTAAACATAGATCTTTTATCAGATACAACTTCTGTTAACAATATGGCCTAGTGGGTTAGCAAGGAAGCCGTTCTCCTACAGGCTCTGGATCTAGGAAGGCTGCTAGCAGACTTGAGCTCACATTTAATTGTGGCAAGCATACGCTCTTAGGTTCTTTGCCAATCCTTTTCTGTAACACAAATCTAAATGACAAACTGATTTCTCTAAGTTCTTGTCTGGTTGGAAGCAAATTAAGTCCCAGAAATTCCTGGTCTTAGCAACTGTGTCTCTCAATTATTTTAAATGAGACATTATGGTTTTTTCTTATCTCTTACTTCACAAATTGCTACTTTACAGATTTCCTTTTCCTTAAAAAATAGTTTATACAAATTTGTTTACTTGCACATTTGCATAGTAAAACTTCACAATACAGACCAAATTATGATCTCCTTTGACTAGCCCGAAGCCCACATCACTCATTTAAGTTTCCCTCTTGGCTGTGTCATGAGGCATCTGAACCTGAGATGCTGGCTCTGAGATCCTTTCTTTGATACAGACCCACGTGGTTCACCACAAATCAGCCTGTTCAGAGAGGGGACTCTTGAACAGGGATGAAGCTGAGAAGGTGAGAAGCAGCTGGGGCAGAGAATTTAAGGCCCTTGTTGCCACCTTCTTAAAGATGCACTTGCTCGCAAGGTCACACAGGTGCCTGCATTGTTAGAGTTCGTGACTTCTGTGCCTCACTTACTTGCCTGTGGTCCTAGCCCCACTGGGCAGAACTTATAAAGAGACATTGACAGCATGGGTGTTGATCCTTTCCTGCTCAGTGTGGGACATCTGCTAGGTAGTGACAGGGTGGAGATGTTTCTGACCTTGAAGAAAACCACAATCTAGGATGATGGACACCTGTGTGGACAACACATGCTTAAAAGGCAACAGCAAGTATGAGCCCTGTGAACACATTACTAAGGTGAAGTGGAAGAGGAAGGAAGAAATTTACCCAGAGTATGGGAGGTGAGCTTCTTGGAAGAAGCAATGTTATAACTGGGCTAAGGAGAAATAAGAATTCCTGCAAGTACAGAAGAGGAGGGGGAAGGCAATGCAGGCACCAGAGGCTCTGTGTGCAAAGGCACAGGAGGCCCAGAGAACTGCAACTGAGAGTGTGCAGTATGTGGAGTGCTTGGGGCGAAGGGGAAGAGAGGCAGCTGGCAAGTGGACAAGGATGAGAAAGAACATTATTTTTGCTAGACTAATGTTTTATAATCTGATGTTTGCAGCTGGTGCTGTGGCACAGTGGGTTAAAGTCCCGGCTTGCAGTGCTGGCATCCTGTATGGGTGCTAATTCCTGTCCTGGCTATTCCACTTCCAATCCAGCTCTCTGTTTATGGCCTGGGAAAGCAGTGGAAGATGGCCCAAGTTCTTGGGCCCCTGCACCTACATGGGAGACCTAGAAGAAGCCCCTGGCTCCTGGCTTCAGATCAGCTCAGATCTGGCCATTGTGGCCATTTGGGAAGTGAACCAGCATATGGGAGACCTTGCTCTCTCTGTCTGTCCTTCTGTCTGTCTGTAACTCTACCTCTCATGTAAATAAAATCTTTAAAAAAATCTGATGCTCACTGTCATGGTTTCTCAGGACACAAACCTCAGACAAACTTCTCAGAACCACCCAGGAGGGATGCTAAAGCTCCAATTCCTAGGCAAAGAATCTATTCTGACTGTAGTCGAACAGCACAGGAACTCACTTTCTAAAATTAATTCTCCAGATGATCATATCCCACTAAGGTGTGAGAAGCACAGCTGTAAAGGCTATTTGGGTTTCAAATATGGTTGTTCATCTGAATCACTGAGGAGCTTGAAAAATATCAACATGCCCAGGCCCTACTGTACTGTAGTGATTTTGATCCAAAGAAGAGTTATTAACTTGCAGGCAAAGGGGGCTCTTCCTGCCTTAGAAGAAAGTTGGCAAACTGTATCTCACTGGCCAAGTTGGGTCCGCCCTTTGTCACTGTCAGAGATTTACTGGATCACAGTGGCTCTTTGTTCATGCTCTGTCCATGGCTACTTCTGTGCCCCAGTGGCTGAAGGGCAGAGTTTCTAAAGTGACCTCATGACCCACAAAGCCTGACATACCTGCCACTGGTCCTTGTCAGTCTCTGGGTCAGAAACCTCCTGGTGGAGACACAGAGAATGGGGAAGGAAGATCACTGTGAGTGGCGGTAGTCTCCATCAGGGCAAGGGAAAACGCAAAGGGAGAGCCAATGGCTGGCTACAAACGGCTGAATCAATGTTTGAAGGGAGAGCAAGAGAAAAGTCAATGGTTTCATACTTAAAACATGAGGACCTGGGTGAATGTCATTAATCAGGATGAGAGTAAAAGAAGAGAGAGATACAGGGAGGGAAGGGGGGAGGGAGGGAGGGAGGGAGGGAGGGAGGGAGGGGGAGAGAGAGAGAGAGAGAGAGAGAGAGAGAGAGAGAGAGAGAGAGATGTTAATGGGAAGAAGAGCAGGGAACAAGTCAGGAATTTCTGAATTCAAAGTAAAAGTGCCCAGGTAGCAAGTGGAAATGAGAGCCTAGTAGTCAGTAGAGAGGTAGAGGGTGAAAGAAAAGACTGACAGGACACCTTCTGAGAGATGAGAGCTGATTTCCTAAGACCAGAAAGACCAAGGAAGGGAACACAGGAAGCAAGTGGGTTGAGGAAGAAATACTGAGAAACAAAACTGTCCAGGGGTTGGCAAAGGAATTAACATGAGAAGGAGTAGTCAGAAGGGTACAAGAAAACAGACATGAATAAAATTCAGGGAAGCAAACGCAAGTGATGTTAGCTTTTGAAAGTGGGATTTGCAGGACTCAGGATCTGAAGAATGCTGGGGAGACTGGGGGTCATCTGCCAACTTCATGGCGGGCTTCTGTGGAAGATATCCCACACTCATCATCTGCAAAGAAACAGCTACAATTTTGCTTCTTTGTATGTTTTCCTCTGACCCGCGGCCTGGGAAGCGCAATATTATCTCCTGGTGGAGCAGAGGGGATGATAGTTGGAGTCCCCCCCTGCCCTGCAGAATCCTCCCTCTGCTTAGCTCCTGGTAATGCAAACAAGGCTCAATCACTAAGGTCTACTGCTCAGCAACACTCCAACCAGCCCTGCCGGTGCCCCAGTATATACCAATCACAGAGTTATCTAGAGCCCAATGGGAACTCTTTCCTTCTGCTTTCCATTCTTAGAGTTGCCTTCTCCTTATGTTTGGAAAGAGGGAGAAAAGAAGCAAAGGAAGAAAACAGAAAGAGACAGAGCCACGTTGGGTACTTGACATACTGGCTGAATAGCCTTTCAGCTGTTATATTTTGGAATATCTACCAAAAGAAGGCCAATTTCTGAACTGACGGATACTCTTAACCCAGCCCTGCAGCAAAAATCATTTATAATTTTTACAACACCATGAGCAAAACTCAAGCTAAACAACTTGGGAGAATTCCATACTATACAATAATAGTCACTCCTTACTCACAGGGTATACAGTCCAAGATCGCCCAGTGGATGCCTGAAACCTCAGCCACTCCCAAACTCTACGCATACTGTTAGATTCTTACATACATGCCTAAAGTTTAGTTTGTAAAATAGTCTCCGTGAGAGATCAATTCCTGTAGACCTTAGCAACCTCACTATGTGACATTTTTTTCCTTTATTAAATGGAGAACTTTCACCTTTTTACCTAAAGGAAGCACTTCACAGTTTGTCTTTGACATATCTGAATTGCCAAGAAAACTACTCTTGTATTTTGGGATCATAATCAAGTAAAATAAGGGTTACCACAATGCAAGCAATGCAGTACCGTCACAGCTTACATGATTACCGAGATAGTTACTGAATCACGGATCGGAAAGGTGGTGTGCACACCATGGATGGGCTGGAGAGAGGGATGATTCATGGCTAGGGCAGCGTGGAGTGAGTCTGTGCAAAATGTCACTTTGCTACTCCGAAAGACATGCAACTTAAAACGTATGAGTTGTTCACTTCTGGAATTTTTCACTTACTATTTTGAGACAGCAGGTAACTGAAACCATGGAAAGCAAAACTTTGATGAGTAGGGACAACAGTACAATTGTTTTTGCATTCTTGGTAGCAAGAATACTGAGCTTGGGTAAAATTTATTACTTAAAAGGCGATCACTTATGGAGGAGGGCGTTTTGCTCAGCAATTAAAATGCTGCCTGGGATGCACATATTCCATACTGGAGTTCAAATCCTAGCTCTTCTAATTCCAGCTTCTTCCTAATGCTCGCTCTGGGAGGCAAGAAGTTACAACTCAAGGAGTTGGTCCCTGCCACCCATAGGGGAGACCTGGATGGAGTTCTCAGCTCCTCCCAACAGCCTGGGTCAGGCCCAGCTATTGCAGGCATTTGGGGAGTAAACCAGCATGCTCCCCCATGCTCCACTTTTAAAGGCTTTTAAAACTCAAAAAAAAAAAAAAAGTCAGTCACTTGCTAAATATAGACGTGAGCCCATCTCTTCCTAGGGACTTGTGGTAGATACTTCAATCCCATGAGGATTCAATGTGTTAAACCAACATGCTGAACGCAGTTTAGATGTCTAATGCTGGTCTCCAGCTCTAACGGCTCTCACCTCTCTCTGCCTTTCTTCAATTACTCCTCCCTTCGTTCTTTCACCCATTCCTCTCTCCACCCTCACAGTGGTGGACTAATGCCTATTGGGTATCTTCCTATGCCTTTGCATATTGTTCTGTTGGGGAAACTTTGCTGCTAGCAGTCTCCAGCTAGCTCTGCAAAGGGGATTTCAAAGAAAGCCTACAGCGCTGTGTATATTTTGGTAAAACAAAGCAAAGGTTCTGTTTGTTTGGTTGAGTTTGCTGTTTGAAGTGTTGCTGTCTCCCTCTGGGGCCTCCTACTATCTTCCGACTAGCACCTCAAGAGCATCCCTGCCTGCTGATTTGCAGAGTTTGATTCTCTTTTAATAGTGCATATGCTGCTGTATTATTGCCTGTTTGCTGTAGTTCATATTTCTTCTCTGGATGGATTTCCTATGAAGATCATCCCTACTTGTTTGATCTTTAATTTCAGATCTTGTCATTTTCTTTTCGAGTGTGCTTTTTAAATGGATGTTTCTTTTGGCAGAACAACTTCCTATGGGCCTCAGTGGTGTTAATGGCACTTTCATTTATTATCGTAGAGAAGTTCAATTTCTAGGGGGAGAGTTGAGTTCTTTTGTGGTTCTGAGGAGAAATAAATCCTCTTGCAAGTTTGGCCATTTTATTTCACTTCTGTGGCCTCAAAGGAGGAGAGAGAAGTTGAGAATACTGCCCACATCTGTCCATGAAGATTTCTCCATTATCAATTTCCTCCTCTGCCTGGTGTACTGCATACTCAGACAGGTCCTCAAGCTCACTCATCTAACTCGTTGTTTCTGCAAAAGAATAAAACTATGTCTAAGACACAGCCACTTCAAAGATAAGGATATGAATTGGACAAAAGGCCTAGGTATATCTTATACACCAGTTAGGGTCATTCAGGAGAGGTCTAATGCTTCCTATGGTAGCCTTGGGTGAAGAAGAAATCCATAATTATGGACGGAGAATCAAGTTGGTCTCAGGAAACATGCCCAAACTGTTTAAGGCAGGCTTTGTATGGCCTCTTGGGAGGAGTGGGAGTCTGAACCCACAGAGTGACTGAATCCCCTGCCAAGAAATTTTAATATCCTTACAGATTTTTAATGGCCATTTTCATGGTTGTTTCATATTTGTCAATCTGTATATCTACCTCATCATCTATCCATAAGTAGTAATGTCCCTAGGATGACTGTTTAAAACAAGGAATCTTGACAGATGAAACTCATTTCACTATCCTGTCATAGTATTTAATCTTATCACAAATATAAACTGTTGGGCTATCTCCACTTTAATTCCAACACACATTTCTATAACTTGAATGTGTCCATATGTAACTCAATTATTGTCTTCTACTTGAACTTACCTGCTTTGAAACTAATATACTTCCCTTCCTCAGCAGTTCCCATTGCCTTTACTCTTCTTTGGGTTTCAACTGTACCAATCACTTCTGAGCATAATACATGATGTATTTCTTACTTTATGGATTACTCGCTGTTTGCAAATGTAATTTCCCTGAAGGTAAGGATATCTATCTATCCACTGTTGTGTCCTGAGCCTGTGGCCCATAATAGGTATTGTATAAGGACATGTTTTTACTGAGTCCTAGGCTTTGAGAAGACCCTACAGTGTTGCTCCTCTATACTTCATGTTTGTCATCTCCTAAACTAGCACTGTAGGAGAGACAATTCTCCATTGTCTGAAGTCTCCTATCTGCTGCAGGATATCTGGCATGCCTGGCCTCTGCCTACCAAAGGTCAGCAGTGCTACTTATTACCAGTGTAACAATTAAAACCACCCTTGCACATTTCCAGCTCCCTCTTATGGAACCCATCATCCTTGTTTGATAACAACTCCAAGTCTTGGAATAAAATAATTTTTTAAAATGAAGTTTCACTTAGCAAATCATTAGTCAAACTCTGGCATCTTATGGAACCTTTAGAACATGATATACTTCCCTTCCTATTTGCCTCACTCAACAGGTTTAAAAATCTTTTCAAATGATTAAAGACAGTGATATTTTTTGATAAAACTCAACCGTCAAGTATGCCTTTTATATTAACTATTAACCACCCAGTAAACCATTATTTACTAAGTACTTCTGAGACAGACTCCATACTGTTGAAGGTATTATTTTAAATTTTTATTTTATTTATTTGAGAATGAGAGAGATATTTCTCTTCTGCTGGTTCACTCTCAAAACACCTGGAGAAACAGTACCAGAGCATGCTGGAACACAACTGAGGTCTCCCAAATGATTGACAGGAACCCAAGTACCTGCTATCTCCTAAGAGTGCATTAGCAGGAAGCTGGAATAGAAATAGAGCCAGGACTTGAATCCAGGAACTTCAATAGGCGATACAGGTATTCCTAGGGCAATCTTAGCTGCTACAACGATATCCTGCCCATAAAAGCTGTACTCCTGTGGGGTTACCTGAAGTCAGTATCTAATCTAATCTTTCTCTACATTTTAGGCTAAACTAGGCACTCCAGTCAGTGACCAAGTATGACTGATTTCTTTTCACTGTGTTGGTCAGTTGTTCAACCATGATAGACAAACTGATGAGTTAAATTGAAATAACACAGTCAAAGAGAATGACATCTAACGACAGAGATGGCAAAAATAACAGACATTTCTGTGACAGAACATCAGCAAATAATTACTGATTGTCTACTGGATACAAGGTGCTGTGCTATAGGGCACTGAAAGGTGTGGTTAACACAGCATCAAATGTCATTCTGCGTGGTGACAATGAAATGCGGATACGAATACTAACATTCAGATAGGTGAACTTCTGAGAGCAGTTCTGTTAAGTGCTTTCTGTGCATTCTCTTTTTTTTTTTTTTTTTTTTTTTTTTTTTTTTGACAGGCAGAGTGGACAGTGAGAGAGAGAGACAGAGAGAAAGGTCTTCCTTTTGCTTTTTGCTGTTGGTTCACCCTCCAGTGACCGCCTTGGCCGGCGCGCTGTGGCCAGCGCACTGCACTGATCCGAAGGCAGGAGCCAGGTACTTATCCTGGTCTCCTATGGGGTGCAGGGCCCAAGGACTTGGGCCATCCTCCACTGCACTCCCTGGCCATAGCAGAGAGCTGGACTGGAAGAGGGGCAACCGGGACAGAATCCGGTGCCCCGACTGGGACTAGAACCCGGTATGCCAGTGCCGCAAGGCAGAGGATTAGCCTATTGAGCCGCGGCACCAGACTGCATTCTCTCTTTTAATCCCTGAAAGGTTACTACAGGTATCCCTATTTTATCGATGGAGAAACTGAAGTTCAGAAAAGTAAAGGGACAATGCCACAGAGCTGGGAACTGGTGGAGTCAATGCTTAATCTCCCGTCTATCTGACACCAAATTATCTCAGCTACTATGCTAATAAATACTTTCCCACACTTTGAAAATTCTAGTTTTCATCTACATTGGTTACACAGGTACAAAAACAAGGAAATAGACAGATAAATTGGTTTTTGCTTTCTCCTTAAAGTAATATGTATTAGACAGCTCCTACCATCCGCCCTCTGGGCTTTTATAGTTCAAATCCATCAGTCTCTGCTGATGTGACATTTGATCACACAGTGCTCATACTGAAATGAATTCCCACATCCTACATTTAAAAAGCACCTAGAGACCCATGCCTGACCCACTTCAAGAGCCTCACACAGGCATCCTTTTGATCTTTCCTAAAATTAAAACAAAAAGCCGGATCCCAGCAACACCACGGAATTACAAAAATGTTTAGTTCTGTAAAAAAGAGAGGCATCCCTGCTTGGTACTTACTGCATAGACGCTTTGTTTCATTGGATTTTTCATTTGGAGCACTATTGTCAGACAATGACCCTTTTTTCTATTTTGTATTTTTAAAAATGATCATCAAAGACAAGAAACAAAGAAAAAGAAATAAACACATTTTCTCTGCTTCCTGGACTGAAGACATTTCCCATTTGGCATAGACCCCAATAAGTAGGAAAATCTAGAATGGAAGTTACTGTGTTGCTTCAGTAACTTCTAAGAAATCAATATAATTTTGGTTTTCTGCTACAGCTCTCAAGGAGCATTTGATGTATCTGTTAGTCACTGACAACTTCTTTTGCACTCTGAAGCAAAGCCATCCCAGCCAAGGGTGTGTGCAGTAGGGTTATTTGAACTTTTCCTTTTCTTAAAGAGAAAGGTGAAGTTCCCAGCCAGACACTAAATTTGACTTGTTCATACAGAATTCACCAAGCACGTGCCTGACTTCTAGGGCCAAACTCCATTAAGTCTTTGAACAAAGAAAATTAGCTCATCATTCATTGAAAAACATTTCAAGCACGTCATACACTTGGTTAAGGCAGATTTATGAGAAAATCTCTTTCCAGTGCTAAGTGTGATTCTTCAAAAGTAAGCAATTTGCTCAGTTTTTTACTTTATTTAAAGGAGTAGACGGTTGTTTTAAACCAATGGCCCTGCATATATGTGTACCACCCAGTCACCTTGTTAATAAGCAAGACAAATTTACTCAAGGAACTCATTTTGTGTTATGTAAACTTTCCAAGGAAGAAAGGAAATCTTAAGTGTTTCAAAGGCTCTCTAGTGTAATCACAATGTCTATGAAGAAACAGCCATAAAAGGAATTACACACAAGAAGTAGATGCAGAATTATGTTAATTTTACATGTATATGGTACCCATTGGATACCAAGAAGAAAGTGGTGGTTAATTACAGTCATCATCCTAGGCTGACTAAATAACATGTGACTGAGAACATGAATTTCAACTTAACAGGAATACAAGTAGGCAGAAGCAATCTGCACAATTATCTTTGCCTAGTTCCTTGGGCTCTGAAAATTCATCTCTGTTCTATAAAGATCTATGTGCATCTAACAAAAAGAGTGGTGAGCCCATTGCTAAGAGATTAAATCAGTGACTTCCTGAGGGTTCCTCAATGTTCATGGCCCTCTGCACACCACACTGCCAGCAGCAGGAGGACATGAGAGACCAGGGAGCCCTGGAACTTCAGAAGATAGGTAAGGCTCCACCAGGGGAGTCTGCTTCCTTCTTCTTCCGTGGTACTCAGGCACCTGTTTAGAGCATGATCTGACGGCTGTCACTAACCTTGCAAACTGCAACTGGTGTGGCACTATTGAAGAGGCTTCTATGATTCCCTGACGATCCATGTGCTCTGCTCCATTTCCAGTCCCTTGCAGCTCAGGGATCAGTCCTGGCCAGGTGGCTCTGGGTGAGAATACTACCTTAAGGCCCAAGCATTCCAGAGCCAGCATCTAACTCTCCAGCTCGCTCTTTCTCTTCCTCAGTGAAGGCTGCATGTACAGGTGTCATGATCACACAGAATAGACGATTGGATCCCTTCGAAGGGAACTTGTAAGAAAGTTCGCCCCAGGGAGCAAGTCTCTCAACAGAGTTTGTACGCATGAGAAATAAGTGTAATGTGTTGTGCTACTACAGCAGAGGGAAGGTGTTACCTAGTGTACTGTGCTAATCTACACCAACTACTAAGATAATAAAAATAAGCAGAAGCTAGAATAAGGCACACATGCTAAATGACAGATATTTATTTTTGAACTGACTCCATTGGAGAAATTCTCAAAAGCTAATTAGATAGCCATCATTCCAAGGGGGAAAGAACAAAATCCTGGGGAAATTTTCATTCGGGGTAAAAGCTGGGAATAAATATATGATTTCCACTGGAACATGTCCAGGCAATCAGAGATACCCTTAATGCTAAGTAGATGCATAATTGGTTCCCTGTTTAGGGACTCTGAAATGTGTTCTGTCAAAACTGTTTGCCGAAAATGTTAAGCTGCGATTCAAAAAGCAATCGGAGGTTGTAGAAAAATCTCTGGGATTTCGCAGTGTACATTTTCCCCCAACAGGTCTGAAATTAATCATTATCAGAAAAACATTCCAGCTCACCCATTCTTCCATAGTCTAAACACTTAATATAACATCATAATTCTGCGGACATAAATTCCCTTGTTATCTGCATATGAGGCCAACCAGAGCTCAGCCAACTTCCAAGAAGGGCCTTTTGTCAAGAAATAGTGAGCAACACTGCAATCATGGTTGGGTTCTGGTGAGAATCCTCTTCCAGGGTGTGGACTGCTCATTTTTCACTATGGTCTTACATGGCAGAAAGAGAGGGAGCCGGCTCTCTGGCCTCTTCTTCTAAAGGCACTAATCTCAGTCATGAGGGCTGTAATTGTGGCCTAATTAATTTCCTGAGGTCCTATCTCCAATCCCATCACAGTGAGGGTCAGATCTAAACACATAAATTCTGGAAGGACACAAGCATTCTGTCTTTAATCGACAGATAAACACAAACACCTAGAAAGATATATCAACACACGAGTCTATAAAGATCTGTATCCCTACCTAGCTGTTTTCAATTTAATTAAATGAATCATTAGAAATCAAGTAGTGAATTCCCTCAACAAACTCCCAAATAGTTCTAAATTAATTAATACATTGTGCTACTGCTGCTTTTCCTAGTGTTGTTTTTTCAAACTGAACTTGATCAACTTAAGTTTTATATAGATACACATAGATAGCACTTAGGCACGCAGACTCTGTTCAGTAAATACCCCAATCTTCTGCCTTTGCAATTTCAATCCTTCATAAGAGTTACAATCTCCTCTCAACACATCGATTGCCTGGATCAAAGGCCCTGTGACTTTCATCAACCTGGGCCAAAATAGTCATTACCATAGATTTTTCACTTTCTCTCTGTAATGGACTAAGCTTTTAGGATCTGTGTAATGGTTTGGATGGCAAATACTCCTTTACATGCAAAAGAAAGTGAAAATCATAATATTCCTTTCCTCATCACTGGCAATATTTTCTCTATTTTCCCATCTTTTTTGTCCAGTGCTACTTTGCACCCTATATGAAGCTCTTCAAATTGACACACATTTTCAAAATAAGGAAGGATATACATGCATTATTTCATCTATACTTGCAAAGACAAAAAGAAGGGTATTTACATTATAATAACAATTTGTTATCAGTTTTATAGATGTTACCCTGAACTACCATGACTGAGCCTACTTCCATGGGTATGTCTGTATAGATTTCCAAACATAAAATATGGGGTACAGAGCTATCAAGAGTCAAGATCTGAGCCGGCACCGAAGCTCAATAGGCTAATCCTCTGCCTGCGGCTCTGGCATCCCGGGGTCTAGTCCCGGTGGGGGCGCCAGATTCTGTCCCGGTTGCCCCTCTTCCAGTCCAGCTCTCTGCTATGGCCAGGGAGTGCAGTGGAGGATGGCCCAAGTCCTTGGGCCCTGCACCCGCATGGGAGACCAGGAGAAGCACCTGGCTCCTGGCTTCAGATCAGCATCAGCATGATGCACCGGCTGCAGCGCGCTGGCCGCAGCGGCCATTGGAGGATGAACCAACGGCAAAGGAAGACCTTTCACTCTGTCTCTCTCTCTCACTGTCCACTCAGCCTGTCAATAAATAAATAAATAAATAAATAAATAAAAAGAGTCAAGATCTGGAGTAGGTTGTGGATTAAACACACTACTCCCAATATGTACTGCTCAAAGACCTAGCTCAAGACCACAATACGATGCCAGAAGAATTACCCATGTGTGCCACAAACTCTCTGGAGAAGACTCCCTTTGAGACGGATGAGAGAGAAGTAGGCACATTCTTGAAGACCATTTGCTCATTAAGCTGATTATCTCCTTGCCATTGTATGAGTAAATTCCAGGGCCTTGAGGAAATAGATACTGGGTGGTTAAATTTTGGCCAACCAAGTACATTACCAAAGGAATAGAAAAGAGGAAAGAGGTAGACCTGGTAGCTAGAGTAACACCAGGGGGTACGAATACTCTAGGAGAAACAGCTTTCTGCATCGCCCCAGGAAGTCTTGTCTGGACAGGCAAGATCTTTATAGACTTACATGTTGATTCTTAAAATTCTCCTTCTCTCCTACAGTGCCTTAAATCAAGAATAACTGTGGAAGCTTGGAAGGCAGCTTACCCTAAATACAGTCCTTCCCCTGTGTTGATAAAGTTGGTGGGACTTACAGGTAAAGGAGGCATGAAACTCCAGGAGGTACTACACATTCTTGAATGGGGAACAGAAAGTGTCCAGACACTCCAAGAGACTGGAAAATGAGCAGATGTTCTGGGATTTCCTCAAAATTGCACAAACTAGAGTCCTTTGTCTCTCCCCCCACTATTATGCTGGGCCTCCCCGTCCTTTGTGAGTGCTGCACAAGGAAGAGAATGAGACATACTATGCTCTGTTGAAGGCACTTAGTGCTGGTCTCACACATTAATGCCACCTCGACTAACTCAGTAGGAGACCCACTAGGCAGGTGGTGGCTGGCTGGCAACCATGTCAAATGCAAGAGGACCCAGAAAACCCATTAGGGGTCTGTATTCTCTACTCTCCTCTCTCTGACTTTTCCCCTTGCTGCAAGCAGGTGACCTCTGCCCATTTCAGAGGAGCCTAACCCTAAGGTTGCCCATCTGCACAACAATGGTGAGACTTTTCTTATATAGGACTGTCGTTGGAAATCAAATTATTTCGAGTTGAACAGACATGATGATGCTGCTTCACGGTGGCAGCTGAAGTCCAACATTTTGAGGCTGTTAACAGGTGCAGCCACTTCTCACTAAGGAGAAAGAACACCCGCCATGTGTGTTACACATGGACTCAGCAGGGAGCTGCCTCGCCAGAGAAATACAGAGATGGGCGGGGGAGGCCTGCACAGTGCTGCCAAGTCTGAGTGATGGCTAAATGAGGCTCCCACGAAAACTGCGATGGGCAAGACCTAATTAAGACACTGTCTTACCTCCATGTGGTAGGATTTTGACTTGTGAAATGTTATGTCTATGTTATCATTTCCCAGATTATCTTCTGCAGCATACTAGCATTTGTAGAAACACCAGTAACTCTTCCATGGGGGAAAGAAAAGAGTTAGGTGTTTCGGATTTGCTTAGGAAGCACCATTTGGTGCAGCCTCCTCTTGGCAACTCTCAGGGCCCCTTTGTTCATTTCCAAAAAAAATGACAGAGCAGTCCTGTGGCAGATAAGCCTGGTTCATTTTAAGTCATTTTTTCCTAAGCTATTATCTAAGTTCATAAGATCTTTCTTATATGTTCCAAGGAATACTCTGAGAAATTCTAGTTTATGCAAGTAAATCTAAGAGTTGAAAGAAATAGGTTGCTCTATGAAACTTTGAAAGACTTCCCTGTTCCTATTAGTGCATTAGTTCAATTGCTTATGAGAGACGGTAGGGCTTAGTGGGCAAGGGAATGGATTTGGAGCCAGAGTGGCAGGGTTGAAATACAGCCTCTGACATCCATTAGCTGTGGGATGATCTTAGACAAGTTCCTAAACCTCTCTGCACCCAATGTTCTCTGGTGCTCCAAGTGGCGGATAATCATCATTTCCACTCTGATGAGTTGCAGAGATTAAGCAAGGAGGCATATGTACAGATCCTGGGACAATACTGAGCACCTGTAAGCAGAAGGTGGGCGTTAGCTGTCTCCTTTACATCCATCCCTGTTTCCCTCCCACTGCCTTAGTTTCTGATTCCAGAACTTTAGACTTTCTAATCTTGACCCTCTGCACAGACACTTCCTCTTTCAGTCTCACTCCTGCCTTTAAAAAGCGCCCAGTGAGGTGGACATCTGGCCTGATGTGAAGATACCAGTTAAGAGGCCTGCATCCTCCATCAGAGTAGCAGGGTTCAACTCCTAGCTCCAGCTTCTGATGCCACCTTCTTGCTTATGCAGATCCCAGGAGGCAGTCATGATGGTTCAAGTGGTTCAATCCTTTCTACTCACATGGGAGACCTGGACTGAGTCCCCGGTTCATGGCCTTGGCCCGGCCTATCAAGGCCATTGTAGGCATGTGCAAAGTGGACCAGTGGGTGATAGCTCACTCTCTTGCTCCTCTGTTTCTCTCCTTCTCCCTTTGTCTTCTCTCCTTCCTCCCTCTTTTCCCTCTGACTTATCTCTCAAATACATAAATAAGAGAAGAGAAGGAAAGTCTCCACATCTCCACCGACCTAGGTCCTCCATTCTGAGGGTTTCCAGCCTTCTCCTACCTGGGTTCCCCTACTTTGGGCTTGGTCTCCACCCATATATCCTGCCCTAAAGGCCACACAACAATGTCAAAAACCCTGCTCTCTTTTTGACCACACCCCATTCAAGGACTTACATGGGTTCCACCTTCACTGCCTGGAAGACAACACATATAGCTGGGCTCCCCCCATTCTTTTGTATCCTTCCTAGGAAAAGGGCTGCAATCACTTGATCTCTTTAGCTCTCTGACTTAAATGTGTTATGCCCAGTAAGTACCAAAATACTTGTCCATGGAGAAGCACAGCTTTGCCCCCCATGGATTCCTCCAGAAATCATCCTTTTAACTCAGTTAAGCCCACAAGAGACTCCTTTACCACTTCCTGGGCTGGCAGCAATCCTACTTCCCTATCTCCCATCTTCCAGAAAGATCTACTTCAAATCAAGCTCCATATCTGTCTTTGCCAGCTCCAAACACCACTCACAGAATAGCCTCTGAGGAGTGTGTTTCCTTAGTAGGATCCAAAGGATCATAGGTATCAGAGATGAAGGAGAAAAAAAAAATTATCAGGACATCTTGTCCTTTCCTTGTGCAAAATGGTTCTAGCCAGAGCGTTGCTAAATATTTGTCAAGCCTGGTATTAAAGTTTGGAGTGACAGGCCCTTCAAGGGAGAAGCTGGCATTAAATCCCACTCTTGAAGATGATTTCTTTTACTGATCTCGCAGGCCCACGTTTCGCCATTGAATCTCGCCTCTTGTGGCCCTGGAAATCTCCTTGCAGCTATGGTGAGTGGGGCTGCAGTACGGTCAGAGGCAGAGCCAGGAGAGGACAGAGTTGTCACTCTGTGGGACACGTGCCCTTTGGCTCGGGGAATTAAAAAGGATGGGCAGGGTGAGGTCCTGATCTCTCATTTCAACTTCCCTCCCAAAGAAATGTACCTGCCTAATCTTGCAGATGTCTCCACCCCCTTGTTCTGGAAGCCAGAATGAAGCCTTATTATTACAGGACAACGGTAAGGTCTTACTTTTGGGTCCCAGGGGAGTTTATCTACTCAGATTTCCCCAGGGATCTTTGAAGAGTGGCAGACTGCCACCTCACAGGGGTATGCACCTCAATAGTCAGATATTCCTTTTTTAAAAAAGAAAAACCCCAAATCATTATTTTACTATAGGGCTAGGAGTGTGGCACAGTGGTTAAGATGCCACTTGCAATGCCCTCATCCCACATTAGGGTGCCTAGGTTGAGTCCTGGCTTTTCTGCTTCCAATCCAGCTTCCTGACAATGCATTCCCTAGGAGCCAATAGGTGATAGCTGAAGTACTTGGGTCCCTGTCACCCACTTGGGAAATCCAGATTGAGCTCCAGGCTCTGGGCTTCAGACTGTTGTGGGCATTTGGGGAGAAAATCAGGGAATAGGAGATCTTTCACTCTGTCTGGCTCTATCTTTGGTCTGTTTTTCTCTCTCTATGCCTTTCGAATCAAATAAAAATCTAAAATTCTTGATACCAAGTCTCTTGATTTATCAATGTTGGCAACTACTTCAATGTACTCTAAACTCACCAATCCCCTGTATTGGGTGAGACTTCTCCCCCTGAAATCTATCCCTACTTCATCAGTATGTGTGGGGGCGCAGCAAGACTGCATATTTATAGTGATGCTTGTGAAAAGCTTGCCTCTTAGATCCCCTGTGGGCAGGGACCAGATCTGATATTTTGATCCTAAATCTGAAATACAGGTATCTGTAGTCATTTTCTGCACTGTTGTACCACTCAACGGGAACATGCTGAGTGCAACTGTTCAGAAAAGTGACCAGGTTCTCATGTAACAGTTGTGGGACTAGACTACTAGACACACTGATTGATAGCTCTGTAACCTTGAGGAATTTTTTTTTAGCACTGTCGGTATCCTCAGCTGTAAAACAGGGATTACAGCCCTAGCTTACAGAGTTGTCCTAAGGTTTACATGACATAGCAGTGTATGTAAACCTAGAATATACCATAGAAGCTTAGTATGTGTATCTTGGAAACTTTCACAATTCCATTACAGGAAAACACTGAGGATTCAATGTGGCCCTCAATTCAACTCCAGATTTTGACACTGGTCTAAGTTCATTCACATATTTGGGTTTTACTTTTACCTCTGAAGTTAAAGGTGACTTGCTCTATCAGCGGTAGAATTCATCATCATCCCGACAATTGAAGAGTGTAAATAAAAAAGCCAGACCATCTCACCTGGGTTAACTGTCAATCAACCCAGGAAGTTGGCAGCTTTATGCTAAAGTATGCCTAAGAATGTGTTGGGGTCAGGCAGACACACACCTGTTGTGGTAGATGCAGACAAGCATCACGGATTCCCTTTAAGGAAGCACTTGCTGCGTAACTGAGAGCCAGCCAACGTGTTCCACCATCAGCTGCGTCAGAATGGGTCTCTGCTCAGACAGCCAAAAGGCACCCCTTTCACAGGCAGCCTGTGTCTCCTACCTGAGTGAGGCAGGTATGGAAAGGGACTACCATTTCCACTCATTCCAACATAATCATGATGGGCCATATTGGACCCAGAGCTCCCCTCGGGCTCGGGTGATGCTCGGAGAGCCTGATTAAAAAATCCAAGCTCTCTGCCCAGTTCTATTTCTGTCCCTTCCTGTCACAGGTATTTATGCCTAATAAGCACCATGCCCTCTAGACTCAATCTCAGCATCGCTGCCCAAGAACTTGGACTACAACACACACGTACATGCATGCACATAAACTCCTGAAACCCTGTCAAGACTTCACAATGAAATCTTTTTAAGAAGCAGGAAGCAGTCAAATATGCTTATAAGGAAAACTAGTTTTCCAATGAGATTTATGGGGGCAAGGACATCAGTAGAATAAGGAAGGATTATCAATTACATTTTCTTTCATGGTGAAATTCACATGGCTTACAATTTACATTAAACATTCCTAAGTGTGCTATTCAGTGATAATACATGAATTCATATTGCTGTATATTCACCACCATCATTCATTTCCAAAATTTTTCATTTTGCCAATCTGAAACTCTATATCCATTCAAGAATGGCTCTCCAGGCCCCCCTCCCACAGCCCCTAGCAACTGCCCTTCCACTCTCTCCCTATTGGTTTTACTACCTTAACTACTTCAGCTAAGTGGAATTACAGAGTGTTTGCTTTCTGTCACTTAGTATAGTGTTCTGCAGGTTCGTTCATGCTGTCCATACCATTTGTTAGAATTTCCTCCTTGCTTAAGGCTGAGTAATATTCTCTCTCCCTCCCCCCTCCCCTACACGCCACATTTTTTTCTTAACCATTTGTTGTTCAATGGACATTCAGGTTGCTTCCTTGTTTCAGTTATTGTCACTAAAGCTAAGGGGCAGGCATTGTGGTGCAGCAGGTCCATCTGCTGGTCAGGATGCTGGTGTCCCCTTCTGGAAAGCCAGTTTGAGTACCAGGTACTCTGCTTCATATCAGCTGATGATGGCTTGAGTTCTTAAGCCCCTGCCACTCCCATGGGAGATTGCATGGAGTTCCTGGTTCCTAGCTTTGGCAAGCACCAACTGTTACTTTCATGGATATTTGGGGAATGAACCAGTGGATGGAAGATCTTTCTCACACTTTGTTGATCCCTTTCCATCTCTCTGTCACTCTGCCTTTCAAGTAGAGAAAAATAACTAAGCATTTAAAGAAGTAATGCTGCTATGATCATGACTGTACAAATATCTCTTTGAGTCCCTAATTTCAAATCTGGTGGGTATATACCAAAGGCAGAATTTCTAAACCTATCAGATTCTATTTTAATCTTTTGAGGAGCCATCATGCAATTTTACACATCAGCTGTGCCATTTTACACTGCCCGCAACAGTGCACAAGGATTCCAATTTCTCTACCTCCTCACACTTATTATATTCTAATTTATTCCATTTTTACATAGTGGCTAACCTAATGGGTGTGAGGAAATATTTCACTGCAGTTTGATCTCTTCCTTGCGATTAGGGATGTTGTGCTTACCAGCCATTTTTATATATTCTTTAGAGAAATATCTAATCTTCTTCCAATTTTTAATAGGGTTCCTTTTTATTGTGGTTTTAGGAATTCTCTATATATTATGCATATTAATTCTTTATCCAATATATGATTTACATTTATCTCCTCCTATTGTTGCTTTTTCACTTTATTGAGTATCTTTATGCATAAAATTATTTAATTTTCATGAATTCTGATTTTTATACATTCTTTTGATACCTGTGCTTATAGTGTCTTACCCAATAAATCATTGCCAAATCCACTGTCGTGAAGCTTTTCCCCTGTTTTCTTCTATAAGTCTCCTAGTTCTGGGTTTTACAGTTAGGCCATGATTCCATTTTCAGTCAATTTTTATTCTTTTGCATATGGATTTCCAGTTTTTCCAGCAGCATGTGTTGAAAAGACTGTCTTACCCCTCACCACCCTCCCCAATGAATACTTTTGGAAATCCTGTCAAAAATCATTTGACCAAATGTGTGAGTGTATTGATTACAGTAGTTTTGTAGTAAGTTTTGAAATGACAAAGTGTGAGTCCTCTTTTTTAGGACTGTTTGGGCCATTTGGTGACTTGTGAGATTTCATAAGAATTTTAGCATTTTTTATTACTGCAAAAACAAACAAGATCACTGGGCTTTTGACAGAGTAAATTATGCTAAATATGAAGACTGCTTTGCACAGTATTGACAATCCTGAGTTTTGCCATCCATGACTATAAGATATCCTTTTCCAGTTATGTATTTCCTTTCATTTCTTTTGGAAAACTTCTGGTAGTTTTCATTGTACAAGTTTTTCAGTCCTTTGGTTAAGTTAATTCCTAAATATTTTATTCCTTTAGATTATCTGATTTCTCAATTTTGTTTTCAGATTTTTCAGTGGTACTATAGAAATTCAACTGATCTTTGTTGATTTTTGTATCTTGCTACTTCACTGAATTTATTTTTTAATCCCTGCAGGATTTGTTGGTGTAATATTTAGCGTTTTCTACATATATGGTCATATATATATATATATATATATCTCAACCAGATATAATTTTATTCCTTCATTTTCTATTTTGATGCTTTTTATTTCTTTTTCTTGGCTAACTGTTTTGCTCAGGACTTCCAGTATTACGTTAAATAGAGGTGGTAAAGATAGGTATGTAGTCTTTGTTATTGATGTTAGAGGAAAGTCTCTTAGCTTCTCACCACTACAGTTTCACATAAATATGTGAATAGCAGAATTACAGAGAGAAATAGGGAGGGAGGGGTGAGGAAAGGAAAAGAGAGAGGGAGAGGAAGTTGGAGAGGTGAAGACAGAGAGAAAATATTCCATCCACTGGTTCAGTCCCCAAATGGCTGTGTTAGCCAGGGCTGGGCCAAGCTGAAGCAAGAGCAGGAGTTTCACCCAGGTCTCCAACATCGGGACATCTTCCACTGCTTTCCCAGGTACATTCGCAGGGAGATAGATCATAAGTGGAGCAGTCAAGACTCAAACCAGCGCCCATATGGGAGGCCAGCACCGGAGGCAGGCAGTGGTTTAATCTGCTATGCCACAACGCTGGACCCATAGTATCCCACTGTGATATCTTCTTGAATCTACTGGCTGTTTCAAAATGTTATTTGATTTTTCACAGATCTGTGAATTTTTCAGTTTTCCTTCTGTTAATTTTCTCTAATGTCATCTTGTGATCAGACAAGATATTTTGTATGATCTCTACCATTTTAAATATACTGAAATACATGCTCTCATTTAAAATATAGTTATTCTGGGAAATGTCTCATCATACTTGAAAATAATATGAATGCTGTTGTTGTTAGGCTGAGTATGCAGTCTGTATCTGTTAGATATAGTTTGTTCATTGAGTTGTCTCAAATCTATCATCTACTTATCCTACTTAACTTCTGTCTGGTTGTTCCATTATTGAGAAGGGTATTGAAGTTTGCAACTGCTATTGTACAACCATCTATTTTCCCAACATTCCTGTTTTTTGCTGCACATATTTTGATTAGAAAGTTACAATGAACTTTCTATGAACATATAATTCCTTTTACCTTTTGCAAACATTTTTTAATTTAAAGTCCATTTTATCTGAAATGAGAAGAGCCATACCTCCTCTGTATTGGATAAATTTTGAATGGGATATCCTTTTTCATCCTTTTATTTTCCACATATTATTTGTGTCAGATCTAAATTGAGTCTGTAGTGAATATTTGCATGATGTTCTGTCATATTGAAATCAATATTGTCACTCTCCTTTGATTAAAGAGTTTAATCTGTTTACATTTATAGTAATTACTATTAAGTAGAGGCTTAATTACATCATTTGATATTTGTTTTCTGTACACCTTACCACAATTTTTTCCTTACGTTCTACATTACTTTTTTGTGTTTTAGTTGATTTTTTGGAAAGGAAACATTTAAATCCCTTTCTCATTTCCTATTGGGTATATTCTTAGCAATTTCTGTTGTGGTAACTATGGAGATCATATTTAACATCCTGAAGTTATAACACTATAATGTTAATTTATAACAACTTCAACAACATATAAAACTCGCCTCCTTTAACTGTCCCATTGTAGCAGGATTCATTTACAGAGACAAGACGCTAAGGCCTTTTAACAGGAAGTAGTTTTTATTATTTATTCTAGCATAAGACCTAAGTGGGATTTCTCATCCTAAAGCCTGAACCTCGAGCAAAGAGGGATATTTTCTTATGCATGGTTTTAACTTCTTTGTTTCCCTTATATGGCTACATGCACACATTTGATTGAATATTCTTTTTTTTTTTTTTTTTTTTTTTTTTTTTTTTTTTTTTTTTTTTTTTTTATCTTTTATTTAATGAATATAAATTTCCAAAGTACAACTTATGGATTACAATGGCTTCCCCCCCATACCGTCCCTCCCACCCACAACCCTCCCCTTTCCCACTCCCTCTCCCCTTCCATTCACATCAAGATTCGTTTTCAATTATCTTAATATACAGAAGATCGGCTTAGTATACATTAAGTAAGGATTTCAACAGTTTGCTCCCACACAGAAACATAAAGTGAAAAATAATAGATGATTTTTTAAAATGATGATGAAATCAGAGCAGACCTATTGTCATGTTTAATCCCAGTGAGAGTCAAGTTGGGAATTGATAATTTCTTTTTTTTTTTTTTTTTTTTTTTTTTTTTTTTTTTTTTTTTTTTTTACAGAGGATCAGTTTAGTATGCATTAAGTAAGGATTTCAACAGTTTGCACCCCCATAGAAACACAAAGTGAAATATATTGTTTGAGTACTCGTTATAGCATTAAATCTCAATGTACAGCACATTAAGGATAGAGATCCTACATGAGGAGTAAGTGCACAGTGACTCCTGTTGTTGACTTTACCAATTGACACTCCTGTCTATGGCATCAGTAATCTCCCTATGCTCCAGTCATGAGTTTCCAAGGCTATGGAAGCCCTCTGAGTTCTCCGACTCTTATCTTGTTTAGACAAGCTCATAGTCAAAGTGGAGGTTCTCTCCTCCCTTCAGAGAAAGGTACCTCCTTCTTTGATGGCCTGTTCTTTCCACTGGGATCTCACTCGCAGAGATCTTTTGCCAGAGTGTCTTGGCTTTCCATGCCTGAAATACTCTCATGGGCTTTTCAGCCAGCTCCGAATGCCTTTAGGGCTGATTCTGAGGCCAGAGTGCTATTTAGGACATCTGCCATTCTATGAGTCTGCTGAGATTCTCACTTCCCATGTTGGATCACTCTCCCCTTTATTTACTCCATCAGTTAGCGTTAGCAGGTACTAGACTTGTCTATGTGCTCCCTTTGATTGAATATTCTAATGTTACTTGGTAGCCACAGGAATTGATACAATACTGTGTATCATACAGTAGTTACTGACAACCTTTTCCCCATAAACATACTGAGCTGTACACTGCCTAGCAAGGGTTAACTCAGTGCTCAGTGCTAACAAGCAAAAAACTCAAGCAGATAGTAACTTTGCAGGCAAGCAGGTAACAACCACATTTCTTTCCCAGGACAGATTCCTCCCTTTTTCTTCTTCTGACCTTGAGAAGGCCTCTACCTCTTTAATCATGTTAGTTAGAAACAAGTTTAATTAGCAGAGAGAGGCCTTTATCACACTATCTCCATGCTTTCCAAAATTATAACTATATACATTGTGTGACCAAAATCATTAAATAACTTTCCATGCACTAGTCTCTTAAGTCATGAAGTCGTGAACTTTCAATGCATTAGTCTCTTAAATCATATAAAAAACAAAATAAAGAGCTATAAACCAAAGTTATAATACTAAGTTGTAGGTTAATAATGAATTAACGTTTATCTGAGAGCCAGAGAGACAGTCAAAGAAGATAAAGCTCCCTCTGCTTTGGTTCACTCCCTAAATGCCCATAGGAGCTGAGGCTGGGTTGAAGTTGTGAGATGAAAACTGAATCCAGATGTCCCATGTGGGTGGCAGTCAATCAACTACTTGAGCCATAACCTGCTGCCTCTGAGAGTATACATTAGAAGAGAGCTGGATTCAAGACCAAGGCTTTCCAATAAGAGACACAGTCATCCTAACTGATGGCTTACCCATCTGTCAAAATGCCCATTCTTATTTTTTTTAAATTAACTGATACAAAAACTGATATGTTTCTATAACTGATAACCAACAAGTGTGTGTATGTGTGTATGTGTGTGTGTGCGTGCACATAGAACTGATAGGGAAGCAAGACGTATAATTATATCCCTGGGTCAAAATAACCTGAGCTTTTATATCTGCACATGTATTTACCTTTATATATCTTTATTTCTTCATACAGCTTCTAGTTACTATCAAGTGTCTCTTCTTTTTAATCTGCAGGAATCCCTTTAGTATTTCTTGCATGGCAAGTCTAGTGGGAATGAACTCCATAAGCTTTTGTTATATAGGAATGTTTTAATTTGTCTTTTTACTTTTGTAAGACTAAATTGCCTGATATAAGATTCTTCATTGATTTTTGTTGATTTTTTTTACTTAATGCTACTTTGTATATATGAATCTACTGCCTTCTGGCCTCTAAAGTTTCTAATTAGAAATCACCAGAATTTTATTGAGGAGACCTGGTATATCACAAGTCCCTTGTCTCCTGCAGCTTTCAAAATTCTCACCTTTTTGTCCCTGAGTTTTATTTACAATGTGTATTAATTCGGGTCTCCTGGGTTCACCCTATTTGCATTTGTTGAGCTTCTTGGATGTCTATAGTAATGTCATTCTTCACGTTTGGGGATTATTTGTCCAGTATTTCTTCAAATAATTTCCCTTCTCTCTTTGCCACCTCTCTTTTGCTTTTGGGAGTCTCACAAAGCCTATGTTAGTCCCCTTGATGATATTTTACAGGCCCTATAGCCTCTGTTCATTTTTATTCAATCTTTTTCTTTCTATTCCTCAGAGTTGGTAATTTCTATGTTCCTTTGTTCAAGTTCACTGATTCTTCTGTGCACTCAAATGTACAACTGAAACCCTTCAGTGAAGCTTGCATTTAAGTCTTCATATTTTTCAGCTCTAGATTTTCTTTTAAGCATTGGCAGTATCTTTACTGACATTGCTAGTTGAGTCATACTTTTGACTTCCTCCACATCTTCATTTAGTTTTTCATTGTCTTTAAGACAGCTTTCACAGTCCATCTAGTGAATCCAAAATCAACTATTTTTTTAGGAACAATTTTGCAATTTATTTTTTGCCTTTAATAGATCATACTTTGCTGTTTCTTTCTATGCTTTGTGACTTTTTGTTGAAAACTGGGCTTATGAATCCACCGAAGTGGTAATTTTGGAAATCAGATTCTTCCCCTTCTCTGGGGTTGCTTATTTGTTTTGTTTTGATTTTTTCCCCTTTCTTGTAGACTCTCTGTGCCAAGGATCAGTCTGAAGTATAAACAAAAGGTCTTTTCTGTTACTGAGTCTATGGCTTGCCTTGGGCATGAAAAGTGATGTTCTAAATCGCCCTCTCCCAACACCCCCATAAATGCAGTTGCTTTTCAATGTGTCATCTTCAATGCCTGGCACTCAAGAAGGGAATGGAGAAAACTTACAGGAGTGAAAAACATGGTATCAGGCCTTATAACAATAAGACGTGGGGAAGCGTGCAACAATGGCCACCACATCTTTGTGCCCCTTGATTAGAAACACCAATCAGTGATCAGAACACAAATCTCTGGTATCTATAGGACATAGTCTGTTTGAGCTCACCCAGACTTCCACACTTTCTCCAAGCTGCTTCAGGATTATATACACAGTTGTCTGCCTTGGGACTTGCTGAGATGTGGGGGATGGTGGGCTGTGACTGAATTCAAAGCTGAGACTGACTGAATGCAACCATAATTTATGAGGTGAGTCTTCTCCCAGAAGTTGCAAGCCTTCAACAGACACCACAGTTCCAAAATAGTTACATCAGAGAGATTCTACCCATCCAATTTGTATCGTATGTTGGGACACAGATTTCTCAGGTTTCCTACTCTGCCACCTTCCAGAACTCTCTCATCAATTATGTTTTAATATATTTTTGTATTTAAAGAGAGGAAATACCAAGAAAATAAAAAGACAGAAAAGCTCTTTTACAAATTTGTAGGTTAATGAACAATTTCAGAAATATTTGCATCTTTTACAATAATGTTGGAGCTCTGGGAATTTCTGTTTAACATACAAAAATAATAAAAGACTCATTGGTGTTAAAACAATGCTTTTCTTTCTGAAATACTCCAAATACTCATGTTTAAAGATCTATTAGGAAAATAAGGTAGGTGAACATATTTTAAAGTTTTCAGCCTTTTTATTACCCAATAATGATGTCACACATCATTTAGGTGGCTAAGGGGCCACTCCAAATGTGCTGCCATATAGACTTTCATACTATCGAAAAGCTCCACTAGAACAATATTTCAAAGAAAGACAACACCTCACATGCCAGTGAACATGGGGATGAACACACTATTTCACTCTCCCTGGCTCTCATCCTTCTCCCTGACTGTTTAGGTCTGTCATTCTTTGCTGACTTTATATCCCCGTTCACTCAAGTATCATCTAATTTTAAATGCAAAAATTCTGTAATCATGCAAATTCTACTCAGGATAGTGCTCTCAAATATGAAAGTCACATTCGTATCTCTTCATAGGCAAAATCTATTCACATGAACTAGTATAGATGTCTATTAAAAATGATTCTCTCATTAAATACATGTGGAAAAGGTGAAGCAAGCATGCATGCAGCATCAGCCATGTCCAAGTTGCAATCTCAAGTGAAACTATTCAGATTCCAGATTCATCTGTGGCCTATCAACTACCATAGACCTGTAAGCCACAATATCTACAGGCCTGGAAGGGCTAGCTGCTGGGGATTTGCTCCTTGAGCTTTGAAACAGCATGTGCCCAAAGGACTCTGTGAAAGGTATAAAACAGGAGCCACATGCTTACTAATAAGGAGCTGGTTATTTTCCAGTCCAAGGCAAAGTGTCTGAAACTTCTATGTTCCCTAAAAGAAAATCAGCATTGTTTTCAGAAATTAAAATGACTTATCTTCAAATGATAAGATATCTGAGTAGATCGTAGACTGAGATTTGCATTATTTGCACAGTGAAGGAAAAGCCCTAACAATTCTGGACAAAAAGTACCAATATTATAAGAATTTATTCCAATAACAGGAACATGCATTGTGGCACGGCAGGTTAAGTCATCACATGGGATATCTGTACCCCGTATCAGAGTGCCTAGGATCAAATCCTGCGTTCTTCTCTTCTAATCCAGCTCCCTGCCAATTTGCACAGTGGGAGGCAACAGATGATGACTCAAGTACTGGACTTTTGTCCAGGTGGAATCCCTGGTTCCTGGCTCTGGCTTGGCACAGCACTAGCTATTGTAACATTGCAAAGTGAACCAAGGACTGGAAGATCCCCACTCCTCCCTCAAATACCCTGCATCCTGTAGCTCTGCCTTCATAGCTCTGTTTTTCAAATAAATAAATAAAACAAAAGATGATACACAAGGTAGCTTACACTTCATTTCCTTAAAATAAATTATAAATACCTAACTACATGCTTATGTACCTTTAAAGTAAGTTATACTATTTTCATGCAATTTTAATTAGTATTTTTTCCAATGTTTTTTGAAATGATCTGCTAGCATCAAATGCTAACATAAAATCCTCTGCATGTTAGAAGTTAATTCAATAAAATTTAAGAAATTTAGCCCTGTTCCCCAGAAGGGGAAGGTCTTGGTACAAAAATTAGTCATTATTTCTGATTAAATTACAAAGTAGAGAAGAAGCTGGATTTAACATTTAAGATGGAGGAACTGCCAACTTGCCCTATCAGTGGACAAATGTTTTACTTACACAAAACTCCCTATCAAGTTCTGAACTGGCATCTCTATCTCCTTATCAATATCTAACTTCATTTATGATATAAAACTACAGGGGTATAATGTTACGCCAATGACTTTTGGTACCTCTCTTTGAGGTGCTTGAATTGTATATTGCTTGCTGTCTCATTAAAAGGAAACAGATGCAAAAGTAAAGGCCAGTATGTCACACACAGAGGAAAAGTTAAAGCTTAAACTGTTAGAGTAAATGAGCCAAAGCAAGCTCAGACTCTCTAATCAGAGAGGTTAGTGACAGAAAAAAATGGTCACCACAAAGAATATTATTTAAAATATCAATTAAACCTGAGTTACCTCTCCACTCAACTTTTACACTCATAACTGACAGTAGAAGCAATGACAGAGGACACATGTTTGATAAAAGGCACCTTGAAGATACGACTAGCCACAAGCAAGAGCCTCTCTACCCTTGTGTACTTGTTGCCAAGGCAACATAAAGGACATTATGCAAAGCCATGTAGGTAGGTAGGCGTGGCACTCATGGCATCTTAAGGGTCGGATTACATGTTCTAATTCATTCTGACACCACCAAAGTTTCTCTCTTCAAGGGAATGACTTTGATTATGGTGGGTGTTTTCCTACTTCTAACAGTCTTCCTGTCTTTCGGTTCACAAGAGGTTCATATACTAAAATTCAATGTGAAAAGAGGGTCTTTTCTAGTGTGGCTTTAGACACTGATGGTGAAGTCATGGAATTGTAACTAGAAATCTTCTCCTGGATCCTGTGACAAGGTCAGGTCAGCCTGTATTCAGGTAGCATATGGACATGTGTTTTCAAGAAAGAATCTCAAGTTGACAATGATGCTGGTGATGGAAGTGGTGCCAATTCTCATAGCTCCAAAGTAATTATGCAGTTCATTGATTATTAACTAAAACTTTCATAGCTCTTAGCTACTAGTTAAATGCCAGTTCACATGAAACACACAGGGGATTTCTTACATGTCTGATATGAGAGACTTTCATATATTGTCATACTTGAGCCTTACAATCATGCAAGGGATCTATTTTTATCCCCATTTTAGATGTAAGAAAGCCAAATAAGTAACCTGTCTGAAATTAAATAGTTAATGAGTGATAGAGATAGAAAAATCAAGTAGTTAATGAACGATACGCTCTAAGCCATGCAGTTGGTACACTTTCAATTTATGCAACACCTAACTTTATTCTCTCACATCCACACTTCAGCAAATCTACTTTCATCCCAAATCAGGCATATTAAACTCTTTCATGTTCTCTGTAGACAACAGTGTCTTGCCTAAAACTGTACAGAATGACACCATCAAAATTTGCCATTCCCACTAGAATTTGCCTTGACCCCCTCATGATATGACATTCATTATTTTGTTAGTTGCTTCATGGAGGTGCTATTTTTAAACTGCAAGATTATAGCTCCTACAGGGTTGTGACAACACAGAAGTCAGACATTACTCTAGAATTCTTTTTCAAGCAAACCAGTAGGACTGTTCCAATTAAGAGGCTGAGTAATCACACATACCTGTCGAACTGATTCTAATTTACACCTTAATCTTGTTTTAATAAACACTGCGTGAATCTCAGCTTAGACAGAGATAAGATTCACCCAGTAGGGGGACATTAGCTCTTCCTAAGTACTTAATTAAAAAACTGTTATACTGGATAGCTTCTGAAAATCACATATAATCATTTAATGTGTGGTAGAGTCTTGGTCTTTAACATAAAGCCCTCCAACCACATTCAATTTCCTTAAGTAAACTAAGTGGAGGCCTTCCATGAAAGCTTTGTCATTTTACAATCCTTGGATAGTGCTTTGTTCCTGAGCAAGGGAATGAACTACCAAGCAGTCATTCTTCCACTGTGTCAGCAATGGAACCCTTACTGTAAAACCCTTTGCATGAGCACTGACTTTTTAAAAATTTGAGTCCCTTTTTATGATTTTTTTTTATTACTGAAAGATGGAGACAGAGAGAGAGAGAGAGAGAGAGAGAGAGAGAGAGAGAATATCTCACCTGTTAGTTTATTCCCCCAAAGCCCATAATACCCAGGGCTGGGCTTGGCTTAAGCCAGAAGCCCAGAACTCAGAACTCAATCTCTTCGGCAGGGATCCAAATACTTGAGTCACTACATGCTGCCTCCCAAGGTGTACATTAACAGGAAGCTGCACTGGAAGCAGAAACAGAGCTTGGGCCCAAGCACTATAATATGGAAGGCAGGTGTCCCAAGCAGCACCTTAACCATTGTGATATAACGTCCATCCTCAAGACTTAGCTTTATAGAGACATTTTAGATTCACGGAAAAATTGAGAGTAAGGTAAACAGATATTCAATATATCTCTTGTGCATAATGTTCAGCTTCTCCCATTAATACCTCCCTCCAGAGTCGTACATTTGTTACAGTTGATAATCCTACATTGGCACATCATTATCACTCACAGTTTATGTTAGGATTCATTCATACATTGTGCATTCTGTGGGTCCATGGAAACGTGGAATGACATGTGCTCACCATTCCTCGCTGCTGTTCTTATTCATTCCTCTCCCTTCCCAGCCTGTGACACCCACTGATCTCACTGTCTCCACTACCTTTTCCAGAATATCAGAGTTGGAATCATATAGCACATAGCCTTGGAGACTGGCTCCTTTTGCTCAGTCATATGCATTTTCAGTTTCTTTCATGTCGTTTCATGACTTGAAGCCCATTTCTTTTTAAAACTTAATAAAATTCTATTGTCTATATGTATTTACTTAATATATCAATTCATCATGGTTTATTTACCTATTTGTCTACTGAATGGCATCTTGATTGCTTGCAAGTTTTGGCAATTATGAATAATGCTTTCTTGTGTAAGTTTATGTGTGGACCTAAGTTTTTAATTCCTTTTGGTATTAATACCCTGGAGTGTGACTATTAGAGCACATATTAAGAGTGTGTTTAATTTTGTAAGAAACTATTATCAAACTGTCTTTGAAAGAGCCTGTAGCGCTTTGCATTCCCATCATCAATGGATGTCAATCTCTGTTGCTGCTTATCTTCATTAGCATTTGATGTTGTCAGTGTTTTGAATTTTGGTCATTCTAATGATGGGTAGTGGCATCTCACTGCTGTTAAATTTTCTTTTTTTAAAAATTATTTATTTGAGAGGAGCTTGGTGGGGAGGGCAGAAGAGAAGAAGAGAGAGAGAGCAAGAGTGTCCTCCTATCTATTGGCTCAAGCCCCAAATACTCACAGTAACTGGGGCTTGTCCAAGGCCAGAGCTGGGAAACAAGAATGATATTTAGGTGTTCCACATGGGGGACAGGCACTCAATCACTTGAGCTATCACCCCTGCCTCCCAGTGTCAGCATTAGTAGGAATCAAGAGTTGGAGCCAGAACTGGAATCCAGGTAGGCTGATGTGGTAATGGGTGCCTTGACCACTAGGCTAAAGGTCTATCCCTAAACACTCACTAAAAAAAAAAAAAAAAAAACAAAAAAAAAACAAAAAAAAAAAAAAAAAACTGGTGTTTAGAAGATTTATTTATTTGAAAGGCAGAGTTATAGAAAGAGAAGAGAAAGAGATCAATCCATCTTTCATACTCTGATTTATTCCCCCAAATGGCTGCAACTGCCAAGCCTGGGCCAGGCTGAAGCTAGTAGCCTGTAATTCCATCCCTAGGCCTCCTACATGGTAGCAGGACATAAGCACTTCAGCCATCTTCTGCTGCTTTCCCAAGGGCATTAGCAGGGAGCTGGATCAGAAGCAGAGCAGCTGGGTCTCAAATTGGTACACATATGCAATGCCAGTGATGCACCTAGTGGTTCAGCCCACTGTGCCACAACACCAGCCGCCTAAACATGCATTTCTGAAATATCTCCATAGGATATTATTATCTTTACTTAATGCTTGAGGATCTTGAGACTCAAACAATGTATGCACCTCCAGCAAGCCATTATCAGCTTCAGGGCTAAGTAAGATTCCCAAAATATTCTGGTGAACCCCATAGCCCACACTTTTCACCATCTTAGCATCCCTTGTTTCCTCCGTATTGTTACATGATATGCATATTGCATGAATGTTAAATTACACCATCAGAAAACTTAGGGTCATCTGTGGCCCATCAAACATCCTTTTAATACCTCTAAATATGAAACTTAAAACATAGTCTAGATCGACTACATCTTTTATATAATTCTGAAGGTATGATGCTTCAAATTGGGGGTGAAGAATTTATAGTTTCAAAACTTTTATTTTCATCATATTCTAGTGTGTGATAGAAGGAGAAAATGTGGGAAGCGACAGAAACAGGAACACACACAGATCCCTTTCTTCCTATGTCATGATGGAACGCCTCAGAGCAATTAAAATCAGCTTTCTAATTTCCATAAAGTATCAGGATCTGGTTACATTTACTGAAATTTTGCAATTCCTAAGTGTCATGGAGATGCAGCAATGGAAAAGCAAGGAAGCCACAAAATCTCAGCTCACCTTCCCTACATTCCTACACTCCTGTCACAGCCGAAATCTCACCAACAGATAAAGTCATCAGGAGCTAATGAACCCACATGAAAAGACAAATAACAGATTCCTAAAAAATCCAACACCAAACCAAAACAAAAAATCCAACAACAAATCATTTGAACAACTGGGTAGCTCGAGGACATGAAAATTGTGCAGTAAATTAATTAGCTTTGCTTCGATTGGTATCAAAAGTCATTAGCCCTGCCCTACAAGGAAATCCCAAAAAGCCAGAGATGTGTGAAGGGAGAAGGCTGGAAAGGAAATCAATTTCAGCTCTTCAGTGCTGATGCTTTAAAGGGTCCCTGCTGTACAACTCGCCCTGAAGCTTTCCAGGGGGACGAACCCATGAATTTGTATCTGCCACATGTGTCAGTGAGCACAAATACGTCTGATAAATAACTGGGGCTCAGGAGAAGAAAGTCGTCTGTTGTGCTCATATCATATGTGCTAAAGAACAGGGAACAGAGGGCACAGGGGTCAAGTCCCCATCACAATTTCCACTGAGCATCCTACTCATCAATTTGGTCACTATTCTGCCCCATCAAATCTCAGTGCATACTGTCCCAGAGAAGCTAGGTGCAGGCATCACATATTAAGCAATGCTGTTTCCCTCTCTTCCACACTGACAACAGCTTGCTCAAGTCCTCACATGGCAGTGGGCTATAATCCAGACCTTGTTTTATTTAATCCTCACAATCTTGTGATTTTTACATAAGTCCTGGGATAGAGAATTGTTGATCTCAAGAGGCAAAGCTAGTAAACTGAAGGGCTGGAATGTGAACATAAGTTCAGGAAAATCTAGAGCCCATCTAAATAGCATTTGTTGTAAGTGGGCCAGGAGGAGACAGATGGCCCTGAGGCCTTTGGTGTTAGCAGAGAAGCCAAGAAGCCCAGGCAGCTTGGTCATATCCAGTGGCCCATCCCCGGAAGGGGCCAGCAGGCTTTGCCAAAGCATCTGCACCCGCGCAGAGCTCCAGTGCACCTTCCGGAACTGTACACCTGATGATCACAGAGACTTCAATTCACCCTTCTTTCACATATATCCAGCGATCCTAATCATGGCCACTGAAGCAATTCCATGAATGTATAACCAAGCTCAGTCCTTTGGATCTACAAGTATACTGAAAACTCTGGTAAACAATATGTTCACCTCTTGGGTCCCTTGTGAAGACTCAATAAGAGTTTCAATGGCACTTGATACACAGAAAGCGTTTACCCATTGTTAGTTATGAAAAAAGTCTTGATTTTATTTAGTAAGTTATTTTAATGCAATATTCATCTGTGATATATGATATATGCATAAATGTGTATATATGTGTGTGTATATATATATATATATATATATGCTATGACCTTGACAATGACTTTCCTCTTCCCACCTGGCCCTTCCACATTTTATCACTGTGTCTCCCCCACCTACAATAACCATCCTAAGCCTCAGGTTCACCGTTCCTTTTAAATGGGTTTGTTGCTTGCATAAATGTTCCTGAAATGCCTTAAAACCTAAGCTGTCTTTAACTTTGTATAAAAAGGATAATATCCTTATTCTCACACGTTTTTCACTACTTAATATTTTACTATAAAGAAATTAAGTTACCTGCAACTGTATAATGACAACAATACTGCATATTAAAATCTATACCTGTAAGAGAAGATAGTCTCAAAATGAATGGACAACACATGAGCCTTATGTATGTAAAAAAGGACAGGAAAATCCATATTTATAAAAAAGGAAAGCCACAGCAGGAGCAGGTGCTGGGATGTAGCAGCAGGTTCAACCACAACTGGGGTTACCATATTCCATATCCGCGTTCCTGGGAGAAATTCTTGCCTCCATGTCTGATCTAGCTTCTTGGTAGTGCACACCTAGGGAGCAGCAGCTGCTAATTCAGTGCTTGCGGGCTGTCATCCACATGGGAGATCCAGGAACAGCTCCTGGCTGCTGGTTTAGGCCACCCCAACCCTGGGCAATGTGGGCATTTGTAAAGTAAAGCAAGAACCACTCCCCGCTACACAGCACTCTGCCTTTCAAATGAAAAACTACAAAAAAAATAAGTAACTAAACTTAAATTACCACAAAAGAATTGAGTATTACAAAAAAAGGAGAGAGAGACATGAGGATAAAAATTGATGAAACAGAAAATAAACTTTTTAGACAAGGTAAAAAGTGTCAACAATAAAATCTGTAAATTTGATAAAATTCATAAACACATAAACCTTTGGCAAGAGTGATGCAAAGGAGAAAGCACACACTATTTTGAATGGAAAAGTTGGCCTTAAATACAGCTAAATACAACACAATAAATGGCTATCATTAACAAGTATATGCTAAATTTTTTTTAAAAAACTAAGACAGCTATTAAAGAAATAGAAGTAGTTGTTAAAAACAATGTTGGGAAGGAAAACTCCAGATGGTTTTACAGGCAAGGTTTTCCAAACATTCAAGGAAGAAAATCGTCCCAATTTTCTGCAAACTTTTCCAGATAATAGAAAAGAAAGATTACTCACCACTGATTCTATAAGGTCAAGATAACCCTGCCACCAAGACTAGACAAAAATCTTACAAGAGAGGAAAATTGCAGCTCCATTTCACTAGTGAATATGGACATGTGTCATTCTTAGCAGTGCACACCAAATTTTAAGTCCTAAGGAATTTATTTCCTAGTTGCACACAGCAATGTAACATTACAGAAAGAGTATGTTCGCTTTGGAATAGACGATTTTTCTAATTATATGATACATGAAGGTTACCAATTTCTCTTGCTTTTCTCCTCTGCCAAAGGACTTTTTTTAATATCCACCTAATTTTGTGACCATTACTGAGGAAGTAGCAATAAATACTAGCATTGGGCAGTTTCTACGGATCAAGTATTTCATTCTTTGGCTGAACATTTTTGTGAAATGCTTCTTTAACATACATGGCTGCCTGATAGAGATTAGTATCCCCCATTAAAGCAACAAAGGGGTATGCCAGCCGTGCAGCCACAGTCACACAACGTGCAGGAAGTCAAGTTCTCTAACTACCTTGTGCAGCATCTGAACCATGGCAGGCAGTGGGCCCTTCCCATACCCAGGCAATGTTCACGGCTGCTTTTGGGGAGTCAGGGCTTCCTCCCATGGGCACTTGAAGTTCTTCCACAAGGCATGGAATGTGTTCGCCTTTTGCAGCCAAATAGTTTTCAGGTTGGGGTCTGATTTGTGACAGGTGAGATTCCATTGCAACACTTCTAATGTAAAGGCTTCTGGGAGCAGGAGTGAGTGATGCTGTCATTTTTCTATCCCTGCATGGGGAATTGAGTGCTAACGAGATCAGATGTGCCACGGAAGCTCCTTTCATTTCTGCCAGATTCTGGGTCAGAAAGCTTATTTTGTTTAAAATTCTGGACAGTTCCCTGCCTGCTACCAGATTTCTGAGATGTAAGATATATGGTAATTTATCTTAGGTAGGGCTTGTGGTTTTATTCCATTAAGGTTATCGAAAATGTTGCCATTAATCCATTTCCTATGTTCATAGGACAAGATTATTTACACAAACAGGCAACCTGGGAAAAATAACATGAATAATAGTTTTCCACTGGGAAAGAGGTGAGTGGCAGGAAATTTGCAAGGTCTGTCGGCTCTGCTGGCCTGAAACATCAGTAGGGCAGACACGCTGTTCTACTCCATTTTTCCCCACATAGAAGCTTGCCTATCGATTAGACATGGGGAACTAACAAAGATCCAAGAGTCAGCCTGCCGTCTGAGTGTGGAAACACCAACCCTGATAAGGAGTATGCAGTGGCATCATTTATTACTATGCTGCACCTGCTGTTTTTCTGTTTTCTTTGTATCTGGAGAGGCTTGGTGTTTGTCTTTGTACTCTGGTACCTTGGGAATAAAAACAACAAGAATATGTTTCTCACTCTCTGTGTCTGCAGTGATACTAGAAACTGTGAATGTTAATATATTTTTAAAGAGGAAACCAGATGGCAAAAGAGGGTATGGAGCAAGCCTGGGTAAGATAAAGATTATGAACTGAACCTTTGGGCGCCACCTGCTGGTCCCCTGGCACCACTGCGTAAAGCATCTGGCTCCCCTACTTTTCTGTAGGGTTGGAGAGTCATGCCCAGTTGGCTCAGATCAAGAATATGAAATGATTTCTGTTATTATACATAGACACAGCTGAGGAGAGAGTTAGAGACAACAGAGAAAGTAAAAAGAGGTGAATGAATGATACAGAAACATTCATTCCTTCAACATAGGGGTGGCTGCATTTTGAAAGGCAAATGAAAGTTCACTAAACACACCCATCCGTGGAAAGGAGTAAATGGTGATCTCCCCTGCTTTCTCCATCTGCCCTTCCCTTCCCCTTCTGGAGAGAAGCATTTGAGGTGGCCGGTGAAGAGAGGGAGGAATGTCAGTGACGGCAACATGCCCTGTAGCAGAGTAGTGTGGAAAGGGTTGGCCCATAAAGGTAGGGACAGTGGTGTGTCCAGTGCTGAGCAAGCAGGGCAGAAAGGATGAGGGTTATGAGGATGATGGGTAGGGGAGATGAATACTGAGCATATGAGTATATCTATATACAAGGAAGATAATAAGAGCTGAGTTCCCCACTGCCTGAGAGAGTATTGATAATCAGAGAATAGGGAAAAGACTTCGATTTAAATTGGAAACATTGATATGAACTCGTGGGACATGTATGCAAGCAAAGGCACACAGTGTGTAGATATACATGCATATTTGAGAGGTCTTCAAAATACTCATGGAAAATGTGTGTTAAGAAAAAAACCAGGTATTGATTTCAACAATTTCAACACCAAAATAAACATCTTTTAATTCCATTTTTCCCCAAAAAACTTTTTCAAGCCCCTTTTGTTTCCTAGCTCTCGGTGTCCAACAGGTCTAGGCACAACAAGATCACAGGTGCTCTGTGTATACTGGGCAACCAGACCGCAAGAGCTAAAACCATACTCCATATAAAGGAAGCAGGGCTGCCTGGAGATATGGCTGATTCCAAGGCTGGACAAGGAAAGTATAAGATGATCCTGGAACCTCTTAATTCATTTCAGAATGTAAGAAATCCTCAAAGAATGATGAGCAACCTTGGCAAACATCAGTTTCTGCAGGTGATCAAGGGATGGGGAATGGTCAATGAAGTTGTCCTCAGGAATGATACAAACAGCTCAGCCAAGAACACATGCAAGAATGTGCGACTTGGTGGTGGTGGTGGGGGTGATCATGAAGAATTTCCGGACAAGCCAGAGAGAAAACCATGCTACAGGAAAAAAACTCAAAAGTCTTCCATAGCCTTGGCGACTCATGACAAGAGCCTAGGGTGATTACTGATGCCATAAACAAGAGTGTCAATTTGTTAAGTCAACAACAGGAGTCGCTGTGCACCTACTCCTCATGTAGGATCTTTGTCCTTAATGTGCTGTACATTGTGATTTAATGCTATAATTAGTACTCAAACAGTATTTTTCACTTTGTGTTTCTATGTGGGTGCAAACTGTTGAAATCTTTACTTAATATATGATAAACTTATCTTCTGTATATAAAGAGAATTGAAAATGAATCTTGATGTGAATGGAAGGGGGGAGGGAGAGGGAAAGGGGAAGGTTGTGGGTGGGAGGGAAGTTATGGGAGGGGGAAGCCATTGTAATCCATAAGCTGTACATTGGAAATTTATATTCATTAAATAAAAGTTTAAAAAAAGGAAGATATAAAAAAATGAACCTAAAAAGAAAAGAAAAAAGACGGATATCCTTTAAGGCATACACACACACACACACACACACACATAAACACACAAACTATTCCAGATGGAAGGAAATGGATGAAAAACTGCAATTAAATGCAGCACATGTTCCTAGATAGGATCCTGGAACAGAAAAGAGCTAACTGTTGAGATACTGGCCAAAGGTGAATGCAGATTGTGGATTGGATGTTGGTGCTAGATCTGCGCTGATTCCCAGTTTGGCAGAGTTTTTCCCAGAGTCATGAGAAGAGGGTCCTGGCATGGAGAAGGTAAACCCCTTAAGGGTGATGGGGCCTCGTACCAGAAGGAGAAGATCTTTTCTATTTATGTTTACCCATCTGCGAGAGAGAAACAAAATACATGTGTTCAACTGCTCAAAGCTGGCCTGTTTTGAGTAAAAGGGATCCAAGAGTTCTTGCCAATCTTCTGTAGGTTTGAGACAGCTTCAAACTAAGAATTTCTAAATGTGCTGAATTCTGACAAGAAGAAAAAGGCATAAGTTTGAGGAAAAAATATGACATGTGTGGAAAGAATGCTTCTGTGCTTTCTGAAATGTCTGTATCCTAAAACAGGCCCTTTCTGGGGAAAAATGGATGAGCAGGGATGTCAAAGTCAGCAACCAAGGGAGAACCTTGGCTTCCCTTAAGAAAAGGGAAGGAAGACTGAGTGTAAGGGCATGAGGAGAAGACAGCAAGGTTTCTATAAAGAAAAAAAGAAACTTATTGTTAGATATTGGGAGAGAATTAGAGGCCATGCTTGTAATAGGCAAATAGCTGCCACAGCACAGGGGCTGGAACTTGCAGGAAAAGAAGGACATTAGGGAAAAGTTGGGTCAATCTAGACATGCTAGGTGTAACATAATCCTTCAGTTATTTCAAGACAATCTCCAATAATGGCTGCATTTAGCCACCGAAATCATCAGAACATGTGTAGGTGTCTACCTTGTTTGGTGAGCTGCCTGAATGACAATGTGAGAAAGATTAGGGGACAGGACCAGGCGAGGAGAGGGCTGTCCAGAGAGGGCAGGTGCATTTGGGTTTCATGTGAAAAGTGAGTTAAGACACATCAACAGTTCTAAATCAAAGTAGAAAAGAAAAAGAGCCACAAGAGAATGGGTGACACCATGTAAGGGGCTCCCAGAGGATGTGAGAGAAAGACAGCATTCCTTCCTGAGCTCACCCTCGGAACCACGCAGTATCAGATACATAAACTGCAACATAAGGAGGTCCTATAACGGACCTAGAGCTTCCATCCTGAAAGTGGCAGGGCCAAGATCACACCGTTTGTCTTTAGAGTTGCAAAGATCATTTTTATTCGACCATAGTCTACCCAGTCCTCTCTCTGGGATTGCAGAGGAGGGTTCAAGAGTGAATTTCAGTGGATAAGGCTTTGAGGATGAAGTGGCATTGGGTAAAAATTTGAAGTATGATTTGATGGGCTTGTAGGATGACGAGGATGGACTGTTAGCAAAGTTGGAGCTGACAAAAGTGCATGGAGATGAGAAAGTATGGGGCCAATGCAGTGTTTTTCAGAGATGGCCAAAATACAAGGTCCCATGCAACTATGGATGCCAAAGCCATACACAAAGATGACAAGGGTGAGGAAGATGGAGTCATCACTGATCCCGATGGAACAGACAGCGCTGGCAGCACTCCTGCATTGCACTGTTGTGCCCTGAAGCTTGAGGCCAAAGCCACATATGCAAAACCTCACAGGGAGGCATTTATTTTCCGATATCATTTAAGGCAGCTGATGTCTCAGAGATAGAAAGGCTCAGTGCAAACTTTCAAGGTGCTATTTTTGAAAGTGAAGAATCTTCCATTTTGGATATATTCTCTTAGATTTTCCCCATCATTATTAGCACCTCTATAGAATAGTATCATTCCTAAAAATATTCCCTCTTGGAGAATGCACAAATGAGGTCTCTTCACTGAGGAGGAGCAAGAAAAGGAAGGTGATGAATTGCAAATCAATCATAATTTATGCAGATATCCTACTGAAAATGACATTCATCACCTTTCCCAAACAGCACCAAGTGAATTTCTTGAAGTGCAAGTGGTCTATTTTCATAAATTGGATCCTCACCTATCTTTCTAATCAATGTATTTTTATGTCCAAGAGTAAACAATGGAGTTGGGGAAGGAATTATGAACTCTAGGAACATGAAACACAGGATTCAGAAAAAAAAAAAAAAAAAGAAAACAAAGAAAGAAAGAAAGAAAAGAATTAGCCAAGCACATTTTCTATGGTCTTAGTTGTGTTTTAAAGTGCTTTTTATCTCAAGGACTGTGTAAAGCAATGGGTCTAAGTAACTATGAATATGAACACAAACATGTCGAACTATCAGGAACTGTCTTGAAATATCAGGAACAAAAACTGCAACTAGTGCTGCAGTATGTTCAGCCAGCTACCTGGAGACTAATGAACAAACATTTTCAAAATCAAGCCGCCCTCTAAAGACTCTGAGTTACCTGTGTCAAATGGTGCCTTTTGTCTTAGCATCCTGTTGGCAGAGGACCAGGCAGGGAAAGCTTCAATGCCCTGACTCTGGGGATTACTGGCTAGGTATTCAAATGCACCTTTCACAGGCTGGCTTCCCCTAAAGCAAACCCTGAGGACAAGACCTTGGGGGCAAGTAGTTAACTGAAAAGGTGAGCCCAGAAATCACAAGTAGGGAGTTGGGGAAGTGAGACAGGAGAGGGAAAAGCTTCAAAAGGTGTGTTATCAAGGTGATTCCCATGGGTAAGTCGGGCTCCATCCCACTGGGAAAAAAAGGGAAGGCATATTTTATAGTTATTCCAACATAGCAGCAGGGGATCCTGGGCATGTGGCCACCACCTTCCAATGGTCACTAGTGATGACTGCTACCAAGAGGGGCAGGGGCTACAAGCAGTATGTCAACAGTGCCTTTTATAGGATCTTTTTAAGGGAGGTGCTTTAGAAGACTGGGTCAATATTAGACTCATATACAATGCAGTCCTCAACCTCCTCCCACTCCCATCTATATGGATGTGTGCACATGTGTGTGTCTGTGTATGTACAATATATTTCAGAGGAAATGCAAGAGAGAGAAGGGGAAAGGGGAAGGATGTATTCCCATCCATGATTCATTTCCCAAATGCTTACAACAGCTCTGTCTGGGCCAGGCTAAAGCTAGGAGACAGGAACTCAATCTACATTTTCCATATGGCTGTTAGGAACTCCTTTACCGGAACCATCACCTGCTGCCTCTCCAGATTGGACATTAGCAAGAAGCTAGAATTGGGAGTGGAGCCGGGATTCGAACCCAGGCACTCTGACATGGGATGAAGGTATTCCAAATGGTGTCTTAACTATGAAGCCAAATGCCTAAGCCAAAATAAAGTACTAATGAGCATTAGATGGCCATGAGAGAATCTGTTTTCCCAAGTGCAGTAGTCTTGATGACTTCAGGGCTCATCAATGTCTCAAAAAGAACTAGTCATCCCAATTATCTGTGCCTTTGTCTGAGGATCTGCTTAAAGGACTTAAAATTCTTGCCTAGCCCTGAAAGGTAAAGTCAAGAAGCTGCCTAAGAAGGAAGAACACCAGCAACATCTGAATTACTTGCTGTTGGGCGATCCCATACCTCCTTCCACTAGCAATCGCCACACTCATCATTATTTTGTTTTTCATGCTCAATATTCTCTGAGAGGTCTTACACTCAGTGAGGCCAGAGACCATGTCTAATTACCCACAGCACTACTCCCCAAGTCTATCACACAGTAGGGACTTACTCAGCATTTTTGAAGGTAAAAACAAGAAGGTATTTCAGAAAGTTCATGGAAAATTGAATGAAAGCATTTTTATTTTGGTGCAAAAAACGTGCAATCTCTGCACAGCTTTTACATAATACATATTTTATGAACTTTAGGAAGCACTGTTATAAAGGAAGGAGGGACAATTATTGTCATTCTCCATCAGGCAAAATGTATTATGTAGCTGAGAACCCGGACTGCTGGTTACCCAGGAGATAATTTTCTGTGAATGAGGAAAAAGTAGAGGCATTCCTGCTCAACTGTTTAAGCCAAGGGTTGCATTTGGAATTTAGCCCCTACTCACCCTTGGGCAAGATGCGGGTGGCAGTCTTACTGGTACTTCCCGTTTATCTTCTTCCTACCGAATGGAAAGCTTGGACTTCCTTGCTCCCTTAAAATGAAGTATGGCCATGTGGCTTGCTATGGCCAATGAATGAAAACAGAAATGAACCACTCCCAGGTGGAAGTCTCTCTCATCAGTTAGTATACAATGTGTCATATTCTGTTCCATCTGCCACAGTAACCAGCAAGATTCCAGGTGGTAGAACATCCATCAGTTTGTATCTCTAAAGGAAAAGCAATCTATTAGAGTGCCCAGCTAACCTACACAGGACTGATGGCTAAGCCAGACGTAAACTTTAAATACTGAGGCTTGTTCATTACTGCGGCACAGCTAGTCAACATGATGCCCACCCAATATGCAGCCCTGTGCTGGTGGCCCTGGGTAGTTCATGATGACTTGTAAATTCTGTTTCACAAACTGCTAGGCATACCACACACTGGTGCCTGTGTGTACTCTTTCTGCACACAACATGACCTTTTAACCAGTACTTCTTTGTCATATAGGGAAGAAGACAGAACACATTGAGGCTTAACTCCCTCTACCCACAGGCCTTCTAAAAGATAAAGATAGTGGGGGACACACACACACACACACACACACACCCCTCTGGCCACTGTTCATTTAGAAGGGAGGCCTGATTCTTCCACCCTCCTATGATCTCCAGAGCAATTCCTGCCCCATCAAAGCCACCTCTCCCCAGGGCCCAAGCTTCAGGCTGGTAATTAGTTGTACTACTACTGCTATGATCACTGCTAATTAATGGCTGATGTTCAGCTGAAATTGAAAACTGCCATTTCTGACTCCTGCACGCTAAGTCTAATCGACAGTACCCTGTTTCCAAAACCGCGCACTTCATCTTAACAGTACAGTTTCAATTTTGGTTTAAAAAAGGAAAAAGGAGGAAACATTACATTGAGGAAGAAATGACATTCTCAAAACTAGTGAGTTGGGATATTAAAATTAAAAGCATAAAAATTAATAACATGGCATCACTATTACTATAGAAACGTAGTCACTATTATATTTAAATACAATTCTTTTAAACCACAGCTGTCAGAGTGAAAAAGTTAATAGTATTTAAACATAAATCCTGCTCCCCACGAAGAAAGAATCATTGTGCCGGCACGTTAGCTATTCTATTTGCCGTACAGATGCTGCCTGGCAGAGCATTTTAGCATAAGCCTTGTCAGCGTTAATCCTAATGTCTGATGCGGAGATGTGTGTTCCATTACTTGATGTAACTGACAAATGGGAAGCCTTTATGTCGGATTACAGGCTGAAATAATGACCCCCTCTTGGAACTGAGGCCTGGGATATAATGAACCATCAAATGGGATTCTAGGCCAGATCCTCCACAGGACTTAAAAGGAGCCGAATCTTTTGTGGAGACCCATTCGCTCACACAATGCTTTTGTCCCTGGCCTTGTCCTCACTGTTCCCTTGCAAAGACAAGAAAGTCTGGATTCACAAGGGGGCCTGCCAGCCATACTTTGGACTTGAGTGGATGATGGAGGTAATGGACTGAGCTATTCCTTCCACTGCCACAATGAAAAGTCCAGCGCTGTGATGCTGAAACTGTATTCATCAAGCGCCTGGTGGTGTGAATGAGCTCAGGGTTGGGTAGAGGCAGGGCAAGAGAGGCCAGGATTGTTCAATGCTTTCTCTGCTATTTGCACTGCATCTGCAACAGCACCGATATGGCGGGAATAGGAAGGAAGATTAGGTAGGAATAGGGGAGCTGCAAGACATTCCTAATGAGTTCTGCCCCTGGTCCTGCATTGTAACTCCACCTCTTATGTGTCGATCCATGTGCCCACTTTCCCATGATGCACCTGTATCTCATCTAGGACCAGGAAAGAACAAATTCATGATGGCCACAAGGAAGTTAAGCTCCATGTGGAGGTACCATGCAATTCCCAGAAAGCCTCATGCACACTTGACCCTGAAGGGAGTCCACCTTCCTTGAATATTCAATTTAGGCACCACTCTCTCCCCCCATAAAAATGACTGTTACATGTGAGAATACACCCTTTTGCTTTTTGGCTTCTGGAACTTGCTATGGGTCTTCCTCTGTGCTATATGCTCTCTCCTCAAAGGCAACTGTCTGGCCCACTCATGATGAGCACCTCACTGTGGGCGGTGGCCCACATGAATGTGTATTCACTCTCTCTCTCTTTTAAATAAATCCTGTGCTCACTTGTGCACAGCATTTATGCCTTGGCTTTGAATGCTTCTATCTGTGGTAGTAAAGACTTGGAATAAAAATTGAGATACTTGTGCCCATAACAGTTCCAGATTTAGAGGCAAGTGATGCAGGAAGTAGTGTTCTGCTGTGAAAACATTCACTCAGTTCATGTTTACATGAGACAGGCAACACACCCCTAAATAAACGAGACAATTCCAGATAATGAGAGATGGTATAGAGACAAGAAAGTGTGATGATGGGATGGAGCATGTGCAGTAAAGGTCGGTTTATTACACAGAGGACACAGAGAACAGGGCTGAGGGAGTAGAATCCAAGCTGAGACATGAACAAGGAGGAACAGCCAATCACTGAGATCCTGGAGACAAACATTTCAGGCTGCCGAAACAGCCAAAGCCTGCAAAGCAGGAACAAGCGTGGGGTTTCCAGGAACAGAAAGACAGCAATGAAACAGCAGTTAGGGGAGTAAAGAAAAGCACAAGGCAAGGCAGGCAGCTGCTGGAAGACCTCAGTGATGCACAGCAGGGATTTAGAAGTCACTGGGACTGGAAGCTTAGGGAAGCTTGGCAACAAGGGTGTGACAAGATCTAAGTTTTAAAGAGTTCTACCACCAGGAGAATAGATACTTGCAGGCAAGAATCTAGGTGGGCGGAGAAGGATAATTAATGAGATCCTTATACTGCTACAGGGGAGCTTACATTGTAAAGAGAATGTTACAATGTTTCAGGTAATGAGAGCATGAATAGAGATGGAGCATCAAAGATGATGAAACTATTTTGTTGAAAGGTAGATCTGATCATTCTTGATGATGTGCAATCACTAACCCAATGTGAAAAGGGGAGAGTGGAAATGTCCTGGGTGGGGAGCAAAGAGGAGAGACAGCAATCAGAAAGAGTACCTGCTGCTGCCATAGGCAATGACTGGCCAGGAGACGGACCCCAGAGCAGGGCAGTATCTTTAGGCTGAGCGCACAGGGTGTTGTCACTCTCTCTCCTCAACTGCTTGATGCCTGCGTGTAATCATGACGCAGGCATTTAGGAACGTTTTTACATCCCTTTTGCGGGAACATGATCCACTCTCTCCCTTCACTTAATGGTGGCCACAACAGATTAATCTCTCTCTTTTGTTTTTGCTCCATATGACAATAAAATGGGATTTGTGAACTTCATTAATGTGACTGTTGCAATTTTTTGCTCACAACGATGTCATAAAAATAGCATCTAATTAATTAGTTAAAAGATCACAAATTATACCATCAGAGCAAAGTATGGCAAAATCTGACGGCTCTAATTATCTTAATAATCAGCAGAACCACTCTCCACCTCACAAGAGAATGAGTCATTAATGGTACTTAATAAAGATCACCCACTTGCTCTTTGTTGCATAGTTGGTCCTTCCTGTATGAAAATGTGGACACACTTTCTTTCTGAACCTGAAAAGGGTGATTTCTAAGAAGTTTCTGAGGCCATGCAAGATCAAAACATAAGTAATAACCACATTCATTCTCAATTAGCATTACAGTGAAAGGAATTTACTGCAGAACATGCAATTAAGCTATAAATGAAATCTCAAGACAGAAATTGCTTTCCTTTTAAATTTCTAATTGTCCCTACCCTCATAGATGAGAAGAGGGATTTTCTCACTCGGATCCTAAATCCATCAGTGAATTGGTGACTTAACTTGCTTTCCTGCAATTTGTTTTATTTTGTACCTTACCCCACCCCTCCTTTTTCCCTCTTTGTGACCACTTTAATCCTTTTATCTAGGACTGGGGGGACTCCATTAACTTCACCTTGGCAGTGTGGTGTGGCTTAGCTAAAGAAAATTATTATGATTCAAAATTTTGGCCCCAAATTCAAGAAAAAATATCACATATTATACACTTCCTAGACTTCTGAGAGTTTAACTCTAAGTCTGTAGCCACAATCTGCCTGCTACCTTAGCACCTAGTATGTGTGTTCACTGTGCCAAGTCAGGAGACAAGACTGACGTGGAGAATGGATACTGGAAAGCCACGTTAGAAGGCAACTACTTCATTAACTTATTTTTTGAGGAGAAGAAACTGAACCCAAGAAACACTAAACAGCAAGATCATAAAAAGAGCTGGAGACACAGTCTTAAGACTGTAACACAACATCTTTTATTCTTAGCTAAGATTCTTTTAGGTTGAGTGAATGAACTTCTGTAGAAACATTTTTTTAAAATAACACACATCTCTTTTCATTGTGATTGACCACTAGAATGACTGAACAAGGGGGGAGGTGTTTTCGCACAGCAGGTTAACCTGCTACCTATGATATGAAGCTCCCATATGGTGCCTATGGGTACCATTTCAACTCCCAACTGCTCTACTTCCCTTCCAGCTCCCTGCTAATGCACCTGGAAGGCAGCCGAAGATGGCCCAAGTGCTTGGGACCCTGACATCCACATGAGAGATCCAGAAGGAGTTCTGCGCTCCTGGCTTCATCCTGGTCCAGTGCTGGCCATTGCAGCCATTTGGGGAGTGACCCAGCAGATAGTTGTCTGTGTGTCTGTCTGTCTGTGTGTCTCTCTCTCTATCCCTCTCTATCTGTAACTCTACCTTTTAAATAAATAAATTTTTAAAAAGAAAAATACTGAACATGGCCCTATCAGAAGAGCTATTTTAAATATTAAAATAATTTCCCAATGAAATATTCACAAAAAACCTCGTTTCTTTGCAATGAGTATACCAAAATGCGAATTCTGCCTACAAATATGTTTTCTGGATTCTAAAGCACAGAGATTCTTGTTGTTGTTCCCTAATCACAATATAATCAGTATGAGGGTATAAGATCAGTCTTGTGCCATTTCATAGCAAGGAAAAAATGTTTTCTCCATGAAACTGTCAGTGTATGTGTCTCAAAGTGATAATGGGGAAAATATAATACAAGCTATTGCTCCTTATCAATGGACTGCCAAAAAGAAAATTAGCTTAAGGGAGCAGGCATTTGACTTAGCAGTAGGCTGCTAGCATACCAGAAGAGAGTGCCCTGTTTACTTTCTGGCTCCAGCTCCTGACTTCAGCTTGCTACCAGTGCAGATCTGGGGAAGGCAATGTTGATGGATCAAACAGCTGGGTTACTTCTACCTTTCTGGGAGATAGAGAAGTGCACTCCTGTCTGCTGGCTCCAGTGCCACCCTATCCCTGGCTGTTGTGGACATTTGGGGAATGAATCAGCAGATGGGAGCTCTGTCAGTCTATCTGTGTATCTGACTGTCTGTTTCTGTGCCTCTCAAATAACTAAGCAATAGTTTAAAACTTTTTTTTTTTTTAAAGAAAATGAGCTCAAGTATTCCTTGATATAGGAAGTAGATCTGAGGGCCTGAATCTTGTCATCCTTTTGTTATTTCTTTGTTACAAGTCAGTTTACAACTGCCTAGCACCATATGGTTCACAGTGCATCCCTCTGAAAGCAACACAGGGCCTCAAATAAACATCATTTTCTTTGGTTCCAACCAATAGTAAATGCAAGCTCTACTACTGAACTCAAAAGCATCCATAAATGCACAAAAAAGTCCCCTAAGTGTTCTATCTCTTCTGTTTGATTTTCTATGGGTATAGGACTAATTATTTCCTGCACTTCTTTGTGTGGGGGAGCCTGGAGGAGGAAGTAGATAATTTTAGCCATTTCTAGGCTTAAATTACCCCAGCTTAGCAAACCCGGACTGAAGGAGGAGAGGAAGGAATAGAAGAGAAATTTGCTTCCAATTGTTCATGTCTAAGATTGCAGGACAAGATTCTGAGTGGCTGTATTGGATCACTCCTTAGACCAATTGCTGTGACCAAGGTATGGGATAGCTTGATTAGACAGGCCTGCTTATGCTTGCCTATGGCTAGAAAGCTATGACCGGAAGGCCACTCAAAACCATATGAATTACTTGTATATAGGAGAGATGGCTGACCAGTGGAAATGGGCTTGGAAGTTCTAACTGGCAGGTGGAAACAATATGAGCCTACGGCCATTTCAAGTACATTTACTATGAAAGTGCAGGCTCTCTAGTCAAGCAAACTTTGATTCTCGGATTCAATGGGAAAGGCTTCATTCAAACCAGCAAGCGCAGGTAGTTTGCCTGATTCTCTCAGATGAGGCAAGAAGAGTGAAGAACGCATAAGGCTCTCTCAGATTAATCTTTTATTCCTTGCCCAAATTCCTAACTACAAACATATGGAGGAGATGATGAATTTCCCAACTGAGTCATCACATTAAGGGGAAAAAATGTTCTTTATTAAACTATGTTGAATAATGAGAGCCTGCTTTTTCCCGTAGTAGTCATTATTGCATTCTTCCTTTAAGTAACTTCTTTTTTAAAAAGGAAAGATTTACCATTTTGTTTAAAGCTATCAGATGAAGGCTGCCTACCGTAATTCTAGTAAATTTTATTTTCAACTTTCTTCCTTAGAGATAACCAAATCTGGGCAATTTGGAGCCTTCTGCTGCAGTAAAATTAATCATAACCACAACTGTCCTTTTTCAGGTGCTGCTTACTGAGTGCTGACTATTCTTAGTATCACCTAAGTGCATATTATCATTAATTTTCATACCACAATTATTATCAACTCCATTGTATAGTGAGGGAAACTGAGGCTTACAACATTCAGAGAATTTGCTCAAGGACATACCTCTGAGATGTGGCACAGCTTGGCATCAAAGCCCCCTCTATTTCATGACCAAACACCTGCTCCTAATTCTACACTCTACCATTGCTACCTGAGCATCACACACTTAGCCTCTCAGTAGTACTGTGATAAATACTACCATGCATGGCCTCATTTCACCTCCACTTCACATTTGGATGATAAAGAGCCCCAACCCCATTTCACAGGTGAGAAAACTGAGGCTTAAATAAATTAATCAATAAACCTAGATGGCTCCATTGCTAAAGAACTTCAGAGGGGCCCGCATTGGGGCATAGCTGATAAGGCTGCCACCTGTAATGCCAGTATCCCATATGGACCCTGGTTCATGTCCTAGCTGCTCCACTTCTGATCTAGCTCCTTGCCAATGGCCTAGGAAAAGCAGTGGAAGACGGCCCAAGTGTTTGGGCACCTCTACCCACATGGGAGACCCAAAGGAAGCTCCTGGCTTTGGCTTGGCTCAGCCCTGGCCACTGCAGCCATCTGGGGAGTGCACAAATGGATAGAAGATCTCTCTCCCTCCCTCCCCACCCCCAACTCTAACTTTCAAATAAATAAATCTTTCAAAAGAAGATCAGAGGGTCCTCTATTTTAATTTCTTCATATCTTGCTTTTGTTTTGGTTTTCCCTATTAGTAAGGGAACAAAACTAGTGTTTTGGTTTTCCCTATCAAGAAGCATTTTGGCCACCCATTGGCTCACAATAAGGGAAGTGAAAACGCAGCAAACACACACACAGTAAAGTCATCTCGTAAGGACAAGAGCTATTGCCATTCCTACCAGAGCTGGCTCCTTTTGGCAGTGCTGATTGCCACGTCAGTCACACTCAGGGTGTAGCGTGCCTTCCCTTCTCAGATGTCTTCATAGAAAAGCCAATTTGTGAAGCAGAGCCATGTTAACAAGGAAGGAGGAACCTGCAGGGTGCAAACGACTAATCTGCTGTAGCAGATTATAACTGTCTGCTGTAGCCTTCCTGTTAAAGTGCCATGCATATGTGTGAAAAATCAAAGCCAGGGAGTCCGGACCCTGCTTATGAGAAGATTCCGGATCTCAAAACTCTAGACATTATTTATTAGGCCATGCATTTCCCCTGTTATTGTCAGAAACAGATAGTCATAGGCATGCATCGGTCTATCCTGCAGGTGAAGTACGTGTGTGTGTGTGTGTGTGTGTGTGTGTGTGTGATATCTATACATGGCAGGGCCGGCACTATGGCACAGTGTGTTAACGCCCTGGCCTGAAGCGCCGGTTCGAGACCCGGCTGCTCCACTTCCTATCCAGCTCTCTGCTATGGCCTGGGAAAGCAGTAGAAGATGGCCCAAGTCCTTGGGCCCCTGCACCTGCATGGGAGACCAGAAGAAGCTCCTGGCTCCTGGCTTCGGATCTGTGCAGCTCTGGCCATTGTGGCCAGTTAGGCAGTGAACCAGCGGATGGAAGACCTCTCTCTCTCTCTGCCTCTCCTCTCTCTGTATAACTGACTTTCAAACAGATAAATAAATCTTTAAAAAAACACCTATTCATGGCAGACTGATTCATGACACTACTTGAGTGGCTGGTACATACCTCGCTAGCACATGTGACTCACTGCACAAGAGCGACCATGCTGGAACTGCCCTTGTTCAGCTGAACTCGTCTACCAATCACACACATGGATGTCACACTGTCATGAAATTATCATGAAGTTTCTCATCCCAGACTGGTTTCATGCATTTCTTCAAGACTGCCACTGTATTCCAATGACATTTTAGGTAGCCCTGCTCTATAATGTAGTCCCAAAAGTGGCAAATTCTAGGTACACATTGGTAATAAGTGTGGCTTCTGCTCAGAAAGTGACCAATGCAGCGACCAGAAATACAGTTCTGGGCCACGTATGAGCAACAACAGCACCGACATTGTGAATGTTTTCTAATTTACTTGAGACCTCTTGCATTTTTCTGTATACACTTATAATAAACACTAAAATTTTAGGATTTCATGGCAGTTTCTCAAATGTGAGAGTAGTCCCACTATGACCTTGCGAAATAGTATTATCACCTCCACCCCAATCTACAGACCAGAAAACTGAGACTTAGAGCTTTCGGGTGGCAAACCCAAGTGCACTTAATAAATTCTATAGCCTGACAGGGATGGAACTGTAGTATCATTTCATTTGCCACCTCCGAATGATTGACACTGACTACCGGAAAAACAATTTGAGACCACGTCTGGTTTCACAGATTGACTTGGCTCACAGACTAACAGTGTCTATCTGGTCAAACCACATACACTGGCTGCCTCCAAAGAGATTCCACTCCAGGTTATCTCATTTCCCTCTCCATGTGCTTTAGCATTCCACACAGAGTTGACTGTGCCAAGGAACTACCTCTGAAAGAGGGAATGGACCAGAACAGTAACTAGATAGCATTATAGAGGTCAAATCTACTTTTTTGTTGACATCAAGATACCAAGAGTCAGCCTGTGGCATGTGTTAAGAAAATGATATGTGTCTAAACAGCCCTGGTTAAATTAGTGAGATATGTGCCCAAGCAAAGCCAAGTGGATGTAAACTTCCCAAAGATCAGCCCTATCTCAAATGGAAGCTTCAGTTATACAGCTCCATTACAGAAATGGTGCTGTCAGGAATTGAAGCCACCACTTAGAAACCAGCCCTCCCCACTCTACAGAGGCAGGCAGCACCCTTCCTGGGGCTCCCCCAGGACTCAGCAGCAGAGAGGAAAATGGCTGTGAAGAAGGTTAGATCTTCAGTTCTGCTTTGGAAGGCATGGTGTCACACACCAACAGTGAGGGGCTCCAGATTCCACAGGAAGAAACAGGGAAGCTAGAGAAGAATCAGCAACACACTAAACTTCTGAGGGGACAGAGAGAGGCAGATGTGGGGAGCAGCTTTCCATTCTGGTAGCCAGAAGTCAAAGCCAGCACCACTTTGGGAAGCCCAGGCAGTTGGGGCTGGGGGCAGCCTTTGGTGCCATGGTTAAGTTGCTACTTGGGATAGCTGCATCCCATGCTGCAATGCCTGCTTTGAATCCTAGCACCTTCCCTTCTGTTCCTCTTATGCACCCTGTGAGGCAGCAGTGAGTGGCTCATGTAATTGCATCGCTGTTACCTATGTGGGAGACTTCAATGGAGCTCCTGGCTCCTGACTTTGGTCTTGTTGAGTTCTGGCTGTTACAGGTACTTAGGGGAATAAAATGTAAGATAGAAGATGCCTCTCTCAACCTCTCAACTTTTTAATTTAAGTGAAAATGAATAAAAGTTAAAAAAAAATCACCATGGATGGGTATTCGCCCTAGAAGTGTAAATGTGCACATCCCAGATCAGAATGCCTGGGTTTGATTCCAGACTAGAGATTCCTGTTCATGCAGACCCTGAGTGGGAGTGGTGATGGCTCCAAGTGGGTCCCTGACATCCACGTGGGGCACCTGGATGCAGTTACTGGAACTCAGCTTTGGTCCCAGTTGGAGGTCTCTTGCAGGTACTTGTAAAGTGAACTATTGGATGGAGGAGCACACTCTTTCTAATAAAAAAAAGTTTTAACAAAAGCCTTATGCCCGTGTTTATGTAGGATGAGAAAAAAAGTCTTCCATGTAGGAGAAAATTCTCTGCACAAATGGATCTTTGTAATTCTAGAGGGAGCAACCCTTTCTGAGAAAACAATGTCTGTCACCAATAGAAGAATTTCAGGGCTGAATGGGGAGTTCTCTAAGTCACATAATAAAATTTATATTTAGAATGGAGAAATAGCCAAAAAAAAAAAATCCCTGCAAGTTTCTGCACATTTCTCCAAATGCTCTTGAGGAAACATTTCCCGGAGTCGGTAGATCACCCACATCTGTGTTCTAAGAGTGATATAACCTTTGGAGCCTGAGCACAGATGCAGAGAGAATTCTGCAGGAGGCTCCCATGAGAATATCCTTCCCAGGTTCTAGCCTCCCATCACCAGCTGCCTGTTGGGTGGCTCCACCTCATACAGACAGCATGTGAAACTCAATAGCTACAAAGCTGAAAGTGCCAGTTTTCCCAACTAACAAGACCTCACTTTGATACCACCGGTTTCCCTTTTAGAAACCCAGATTCAACATCTAGAAGCAGGCCTGGTCATCTTAACCTCCTTTATACCCTACACTAAGTGGAAAATCCCACGGATGGATTAGACTTGGATTGCTGGCCAAAGCTCTTCCATGTTGTCTTCATTGCTGAACTTGCTCTTGTTCAAGCATTCATTGTTTTCCTTTGGATTTTTATGGTACCTCTTACTTATTTCCTCATCTTCAATAATAATCTTTCCAAAGCCATTCTTTAAATCAATGCACAGATAATTTTCATGAGGCCAGCTCCACATTTGGCTCTCAGCATTGTGACTGGGATGTGGTAGATATTCAGCTAATCTTTTCTGATGGTTCGACAGAGAAAGACAGTGTATTTACTGACCACTTACTCCCAGCCCAACACTGCGCTGGGCAGGAAAAACAAAGGAAGACATAAAGCACTTTCTAATAAACTATTTCCTTGCACACGACCCTTCAGTGGACAAAAAATAACAATGGTGCAACCAAACACACTAGCCATGTGTAGCATGGCTCCATTCTAGTTGTTACACTCTAGGTACCATCTGTCCCATCCAGTCTGTAGGCAAGGGTTCACATTTTGGGTGCAGTAATTCTTTACTGGTTAATTCTTTAGTGGCTGGTTATCTTGTGCACTGTAGCTTGTATCCCTGCCTTCTTTCTATCCACTGCATGCTAACAGCACACCATCACATCTCAGCCGTTTCAAGAACAAGTACCATGAGACACAGTCTTTCTGAATGTGTTTGCGTGTGTGTGCGTACATGCATGTGCATGCCAAATCATGTAGCTGATTTGGTCTAAGGTGGTCTAATCATCTGGTCTAAGGTGAGACCCTACTTACATGTGTCAGCCCTCAGAAACTATTAATAGCACTCTCCTTTCACTTTCAAATCCAATAGTCCCTCTTTACCTGAAGTTCTGCTCTCAATAGTTAGCTATGCTGGTCAATAGTGTTCCAAAACTATTAAATGAAAAATTCCAGAAATAAACAATTCAAGCCTGTTAAATGAGGTACCATTCTGAATACCATGAGAACTCTGGCACCATCCTGCTCCATCTTGTCCTTTGGCCAGTGCTTAATTTATAAAATAACCTTTCTCATTGGTAGTAATATATTTATAGGGAAAATGGCATACATGGGACTCAATGCTATGCTCAATTTCAGGCAACCACTAGGGATGCTGGAACCTGTTCTCCATGAAGAAGGGGGTGGGACCACTGTATATCCTAGTTTGGAAACAAACTCCACATTCTCTGTGTGTTCCTCTCCTGAGGCAGAACTTTACTTATTCTCATGCAGCTTCAGGGGAGAACCAAGAGATAAGCGTGAAGTCCCCAGTCTGTGCAACACAAAATTTTGGGCGAATAAATCTCCCCTTTAAAGAATGTAATTGTGTCTGTTCTCTGCAGCACATGCAATGACCAAAGATGAAACCAGCCTAACTTTCTTCAGGGAAATAGAAGTTTAGAAGCTGTCTGTGCCTCTCACAAAAGAATCACATAAAGGTTTTTCTCAAAAAGTTGTATGTTTCCTAGCTATCCTTCTAGGTCAAACTAACCCAAGTGCCCCCCAACACAAGTACTGGGGTCTCGAGTCCATTGATCCTCCTTTCTGCCTAATTAAGAAACAACCATGTTCCCCACATTAATGCAAAGGAATCAAGGTGTAGTCATGAGAAGCCAATGTACTTGGCAAAAGGTTCACTGGCAAAAGGTTTTCAGTTGATGGGTACTTTTGACTATTACAATGCTTCTCAAGCTTTCACAGTCTTCGGCAGGACCTGCTGACTCACGGGTGGCTGAGTCCCCATCTCCAAGCTTCTGTTTAGTAGCGGGGGTTGGGGGGTTGGGCTTGACAGATGCATCTCCAGGTTCCCAGGAGATGTGGCTGCTGCTGAATTAGAGATACAGAAGACACCAGCTGCACCCCTCATAAACTGACGCATGAGATTTTGGGGGGGGGGTGAGAGGTTGGCTTGGGGAAGAGGAAACGGAGGTCAGGAGACTTTATCAGACAGCTTGCTCTGGTCTTTCTTAGTTAACCAGAAAGCAATTCTTCAACACTGGCTTGTGCTGAGCACCTTGCTAGGCATTGGAGGTGCAGCCAAACAGGGCAGACCTTCTCGTCCTCCTCCTCCACGGTTTTCCCTCTAAGCAATGAAAGCTCTTCTTCTGTGGGTTACAGTTGCATTGTTTCTAGCATCCCCTTGTGTTCATTAACTCTAACCAGCACCTCCACTCACTCTCTAAAACTCCCTAAGACAGGTCCCATTTTTCCAATGCAAAAGTAAAGAAGCCAAGAAAACAAAATTCAACAGAAAATCAAAATTTCTAGAAGCAAATTCCACACTGTCAAGTACTTCCTTTTTTTTTCCCCCTGGAACTGTGATCTGTTTCCTTGACAAGTCTACTGGCACGGTCCATCCCAGACCCTCCCATTTAATGCCCTCTGTAGACAGGAGGAGTATCCAGTTTCTTCCTTCTCATTTGCCCCAAGTCCTAAGGAGAAGAGCGCTTATCTCCTACACTGACAACCAAGTCTGAGAGGCATGAGGGTTTTTTCTTGGGAGCAAAAATTCAGGGTATGATTTAAGATGCTTTCTTTTCTTTGTCACTGTCACCCAGACCTGAGGGAAAGCAATCTCCATTCTCAATGACCTCTTTGGGGACTGTCTAAGGTGCCAGCTATTTCCCCTAACCATTACTCACTGTTACTTTTAGAGTATCCAGCTCCCAGGGAAGACATTGTTCCTCTCACCTTGTCACCATCATTTGGGAAGGTGAGAGGCAGACTGAGCCAAAGCATTGTCACTGGAGTCATCAAGACACTGTTCACCTCTTTCTAGCTCTGTTGTCTGCTCAGGGAATAGGGAAAGTGTCCTGTGACATGGTAAAACCCAATCTCATGTGAAGGGGATGCCTCTAAAACAACTGCTTATATTTGTGTGACAGTGAGAATATTCACATGGTTTCTCACTTTCAAGTTTTGGGAAAGGTCAATTAGTCTTTGCTTCGTAATAAAAAGGTGTCATAGAGATCATGGATTCATTTAAACTTATCAGAGAGGGGCCAGCCCTGTGCCATAGTAGGTAAAGCTGTCATCTATAGCGTCGGCATCCCATATGGGTACCAGTTCGAGTTCCAGCAGCTCCACTTCTTTGCTATAGCCTGGGAAAGCATAAGATGGCCCAAATGCTTGGGCCCCTGCACCTGCATGGACCTGGAAGAAGCTCTTGGCTCCTGGCTTTGGATCAGCGCAGTTCTGGCCATTGTGGCTAGCTGGGGAGTAAACCAGCGGATGGAGGACCTTTCTCTCTCCCTCCCTCCCTCCCTCCCTCCCTCTCTCTCTCTCTGCCTCTGCTTCTCTAATAAGTAAATAAAATCTTTAAAAAAATAATCAGGGAACTCACATTTTTCAAAAGCTGGGGACTAGGTTTAGAAGTGTTTATTTTTTTTCTTGAATTTTACCCTTTTATTATAATTTAATGCTCATCCTTTACTTTTTTTAAGAAAATGTTTTTTTAATAAATATAAATTTCAAAAGTACAACTTTTGGATTATGGTGGTTTTTTCCCCCTATAACCACCCTCCCTGATTATGGCCTTGTCTAAATAAGGTCAGAGTTTGTGAACTCAGGAGGCTTCCATAGCCTTGGCAGCTCATGACAAGAGCCTTGGGTGATTACTGATGTCATAAATAAGAGTGTCAATTGTTAAATCAACAACAGGAATTACTGTGCACTTGCTTTCCATGTAGGAAATCTGTCCTTAATGTGTTGTACTATGAGAAGTGTTTTATTATGAAAAGATGGCCCTTGGCAAGGACTTATGCATCATCCATGGGTCATCTCCTATGAACTCAAAGGACACCCACATGCCAGCCAGGTGTCACATCATTAAGGATAGCAGAGTTCTTTCCAAGCATATGAGCCCTGAGGACTAGAAGCCATTCTTTTATTAAGTGAAAAGTTCTTCAAAGACCATACACATCCCATAATGCTGAGGTTTTCTATTCTGTACAGAGAAAGAAAAGGAAAAACAGGCAGATCATTTCAACCCACACAGGTCTGTCCAACAGCAATCTCTGGTACATGTAATTACAGTTAGCTCTTTTCTCAAGTTATAAAAGAATCACTCAGGAACATGTCTTTGCATATTCAGGAAATCATAAACATTGAGCTCCAGTTTACTTTAAAAAATATCTATGTATTTGAAAAGCAGAGTGACAGAAAGGAAAGACAAAATGAGACAGTATCTACCAATCACTGGTTCGCTCCCTAATTGGCTGCAAGAGCTAGGTCTGGGTTAGGCTGAAGCCAGGAGCCGGGAACTTCATCCCGGTCTTCCACATTAGTGACAGTGACCTGTTACCAGGAAGCTGGACTGGAAATGAAGCAGCAGGGACTCAAACTTGCACTCCAATACAGGATGCTGGTATCAAAAGCAGTAGCTGAACCCATTGAACCACAAGGTTGGTCCTGAAATCCTATTTTAAAAGGACCTACACTAAGTATCAATAAAGTATATCATATGAAAAAAAAAGAAGCTACTTCTGTGGTGGGGCCAGGAAAAAAAATACAAATGCTTGTGGCTGGATGTGGAGATAAACTCACTGACATTTATGTTAATTTGGCCTGGGATCTTGCATTCAGCCTGTATTGTTCTTTGTAGCTGTTTTTCTAATGTGCCAAGGGGCTGAACTATGTTAAATTGTGACTTTGGTCTTAGTATGACAAGCTGCTTGTTAAACATTCCAGCACTTTCTTGTGGGAGGTGAAATCTAGCCCATAAAACTGGTAAAAGTAAAAAAAAAAAATCAATTTTGGGTTGGAATAGGTCTTATGCAGTGCTTTTTGAAAAGGAAAATCTGGATTTGACCTTGGAGCAGATTTATCCTTGTACAAAAGGAAATCTTTGGAAAATGTAAATGGCTATGTTGGCACTGGTTCAACTCCCAGCTGCTCCACTTTCGATCCAGCTCCCTGCTGAAAGCCAGGAAAAGCAGTAGAAGATGGCCCAAGTGCTTGGGCACCTGAACCCATATGGGAGAACTGGAAGCAGCTCCTGGCTCCTAGCTCATGGCTCTGGATTGGTGCAGCTCCAGCCTTGTGGTCATTTGGAAAATGAATCAGCGGATAGAAGACCTCTCTGTCTCCGCTCTCTTAAGTAAAATAAATTAAGTAAATAATTAATCTTAAATAAATAAATTAATCTTTAAAAAAGAAAGAAAGTAAACTGTGTTTTATGTGCATTTCACAATTTTTAAAATAAAGAATACAAATGATTGGATATCCAAATAGGATACTATGAACTCAAAAGGATTATTTCTTCCTAAATCACAATATCAACTGTGTGGGGCTTGAAATCATCTAGTATGCATTTCTGGTGTCTAGTAAGTAGTTGTTTAAAACTGAATCACCGGCCGGCGCTGTGGCACAGTGGGTTAAAGCCCCAGCCTGCAGTGCAGGCATCCCATATGGACGCCGGTTCGAGTCCCGGGTATTCCTCTTCTGATCCCGCTCTCTGCTATGGCCTGGGAAAGCAGCAGAAGATAGCCCAAGTCCTTGGGCCCCTGTGCCCACGTGGGAGACCTGGCTCCTAGCTTTGGATAAGCTCAGCTCTGACCATTGCAGCCATCTGGTGAGTGAACCATTGGAATGGAAGATCTCTCTCTCTGGCTCTACCTCTCTCTATAACTCCGTCTTTCAAAGAAATAAAATAATGCTTAAAAAAAAAAAAAAACTGAGTCACCTAGAATTAGAGAAAAATGTTTGACTGCCTGGTTTGGTCAGTGGGGCAGAGTGGGAGGAGGAGAGTGGCAGATCCCACCCTCCTCCCCCCACTCCCCATGGGGGTCAAGATGGCAATTCCCTTAGAGAAAAGAAATGTCTCCATGCCAATCAATCTGGAATACATAAAACCTTCAGGAGAAAAGGGGTAGAAGGCATCCTACCCTTGATGGGCATGCAGGCCCCTGCTCCACAGTAACGATGTGGAAGCAGGAAAGGAAGAAAATGACAAGTAGGGGCCTCCTCAATGCATTCAGGGATAAGAACAACGATGTATGAAATTCGGCTTGAAGTTCTACTTTCCTATGGTAGTAGGTAGTAGCAGATGCTAATGGTTGTGTGCCCACTCTCCATTCCTCTTCTTATCTTGCTAACAGAACTCCAATTCCATTAAGGCAGCTACACTTTTCCATCTGTTTACCTTCTCTCCAGAAAGCAAATTCCACCCTCAGGCAAACTAGTCTAAGCCACTGATAAGAATGGGCAAATGACATGGCTCTAGCCAATTACATGGTCAGCTAGCAGGAAGACATTTGTGAGAATTCTTTGTCCATCAAATAAAAAATGCTTAGAAAAAAACAGACATCATCCTTCTCTAGCTGCTATTGGGTTTGGATGGGATGGCTATACTCTTGCCATCATGTTACCATGAGGGACACTAATCTTTAGGCAGTAGCCAACACAGGGACATATTTAGAAAAAAAGAAAGGCAAGAAATTATGTTCTTTATGATGGTATTTGTGTGAATGAGATAACCACGGAAGTATCTTATCTTTGAACATCTTACTTTTTGAATCAAGATTTTATGTAATGTGCAACCAAAAACATTCCCCTTAGCTGATTCAGAATCCTAACTCTTTGAAGTTTTCCCTAAGTCATCAAATAAATAAATAATTAAATAAATAAAGGTTTGTTGGAGTTGACAGCCTAGTGCTGGCTTTGTCTTCAGGGGATTATGAGGGAGTTGCTGGTGATCACAAGGTATCAAGTGGCCTAGGGAAGAAACTGGGGAACTTGACAACATGGCTATAAATAGACAGAGGCGAAGAGCTGGGAGGCCTGGAGCAGTGACCACTGCATGAAGTGACAAGACGGACTCACGGGACATGTGAACAAGCCCTCAGAATCTTCAGAAACATGAGGGAAGCAGAATTCAGTGAAGACACTGACCTTGTTCGGATACGCAGTGTAGGTTCGACTGTCATGTGATAGTAAAGGGAAAAGGAAAGGCTGAAAGATGAATTCAGAGGCACCCGGATAATACTGGCTGAAAGGAATACCACAAGATCTCTTGCCAAGAAAATGAGATTCCTATGTGATTTCTTACACCTCTTTGCATATTTCCTGTAAGTATACTAGTCATCAAAATGACAAATTCAAATGCATGTATTCAGGCAAATGGAAGGGAAGTCTCCTTCACCCCCAAACAAGTTGTGTAGAAAGACGGATGATGCGTTAGGTGAAAATGAGAATGCAAAAGCACTCACTCAGACCTCAAAGAAGTGTTGAAAGATAAATCAGGATAACCAAAAGCATGGCTTTCATCTCCTCTGCTTATTTTCAACCCTTTTTGGGATGCGTAATTAGAAGCAAAATTAACAACAGATAACAAGCTGTGTTTTAGGTTAATATTTGTGTTATTATTGGAAAAATCTGGCTCATACAAAGTCATAAGCCTTTTGTGACTTTGAAAAAGTATTAGAATGAAAAGAATGCTGATTGCATTTGGCATGTTTTCTGCTCTGTGGTTGCATTCCACTACAATTATAAAACAACATAATGTCTCCACAGGCCACGGCTACTGACAGAAATATTTGAAAACCAACTGTGGTGTAGACACCCAGGCACAGGTGTGTGTGTGTGTGTTTGTGTGTGTGTGTGTGTGTGAGAGAGAGAGAGAGAGAGAGAGAGAGAAGAGAAAAGAGAGATGTATGGAAGTTCAGAAGAGAACTCCATCTTCCTCCATCAGGTGGCCCAGTTGTACTTATGCCAGTCTTACCAGAATTTCAATGATATTCATTTTGCTAGAGGTTTTTATAAACTCTGATAGCTGTTTATTAAATCAAAAACTAATATTTTCACAGGCAAGTCTAGAGTCCATTCTGACTCTCAATCAGAATAAAGAAATGGTACCCCTAGGGGCTGATGTTGTGGCACAGTGGGTTCAACCTTTGCTTGCACCCATATATTGGGGTGCTGGTTAGAGTCCCAGGTGTTCCACTTCTAATCCAGCTCTCTACATGAGAAAGTAGCAGAAGATGGTTCAGGTGCTTGGGCTCCTATCACCTATGTGGGAGACCTATTCAGGGTTACAAGTTCATGACCTGAGCCCTGGCTGTTGTGATCATTTGGGAAGTAGACCAGCAAATGGAAGATGCCTGTCTGTCTCTCTCTCTCTCTCTCTCTCTCTCTCTCTCTCACACACACACACACACACACACACACATCCCTCTATGTGTAACTCTGCTTTTAGAATAAAATAAACCTTTAAAACATAAGAAGAAAGAAATGCTGCCCCCAAAGTGGAATTCTTTTGTAAACACAATCACCCTCCTGAGCACCAGAGAAAGCTCAGGGATTTCAAAAAGTACTTTGAGCCGCAGGAAAACAGCCTGAGAGAAAACAGAACAACCATACAAAGACAACACCAACTGGGTGATCACAGTGGAGTGAGGCATGGACACGGTCACTTCCAACTTACTGATGGGGTCAGGAGAGCAACGTACGCTACTTGACAGTGGCGCGAATGGAAGAGGGTTTCAGAGCAATTTTAAAGGGCAAAGAGGGAAGCCCTCGAACCCCATTCCTGTGGCTGCTAATTCACTGCACCTTAGAACTCCCATGCTATTGTTTCTCCTCGCCTTGCTCACATCTTACACTGTGATCAAGCCATTCTGATTGCAAACCCTTTGTTCTGTTTCATGTGGGCTTGTTGTGTTAATCAAACTGTCAGCAAAGGCAAAGGAAAAAACTAAGAGGGTGCATTCCAGCCAAATGAAGAAAAATCTGAGCTTCCTACAAGGAACACATTTTCCAGTGGATGAGCTTTTCACAGAGTAATTATTTCATTTCTCCTTAAGATTACAGATTACATCACACTGAAAAACTCAGAGATCTTCCCCATCTATCTGTGGTTCTTGTGCAAACTTATACTTGTTACCATGAAAAATGACAAATTTGCCATCTGATCAAAATGTTAACAAGGTAACTGTCAGTGAGATGGATCTGTGACTGTCACTGCAAGCCAGAACATGAGGATACATTGATATTTCTCAATACAGCCACTGCTTCCCCAACGTTCACTAACAACATTTCCACAGCGAGGGTAATAAATCAAGCGAAAATAACAAGCTATATAGGATCTCTGGGATATGATAGATTCATCCTAACAGCTCTATCTGCAAGGTGGAAAACAATTGATAATGAACTAAAGAAAACTCTAATCAACTGCCATTTGCCATAATGGGGGAGATGAAGCAAACATATGAAATAGTGACCACGTGATGCTTGCTGTGACAAAAATGAACTGCTTGGGAAAAAGACAACAAACAAAATGCAAATGACTTAACACCCTGTAGGGTCCAATAAATGAAAAATAAAGTTAATAACAGAGTCTTGATACAATCATTATACCAGACATGGGTGATAATGGCATACTCGTAGCTACTGCTAGATTCACACATAGCCAAAGGTGTCACATTCATGTGACATGAATGAAGATTCTGACTCAGTTCCTATTTTAATGGACTCTCCCACTCTAGTACTTTCAAAGTCTTTTCTACTCTTTGGGCTACATTATTTCTGAGTGTTCATTCAGCAGCTTAGCTAACGCAATCATTTTCTTTGGCAGAACAATATGATCAAGTGGTGCACAAGAAGAACCAACAGAGAAAAGAAGCCCATGTGGAAATGAGTGGAAATGGGACATCAAACCCAAGAAAGGGAATTCCTGTAAGATCACGGCATCAGATCATATAGACAAGTAAGTCTACCTCCAAACTGCCAAGAAGCAGCCTGACAACTATAACTGTTCAGGTTTAAAGAGAAGATGCTCATGTAGCTACAGTTAGTCTCCTTAATCGCCTCTCTGCTCATTTCTCTTCTGTCATTTCTGCTTGGCTTTTTCTAGAACATTCTAAGCTCCTTCCCTTTGTGCATGCTCTTCTCTAAATCAGGGATCTACCTCTCTCTTCTCTACCTCCTTCTCCTCCTGTAGCATAAATCTCCCCCAAGGATTCTTTCTCATCCTTTTGTGTGAACATAGCCTTTACTCCCAGCAGCTTTGGTCTCTGTCTCAGCTTCCTCTTCCAGGGCAATAGAACAATGTCTGTCTGGGTCACTGCAGTTCCTAAACTTCTAGCACATTCTCTGCCAAATGGCAAGGCTTATAAGCACAGCCCTAATCCTGGCTCTAGGATGTCAGACTTGCCTGACTTTGAATCTTAGTGCAGGAACTCAGTGCACGTGTAACCCTGCACAATTTCTAGGTGCCCGAGTGCCTCATCTATAAAATGGGGAGACTGGGGAGTGAGTGTTTGGCATGGAGCTCAGTTGCCACTGGGGCACCCACATTCCATACCAGAGTGCCTGGGTTTATGTTCTGGTTCCGCTTCTATTCCAGCTTCCTGCTAATGTGCACCCTATGAGACAGCAGGTGATAGCTTAAGTACTTGAGTCCCTGACACTCACACAGGAGCTGGCGATTAAATTTCAGGATCCTGGCTGTAGCCTGGCCCAGCCCAGGCTGTTGTGGGGCATTTGCAGAGTGAAGCAGTGGATGGAGGTTTCTCTTTCTGTTTTTCAAGTAAATAAAATAAGGATTTTTTTTTTTTTAATTTTAAAGGAGAACACTAATGTCTATGAAAGACAGTCATAAAGATTAGATGAGTTCATCCGTGTAAAGGGCTTTAGATAGTATCAAACACACAGGAAACCATTAAAAGCCATTAACTGTTGTTGTTATAACAGCAAGAACAGAGATAATTTTGACACATTTAAGCGAATTAATTCATGATGAAGATGTTAGATCAATGAACCATCTTCTTCATTACTAGTCTTTATTTTGCCATTAGCCATAGCAACATTGTTTTTGTTGTAGTTCCATATACTCTAACTAAATGAGAAGTATGGGCATTGGTCTTTAAATCCCTTTAAGCACCGTCAATAAATATAATCAGTTGCTTTCAATTTGAGAGCTCTTGGAACAGCAATGATTTTTCTCATTTCAACTCCCAACAGCACTTAAAAATGGAAGAAAGAAATGAATTCACAGAACTGTTCCCTGAAAACCACAAACATGTCTGACATACAAACATGGGTAGTGCTACAGTACCTTTGGCTCCTGTATCTCAACTATTTATCTCTACCCACCCCACAGTCAGGCACTGAGTACTTCCAATAGCAGGGATTAAGTGACAGTAAGAGAGAGAGAGAGAGAGCAGGAAGAAGAGAAAGTCAGATAACTGTTTCATAGAGGCTGGCTTCCAAATCTTTCCAAGCTGTTGAGCAAAGCTATGATTTCTGCTACAATGACCAGGTTTGGGAATCTTTTTTTTCCTGGTTTTCACATATTTGGGCCTGTATCCTTCCACTGATTAAAATTTGGAAAAAGAAACATCTTTTAAGAGGCATAAAGGCAGGCAAAGTGGGCCTTAATAGCTCAGTAATTAAAATTGTTTGAGACAGCGATGGAGAGTGGGAAGATAGTGGGTTTCCTGGCCCCAGTAAGGAAATAGTTCTTAAACTGGAGATCACAGGTCCTCACAGAGTCTGACTAAAACTAAAAGGACCCTTGCCTGAAGATGTCGCACATACAGAAAATGTCCACACGCAATTGCCAAGCGTTAAAGAACCTCCCAAAACCAACCTCAATTAAGAAAAACAGGGGCTCTATGAGGACTCCAAGTTGCCCTCACTTGCTTTACATACACCCATTTCTTCTTTAGAAAAATGGAAATAAGGAAAACAAATTTAATTTATAAGAAAGGAGGCTAGAAGCCTAGAGTTTAAAAATGTCTTTGCTTGGTGACAGTCTAAACCTAAGGATATTTGATGAATTAACATATATTGCAGTTTTTATTAAGTAAATTCAACTTGAAATAAGCTCAATCTGTTCTTGTCTAGTTTCTGAACAGATAATAATGTGTCACTCTTTCCAACCCATAATCCCCACCAACAAATTAGATGAGGCAAGTTTTCCGCTACTAAATAATAGCAAAATGGGCTAGAAGAAAAAAATTTATTATTTTTATTATTTCTTTTTCACTAAAATAGTTCTCTTTCTCATTATCAACCAGTCTGAAAAGTGAGGTGTTTATCCTGTCTACTGCTCAAATTAAACACTGCATACTCTCAAACACAGACATGTTCCAAACAGGAGTCATTTAAGCAGCATACATTTAGTACAATAAGCATTGCTGGTGGGCATGAAAAATAACCTTTAAAGTATTAAAATCATTTAAATATGGAAGACAAAACATTTAAAACACACTTATGTGTTTGAATGAATGAAGTTAACATACTTAAGGAAATAATTTCCAGAAATCATACTGTTGAAATATCTTCATTCACATCTTCAATTAGGTGGATAAAAAACTCTCAGTGTTTAAATGCAGAAGACAGATTATTAGGAGGTGGGACGGTGGAGGCACATGCTTTCACTAAGAAACAGAGCAGCAGGTAAGCAGGTTTTAAGACATCTCTGGGAGGCCAGCGCCGGGGCTCACTAGGCTAATCCTCTGCCTGCAGCGCTGGCACACCGGGTTCTAGTCCCGGTTGGGGTGGGATTCTGTCCTAGTTGCTTCTCTTTCAGTCCAGCTCTCTGCTGTGGCCTGGGAGTGCAGTGTAGGATGGCCCAAGTGCTTGAGTCCTGCACCCGCATGGGAGACCAGGAGAAAGCACTTGGCTCCTGGCTTCAGTTCAGCACAGCAAGCCGTCCACAACGTGCTGGCCATAGTGGCCACTTGGGGGGTGAACCAACAGAAAAAGGAAGACCTTTCTCTCTCTCTCTCTCTTTCTCTCTCTCTCTCTCACTGTCTAACTGCCTGTCCAAAATAAAATAAAATAAATAAATAAATAAAAAAGACATCTCTGGGGTGGTTCTTAAGGAGAAATGCACCGTTATCCCAATCAAGGATGTAACTTTCACGACCGCACACAGCAAACTGCTAATGGAGAAGACTGGCAAGGAGAGTGCGTGGAGGTACAGAGACAGGAAGATCTTGAACAGCTTTAGATTCCTGGGAGAAACACGCAGGAAATGAAAGCACACTGGGAGGAGGTGACTGATGCCCTGCCACAGGGTGCCGGGGTGCTGCGCCTGAGAAATGTGTGGCATCTGATACCTTATTTCACTGGCTCTGCCACCCTATATTAAGCCTGGCTGTTCTTCTGTCACTGAAGACACATGGTAAAGTCCTCAGTCCTGAATACACAAGCCTAAAGCTGATCTCAAGTGTTCTATGCTGACAAAAGGCAAAACTAAATTGACTTTGGCTGTGACTATGCTGCTCAGAGGAGGAAGATCACAGAATATTTAGTGGAAATTATTTTCTCAGAAGCATTCTTACTTAGGTCAGCAAACTTCCATTCTTTCCCAATTTTCTGAGATTCTTGCTTATTTCAGTATATGTAAGTGGAATAAAAACAGTGATGTGCTACAGCTGGAAGGCACTGGCTCACAGAAGCTATTTTTGAAGAGTTTTCAGAAATGTTCGAAGCTGGTTGCTCAAAAAATATTACAATTAAATTATGTAACTTGGAAGTTAGACAAATGCTAACATCGAAAATGAACAAATAATTAAAAACTCTTAATTTCCTAATTATTTTACTACACTGTACTAGTACCTATACTCAGAGTTTCCACATGCCCACTGCTTGGTGGGAGTACTGTAAAATAGTGTGCCACTGCTTGTCTTCTGCTCACTCTAGGTGCATGGACATCAGCCATGGGGCAAGTACTCACCTAAGAGAATTGGCAAACACTATAGACTTAAGATTTTCTTCTCTACCATCACTTCTTTCTTCTCTTTCCATCACTTAAGAAAGTGATGGAAAAATCTTAATAAAGCATATTAAACCTACAAGTATATTGTATCTCTACTGCTGGGAAACAAATGTCAAAATGTGAGAGGTAGTATTGTGCAGTGGTTAAGGGCACAGATGCTTGATGCACACTGCCTTACAATCCACTCCCAGCACAACAGCTTTCACTGTGACATTAGCAGCTACTTAGACTTTCTTTGTTTTAGTTTCCTTTTCTGTAAAATCAAGAACACTTACTACCTTGTAAGGATTTAATGTGATAGCTTATGCAAATTGATAGAAATCTAATTGGTATATGGTGAGTTCCACTTAAATTTTCCCCATTATTATTTACTATTATATTTTATAATACTCTGTCTTCAAAAATATATGCTATAAAGCTAAAACAAATAGTACAAATGCAAGTACAAAAGTATATTGTATGTATAGCACAAAAATTGAGAAAATGTTCTTCAATATAGTAAAATTATTACATGATTCAAAGTCACTCATGTCAATGATTAATCTGCATAGTTTTGATATATACTTTTTGTTTAGTTTTGTCTCACTTCTTTTTTTTTATTTTTTTTATTTTTGACAGGCAGAGTGGACAGTGAGAGAGAGACAGAGAGAAAGGTCTTCCTTCCGTTGGTTCACCCTCCAATGGCCGCCGCGGCCGGCGCACCGCGCTGATCCGCTGGCAGGAGCCAGGTGCTTCTCCTGGTCTCCCATGGGGTGCAGGGCCCAAGCACCTGGGCCATCCTCCACTGCACTCCCTGGCCATAGCAGAGAGCTGGCCTGGAAGAGGGGCAACTGAGACAGAATCCGGCACCCTGACCAGGACTAGAACCTGGTGTGCCGGTGCTGCAAGGTGGAGGATTAGCCTACTGAGCCACAGCGCCGGCCCTGTCTCAATTCTAATGTAGGCAAAAACATCAACCAATATTCATGCACACTTATTTTTTGATAATATGAGTACTTTAACTGGCTAGTTATCAAGCATTTACTTCTCATTTGAATTTCTCAGATTAGGGCTGAATTGCAAATATGGCTTGACAACAAACACAGGAATTCAGCAAACATTATCAAAAGCACTCTGTGTGAATAAAAAGCAATATGGATTTCAAAATAAAGATTAGCATGTATCTTAATGACTACTCATAAATTGTGTGCTACATATATTGTGCATCATTAAAATTTGTCCATATGCAGATGTAAGTATGGGAGCTTTGTCAATATATGTGTGTGTGTATGAATGTATATATATTTAATTTTATGCACACACAGACACAGACACACAGAAGAACTAGTTGTTAACATTTACCTGCATTCCACTGGATATAAACACAACAATAAACACCCTTTACAAAGATGATCACTCAGTTTTTGTAGGGATGACTTTATCATGGTTGGAAACTGGAGTCTAGGTCTTTGTTATAGTTCAATGAACTAATTTCCTATCTTTTAACTTACTTATATTCGACTAGAATACAATGCTATCCCAGATACATCTCCAAGAGTTTAGGATACCAAATCAGTGACAGATTTGCAGACTTTTTGTCTTATCTTGAAGGTAGGCAGGAGAGTCAGGCTACAGGGCAGTGGGCTAAGTGATCTCTAGGAGGAGGAGAGAATGGGACAGAAGAACTTCACATCTTGTCAGCTGCCAGAGGACTGTGGAAGAGCAGCTGCTGGGTACAACAGCGAAGTGTGAAACTGAGAAGTTATTACTGTGAAGTCCTTAGGACAGCGTGCACTCTATGTGTGTCACAATAATGTTGAGACATTCTTTTTAATATTTGGTTATATCTAGGTAGTTTACAACTATAGCTCATTGAATTTTCCAGGACTAAACAGACCTTAAGTCTTCCTTTTTAACTTTCAGAAAGCAGTAAAACCAAAACCGTACAACAACATGGAATACCAGCATAGATTTGCTACTTTTTTTCTGTTACTAAGTAAAGGCATTTTCAAATCCTTTCACCCATTACCCTCTTGTCCAGTAAGAAAGCTCAACAAGTGACCATTAGGGTTATCTGGAAGAATGCAAAGTGTATTTAATATTAAAGTTCAGAGGAGGAAACAGGCTGAACACTAAAGGCCATAGCTTCATCATGGCTGTAGCTCTGCTTTAAACACTGTAAACAGTGCCTGAGAAACTCAGTGGGCCAATGAGCAAAGAACAGCAGCTACGTGCTCTTCCCCCAATAGAGTCTGAAGGATGCAGTGACCTCAGGAAGCAAAAATGCCTTAAGAAACAGCTCCGGAACTCCTTTGGAAAGTGCATGCTACCTCGTGCTTCCTTTTAAAACAACTGCTGTACCTGATTTGATTTGATCCAAGCTATCCTGGGTACCCACAATAGAACAAGAATGCCAATGGCTGAAGCCTATTGGATTTAGGTTTAGTAGAGTACAGTGCTCTGTTTGATCAGCCACTTTCCAAGATCCAGCTTCACATCCTAACTGCATTTTCCCTTGCAAGGCTTTGCTACTTCGAATGCTGCTTTTTTTTCAGTCCCAGAAATACATATGCCTGGGGTGTCACCAACACATGGGTTTTTTTCTTTGACTTCCCTTCACGGAAGCTTCAAGGCATATATGGAGGACACGAACATTGCTTTCATTTTCCAAAAGAAATCAGCTTTCTGCTGGGAATTGCAAGCACATGCCAGGTTCCCCACAGTGAATTTATAAGAACTCACACATGCTCAGGGTGAGTAAAACCAGCAGGGAGAGAGGCCTCTGCCAAGAGCACATTTGCTAGTTTTCCTTGAATTTTTCAGAACTGTGACCCTAAGAGAAGCCAATGCCAGGCATTTACTTATGCAGACAGGAAGATGAGGGGATCAAGGCCACCAGTAACATTCAGAGGACACCATTCCATTCAGCAAACTCTGACATGGTGGGTCTAAGGCAGCCTTCTCTGGCTCTCAAGTCGATGGCATCATGGCACTTCCTACATCTCTGTGATTACACCCAACCTTGTCTACCCATTGATGATGGCAACTGAAGCCAGTCAAGTTCCACTCAAGTCATATGCAACGGTCTGGAAATCCACTCTTACACAGACTGGTCATTTGGAAAGCCACACCCATGCTCACCCCCTATGATGGCTGACTTCATGGTGCCCACTTGACTAAGAAACAACTGAAGACCTGGACAAGTGTTACTGTGGGTGTGTCTGTGAGGATGTGTCCAAACAAGATCAGCATTGAGTCTGAATGGACTGGGTGGGAAGACTCAGGCAATTAGAGTAGACACCATCTGGAGAGAATAAACACAGAAAGAAAGTGGGTCTCTGGCTCTGAGAGCTGACACAGGCTCCGTGCCTGCCTTGGACATCAGATGCTGTGCTGACCTTTGGACTATAGGACTTACACCCATAGCCCACTTGCTGGTACTCGTGCTTTAAGCCTTGAACTGAGTTCCACCCTTGGTTTCACTCATTCTGATGCCCATGGACCTGCACTGAGCCATACTACTGGCATCTCAGGGTCTCCAGCCTGCAGAGGCCTTGCTTAGGCTGCCATAATCTCATACCTCCAATAAACTCTTCTTTGTGTTACTATGCACACATCCTATCAATTCTCTCTCTTGAGAGCCCTGGCAAATACACCTGCTCCAGCCTCCTCTCATTCACTCCCACACAAGCCCAAGGCCACATTTCACTTGAGCATCTCCACTTTCATGATGAGAAGAAAGAAAGAGAACATCACGCCCACTGAGGATGACATTTTTTATCAGGCCCTTTCTGAGTAGTAATGTATTATTAGATTAATTCTCCCCACAACCCAGTGAGGTGGTATTTGCATGTGGCCCCTGACCTTGTGGAATTTATGCCTCGAGGGGCCCAGAGAAATGAGTAGTAGGCTGTTAGAAAATAACTTCTGGCTGCTTGGCTGGCTAGGTGTGAAAAATAAGAGAGAAAAAAGAGAGCAATGCAATTGCTTAAGGATAACCCATAAAGCAAGTTCAAGATCAAGAATTTGGATTCTAGCCTGCACACATTACACCTCTTCATATCAGAGCCTTACAGGTACCCCGTCCCATCTGATCTCTGAAAAATACAAAAGCAGAAGAAGAACCACACCGGGGGAACCTCAGCCACAGCCTGACTCTATTCAAGGAGTCTAAGCATCATCTTTGGGAGCAAGAATTTCCTTTCACAGCCCCGAGAACAGGAATGGAATTCCAGATCCAGGGTAAGGACTACAAAGTTTCTGAACACAGCCTGCCCTTTTAAACTTCTCTTTGTTAATATTCTCCCAGCACACAGGTGCTGAGAAAGTGCAAAATACAGTTCCCTCTGGCTGCTGCAGCCAGAAAGTCAAAAAAAGACTACGTGTCATGACATCCTATTATAATAATAGATTAAAAGGGCACAAACAGGGTACTAATTAGCAGCTGTAAAAACAGATTGCTCATCTTCCTATCTGGGCAGTAAAAATGACATGTGTACAGATAACACGGACCTAAAATACCAGGGTGCACTTGCCAAGGGCTCGGCTGGCACGAGCTGGGGGAGGCAGCTGGATTCAGCAGTATAACCCTCACAATGCTCCCAAGAATCCAAAGGCACTCAGGTGACTGCCCAAGAATTAAAAATCAGCCAGCCCAGAGAGCAGCAAGTGCCTCCTAACTCAGCGAGGGACAGCAGGAGACCTTGCCAAAGCCTGATTGATCGTCCACTGGCCAGTCCCTTTCCCCGCCTTGTATTCCTGTCCATGGTCTCTCCCTGGATGTTATGCAGCAGGCCACTTCTGAGAAATGAGATGGTGTTATTAGCATGCAGGGGCCAAAGTTTAGCCTGAAGGAGAGATACCTTCATCAATAAAATCTTTTTTGATTAAATCCAGTCTTTCTTCTTAGGTCTGCTCAGAGTTTGGAAAATAAGCTGGGTGTGCTTTCTAACTTATCCCCAGTGTGTTCCCCAAGGACTTCAGGGATTCTGTGGCTACCAGGGCAATCTGTAAGAAGAAAGAAAAGGAGTGTTCTTTCTTTAATAAGTCACCTCGTGATAAATTCATACCCAGTCATTCAGAAATTCCCTATCCCCAGCTTGGCCAGCTGGCTGTATTCTAGGTTAACAAATTCATCCATAACTTTTGAAATGGCCCTGCATAAGATGTACCCCAGAGCCACCTTTTAAAAAGAGTTTAAACTTTTTTAACTAGAAGAAAAATGTATCTGCATGGCATGAGAGACTGCATCTAGGAAAACTGCTTTTAGTTTTATAACTGACAGAATAGCTGAAAAGCCCAAATTGAAGGCAAATAAATGATGTAAGTGAAATAGACAATCCTATTCACTTATTTCCCATTATAATAAGCATTACAGTTGATTCAATGGTATATATTCCTCTTACCGTACAGTGAATTATCTGGGGGAGGGGGGAACCAATAACTCTTTTTTGAATAAAAGCCCCACATTAGAAAACAGATGGTCCAATCCCATGTCTTTCCCTTTAGCTGCACTGGGTGGGGCTGGGTTCATGTGCCCATACCACAGTGACCTGGCCTGCCCAGCGTGAGCTATTGGAAGACTCAGTTTGTCCTTGTGGTTTTCATCCTTCTTTCACAAACACCCTCTGTCTTCATCTGTCCCCAACAATCTGGAACGATATTCAGAGAGTCCAACAAGACCAGGGCGCTGGACAATCAGAACCAGACTAGACGCCAGGGTTCAAGAGCCAGTACAGCATGCCCGGGGCATCCTGCTCATGCATCCATCCAGTCATCTGAAAGGTTCTTCTGATGACACCTTCCAAGGATTTGCCTTTTTAATGGTTCTAAAAAGACAACCTACACATATCTAACAGTGATAATTGTGATAATTCTCGAACAATTACCAAAAGCCTTAAAAACAACTTATTCTTAGACTGAATCAAGTTCCCCCACGTCCTCACATTACACCATCAGGATGAGGTCCTCTGCATGGTCACTGACTTGCTGGGCAACCTAGGCCAAGTCACTGACAGTCTCTGGAAGAACTGGTTCTCCTCATCAAAGAAACCACAGCTTTTGCCCCACATTCTCAGAGAGATGCTGAAAGGTAAATTAAGAGAAGATGCTCCAGTTTTCTTTGCTGCCCAAAGTACTTTTTTATGCTAAGACATAATTGCTAGTAAGTGCCTTCTTTTTCACATAGGGGTTAAGGGATTTTTAATACATACATTCTTTGGTGCTCATTAAGAAGACAAAATCCTTCTTGGGTTCATAAGCACATACATAACTGAGCCTCATTTGCAGTGACCGTGTCATCACAGATATAAAGTCCTAATGAGGGTATGCAGGTTGGCTGAAAATGCATGTTGTTCTTTACTTCTTTGCTTCTTTTTATCATAGGTATTGTATTGAATTTTCTTCAGAGGGTTTATTAGTGCCTGTTTAATATTATCCCTGTCTTTCACGTAAAAACATTCATTAGAATCCTAGGCAAAGCTTTGGATTTTCAATGAACTGGTTATTAAAAAATAATTAACATCTAAATGGTGCTCAAAATTCCACACTGCAGCTAATCAGCAGCAGTGTTGTGGGGCACAGAGACGGGGATGATATTAAACACCAGTGCGAGCGAGCCTGGTGTGCTCCAGCAGTAATTTCATTATTTCCAAGTGACAAATTAACTTCTTTAAGAGGCGAGGTCTGCAAGGTGTCTGGAGGCCTCAACTGGTCTGAGTAGATGATTTCCTTGTGGGGACTCTACAAAGGGAGTCAGACTTGGCTTCCTGGAGGTCTCCAGAGCTGATTCTCCACTTTTCAAATTCCTCATGTTAGGATGGGCTCCAGTCTGGGACTCTTTTTTTAGACTTCCGAGAGAGCCACCCACCAAAAAAAGCAAAGAGCTGCCCATGCACCTTCTGGTTCCTGCCTCACTGGAGATGGCTTAAGGAGAGGCTGGGCTTAGGTCCCTGGGAACCTGATACTGCCTCAGTGCACTTCCTGTTGGGGAAGTGCTGAAGTTCATTTATTTGGTTCCCAAGACAAAATGCTTATATAAATTGATACACAAGATGGGAGCCAGTTCAATGACTATCTTTTTATTACTTTGAAATCAGTCAAACAAGTTCATATATCCTAGCAGTCTCAATTAGGATTTACTAAGTATTATCTTTCCAACATTATTACCATATGGAGGGAGAGAGGGAGAGAAATATAAGGAGAATGTGGGGTGGGGGATAAGGGAGGGAAAGAGAGAACAACAGAAGCAATATAGTTAAAACTCTTCTGGAAATAATGCTTAGTACATCTCTTCTAGGAGCTGCATGAGGAATGTTAAGGTCTGAGAATCTTTGCAAATAAGAATCACATTTAACTTTATTAAAAAGAACATTTTTCAATCTTATTTACCATAGGATTGTCTCTATTTTTTCCTCTCTGTCTCATTCTGTTATCATTTCAGCAAATCCACAGCATGCACTCTGGAAAGCTAATTGGCACCTGTACCCTGCATTAGGTGACTGCCATCAATTCTTATTCAATTACAAGAGGATACACACAATATTTACCCATCGTAAGGTCAGAGCAGGGTTACGTACTCTTCAAGGGTAGGTTCCAAATTGGTAGGACATGAGCTAGCTCCTCCCAGGACTTGCACACTTTCTCAAAGCCTGAAATTCCATGGGATCAGGACTATTAATCTTTCTTGCTGTCTAGCTGAGGTCAATGGTCAACTCTGTGTTAGGTGAAATATCAGGGACCAAGGAGACAAAATGTGAATACAGTGTGGTCTCCACTCCCAGCAAGGCCACAGTGATGGTCATAGGCAGCTAATTAATCAAAGACTGTGGGACACAAAGAGGATGAGGTTTGTTTCCCAAGAGCAGCAAGGAGACACTGGAAATAACAGAGATTTCAGTGCTGGGGTCCAATGGGAAGGATTTTTCACAGCCAAGTGAAAGAAGACAGATGTACAAGCAACAGGGGAAGCATTAAGGATACAAATATAAGGGGATGGCCTCTCCATGTCATTTACCACCTTGATACCACAGGAAAACTAACAGTGTAATAATTTGAGAATTCCAGGACAGTGCAGGCAAATCTTATTCCTTAATTCCTTCGGATTAGGAGGCCATTGTGTTACATACCACACCTTGTTGGAAGTCAGGTCTGGAATATGAGTCTGTTTCCCTCACCGTGGCCAATTTGGCCTCTTGGTGGTTCCCAGCCACAGGCTTGCCAATTTGCATCACATCTTTTTTGGGTCAGCTTGGAGATGGGCACTTGTGCCCTTGTCTTAGGAAACAAATGGATTTTTAAAGACTGGATATTCATGCAGGTCTTGAAAAAAGATCATTTTACACGGCCAAGAGAAATAGTTTGTTTGAAGGATCCTCACAGTGAATTCTTTAGAAAGCAAGGAATCTACATGTACTATGAGATTTCTGTTTAGATTTTCCTGAAGGGCTGTTTTTAGGGAAACAGTGACTTGAGAGAAATGCTAGAAAGCAGGCACATCAAAACACCAATGTCTCTGAAGTATCGAGATGGGATGAAAGTGAACTTAAAAACTACAGGTACCAGTTCCTAAGTATTTGATGTGAAATTGTAGTCCTGTCTGTAACTCAATTTAGCCAAGTCTGTATCTTCTTGGATCTTTAAGGTACCTAGAAGGTAGGTCTACTCTTAAAAAATGCAAGTTCAAGAGCAATGAGCAATTTTTACAACATCAGGAAGGATGGAGCTGGGCAAAGAGGCAGCAGTGCTGCAACACAACAAAGTCAGCCTTGAGCCTCCTAAGCAAACAAACTGTCCTCTGGTGTCCAATACAGCAGATGCACCACTTTGCCAGGCGAGTTTGTCTCTTGCCTCTACCACGTAATGACTCTCCATGCCGAGAAGGGCAGGCAGTGTGCTTAGAAGAACCACCTGCAGAATCAGTGCCGTAATGAGCCACCCTCTCTTCCAAATATGATTCTGGTCAGGAAGATTGATAGGTTCTTTTGGTCATTAACAATCTATTTAACAGCCGTGCATTTAAAGCCATCACTCTCCTGATCCCTGGTGTTAAAGAGGTTAGGGGGCAAATTATACACAGAGTTAAGTGCTGGAAAAGGAAGTCGGGATGTGAAAAGTAAGATTTACAAAGTAGTACTCCTCTAAGAGCTTCGCAGACCTGAATGGAAACTGGGTAATATTAATGATGGAGGACATGTTCAGCCATGTTGTGAAGGGAAAATCATCTTAGTTATTAGCCTATGCCTCAGTTATATAACTTAATGGGGGACAGAAATCTCTCAAGATGAAACCCAGACCAAAATCCAGACTTCATTTGAAATCAACTACATAACCATCTATCATAAAAACATTGCCTAATGCCAAACCTAATGCCAAAGAATATGTTCTTTGGTCACATTTGAGCACCCTGAAAACACTGGTTCCTGAAAAGGGTTTTCACATAAAAAGAGACATGGATACTACTTTTAAAGTGATATTAGGGGGGCCAGCGTTATGGTGTAGTTTGTTAAAGCCCTGGCCCTCAGTGCTAACATTCCTTTTGGGCATCGAGTCCTGGTTGCTCCACTTCCAGTCCAGCTCTCTTCTGTGGCCTGGGAAGGCAGTAAAGGATGGCCCAAGCCTCTGGGTCCCTGTACATGCATGGGAGACCTGGAGGAAGCTCCTGACTCCTGGCTTTGGATTGGCGCAACTCTTGCCGTTGCGGCCAATTGGGAGTAAACCAGCGGATGGAAGACCTCTCCCTCCCTCTTCCTCTCCCTCTCCCTCTCTTTCTTCTCTGTCTCTAAAAATAAAATAAAATAATACAATACAATAAAATAAAATGATATTAGTACTATGCTTGAAAAGCCAAATTCAGGGTAGTGCTATGGTGCACTGGGTTAAGTCCCATCCTGCAGCAACAGTATCCCATGTGGGTACTGGTTCAAGTCCTAGCTATTCCACCTCTTAGCCAGCTCCCTGTTAATGCACCTGGGAAGTCAGCAGAAGATGGTCTAAGTTCCTCGGCCCCTGACACCCATGTAGGAGACCCGGAAGAAGTTCCTGACTCCTAGCTTCAGTTTGTCTCAGCTCTGGCCATTGTGATCACAGGGGGAGTGAACCTGCAGATGGAAGATCTCTCTGCAGGTCCTCCCCTCCCCTCCTTTCCCCTCCCCTCCCCTCCCCTTCTGGCTTTTTTTTTTTTTTTTTTTTTTTTTACTGGCCTAGTAATTAGTAGCACAGAGAATCAGCCCTAGGATTCAAGGAATCAATGGAGAAGACAGCCCAGGATAAGTATCAGTAACAGAGTCAAGAGCAAAGTGGTAAGATTAAGAGCTTTAGTTTGCAGCCTTCAGGACTTACATTCCAATACCAGACTCCTCCAACAAAGAAGAAAATAATGCAAAATGAACTGAATTCATCCAGGAAATAAATTGGATTGTGTATGTGCCATTTTGGACCAACATTCCTAGGACTGATCTTCAAAGATATTGTTTACTAAGGGGGATGTAGGGAATTTCCCCAAGGGTGAGGGGCTGGGATTATAGCCAGCTATATGGCAGTATCACAAGCTTGTTGAGCACCATATATAGAAAGGGTGTTCCATCCACCTTTACACAAGGAAAAATGAAAATGGAACCAAGAGAGAAGAACAATACTAGTTCTATTGATTAAAGTGCCAAGGAGCCAGAAAAGTTACTTATGAGATATATTTCAAGCATTCATCCCTTTCCCTAGAGGTCTACTGGATATTAACTCACATGTGCTACAACAGCGTATTTTCTGCCTCAGAGGAATTCACAGTCTAATGCCTGAAGAGGAAGAAGAACTAAGAAATGAAACACAAATAGATTTTATCTAAAATACTGTCTCTGATGGACTAGCCATAGCCTGTTTTGAGGAGTCTGCAGTCATGTCTGAACTTGGTAAAAAGAAGAAAATATGATCAATTAATGATGTCTGGAGTGATGATTATCATAGGAAATAAGAGGATAGATACGAAAACACATGGTTGTTTGGATCTCAGCCCTATTCTTTACTAACAGTGCAAGATATTTAACATTCATTTACCAAACAGGAAATGATAAAGATAACAATGATTACCATATGCAGTTATTATGAGCATTAAATAGATAATATGACTTAAGTTACTTTTGCAATGTTGAGTACCTGCTTTGTACTTAATAAATGTTAGCATCAGCACCAGCAAGTCCAGTTCCTATTGTTGCTAACTGGCACAGTACAGTAACATGGGATTTGTCTCTAAAGCATGAAGTTGTCTGCTCTAGAAGCTGCTCTAAACTCACTGTGTACCTGGTAAGCACCATGTAAGCATTTAGAACTCAAAGTGGCAGTGCAGGAATGGAAAAAGTCAAATTTATATGTGTGAATGTATGAATTCAATAGAACTAACATGAAAAATGTGATGTGTGGTTATGGTGGCACAAAAACATCTTTGAATGGTGAAAGATTAAAAAGTCTTTCAAAGAGTAAGATTTTCAGGGCACTAAAAAGTACTCAACATTGGTAATTCTTTTTTTTCTTTAAACAATAGCTATTTGTTAGAAGGGCAGAATGCCAGAGAGACAGGGACAAACAGACAGAGGTTGTCCCTCTGTTGGTTTGCTTCCCAAGTGCCCACAATAGCCTACAGTGAGTCAGGCCAGGGCCAGGATCCAGGAACTCACGCTGGCTCTCCCACATAGATGGCACCCAACACTTGAGCCATCATCAGATGCCTTCAGGATAGAAATTACCAGGATCTAGAATTCAGAGCAGAGTCCAGACTCAAATCTAGGCTCTCTGATACAAGATTTGAGCATCCCAAATGGCATCTTAACTGCTGTGCCAAACACCTGCCCCAACCTGCGCAAATTGATACATTCTTCACTTAGATTAATCAGCTGGCCTTTTCTAGCATTCCTAGACTACTTACAGCATGCAATCTCTCATTTCCTACCTTCAACCAAACTGCATAAAGAATGAAAAGGAGAATAATTCCACCCCAACATTGCAAGCCACCTTCACATATGGAAAGCTAAACAATATTGTTAACAAACAAGGAAACACTTTCAAATCTGGGACATAAGAAAAAGTGTTTGAACTTTGTTTTGAATACTGGGGCTTATGATGAAGTCTTAGGAGTTAAAATTAGGGTATAGATTCTCAACTGGGGCAACTGTGCCCCAAATGGGACATCTGACAATGTCTGGAGGCATTTGAGGCATTTTTTATAGTCCAGATAGGAGGGGAGAGGAGTTTCAAGCACCCAGTGAGTAAAGACCTGTGATGCTGCTAAGTGTCCTACTATGCAAGGCCCTCCCACCCCCAACATTCAGAACTCTCTCATCCAAAGTGTTAGCAGTGCTAAGACTGAGAAACTTCATGAGCCTGGAACACCTATCAGTAGGGACCCATCTGCTAAATGTTTTTTTTACCATTCCTGGAAGCTCCATAAAGACAAAGACCAGTGTATCCTCAACGCCTAGTACTTCACAGATGCTTGATTTTTGTGTAGTAGAAAACAATGCAAGTAATCACTTTTCTTCACATGTGAACAAGAGTTACTTCAACATTAAAGTCATGAAGGGAGGTGAAAAGAAGAGAGAAATCACTGTTCATGGCTTTGTTCGGGCACCAAGTACACAAGATCTCCAAGTCAATAAATCTGTACCTCTTCCTGCATCCCTATCTTCCCTACACCGTACCTAGAACCTCACAGTGTTTGGTATCAACTCTACCATCAACTTATTTCTAAAATTTATTCATTTCTCTTCACTGTTAAATCTACCAGGTATGCCTAGGTAGATCAACATCTCTAACATATCAACATCTCTAATGGATCACTTTGCTTTTGTTCTTGACTTAAAATTGTTATTCTCTACACCATAATCCACAGACATCCTTAAAACATATTACTCCTACCACTCACTCCTGTTTCCAAAATCAGAAAAAGTCTTTTTGGTGACTTAAAATATGTTATCCACTCTAGTGTTGGCCCACTCTGTACTCTTCATGCTCCAACATAGTGGACCTCTCTCTAGTTAATCAACATGCCCAGGTCCTTCTCTCAGAGCCTGTGGAATGGCCTGGGAATATTCTTTGCCTGGGCCCTTACATGACTGGCACCTTTACAACATTCATGAATCAGCTATAAGCAAACTCATCACAGAGAAAATTGTTAGCTACACAAAATAAAGAACTACCCTCTCCTATCTTTATCATACATACAACTTTTTTTAAATTATCTTCAGATCCTAAGACAAACCTGAGAGTTTATCCTTTTTTAAAATTTTTATCTTGTTTCTAACATTTTTTGATTGATTTGTGAGACATAGAAATAGAGAATGAGTTCCTACTCACTGATCTATCTTCCAAATGCCAAGCCCAAACCAGAAGCAGCTGAGAACTCAACACAGGTGTCTCACAGGGGTGGCATGGATGCAACTACTTGAGCTATCACTACTGCTTCTGAGGGTCTGTATTAGTAGGAAACTGGGATTATAAGTGGCATGAGGACTGGGGCCCAAGCACTATGACCCAGGGGCTACTACAGGTGTCCTAATTAGCATCCCAACTGCTAGGCCAAATGCTCATCTTCACCTTATTCTTGATTTATTCACTTATATGTCACTTATATGTGTGTATTGACCATCTCTCACCTCTACAAGTTCAGCTCTACGAAAGCAGAGAACTTTACCACCTGTTTTCTGCTCTATCCCAAGCACAATGCCACAATAGAAGGTGGGTGGATGGATGGATGGATGATAGATGCATAGATAGGTAGGTAGGTAGGTAGACAGACAGATAGATCGATCGATCGATAGATTGATATTTTGAATGAACAGACTTCTAAAGAATAACTGTATGGATAGATATGTTGATATCCTACTAAGGGAAAAAAAAAACACCATGTCATTTGGAAGGAAGTAGATGTGAATTGTCAATTGTAAAAAGTTACTAAAATTTCCAAATCAAACCACAAATCACGCCCTCTAATTTAGATCAATCCAGTATAAGATAATCATCAGCAAAATAGAGAGAAGTAGTTAATGTTATCCACAATGATACAATTCTTTAGTATAAATCTCCTTCATTATTTTCCTAAGCACCACATTAAAGTTCATCCTATATTTTTAAATCTCTTTCAAACAAAGAGACAATGAAATAATGAAAGTACAATGAAATAATATTAGTACGATTCAATTCATAGCTATGGGAATGATTTTGTAGGTTTCTACAGTGGGTTCAGCACTGTGAACCAACAGGTTATGAAATAAATTTAAGCCTATTTTCCTTTTATAATTTTTGCTAGTGTGAAAAAATTATTAAACTATTTAATATCCACAGGCAGTATCTGCAGCAGGAATACAAGTATGCCATCTCTTGTGGACACCTGGAACATAAACACGTGTAATGCTGCATTTTGGGGGGTGATATTTCATATCTGAACGCATCTAAGCTTTAAGGAAGGCAAGCAAGGAATACTTCGGCAATGAACGAGAGTGTGGGTGGTAGCACAGACATGAGCAGAGTCAGGTTAGAAGAGGAGTGTTATTACCATGCAGAGTTCCTTTTGCTCCACCTCCTACCTACCTTTCCTGCTCCAGTTGTCATCACTCCAGCAATACCTCCCAAAGCTGCAGTGATTAGAACTTTTTACAGGCTTGTGTATCTATGACTTTATTCACACTAAAGATGAGCAATGCTCAACAAAACTTTTGCAGTGATGGAAATGGTCTAATTCTCTACTATCTGCATTAGAGGAACTGAATTTATATTTTCATTTAATTTCAACCAATATAAATTTGAATAGTCATGCTGGGCAAGTGGTTTGGTAGGTCACAACACAGCTCTCTGTGCCTTCCTTCATTCTTGAACTTCGTGGTCTAGCCAACTCCTAACCATCCTTGAAAGCCCAATCCAATCCCTCTCTAGAAACCTCTAGCTATCCCTGCTCCCACTGTGGTAGGGTGCATATACTTTGATGACATCCATTTGTCATAAGAGTCATAATTATATTATGATATGCTGGTGCTCCCCAAGAGAATGACAGTATGGGCAGAGAAGACAATCTATCTGGCTCATTTCTAAAACCTTAGTTCAGTGCTCGGCACGTGAGAATTGTCTGACAAATATTTGCTAGATGCTCAAGTGAAGTAGTGCAACCATCTTTAGATGTGAACAAATATAAGCACAGCTTCCCAGGAAAGTTGTTCCCCAGGGAAGGTCTTACCACCTTTACATAAGAAATCGCAAGTCAGATATGGCTTTCAGATTTGGTGGTATTTTTCCACATAGATTTTTTTCTAATGGAAATTATTTTTCAATGTGAAAATCAGATTTGGAACATTTTTGGCAAATTTAGTCCCATATTCAGGCTTGGCAACAATGAATCAGTCAGAAGAATTTTTTTTTTTCACTTTTATCCCACTTTAATTATTTGTGATCTTTGTCTTTCTTGTCACCAGTCAACCTTACATAACCTCATGAAGAGTCATAAAGTTCCTGTGCTGACACTTGTCTTGCATTGACAACAGTAAAACAATCATGGCAACAGCAGCAACAACAACAGTTATAATGGCTGCTAACACTTACTGAGCATCAGACGCTAGGCATTGCACAAAGCAAGTAATACGCCCTGTCAGACGGGCAGGTGGACCCCTCCACGACCTGGAACATATCCTGAGTCTCATGTGATCAATTAGGAGATGGAAACTGTGAGGGGTGACACTGGAATCAGCAGAAAGTTCTGCCGTTAGGTCTACCCTGTCACCAGAGACCCTGCTGCCATTTCTTCATTACCAATCTGTACCCCTCCATGGTCCTCCTGCTCTGGAATAGAGATGAAGGCAAGGTTTCAGAGCTACCAAAGGCTGCAATGTGAAAGCTAGAGGTGGCAATTATTTGCTTCTCTGGGGGACTCATGGAAAAGGTACTATGATTAAGCAAATGGTTCCTGAATATAAAGTCAACAGAAACTAAAACTGTATTTCAAAAGATCTGGGAAGCATAGGCAAAGACGCTGAGACTTGATCCAGCTCTGGAATGCTGAGATGTGAATTTAAGGAAAATTACCCTACCAGTTTACGTGGTGTAAATGGAAATGATTTGCACCAGCACTCAGCAAGTTTGAGTTGATAAATTCTACAACAAAGATTATAAAATTAGAAAGCTTCCGCTGTTTCTTTATCTAAAAGGTGAGAGAACTGAAAAGGAATAATCTTTCTCCATTTTTCCTCAATACAAACAAAATTAACAACCATAAAATATTAGTTAAAAAAAACAAAGAGGACATTTACCAGTAAGTTCCAACTGTGGAATAAAGGACTAGCCCATGTCTTAAAATTCTAAAGCAGCAGCTAGTAACAAAAAAAGAAGGCACAACGGATTAAAGGGAGGGAAGATAGGAAGAAAAAACAAATAGAAAAAGGTTTAGGTATAATTTAGAGATTCATCAATATTGGAAAAACAAAGTGAGTTACAAAATTACAAGATTTGTCTCTAATTTCACCCAAAATCATGACAGATATACATTGAGGACATAATTTAAACACAATTAATAAGGCCAAGGGATAGAAGATGAAGCATTTTATGGGAGAGGGACACATTCTATCATCGGATACATCAAATCTGAGCAGTCAATTTCTTGAATTTGGATGTGTGGATCAAGCCAATCTTGTGCCTTGAACAAATATGTCTTTCACAAGAGTGTGCAGGCTGGAAGAGGCACATATATTTTTAATGGAATATGAACAAATGATTATATCAAAAGACTCATTTCTGAAATCACGTTTTCAACCACTCTGGAATCAACTGATTCTATGCATCTTCAAAAAATTTTAATTTCAAACTGTCTTTGAGATATTACAAAGCCTCAGTCTGAATCATTTTGCACTTAAAAACAATCATGTAAAGCATATTAGAGAATAGAAATGCTGAATATGTAACTTCCTCCAAACTGAGAGGTAGAACAGAAAATGTCAATATTCTCAATGTAGTTAAAGCCTATTTAGCGTCTCAAATGGATTTACAATAGGTAAGTTCCAAGATAATCATTTTGTGTACTTTAATGATATTATATAATCATCAAATGTTGAAAATCAAGATAATTCATACACACAAAAATTAAAAGTTCAAATAAATAGGCTTTGTAAAACCGCACAGCAAGTTTTCTGGAAGCTAGTGTGTCACTCTGGGACTGGACTTATAATTAAAAAGACGAGAGGCATCACACATTCAATTATTGGTTCCCTAATGAAGATTACCACTCCAACCAAATCTACTGGGTATTTCCTTTTTTAAAAGATTTATTTTATTTATTTGAAAGGAAGAATGACAGAGACAGAGAGAGAAACAGATCTTCCATCCTCTGGTTCAGAACAAAATGGCTGCAATAGCCAGGGCTAGCTCAGAACAACATCCTACTCTTCCATATGGGTGACAGAGTCCCAAATACCTGGATCAGCATCTGCTGCCTTCCCAGGTACATTAGCAGGGACTTGAACTAGTGCTCTGACATGGGATGCTGGCATCACAGTCCACAGCTTAACACACTGTGCCACAGCAGTGGCCTTGTTATTTTCATTTTAAAAAACCTATTTTCTTAGAGCATTCGGATACTGCCTATTGCTGACTCTTACTGTATGACAAAAGAACAGTATGAGGCTCTCTATTGCAGAGAGACAGAGTAGAGGAGATACAATGAGTGTCAAGGACATGAACACAATTCCCAGACTAGGCAGGGATGTGAGTATACAAAACATCTTTCACAAAATCACATTAGTAATTTTCTAGATGTTAAGAACATTTTTATTTCTCTACCATTTTGGAACTTCTTGACTAGGGACTACAAATATTCTAAAATTCAATCCAAATTTTAAGGTACCTTTGTAATTATTTAAAATTTGTCCTGAAAGGGAGCTCCCCAGCTTTTGAGAGAGTTTTGATAGAGTTCAAAGGGGTTTCTAACACAACATGGATCAAGAACCACAGCGTTTGAGACCCTTAAAAATCAAACACATGGAAGCTTATTCAGGGACTCCACAGGAAATGAGCCAAATTTGTCTAGCTTCCTAGGAGTGGTTCTTGGAAATCAGTCACTTAGTGGTGGACATAAAGCTATGTCTGAATGGACGGCTTGATTTCCCTAGATGGTTAGTTTCATGTCCAGCTAATTATTCTCTTAATATTTTCACACACAAAATAAAATTCCAAAGATACTGGAATCACTCTCAGCACTGTCTCATCTCCTTTAGAAAGATAACTACTGTTGTTGCTTTGAAAATTGTAAATAGCGTTCAAGATGATATTTAATTTCAAGTTTGTGCCAACATTCAGTGGAAATGTCTAAGTTTTGAAATAGTAGGGAGCTCACATTCCATCTGGTGTGTTTTCGTTTTATCTTCCATTCCCTGTGATTTTTAAAAGTCAACTGCAGTGTCAATATCCTTTCTGCTATGCTAATGTGGCCTCCATGTGGAAATCAAAGGGAAGGAGTCCTCAGGGCAAGTGGTTCTTTGTCAATTGAAATCCTTAGTGTCATAGAATCACAAAGTTTCAGAGCTGAGAGCTGGCTTAGATGTGACTGAAATGAATACTCCTACTTCTCCGTTTGAAGAGAGGGAAACTGAGTCCCACATAAAGGGAATTGCCCTTAGTCTCATTAGCCAAAGAACCAGAACTTGAACCTCTATAGGAGGCTTTTCTGATGACCCCATCACAGGTGGTCACTTCCTCCTCTGACCCTCCATAGGCCCTTTACTGGAGGACACCGGCCTGTGCTACTTATTGGTTTCTACTTTTTAGTATAGTAGCTGTCACTAGCTCCTTGCCTGTAAGAGACAGGCTAATAGTTCAAAGCAATCACTGGTGTGACATTTCCTTCCTGACCCTTAGCTAAGAGGATGTACATTTCTTCTTTGCAGTAGTCTCCTAACTCACCAACTTAGCTTCTAAGTGCAGAAGGCACTGCCCCAGCATGAGGGAGAAATGATTCAAGCAAGGATAAGGAGGCAGAACAGTTTAACCCAACAGCTCCCAAACTTGAAAACAGAGTTCAAGAGAGATAGAGATGCATGTGTGTGCACAGGCATACATGTGTGTGCAATGAGGCTAACTACTGTATCCTGCTCTTATCTTAACCCCCAGGCTAAATGCCAAGATTTGGTGGTGATAAAGCAGTATTCTATTTGCTACTGTAACAAATTTACACAAACTTGTGACCTAATAGCTTTGGAGTTCATAAGTCTAAAATATGTATCAAAAGGCTAAAATCAAAATGTCTGTAGGTCTTCAATCCTTTTTGGACACTCTAGTTATAAATCTGTTCTAGGGAGCATTTCTGCAGATTCTAGAGGCCTGAGGTCCTTGGATTATGATTCATTTCCTCTTCAAGGCAAGTTTTATCTTAATCACATGGTACCACTGGAATACTAAATAGTTTGCCTCCTAATTCCACAGTTAAGGACTCTTGTAATTATACTGGGTTCACTAGGATAATCCAGGAAAATCCACCTATCTTAAAATCAACCGGTTAGCAGCTTTCATTCTATCTGCTATCTCAATTCTTAGCCCGGTAACATATTTACAGATTTTGGAGATAAGTACATGGATACCATTGGGAAAACATTATTTGTTTTTCTCCAGATGATTTGCTGTAAACCTTCTCTTTGAATTTCGGAGCTTAACAAAGTGAATTCGCAGTTTGCTTTTCCCATCTAGAATTCGGATAGGACACCGCTATCATAGAGTGATGAAGTAATCTAGCAATGATATGAAAATCTGCTGGGAGACCTAAAACTCCTGAAGCCTTAGAAGAGTGTGTGAGGAAAAGTCAAACATTTCTGAGTCTGTAAGAACAACAGTGGGGTCAGCACTGTGGCACAGTAGGTTAACATCCTAGCGCCGGCATCCAGTAGGGAACTGGTTTGAGTCTCAGCTGCTCTACTTCCGATCCAGCTCTCTGTTATGGGCTGGGAAAGCAGAAGATGGCCCAAGTCCTTGGGCTCCTGCACCTACATGAGAGACCCAGAAGAAGCTCCTGGCTCCTGGCTTTGGATTGGCACAGCTCTAGCCATTGCAGCCAGCTGGGGAGTGAACCAGCGGATAGAAGACCTCTTTCACTTTCTGCTTCTCCTCCTCTCTCTGTGTAACTCTGACTTTTAAATGAAATAAATAAATCTTTTAAAAACAACAACAACAACAACTAAAAAGAAAAACAATGAAAAACTGGAAAAACTAACAGAGGATGCCCCCTTCATGTGCTTTAACCAGAGGCCATTTCAGGACCATGGACACCTCCAGAGATGCAGGAGTCCAAAGAACACTACTCTCCAAAGGATGGTTGCCTTTCTCAAGGGTGGCAGCATGGACCAAGAATATACACGAGGACACAAGGCAGATTACTTGGACAGGAGATGCCAAAGAAACTGCATTTAAGTACCACATAACCCTTGCCTACCCATATGACACACTACTCACAGTATGCTGATTGCAAACAAGAAAAAGATGGAATTGCAGGCCTTAAATGATTGAGACAGCACTGAACTTGCTACACCTGTAAGAATTAAACTACACATTAGGCGTTAAGAATATTTCATTTTTCTATATTCAAGAGAGTAGAAGTCCCAAAAAGCCCATTTCTCCCAGAAGTTGAAGTAGTGGGTCACAAATATTTCTCATGAGAACTTTATCAAAACTAAAGTAAATTTTTTAAGCTGCATTTTCATCAAACAACCACCAATAAATATTAGTCTCTGCCACGGAGTAAAAAAGAACATAGGATGTCTGCTTTAAAATAAATGGCTCCTATAGTCTTTTAAATTACAGAATTTTGTGCACTCATTACATTACATAAAGTTTGGGAAATGACAAAGAGTAGAAAGAAAGACCCGAGGAGAAGGATGATCTATTATTCCATTTTCAGCTATAATCCCTTTTAATTACAAGGTGCATGTGCTTCATTCTATTCTTGCTTTGTATCCTATTCTTTTAATTCACTATGACATCTCAATATTTCTACATTATTAAATTTATGTTATTTAGGATCTATATATGAATATATACCATTAAAATAAATTTCTTTATTGTTATTTAAATCTCCCATGTTTAGATTTTTGAAATCAAGTATATCAGTTATACAATTTGACACACACTCACACCTAATTGAATATAGCATGAAAACTAGAAGAAAGACAAGGAAATGTTCAAAGCTAGAAGCGGGGGGGGGGGGGGCAGCGCTGTGGTGCAGTGGGTAAACGCCCTGGCCTGAAGCAACAGCATTCCATATGGGCGTAGGTTTGAGACCCGGCTGCTCCACTTCCAATCCAACTCTGCTATGGCCTGGGAAAGCAGAAGATGGCCCAAGACCTTGGGCCCCTGCACCCACGTGGGAGAGAAGAAGCTCCCGGCTTGCAGCCAACTGGGGAGTGAACCAGTGGATGGAAGACTTCTCTTTATCTCTCTCTCTGCCTGTCCTCTCTCTGTGTAACTCTTTCAAATAAATAAATAAATCTAAAAAAAAAAGCTAGAAGGGGATAACACTGAAATGTCTATTATTCTCTTGTGAGGTGTTTACAACAATTTCAAAATACAAAGATGGGTGTGGGTCAGTCTATATTGGAGAGTGATAGTGAGGTTAACAGAATCACATACCAGATTAAGGGGTAGGCAACTCACATAGTGGTTAAGACAAGGGCATCCCATATTGGAGAGCTTGGGTTTGGTACCTGACTATGCTTCTCATTCCAGCTTCTTGCCAATATGCACCATGGGAGGCAGCGGTGATGGCTCAAGTGGCTGAGTCTCTGCCACCCACATGTAGACCTACAGCCTTGGCTCAGCCCTGGCTATCATGGGTATTGTCGTGAACCAGGAGATGGTGGGGGGCACTCTCTCCTGTCTCTTTTCACCTTTATCCCTTTCTCTCTCTCTCTCTCCCATCTTCCTCCCTTGATTTCCCTCACTCTCAAATACACAACTAAAAGTATTCTTAAAAATAATTTTCAGTTAGACTCCAGAAACTCCAAGCACAGTAACAGAGCTTGCCTTAATGATTTGATATTAGAGTTAACAGCAAAGTCCTGCTCTAACTTTCAGCCACAGACTGATATGTCAGCTTTAGGATCTCATTCTTTTCTAGTAGGCTTTGTGAGTTTGAAAAATACTTTGTCACCTCAAGAAGGTTAACAATGTGAACTGCTATTGTTATAACTGAAGTACAAGTACTTCCTTAAGAGGAGTTCTAACAGGAAGGAAGGTGGTGCCCAAAAAGCAGAGGGATTTACAGATGATAAATGAAAGCCACAGAACTGAAGAAAATCAGGGTTTGGACTCACAGAGTGAAGGAAGTAAAACAAACTCATCAAACACTTACTTTAAAATTTTATTTGTTATTTATAAGGGAGAATGAGAAAGGGAGAAACCAGGAGAGAGAGGCAGGGGTAGGAGGAGGGAGAGGGAGTATGATTCCCAAGTTCATTCTCCAAATACCCAACAGCCTCCCACATGGGTGGTCGAGACCCAACCACTTGAGCCATCATTGCTGCATTCCAGCATCTGTGTTAGCAGAAACCTGATATTGAGAACCAGAGTCAAAGAAAGAAATCCGATACAGGACATGTGCATCTTGACCAAGGTCTTGGGCCATCTTCTGGAAATATTAATCTTTTTACTAATCTCTTTAAGGAAGTCAAATTCACCTGAATCCCAGGTCATCAGTAGTGAAACCACCCAAGCTGTCATGGTCTTGATTTTGAGATAAGATCTGAAGGAAGAAACCATCCCAGTGCCCTGGAGGAGGCAGATGAACACAGCATACACCACATGGATGGCAAATGGGTTAAGAAAACAAGCTGAATTATCTATTTCACATTGCTAAAAATAGATTCAGAGGGTGGACATTTGGCAGCTTGGCGTCCGGCGCCGTGGCTCACTAGGCTAATCCTCCACCTTGCGGCGCCGGCACACCGGGTTCTAGTCCCGGTCAGGGCACCGGATTCTGTCCCGGTTGCCCCTCTTCCAGGCCAGCTCTCTGCTGTGGCCAGAGAGTGCAGTGGAGGATGGCCCAAGTGCTTGGGCCCTGCACCCCATGGGAGACCAGGAGAAGCACCCGGCTCCTGCCATCGGATCAGCGTGGTGCACAGGCCGCGGTAGCCATTGGAGGGTGAACCAAATGCAAAGGAAGACCTTTCTCTCTGTCTCTCTCTCTCACTGTTCACTCTGCCTGTCAAAAAAGAAAAAAAAAAAAAGATGCAGCTTGGGATATCTGCAACCCAAATCAAAGTGCCGGGGTTTGAGTCCCAGCTCTGCTTCTGATTTCAGCTTCTAGATCAGGCATACCATAGGAGGCAGCAGGTAAAGGCTCAAGTACTTGAGTTTCTGCTATCCATGTGGGAGGCCCAGTTTGAACTTGAGGTTCCTGACTTTAGCTCAGCTCAGCTAAGGCAGCTGTGGACTTTGAGGAGTGATTGGAAACTCTCTCTCTCTCTCCCTCTCTTTTATCTCTTTGCATGTCAAATACATGCAAAGTATGCACAAGTAAATGCAAAAAATGCAAGTAAATACATTATAAATAAATAAATACCTTAAAAAAACTCAGTCCCGGTCTTCACACTCACCAGTATGGCCAAGATTACCAAAGTAGCCAGTTGATTTTTTGGTAACAAGCAGTTGATCCAACTGTGCAATGTCCTTTCAATAATTTTGTAAAGTTTTCCAAGAAGAAATAAAATTCTTTTAAAGGAAAAAAATATATGAGGGCAAGGCTGTTTTTCAGTGCAAAGGGAATATTCTATTAGTTCCTTAGTTACCACTAATGTAAGAAGGTCTTCCAACAGGTACTGGTGCAGCTGGCCTAGCAGATCTTTATGGTCTATTGAGAGTTGTAAGCAAGGACTGTTTTTTTTTTTATTAGAAAAAAGGCAGAAATTTCCTTTTAAATATTTTAGCGTGTTTTCATGACATGAATACACTATAAGGCATACAAAAGTATTTAAGAGGTTCAATGTGCAAAATCATCTCAGAAAGGACGACCTTGGGAGTTGCAGAAGCTAGCTGGAGTGTGCTGATGACTTCCCTATGTTTAAGCAAACTATAAAAAGGAGTTATGATAAAGTTCCTCACTGGAGACTACTGGGTCATATGCTAAAAGCCAAGAAAATGTCTAACTCTGGGAGACGCCATTTCCTTTCATACATACTTAATTAGCAATGACGTGTGTAGGAACTATCAGGTTTAGTATAACTAGGACACATGATGAGTGTGTGTGAGCACATGCTGCATACACAGCTGTCTAAGTTGAACAGGGATCTGGAAACTAAGATTTAGACATGCAAATCAGTCTCTGAGGAAATCATTTATATCACTGTCTCTCAATTTCCCGTGGGGAAAAAAAAAGATCGGATTTTTTCAGACCAAAACAAGGAGTGATTGAAAAACCAAAGTACTGGAGTCCAACAGTCTTTGGCATAAATAAGTTTTGCCACTACAGTCTTGAGACAGGCACTTACTCTCTGGGAGATTTAACTCCAACTGAATGGTATAAATGACATATACCCTGCCAATTTTATGAAGATAAATTAGAGTCCATCCCATTGTAGACTCTTTACTGAATGACAGGAATCATTCCATTTTTATTTTTCATTCTCTCTCCCTCAGTATAAAGACCAGAAATTAAGTTGCTTACAACTGTTCATCTATAGAAACCCAATTCTATTGGATTGTTTTCTTCCTCATTTCAAACACAGGAAACATGAGAGGTACTGGGATTAAATTGAAAATTCAACATTAAAGAAACTGAAGGACAGCTCTTATGCACAGAGGCTTAAGTTGCTTCTTGGAACACCTATATCTCATATTGGAACACCTGGTTCAAGTCCTGGCTCCCCTACTTACAGTCCAGCTTCTTGTGAATGTGCATTCCAGGAAGCAACAGATAATGGCCAAACTACTTGAGTCCCTACTATGCATGAGGACCCAGATGAAGTTCTGGCTTCTTGTCTTTGGCTTGGCCCAGCCCTGGCTTTTATGGACATTTGAGGGGTCAATCAGTGAATGGAAGATCTCTCTCTGTCTCTCTCTCTCTGCCTTTCAAATAAAGTAAAAATAAATTAACAACAAATAAAATGAAGAACTTGAAATAAATCACAATTTTTACCCAATGAAGACAAGTTAGACCTATGTGGGTGCAATCTCCTTTTCTTGGGTTCTTGATTAGAAAGAAAAACTGGCACTCGAAACCAGATCTGGTGGAGAACCATGGGCAATTCCAAAAACAACTGCCTGCCAGTAGACTTGAGCAATTTTAAAGTCTTGAAATAAAATTTTAGGTCAGAATTTCTTCTTTCTGGAGAATATATCCTCATTGTGTCTAAATCTCAAGACAGTGTGGGCTGCATACTAGTGATAGCTTAAAAATTCAATACACCCACAAATTGAGTAGCTCCTGGCCAAAGACTTGGGCAATGACAATCACAGGTGATGACACTGAACTTACATGAATTGATGGGTTCCTTGGAGCCAGAAAACTTGCAGGCTCCGTGGAAGGTGACCTCTGTTCAGTCACCTGCTCCAACTTTTACTTCCTCATCCTACCAGTTCCTCTGAGTATTCCCAATGTGTCCTCAGGTTAATGGCAATAATAACATTAATAATTATACAAATCAGCCGGCGCCGTGGCTCACTAGGCTAATTCTCCGCCTTGCGGCGCCGGCACACCGGGTTCTAGTCCCGGTCGGGGCACCGGATTCTGTCCCGGTTGCCCCTCTTCCAGGCCAGCTCTCTGCTGTGGCCAGGGAGTGCAGTGGAGGATGGCCCAAGTGCTTGGGCCCTGCACCCCATGGGAGGCCAGGATAAGTACCTGGCTCCTGCCATCGGATCAGCGCGGTGCGCTGGCTGCAGTGCGCCGGCCGCGGCGGCCATTGGAGGGTGAACCAACGGCAAAGGAAGACCTTTCTCTCTGTCTCTCTCTCTCTCACTGTCCACTCTGCCTGTCAAAAAAAAATAATTATACAAATCATAATAGCTAACATTTACTGAGCATTAACTGTGTTCCAGGCATGGTTCCAAGGCTTTGTACACAATTAACTCATTTAGTTGTCACCTGATCCCTATTAGAATTCCCATTTTACAGATGGGAACACTGAGATATGAAGTTTGGCAGCTTGTTTGAGGACACAGAACTATGACAGAACACCAAATAATTTTTATACAGAGCCACAATTTTAACTGCTACATGACACTGCCTCAAAAGAACACTTAATGGGTTTCTTCAAAACTGAGTAAGAAGCTTCAACAGCCAAAGAACTCCAACAGTCTATACAAACAATGATCAAAGAGTGGCACTTCTGTCATCCAAAATTCATGGGTATTTCATTAGCATCCTTAGTATAATTAGTGGCAAAAGAAAATAAAGGTAAACTCGGTGTAGAGGGAACCATCTGGTCACCTTTGGGGTCCTTTCACTTCTACAACTTCAAGAAAATCTTTGATCAGAGATGACAGAACCTAATTCAATTATTTGATGATATACTTCCTGGGTTAACTTATATTTTTGAGGGCAAGAAAAAACAAACTACTGTCCTCTGGATTTGAAAAGCCAGGATGAAAAGTTTAGATGTTTTTGTACCCAATTATACTATTTGAAAATGAATGAAGCTGTCTGGATTTAGCAAATTCTTTTACTCCACAGTCCAGTATGGTAGCCAAATGCTACCTATGACAAGTCTGAATTGAGATGGGTTGGAAATGGGAGACACCTACAGGATTTCAGAGACCAGCTTAAAAAGAGAACATAGTTATGTCAATGATGTTCTCTATTAATAACATGCACAGTTGATAATATTTTGGTTATACTGGATTAAAAATCAAGTCACCCAAAATAATTTCACCTATTTTGTTTTAACTCTTTTAAGGTGGCTACTAAACATTTGAAATAACACATGTAACTTGCCTTAGATTTCTGTTGGGCAGTTCCGCTCCAGAACACACGGTGCAAACTAACTACCGGGGACATTGCTGGTAGACCTCACTTATTGGTGATAAAAGTACAACCATATTCTGAGCACATACGCTGGGATTCAGAGAGCAGGCCATCTTTCAGGACTCTGCATACCTTCTCATAGCATGTGGCACGTGAGTTTCCAAAAAATAAGTAAATAAATAACCTACTCCAAGCTAAGATATAATAGAATTTCCTTTTAAAGGATAATTGAATTAAGAGCATGATTCTTCTGTCTAAAGAATTACTGATGAAAGCAGAAAAGATAAAAACTTATGAATGCTTTCAAACTTAAAAATATATTCATTTTTATACTAATTTTTTAGTTTCTTTTTAAAAGGGACACCAAGTCAGATGCTTTGGAGCTTTTCTCTTTGGACCTGTTATTAGTATTCATGGAATCATGTCAGTGCTTACCCATTAAGTCCCAACTTTTCAATTCTGTGAATATTTCAGTGACATGATATTTATGTCAAAGGTACAAAAAGGGATATATTTATTGCTCAATTTAAATTTTTATAGATGTGCTGTATGTGGGATAGATACATAATGAGTTAATTCGTATCTCTTTCCTTCTTGCTTGATTTACCCATTTCTGTTTATAATTTATTCTACCAGTAACAATTTTATCATCTCTACTTCCTATATTCTTAATCCCCTAAGTACAAGTTACATTCAGAAAAATTTCAGAGATATTGGTATTTTTCTTAGTGAGTCATAGGATCCAGAGCTACCAAAATTTTTGTCCTTTTTTCTTAAGTGGCTGTTTATTAGGTTTATGTTATTGTTATGTAATTATGTCAAAATTCATGCATAAAAGCCTATCTAAGATCATTAAAGAACACACAAATGGGTCCCTTTTTCCTGCATTGTTGCTAACTGAGGCTTCACTGCAGCAGCTGCGTTAAGCGGTGAGGAGAACTGTAAGAAGCAAGTGGGTACGTGTGTACATCAGAAACCTGGTCATCTTGGAGAAGGCATTTCCATGTTAACTAGCAAGTACCTTACAGTTTTGTGGTTGGACAGGATTCCCTGTAGAGGGCAGATAGGACTCCACATGACAAAGCCTTGGTCAGAAAATAATGAGGGAGGCACACATGGAATAATGTGGAGCAACCAGATAGACAGGTCTTAACTAGAGTTACTATGGACAGAGTGTCATGTGATTGACTTTTGCTGACTTACTTTGCATTAACACACAATCCAGCAAATCCCAATGACACAGGAGAGCAACTCTTTAAAGTGTTGTAGGGTGGCAGTTCTCAAAGAAACCCCTAAAAAAACCATAAAGGTGACTTTCTCTGCCTTGGGTTTGTCCTATAGCTAACTGCCCTACCATCATCTGCCACTAACTTGCCTCCTTTCACTGTTTTCTCTTTAGTATCCAACATATTTATTATTTTCTTCAGAGACCCCCAGCTCACTATCATCACCTCTATAGCCCTCCATGCTTCTCAACACTCCACACTCAATAAACTCTATAACACATAATGAAAAACATGATAAATACATGCATGAAATACTGACTGAAGACCTATTCCTTTTTTCCCTTAATAAATGTTTTGTCTTTAAATAACATAATTTGGGATACTTAAAAAAGTTCATGGAAAATGAAATTAAAAAAGAATTTTATTAGAACGGAGCTGGACTGGAAGTAGAGCAGCCAGGATGCCAACTGTTGCCCAAATGAAATACTGGCAGATGCCCCAAGTGTTTAGCCCCTATCACCCATGCGGGAAACCCAAATGAAGCTTCTGGCTCCAGGAACTGGTCATTGGAGCCATCTGTAGAATGAACCAATGGATAAAAAGTTTATCTATTTTTCCTTCTCTCTGTAAGTCTGAATTTCAAAATAAATAAATAGATCTTTTAAAATAATATTATTTTGATATAACCATTTTTGGAAATCTATTTTTTTTCATAATATGCCTTTCTATCAACATTTTAGAGACTGCTCATAATTGAATATACTTTAGGGATATAGTGTGGTATTGCCATGCATGGATCCAATGTGTAATGATCAAATCAGGGTAACAGGCATATCCATGAACTTAAACATTATCATTTATTTGGTTGGGACCTTTCTCCTCATTGTTTGGAAATATACAATCAATTGTTATTAATAATTGTCCTACTGTGCCATAAAACAACCTTCCACACAACTGTACCCCTACATACATTATCTGAATATTGATTTATATGTGGACAAATGGGAAGGAATAATTTCCAACCAGATAACCATTTCTTTGCTAATTTCACATTCTCAAGCAAAGGACACAAAGATTTAAGTGAGGAATGATCTGATATAGGGAAAGATGCCTACCTAGTTCTCTTATCATTAAAATAGATATCCAAAGATCATATGAAGATATAGACAAGAAGGATTTGAGGTCACAGATCACTAAATTGGCATTAGTATATGTTTACTTATTATTTATATTATACCCAGATTCTTTGAGCTAAGTCTCATGGATTTAGAAAAAATATCCATGAAGTTGTGATTTTATTCTGAACAAGAAGTACCAAAGTTTTCATGTTGAAGTTCTTATTCAGAAACTTACTACTCAGTAGGAGGACATCATTGAACCCAGAGGGGGTAAAAAGCTAATTAACTGTCTCACTGAAACATTCCTTCCTTTTTGGTGAGTCAACTAGGGAGCCATGGACTTTGAGCCCATTGTCAAATGGTGTGTGAAAGAGATCCAAGTTCAATAATAAATATCATCAGCAATATGATGGTACTCTCCAGCCCTCAGGGCCAAATGACCTGCATTTTAGCAAATTGATTTTGTTCACGCATTGTGTTAAGCCAAGCAATTGTTTCCCATGACATGGTTGAACTCACAGTTGCTCTGTCTTTGAAATTCATGGTTGAATTTGTCCAATTGCTGATTGCTATTCCCATTTACTTTAATAATAGTCACTCCTTCATCAGTAATGGGTTTTATATACAGTGCACAATCACAACCACTCAATGTCTTCCATAACCATTTGAGGAATTCTCTAATAAAGTTAGGAGAGTTGTGCGTTTGGGACACAGAGAGGGTAAATCTTAGTGAGTTAATGAGATGTACTTTGACATTAGGCAATGAGTGCTTTCCTCTCCCATATTAGCTACACCTGTCCTTTTATCCAAGGACCCATTTGTGTCATTATCATAATCTTGATCAACTTATCAAGATAATAGAGGGCTCACTGAGTTCAAAGACGGCCTCACATAATTGACAGAAGTTTAAGATGCAGAAGGGGTTTAGGAGACACAGATAAATAAGATCTGCCTCGAGAACCATGGAAGTCTTTCTTTTAAACTTCTATTTAGCAAATATAAATTTCCAAAGTACAGCTTATGGATTACAATGGCTTTTCCCTCCCATAACTTCCTTCCCACCCGCAACCCTCCCAACTCCTGCTCCCTCTCCCATTCCATTCACATCAAGATTCATTTTCAATTATCTTTATATACAGAAGATCAATTTAGTATATATTAAGTAAAGATTTCATCAGTTTGCACCCACACAGAACATAAAGTGTAAAATACTGTTTGAGTACTAGTCATAACATTAATTCACACTGAACAACACATTAAGGACAGAGATCCTACATGAGGAGTAAGTGCAGTGACTTTGTTGTTGACTTAACAATTTGACACTCTTGTTTATGGTGTCAATAATATCCCTAGGCTCTTGTCATGAGTTGCCAAGGCTATGGAAGCCTTTTGAGTTTGCTGACTCTGATCTTATTTAGACAAGGTCATAGTCAAAGTGGAGGTTCACTCCTCCCTTCAGAGAAAGATAACTCCTTCATTGATGGCCTGTTCTTTCTACTGGGATCTCACTCACAGAGATCTTTCATTTAGGGTTTTTGGTTGTTTTTTTTGTTTTGTTTTTTGTTTTTTTTTTTTTGGCTTTCCATGCCTAAAATACTCTCATGGGCTCTTCTTCAGCCAGATCCAAATGCCTTAAGGGCTGATTCTGAGGCCAGAGTGCTATTTAGGACATCTGCCATTCTATGAGACTGCTGTGTATCCCGCTTCCCATGATGGATCGTTCTCTCCCTTTTTTATTTTATCAGTTAGTATTAGCAGACACTAGTCTTGTTTATGTGATCCCTTTGACTCTTAGACCTATCATTATGGTCAATTGTGAACTGAATTGATCACTTTGACTAGTGAGATGGCATTGGTACATGCCACCTTGATGGAATTGAATTGGAGTCCCCTGGCACATTTCTAACTCTACCATTTGGGGCCATTAAAGTCTTTTACTAGAGATTTTGCTTTGCTTTGGAAATTATGGAATTTGAACTCAGTATTAAAAGAAAGAAGTGGTTCATCCCTCTGAAAAAAGGAAGACAAACCAATGAGAAAAATGCATCCAGACAAATGCAGGTCATGGAGTCTGAGGAACAGCAGGTGAAGATAAACTCTGAGAGGTCAACCAAGATCAGGATGAAATGAAATGTAGTAGCTCTCAAGCCTGCTTTCAGCAATTCATCTATCTGTATTTGTTATAGGCAAATGAATCTACATTTGAGGGGGTAAGCCACCTATCAACTTTGACATGGGTCTATAAGACTAGCTTAGCAATCAAACATGGTTTATAACTGCTTCTCCAAGCCTTTCTAGTGGCCATGATTTGCAGCCTTCTGAAACAGAATTTTGACCAAAGTATTCTGTTCCATGAATTCTCTACTAAATTGACATCATATGGCCAATAGCACCATGTCAGCATCTCAAACAAGGTAGCTATGACTTAAGGAATTTCCCCTTTAGAAAGCAAGACATACTCTCCTTTTAACTTATATGTGTACCAGTAGGGCATTTCAAGATCTGCCAGCTCAACTCCTTTTCTTTAATATGCTCACTTATTTAACAAATATTCATGGAAAACTAACTCTGTGCCAGATTAGGTTCCTGCTCTCAAGGATTTACAATGTAGTAGGTGGATATAAGCACTGAATAATAAATTCATAAGTTATTTCAAGGGTAGTGAGCATTGAAGAGCAAACAGGCATGGTAACCTATTTACTGGAGGGATGACTTGGAATTCAGTTTTGGATGAAGACAAAGTGCCACACGCAAGAAAAGCAATGACAGTAAAATTATAGTGAAAGAGAATGACATGTGCAAAGGTCCTGACATGTATAAGAATGATATATTTGATAAAAGCAAGCAGTGAGAGGAAAGAGACTCACAGCAGCTGGGGAGGTAGGAAGTGGACAGGACTCATCAAGGAAGTCAAAAAATTTACCCAGGGCTCAATAGCACTGGAAATGAGCAAACAGGGAGTTGGAACAGATGTTACAGATAAATAGAATTGACGATGTACCAGACAGTGGATCCTGGGGAGCAGTAACATTTGAGCAGTAGAAAGAAGAGGGGCAGCTCTTGAAATAGGCAGAGTTCATAAACTCAAATGCCTTCAGGGGCAAGGCAGGTATCAGAAATGAATAAAGCAAGGCTAAGGTAAGGCAATCATGGGAACTGTATGGACAAACAGAATGAGTTGACATGCCTACAAGTGTTCAGCTTCATTAAAAATGCTTTGCAGGAAAAATAAACTACATCATTAAAAATACTTTGCAGGTAAGAATAAAATACACCAGGAGGCAAGCAGAGGCCACAAACCATCAATATGTAATACCGAGCTGCAGAAAAAACAAGAAGTATATTGGAATGAGAAAAATCAATAAAGAGGGGTCTAATAAAATTCAAGAAAGAGTTATGTGCTATATTATCATGAGTGAAAGAGAAAAGCATATTGTGTTAGGCAGAAGCACAAGTGCCCTAAGACTAATAGCAAACAAGCTCTATTTGTTGCAGAACTTACATTACCTCGAAATGGGTTAATAATCAAATGGGCCAGTTCTTTAAAGACAGGAATCACAAAATCTGGTGTTCTATGCAATGACTAAAGGTAGACATCATCATGAACAATCATAACGATCCATTCTGCAAGGATGGATCCAGGGATAGGAAGCTCATCCCCTTAGAAGCCATTCTAAACGCTGACAGGCTTTTGTCAAAGACCTGATGCGTGGAGCTGTTATCTGCCTCCTTGTTGTCTAATGGTTCTAGCCACATAGAACACATTTATATGATTTTTCTTCTGCCAGCCCTTCAGATATTTAGAAAAAGGCTGTCATTACTTTTCTTCTTGTAGATTGTCTCTTCTTCAGACAAAACATCTCTACAGTCAACTACTCTCAAAATCTTTGTTTCTACAATCTGCCACCCCATCAACCTTTCTGTGAACCTTCTCCAGCTTGTCACCATCCCTCTTAAAATAGGGTCTTGAAAGAATACAGTGTTCCCAACTGGCTTATAATCTAGGACTTCTTTAAACATCAATTTCTCTGTCTGAAGTGGCAGGTATACAATGATGTTTTATCAAGCTCATGTTGTCTCAAACTTCTACCCTCTACCTTCCAAAGTTGTCTCTTTGATGTTGTAAACAGATGCATAATCCAGAGGGAGCATTCCAATCAGTATAAATTCCAATCAGTATAAACAATGCTATTCCTTCATGACTTCCTTATTTCTGATTGAGATCACTCCATCTAATGTACATTGTGTCTGTACCAATAATGCCTGTGTAACACATCAAGGTACCCATGTCTCTTTCTATACAGGATCTTACTGTGTACTCAAACTGCAGAAGCATTTCTGTACAAAGAGAAAGATGAAAGAGAGAATGAAGGGCTCAAAGCAGAGGGAAAATTAGAAATTTGGTCCTTGGAAAGAGTGCTGGATGCAAACATCCAATGGCCTAGCTTTGGATCTGGGCTCTCCACTTACTCACTATTGCTTGTTTTAAAAAATAATAATAATAAAATTACCATAATAAGAACAGAGAAATGCCCAGGGCAAAGAAAGCTCTGAAACAAGCTTTTCAGTTATAGTTTGTCATTCGATACACGTGATAATCTTTTGTTATTATGTCCTATTATCTCCATTTTTAAGATAAGAGAATTAAAATAAAGAGGTTAAGTGACTTAACCAATGTCACATAGAAGATAGTAGGTGGCACTGAGATGTTAACTACTTGGTCTGCTTCCATAGTTCAATCTATTTAATATCTTATATGACAATCTCTTTTAGTGTATATTATCCATACAAGATTTGACCTACTTGTTGAGAGAAAATAAAAAATAAAGAAAACTGCTGAGGTGAATGTTATTTTGAGATGCCCCTTTGAGTGTGTGGATAGTAGGAACACATGTTATCTCACCTATAGGATTAGACCTGCCTTTGAGCATGTACTCAAAGGCAGAAGAATAAGAAAGGAGAGAAAGGCCACACCCACCATAGTGTTGGATGCTATGTCTTGAACTGGGCTGCCATGTATCCACAGAACTTTTGTCACAAGCATATTTAGAACACAAAGTTTCAAGGTGACTCTTCAGCCTAAGAAATCTGTGTGCAAGCACTATTCATACCACTTTAGCAGTATTCACTTATATGAATCATGCGCTAATTTATTCATGAAAATAGCCTGTACTTGGCAACATTCTATTAACCTTAGTTTGTGTTAATAAAATCAGTACTTGTATCTTTTAATGCAATTCTTTATAATTAATCTATAATTCTGATGTTCTTCCAAGACAGACTAAGCCCCTACCAAGCCCAAACTGCCTTCTACATTCAATGATTTCACATTATGCTAATACAGAATACAGTTTTGTAAACTGCAATCTGTATGAGAACCATTATCCACACCTTAGCAATGTACCAGAAACTCCTGAATATTTTCCTTTACTTAATCAATGGTTGATTTCTTAGTGTCTTTGAAACCTACTGGACCAGAATCTCTGGGAACAAAATCTGGGAACAGAGATTTGTTGTAACTGCTTGACAAACCAGCACTTGGATACCAGTGCTAAGTCTATTTTCACACCCTACTGAGTCCACTGCAACTCTTGGAAAACTAAGGAAGCACAAGATCATAAGGAGCGTCCTAAAGACATGATAACCAGTCACTTAAGATGATTCAGAGTCCTAGAAAAACAGTAAGATTCTTCATTAACTGCCAACCTCTTGTTCTAATGACCAGATATTGCAAAGAATCCCTAAAAATGCATGGATTCTGACACCTGACAAATCAGGAAGAAATAATCATATAGTTATACATGGTAGAGCCACATCATAAAAAACCCAGTTGAAAATCATTTTCACAGGTTTAGAACAGGAGTGCCAAACAGAGGGCTAATATGGCACCTCTTTCCTATTTGACACTCACAGCCAAAAACGCTAATGAATCCCAGCAATTTTCCACAATGGATCGAGAAAAAGCCTTCAAATCCTTTTCAACCAAGCACTTCAGGGCACTAGGGCCATTTTACAACCCTTACCACATGGGAAACACATTTTCCTACCCTGGCTAGAATGAGTCGGTCAACTGAATCACCTATTTTCTACCCCTCCTGACTTCGTTGATTGCTATTTGCTGTAGTTGCACATGATATCTTTGAATGGGATCATCCAACAATGAGTTACCTGCTACAATGTTGAAGATACATAGGCTATACTCATATTAATCAAACCAATATAGTTTCTGTCAATGATAATTCAACATCCTATTTCAAATACATGCTACTTGGAATGACAAGCTGAGTTCCACAGTGTGTTAAAAATTAAATGTAGCATTTGACTTAAAGAATCATCAATCAAATGGCTTGATTTCCATTGGCAGCAATATAGATTGTTCTCTAGAGACTCTGGACCAAATCTCCACACAAACCTTCAGAGTTGTGGTAAATGACAAGGCAGAAATCATAAAGATACTTGGTTCTACTGGGTTTCATTTGAAAAGGAAATCATTATGACCCATTTGTCTTGGCCTCTACGGCTACTTCCCAGGTTGCTGGGTGGAATCCCATTTAAGACCATAGCCAAGGTGAAGCCAGATTGATTTGGTTGATTTCATCAAACATTAAGCTCCTATGATCAAACAATAAGCCCCTGTGACAGGCTCTGTGATCAAACAATAAGATCAGAGAGAGCAGGCTCACCTCATCATAGATGCTGTCATTCCTGCAAAAGTCTCCAGCCTTCCTGGGAAGAATGTGGACATGGACGTGCTGAAAATGTACAAGAAAGAAAAAAAAATGCAGCGTTATTATCTCCCCATGTATTTCTAGACTTGACAGTGATGCCTTCATGAAGTCCAATTCTTCCACACTTGTTCCTCTTGGATTATTTTTCAGAGGAATATGATGTTCACCTTCAGTAACTGTGTCTGAAATCAGCTGAGAGAGAAGCAGAGAAAAACATAGTGCCACATTTGAGAGTTGGAGTGGAATGCCACAGTGTTTTTGGGGCCCTGTAGAATTATTCATAGTTGTCAGTCTTAGTTGTATTTAGTCAGTGTTTTGAAATGACAGTGCATTATAAAAGCTGACCATTGCAACTCTGAAAATGACAAGTAAGAACTGACTTACAGAGAAGTGCCTAAGTAAAAAGTAAATGACTGAGAGGAAGAAGCATTGGGGTTAGAATTACAGCACCAGGATGATGAATAGCAATCACATGATATCAAGATAAGCAGTTCTCATTTATTAAGATTTTATGCTAAGTCAAGCTCTGTGCTTGATATTACTTCCTTTAATACTCCACTCTCATGAGACAAGTTCTACTATTATCTCTATTATTCAGATAAGGAAATCGATGGTCAGAGAGATCAACCCCCCACAGGAAGTGGTAGTCAGCACAGGCAGTAAGGTCTATTGGCTCTTGTTCCCACGTTCTTAATCCGCACATAAATTGATTCTGTGAACTTAATCTTTACAACAGCACAATTCTCTCATCTACCAGAGTATCCAGGTAATATACATAGTAATGTTATTATACTGAGATTGGGAATCAGGGCTTACAGCATATCTAATTCAATATATTCTTCAAGGCTAAACTGCCACTTGAAAGTTTTCCTTTTCAAATAGCCTTTATTGTACCTTAGCTCAAGTTAAACCTTATTTCTGCCCTTCAGCTATATTCCGTGTTCATTACAAACCATTGAGAGGAAAGGGAAAATGAAAAGCCTACATGTGGAGAGGCAGACAAAGAATCAAACCTCATCCCTGATAGCATCCACCCCTTCTTGATGGCTGCCATGGGGCTGCAAGCCTCTAAAGCACCTCCAGAGAATGTAAGATTAAGTGTCCCTGTGGCTTTGCTATACAGGGAGGGAAAAACAATCTGCTATGAAAGCAGAGGCACGGGGCAGGGCAGCCAAAAGTGAATGAAGCAGACAGGAGCTTTGCCTCAGTCCCTAAGCACATAGACCCCAAAGGCTGAAAAGCTTAAGCCAGAATATGCTCCAGTCAGTGATAAAGCCAGTTACGGATCTGTCAGCAACTGGGGCAAGTGCATACTTAAGTCCCAAGGACTTTGAGAGCACAGGGAGAAAGGGAGGGAAAATAAATGAACTAGGAAAAATGAAATCTACCCACGGAACAAAATTCCTTGGAGAAAGCCAATGAATTCTAAGAACAGGTTGTCTTAAAACTAACATCAGAAAAATATGAGATACCCCAGCCTTAGAAGCAGGCTTCCTCACGGAATCTGTACTTTCAAATCTGTCTTTTATTCTTTACCTTTTACTTGCTTTTTTCTTCTTTTTTCCTATCTTCCTCCCACTTACCCACCCAGCCAGCCATACATCCATCTACCCATTCATCCATCACCTTCCTATACTTTCTAGTAATCACTTATTACAGAGCAATGCACTGCAGTCAAAGTGCCTAGTGAACATTCTTACTACACGTTTAGATGTGTGGTCTTGCCTCAGAAGGTCTGTATCTTGGTATTACTGTTTATGAAGGGGACTGCAATAATTCCTGTATTACAGGACAACTATCTCCACAACAACTATCTCCACAAATGCCCAAAAATAAATGGAGCAACTCAGCAGACAAGAATAAGGAAGACAACATGATGCCTCCAAAGGAACACACTAGCACTTCAATACTAAAATGTGAACACAAAGAGACTGAAGAAATGCCGGAAATGGAGTTAAAAAAATTGATCGTAGGATTACTTAGAAGCAAATCCATGAATTAAAGAAACTGATACATGACATGACATGAATGAACATTTTTCCCATGAAATTGAGATTTAAAAGAGAAATAAAAATGAAATATTGGAAATGAAGAATTTAACAGATCAAATTTTAAAAATGCAGTAGAAAGCCTTAACAACAGACTCAATGAGTCAGAAGTAAGAATATTTGATAAGAGAAATCTCTTGAAATTTTACAGTCAGACCAAAAAAAAAAAAAAAAAAAGAGAGAAATTAGAAAGCTAAAAAACTGTTGGAGATTTATGGATACTATCAAATGACCCAATATATGGGTCTTAGGAGTTCCTGAAGACGTGGAGAGAGAGAATGGATTAGAAGGTCTTTTTAATGAAATAATTACAGAAAACTTGCCTAATTTGGATAAAGAAAGTGTTGTCCAAGTAGAGGAAGCACAAAGAACTCCTAATAGACATGACCAGAAAAGATCCTCACCGTGACACATTGCAGTCAAACTCTCCACAGTAAAACTTAAAGAAAAGATTCTCAAATGTGCATGGGAGAAACACCAGATTACTTTCAGAGGATCTCCAATTAGACAAACAGCTGACTTCTCATCAGGAACCTTATAGGCTAGGAGAGAATGGCGAGATATATTCCAAGTCTTAAGAGAAAAAAACTGTCAACCCAGAATACTGTCCCCTGCAAAGCTCTCATTTATGAATGAAGGAGAAATAAGGACCTCCCATAACAACAACAACAACAAAAAATTGAAAGAATTAGTCACCAATTGTCCAGCCTCCCAAAAATGCTTAAGGATGTGCTACACACAGAAACATGGTCATCACTATGAAAAAATGTGAAAGCAGAATATTTCCCAGTAAAAGTATAAAGGAAATCCAGAGTAAACAATAGGAACAGTTATGGAAAAATGGCAGGGAATTGAACTTATTCTAGTTTTTCTTCTGTAGTTCCTTAAATTTCAGAATATCCTGTTTCTGGGATCTAGCTACATATTAAGACAATCTGTTTTTGAATCTTTTTAAAAAGAATACATTGATTATAATGGACCATCTTTCTTTCCCTTCTCTTATTAAATACAATTTGTGTGATTACAGTGTTAAGTCTTAGTTCTTATGTCTTTGGGCAGAAGAGTGTATCAGTTATTTTAAATGAAGTTTTCCCTTGTTTGAAGCTCAGTCTGTAAATGTGTTGTTGCCACTAAAGAAAACCTTTGGGTTTGCATTATTTGAGTACTTGAAAACTGAAAGTGGTAAGATACATTATGTAATGAATTAGGTTTTTAGTTCTGGATGAAATTAGAAATGAAATAAAGATATGAACTGCTTAAAGGATGAAAAAATAATGATAGTGCTCATAAGCACTGTGAACCCATTTGTGTTTGAGGCATTCAAAATTCAAGTGTTTACTAGATTTTTCTAAAATTCTGCTCTTCTTTTCTGTGCTTCATGCATTTATTCTTATTATTAATGTTGTAAAACAGCAGGGTTAAAGTGTCATTAGATCTGTATTCATTATGAATCCCACAGCTTTTCTAGTTAGGAGAAAAATAGTCTCAAAAATACTCTTAGTGTCATTTTTTTGGCTAATATTTTACCCACTAATGGTATTTTAGATACCCTTAATCATTTTAATAAGGTATCTATAAAAATTTAAAACATTACATATTGTATTTCAACTACTTAGTGAAGAGTAAAAAAAAAATCTAGCTTGTTGAGACTGTAGATGTTCCATTAATTAAATTTCAAAATTTTTAATAAAGGAACCTTCGGAGACAGGTTGAGACCAGACAGTATCCATTAAACTAGCTTCTGTGATGCGGAAAGGAACCCCAGAAGCAGTGCAGGACGTGTGAAGATCATTTACTTGCCACGGTTGTGGTTGTGGTGAGCTCCTACTTAAACAGAGGTAGTGACACACTGACATTTTTGTTGCCCGATAATCTGGAGTAGTGTCCTGCATTTATCTGTACTAAAATAACTACAAATTAATGGAATCTACAAAGAAGAAACTTTATAAGTGTAGTGTATTTGGGAGCCTCGGTACAGCCAGGTCAAGTTCTGGAGACCTACTGCTAAATGCTTCCCTGGCTTCGTGTGCTCTGACCATCCTCCTTGCCTTGTCTTTCGGGACATGCCTGCTACCACCCACTCCTAACACACGGCTGTCTGTAAACTGACATTAGGGGAGCCTATTGAGTCCAAGGCTGTCCGTGCCCCCTTCTCTTTTCCTTGTTTTTCTGTGTTTAGTGACAAGGTCTATCTCTATAGGCTCTGTTACCATCCAGTACTGGAAATGCCACTCCTGATCACTGGCAACCACCAGAAACCCACTGTGACACTGACGACTGTAAATAATTCACTGTAAAGGTGATTTTTCCCAAGGGCAGAGATCTCAACCCAGCCCGCTATCTTGACATGAATTCTTAAGTGACAGGCTGATCACCACCCTGACAACACACTCAGCTCCTCAGAACAGGCAAATCATAAGAAAGCCAGCTAGAAGCCTCACTGTGAGGAAGGAATACATCACCATGGCTTTCCAATAGATTGGCATTCTGGAAAAAAAAAAAAAAAACTATGAATAGCAGGGATGGGGATGATATGACATAACTTTTACAGAGTGATTTCATATTAAGTCTGGTGATCACAATTTAGTTTTCTAAGTGCTAACACAACATTGATTTCATAAAGCATTCCACAAATTTGCTAGAGATTGCAGTTTACCACTGCTTGAGTAGAAGAGTATATTAAAACGTTCCATGACACATCCCATACTACAAACGTTTTCACAAATAACATTTCACAATGCTTATTAGCAGAGTAAAGTCTGAGCTTGTCTATACAAAAGAGACTTTTCCAAGTTTGCCTAAACGAATAGTGCAGAAGCTTCCTTGATTATGGAGACCCAGCTTTTTCGTCATACGATGCTTACGTATGCTTTTAAAAACAAGTGTTGTTCATAAATGTATATTGCCAGCTGCTATTCTTTCAAGCAACAAGGGATACAGTGATGAAAAAGACACAACTCTTGTCCCCAGAGAGCTTAAATTCTAGTGGGTAAGCTAGAAAATAAACTAGTAAATGAATAACTACAGAATTTACTTTTGGGAGAAATAAATGTGTTGAAGAAAAATGTAGTGGGTGAGCATTGGGACATTCCAGAGTTTGGAGTCTGGGAAGAAAAGTATGGCTCCAGCTAAGGACACAAAGAGAGGGTAAATTCCAACAGCTTACAAGACAAAAAATTCTGAGAAGGAGTTTCACACTGTCCAACATCGCTAAAAGCTTAAATTGGTCTCAGTGAAGCTGGGTGAGGGGAACAAAAGTGAAAAACACATTAAAGGAAGCCCAGTGTCATAGACATGCACAGGAAACTACATGACATACCACATCAGACCTACTAGGATGACTATAACCAAAAGGCACAAACACAAGTGTTAGGGAGAGTGTGCAGAATTGGAATCCACACACGCTGCTGGTGGGAAGGTGGAATGATGCAACGGCAGTTTGACAGACCTTCAAAGAGCTATACATGGAGTTACTTTATGACCCAGGATTGCACTTGTAGCATTTAATCAAGAGAACGGAAAACAGATCCATACAAAAACTTGTGCCTGTATGTTTAGACCAGCATGATTCAAAACCATTAAAAAGCAGAAACGATCCAAATGGCCATCAACTGATGGAAGGATAACAATGCTGTCGAGACCAGAGAGTATGACATGGTCATTGAAAGGAATAAAGTATGCTAAGTGGAAGCATTACACAAGGTGAAAAAAGCCAGGTGCAAAGGGCCACAAGGTATATATGATTCCATGTACAAAATGTCCAAACTAGGCAAATTCACACAGAAAGAAAGATTAGTGGTTGCCAGGAGTGGGGCTGTGAAGAGTGACTGTCACTGGGCATGGAGTTTCTTTGGGGGGTGGTGAATTCTTTACTGGTGATTGTGAATATGCTAAAAATACAGAATTGTCACATCGGTAGAGCAAATTTTATTATATATAAATTACATCTCATTAGACCTGCTTAAGTCCATAGACTGACAATCCGGAGTTTGTGGATTCAAAAGGCTTCCATAGCCTAGGCAGCTCATGTCAAGAGACCCAGTGATCACTGAGGTCACACATAAGAGTGTTAATTGTTAAATTAACAACAAGAGGGGGCCAGCACTGTGGCACACTAGGTTAATCCTCTGCCTGCAGTGCCAGCATCCAATATGGGCACTGGTTCTAGTCCCAGTAGCTCCTCTTCCAGTTCAGCTTTCTGCTATGGCCTGGGAAAGCAGTGGAGGAAGGCTCAAATGCCTGGGTTCCTGCCCCCACATGGGAGACCTGGAGGAAGTTCCTGGCTCCTGGCTTCGGATCGGTACAGCTCCAGCTGTTGCGGCTATTTGGGGAGTGAACCAACAGAAGGAAGACCTTTCACTCTGTCTCTCCCTCTCACTGTCTGTAATTCTACCTCTCAAATAAATAAACAAAACTTTAAAAAAAATTAACAGGAGTCACTGTGCACTAATCTCCCATATAGGACCTCTGCCCTCAAAGAGTTGAATTAGGAGAGCTAGCAATAAAACTTGTTTTTAAAGATTTATTCCATTTTAATGTATGAAGTGGAGGATATACTTATGTCTCATAAATTTTAGTTAGACCAAAGTGTCCAACTCCATTGCTTGTTTTCTTTTTAATTAATGACAAAACTTGTTCCCAGACACTTACTTTCTCTTAATGTATTAAGTGAATGATATGTCTCATAAGCTACAGTTATGTCTAAGTGCTCGCAAAAGATGTATCACTCTTGGGTGATTCTTTAAAGTTAATTAAGTTTCTCAAAAAAAAAAAAAGTGAAATTAACTTCAAGATGCAATGACTTTGAATAGCCCTTGTCTCAGCTGTTGAGAAACAGTTTGTTCTTTAATTTTTCTTTTACTTTTTTCTTTATCATACAAATTGATGAACTCTTAACTTACTACAGACTTAATCTTCTGTGCATAAAGTTAATTGAAAATAGATCTTAGTATAAAATAAGACTGGCAAAAGGAGAGGGAGGAAGAAGGGTAGGAGTGGAGCTGGGAGGGTGGGTTCAGTGGGAATGTTCACTATATTCCTAAAGTTGTACCTAAGAAATGCATGAAGTTTGTATTTGTTAAGTAAAAGGTTTTAAAAAATAGACCTGCTATTATTATTATTATTATTCGCAGTAAGAAACAACGAAATCCAGTCATTTGCAACAAAATGGAGGAATCTGGAACACATCATGCTGAGTGAAATAAGCCAGTCCCAAAGGGACAAATACCATATGTTCTCCCTGATCGGTGACAACTGACTGAACACCAAGAGGGAAACCTGTTGGTGTGAGGTGGACACTATGGGAAATGGTGGCTTGATCAGCATAGCCCTGACTGTTAATGAACAACTAAATACATTATCCCTCTTAGTAGTTTTTTTTATCTGTTCTACTTAATATGACTGGTTTAGATCTGTAATTGATGCACAGTTATTCTTAAGTGTTGAAAATTAACTGAAATGTGATCCCTGTTGAACATGGTGGTGGGAATGGGAGAGGGAAGAGATGTATAATTTGGGACATGCTCAGGCTGACTTGCCCCAAGTGGTGGAGTCGGAAGCATACCAGGGGATTCCAATTCAATCCCATCGAGGTGGCTGTACCAATGCCATCTCACTGTTCCAGGTGATCAGTTTCAGTTCACAGTTGGTCATGGTGAAGGGACTGGGAGTCAAAGGGAGCACATAGACAAGTCTAGTACCTGCTAACGCTAACTGATGGAGTAAATAAAGGGGAGAGTGATCCAACATGGGAAGTGAGAATCTCAGCAGACTCATAGAATGGCAGATGTCCTAAATAGCACTCTGGCCTCAGAATCAGCCCTAAAGGCATTCGGAGCTGGCTGAAAAGCTCATGAGAGTATTTCAGGCATGGAAAGCCAAGACACTCTGGCAAAAGGTCTCTGCGAGTGAGATCCCAGTGGAAAGAACAGGCCATCAAAGAAGGAGGTACCTTTCTCTGAAGGGAGGAGAGAACCTCCACTTTGACTATGACCTTGTCTAAACAAGATAAGAATCGGAGAACTCAGAGGGCTTCCATAGCCTTGGAAACTCATGACTGGAGCATAGGGAGATTACTGATGCCATAGACAGGAGTGTCAATTGGTAAAGTCAACAACAGGAGTCACTGCGCACTTGCTCCTCATGTAGGATCTCTATCCTTAATGTGCTGTACATTGAGATTTAATGCTATAACGAGTACTCAAACAATATATTTCACTTTGTGTTTCTATGGGGGTGCAAACTGTTGAAATCCTTACTTAATGCATACTAAACTGATCCTCTGTAAAAAAAAAAAAAAAAAAAGAAGAAATTATCAATTCCCAACTTGACTCTCACTGGGATTAAACATGACAATAGGTCTGCTCTGATTTCATCATCATTTTAAAAAATCATCTATTATTTTTCACTTTATGTTTCTGTGTGGGAGCAAACTGTTGAAATCCATACTTAATGTATACTAAGCTGATCTTCTGTATATTAAGATAATCGAAAATGAATCTTGATGTGAATGGAAGGGGAGAGGGAGTGGGAAAGGGGAGGGTTGTGGGTGGGAGGGACGGTATGGGGGGAAAGCCATTGTAATCCATAAGTCGTACTTTGGAAATTTATATGCATTAAATAAAAGTTTAAAAAAAAATAGACCTGCTATTAAAAAACAGACCTCCGTGGGTATCAGAACCAAGGAAGGTGAGGAGAGAGAGACAGGAAGACTGGCAGAAGCTTCGCAGGCCTGCCTCTTCTCCAGGACCTAGGCTTCTCCTTCCACTAGGTGAATGCCCCTGTTTCATTCAGACTCACCCCATGATGGTCAATGTGGTCATACTGGTATCTTCCTTTCTTGCCAAAAACACATCGTAATCCACTTATAAGGGGTCAAGTCATAGGGAAAAGAAAGAGAAGGCTACAGAGTTACCCAATTCCATAACCGGGGTCCTGCCCCCTCCACCCGTTGATCCTGTGTGAACCCCTCTCCCTGATACCTGCCAATGGGAAACTGCAGAAGGCAAGTCTAGTTTTAGATATCAACAAAAACCATGTTTTTGTCTCCCTCAAAGAAGTCCATGTCCTAATCCCTGTGCAGTCAATGTGTTAGTTTACACAGTAAAAGAGAATTACCTTTGCAGATAAACAGGTTGCCAAGCAGCAGACTTTAAAATTGCTGGGTTATTTTAGGTTATCCAGGTTGGCCCATAGTTATCACAAGAGTTACTAGAAGTGCAAGAAGGTAGGTTGGACATTTTGGTGCAGCTTCTTAAGCTGATACTCAGGCCACTCACATCCCATATCAGAGGAATGGTTTGAATTCTTGCTACTCCATTTCCAATCCAGCTTCCTGCTAATATTCCTGCAAAGGTGGCTGATGGCCGCCCAAGCACTTGGATTCTGACATGTGTATGTGGAACCTAGATGGAGATATGAGCCCTGGGCTTCAGCCTGGTCTAGTCCTGACTGTTGTGACCATGGAGGAAGAGGCAACGTGAACCAGTGGATGGGAGATCCCCCCCTCTCTTTTTTTTCCCACTCTCTCTGTCACTCTACTTTTCAAATAAATTATTCAATCTTTAAAATAAAAATTGAAGAAGATAAATATAATCAAATTTCAAAACTTTCTGCCCTAAAAGACATCAGCAAAAATATGAAAAAGCCAAGTTGTAGGCTGGGAGAAAAAATGTTTTCCAGTTTACATATGTGATAAGAGACATATCCATAATACATTAAAAGTGATTATAATTTCAAAAAAGATACAAATCTTAACTAAAATTGGTAAAGAATATGAAGAGACATATCTCTAAACAAGATACACAAATGAAAAAGAAGCACATGAAAGAGCCTTAGCTCCAAATCCAAATGGGAATCCACTTTCCATGCACTACAGTAACTACGATAATACAAAAAATATATAATGTAAGTGTTGTTGAGGAATTAGAGAAGCTGGAACCCTTGCAGGGTGGTAGGATTAAAATGAGACCTCATTGCTTTGGAAAATGATTTCCAAGTTAACCACAGAGCCAACATAAGCTCATGCACTAAGTGAGCAACATTATTTTAACAGCAAACTGAAAAAGACTTTCTGATTTTTATTGTAGAGTGTACCTATTTTTCTCACCTTTAGGGTATTTCTGTGAAGTCAATATTATTCTACAAATTTTTCAGGTGAGGGAAAGGTAACAAGATGCCTTGCAGATCTATGGTTTTTTCTGTGGCTAATTACCAAAAGCTCTCAACCTGGACTCTCCAAGTTGTATTTGTACAATGAGCTTGTTTACATTTGCTGATCATCAAAGCAAAATATACACAACACAGAAAACCTTTGTAAGACAGCAACACAGAAAATTTTGGTTACTTGTTAATCTCAGGACCAAGCACTGACAACAATCCCTTTTCTTCATTAAGACAAATACATTTGATATACATAAGTATTGTTCATACTTTTGATTAACCCAAAGCAAACCCTGAAGCAAGGATACAAGCACAAATATTTTATGTGGGAGGTGATCCCGGGTAACATGGGCAAGGAACTGTGGCTCCAGGAGACAGGAAAAGACAGACAATAAAGAATTGTTGTCAAGTGAATGATTACTGTGCGGGACCAGAGCTCAGTCCCACAGCAGAATCCTAAGATCTCAGAACCAGAGTTACTCACACACCTTGGAGTCACTGCACCTATGGGCTGAGGGAACTGGGGTATCTATATACCTACTGCTAGTTGACAACTGCCCCGGGGAGGCACTAATCCATCCGTTTCTCTTCTCCTTCTGCTAAGAATGAGAGGGCAGGTTCCTGGTGTCACTCAGATGGCAGAAGGTGATGTTGCATTGCAGTGGTAAGGTCATGGTGGGGAGCAGATATGGGTAGAGCGTAAACCCCATTTGTAGCAATGCCTTTAAAAGTAGTGGTTTCTCTACTACCTTGAATGTCATAATATGCTGCTGGGTTGAAAGAATAAGTATTTAGGCCGGCACCGCGGCTCACTAGACTAATCCTCTGCCTGCGGCGCCGGCACACCGGGTTCTAGTCCCGTGGGGTGCAGGGTTGTCCCGGTTGCTTGCTCCTCTTCCAGTCCAGCTCTCTGCTGTGGCCTGGGAAGGCAGTGGAGGATGGCCCAAGTGCTTGGGCCCTGCACCCCATGGGAGACCAGGAGGAAGCACCTGGCTCCTGGCTTTGGATCGGCACAGCGCCGGCCCTAGTGGCCATTTGGGGGGCGTGAACCAATGGAAGGAAGACCTTTCTCTCTCTAACTCTGTCAAAAAAAAAAAAAAAAAAAAAAAGAAAGAAAGAAAAAAAGAAAAAAAGAAAAAAAGAAAGAAAGAAAGAGCAAGTCTTAAATCACAAAGCCCTAGAATGTCCCAGTCAGGTTTTGGGATGCCCAGTATAGAGTGGAGACAGAAACCCGCACAAGGGAAGGCAGAAGGCTTCAGTTCCCCAATGCTGTTTCTATGTTGGGATATTCAAAAAGAATCTACTACCAAAAGAAGACTCTATTACTAAAACAAACAAAAAAATCCTTGAAAATCACTAGGAATCAGAGTCGGAAAATGTTAGGAGGGCATTCACAAGATCTACTGTCTTCCTTTAACAGGAGATGCCTCCTTTATGACCAACAGCATAAAATACACTGAAAGTAAAACAAAGAATAAGAAAGGAAGGAGGAGAAAGGGTGAGAGTGTGGGCAGGAGGCAAGGTAAAGTGGGAAGTATCACTATGCTCCTAAGTCTATATATATATGAAATATATCAAATTTGTTCACCTCACATTTTTTTTTTTGCCAGGCAGAGTTAGATGGTGTGAGAAAGACAAAGAGAGAATTATAGACAGTGAGAGAGAGACAGAGAGAAAGGTCTTCCTTCTGTTGGTCCACTCCCCTAATAACCGCTACGGCCGGCGCTGCATTGATCCGAAGCCAGGAGCTGGGTACTTTCTCCTGGTCTCCCATGCGGGTGCAGGGACCCAAGCACTTGGGCCATCCTCCTCTACCTCCCGGGCCACAGCAGAAGCTGGACTGGAAGATGGGCAACCAGGACTCATACCTGGCGCCCCAACCAGGACTAGAACCTGGGGTGCCGGCGCCACAGGCAAAGGATTAGCCTAGTGAGCCACAGCGCCAACCCACCTCATATAATTTTAAAAAATATTTTTAGAACCAATAGCAAAAAACAGGGCTGGGACTAGAATCCTCTAATCCTGGTTTGTGTTCTGTTATTTTCTACCACATCTCAACAATCATACCTTTAGCAGAGCTCAGAAAGGTCCAAGCCCCACAGAACAGAAGCTTGGTGTACAGACATTGGGGATGGATGGCCATGATGCAGATTTACTCTTTATGTGTGAGTTTCTGAACTTCTCTCAAATATCCTCATCTTTCAACTGGGCATAAACCTCTATCCTAAAATATAAGATTATTCTGCAGATTATAGGAAATAGATAGTAAAATTCTCAGGCCAATGCTGTCATAATCTTAGGAGTCAGTACATTCCAGAAAAGACCCTGTTTCATAACAAGAGTTGTGATGATATATTTAACAACCTGATGCTGCTCTAAAACAGGAGACCTGGTCCTACAGCAAGTTTTGCCGAATGTGTGTTTTTCACTCCGGTGACAAACATCATAAATGCCAAAGTTTGTGTTTTCTCCACGGCTGTCTTCTGCCTTTCTTGATTTGGGGAAGTCTCATGTTCTGTTACTATGTTTCCATCAGTCAAACTACAGACTGGCATTTAGTTCTAAAATAAATAGCACTTGAAATAATAGCTCCCTGGGCTTCAAGGATACTTCAGCACAGACAATTCAAGAATAGAAGCAGTCAGAGACAGGGATGGTTTAGATCCTATTCTCAGTGACTCCCTTCTTATGAAATATGGGTAAAACCTTGGGTTTTCCATCTATTTAAATTGCCCTGTTCAAGTTGGGAAACTTAAAGGAAAAACAAACTCAGAAAGGTTAAGAAAAAATAAAAAAAGAAAACCCAGTTCCATTTCCAAAAAAATAAACCCAAAAAATCAAAAGAAAAGAAATCCCTCCTGGAATACGTGGAGACCCTGGAGAGTTCTTTGGCTTAACAATTGTGTTTTTAAGCCATACATCATTGGCGGTGCTCCAATGGTGAGTTATAATATATCATGGGGAGGATGGTGCTCTCGTGAAATATGGGTGCCGTACATCATCTAAGCACCGCAGCTTTGATGATGCATTGCTCCAGCCCACGATGAGAGTTAAAAGGAGCTTTTAGCAACCAGACAGTTTTAAATTTCAAATTTTCTAAAAATTAAGGTCTTTTCAAGTCAAATAAAAGCAGGGGAATGGAATCTGATACACTATAAAGTGTCACTACACTCTGAAAGCCTGCCTATGGGTCTTTTCTTTTCGGCTTTGCACTCAAGAAGTAGAAATAATCAGAAAGGCTCTTCTTTAAGTCCGCTTCCATCATATTAGAAACACAGACAACTGAGCAAACAGTAGCAAGTGTCCACGCAGCAACGCTGCCCATCCATCTCCCCATCTTCTCCACCGTGGGCTCAAGCACCGTTCCCAGAGTACCACACAGCCTGAGACACTGGGATAGGCGCTGGAAAGATTCCTTTTGTTTTCTCTAAGAAGCTCTTCCACTGAAATTCAGAACATAAAGGACAGATAAAAAGTAGATCAACCTCCTTACTCATTGCTCATCAACTCAAAGCAGAGCACAGAGGGGAAATGCATGCCTTTATCATCTGTCTTCGTAAAGCACAGGATGCAACAAGGGAAAAAAACAAAAAGTGAATGGCATATGGGCCTCTGGCCCAGAGGACAACCCAAGAGCTCTTGCTCTCATCACCTTTCCTATTTCAATGACATGTTTGTAAGAGGGTAATGGGGCTTAGGAGCATGTACCCACTTTGTTTAAAAACCACTCGCTTCGGGAGGCAAAGCGATCACTATCAATTAAGAAAGCAGGTGTTGGGACAACTTCTCCTTCTTTATTTTAAATCCCACTGCAATAAACAGAACAAAATGAGAAATCTCCCTACTGCTTGTGTAATAGACCCAAACAAGAACAGCGAGAGACAATTACATTTCAAGTGGCTTCTTCCATTTTCCTCTGCTAAGTGAATTACAGGAAAGAGCAGTGGCAGAGTTACAGCCACGTGGAGACAAACATCTGGGAATGAGGAATTAACAGTCTCCCTTCCCATTATCTTGCCTCTAGTTTTTCACTCCTTCGGCTTCCTTCAGTAGATTCTCTCAAATTACTATAGATCTCTGGCGTCCACCTTCTTCTGCCCCTTCCCCACATGCCGAAAAGCAAAACCTCCGACTTCCACCAAAAAGAAACAGTTACTGTCTCCAAAAGAAATCCCAGGATTATTTTCTCTCATAAAAGTGAGTGAACTAAACAAGACTACTTCAAGTAATTCCTAGAACAGAGGAGTTGCAAGATAAATCAGTTTTGGTGGAAAAAAATAAAAGCTGAAATCCAGCATAGATATATGTGAACTTTTGGAAGACCCCTTATGTGAAAGATTAAAAATAAAGTTTTTGCATCCAAGCAAAATAACCTTTCAATTCCATTTTCCATGAACTTTTTGAAGTATCCTATAATCTGGGTAACTAAGTCTTGAAAATAAATGCACCTGGGCCAGAGCTGTGGCGCAGCGGGTTAACGCCCTGGCCTGAAGCGCTAGCATCCCATATGGGCACCAGTTTGAGACCCGGCTGCTCCACTTCTGATCCAGCTCTCTACTATGGCCTGGGAAAGCAGTAGAAGATGACCCAAGAACTTGGGCCCCTGCACCCATATGGGAGACCTGGAGGAAGCTCCTGATTTGTGGCTTCGGATCGGCGCAGCTCCGGCTGTTGCGGCCATCAGGGGAGTGAACCATCAGATGGAAGACCTCCCTTTCTCTGCCTCTCCTCTTTCTGTGTAACTCTGATTTTCAAGTAAATAAATAAATACTTCTTTAAAAAATAAAAGTACACTACCCCCTTTTCTGAGGCTGTACATTGAATAATGTGAGTGAGGCAGGCTGTGCAATTAAGCAAATGTGAGCTTTTTCACACGCTGAGAAATAAATTCCCCACAGCTAGTCCATCTCTTTTCCTATGAAGAGAATAGTGAAAAATCATTTAATTATGTCCTCTAAATAAGGTAAAAAAAATCTCTTGTTTACATACCTATAGTAATATACCATTCATCTACCTATCATTTTTAAGTTATTATCAGTTACAGCACTAACAAATCATTTATACGAAAACCTTATACGCTAGCGACTGTGTATATGCGTGCGTGTATGCACATATGTGTGTATGTATGTGTGTGTAGTCACATCCCCACCAAAACACTGTCAGAACGCTGGTATTGTCTCAATTTGTTTTCAGTAAGGAAACTAAGGCTTACTGGGATTAAGCAACTTGTACAAAGTCACCAAGCTATTAAAAGCAGCAAAACGGAGACTGTGTGACAGGCTGACAGGATGCCACCTTTCATCTTTGCAGGGCTCGATTGCTTCTCAATTAAATAACTAGTAGTGTCTGTGTGACTGTCTGTTTTGGTTTATTTGGGACAGTGCAGATTTAGGCTTGTGATTGACAGGTCAGTGTCATTACAAACAGGATTTCCTTTCATTCTCAAAAGTTCTGCTGTGGTTGATAATTTATGTCACCCTCCTAATTAGTAGTATATATTTCAAGTTGGAAAATCTTATCTCTGCTAATTCGAAGCATTCTCATTCACCTCTGTGATGGAAAAAACAAAAAGAAAGAAAGGGAAGAAAGATAGGCTCTCATGAAGTTCTCAAGAATGAGCCCCTAACTCCTTAACTCCAGCAAAATGTTTGATTATATCTCTTGTGTGTTCAAAGCAAAGAAGGGAGGGAAGAGAAATATTTTAGACCAACACAAGGACCTTAAAGCACTAAAGAAAAAACCTCAAGCATCCTAGAAACTTCTCAAGTTGAGTGCTGCTTCTTATGGTTGAGAAGTTACCATGATGCTATTTAATAAACTCTTAGTATATGCTAGTTACCATGTGCCGGGAAAGAAAATAAATTTGTCTGCATTATCTCAATTATTTATCATAAAACTGCATGACAGATATGATCATTGTCATCATTAATTTATAGATGCATAAATTGAAGCCCAATGAGTTGAAATGAGTAGGTCTGCCTGACTCCAAAGCCCAAATGTGACACTTACTGTAAACACTCCAGTATAAACCCAGCCTTTGCAGAAGTTCTATACCCACTTCTCTACAAGATGTACTCTTAAAATTTTCAGCTCCTCTGCAAGAAAAGCCCATGAAAGGTACCAGATTTTCAACAACTTTGAGATTTAATTCTGTGAAAATATTTGGTATTATCTTTTGACTCATGGTTGTTTTTCAGTGACAAAACAACTATAAGTTCCTAAAACTATTTACAAGAAGAATAGAATTTACAGTCATTGTCCTTAAAGAAACTGACAAACTAAAGACAAATCTATAAATCCATGATAATCCAAGATCAAGGTACCTCAGGTATGATTATCACTATGAGTTAGGTTATACCCACTGGTAGACTATTCTAGAATGAGTCTTTCTGCTCAACCAGATAAGCAAGAGCTCAGCATTTCTTTGCGAAATTGGTTGTTTGCTGCTATGCGTGGACAGTGATGCCTTAGTAATGCATCTAGAAAAAAAATGACTTGTTAGAGATACAGAAAATGTTCCAGGCTTCATTACCTTTGCACATTATCAGCCACTGTTGCAATCACTATGTTTATAGTGCACATTCTTAGTAGAAAAAAGCTACTAAATCTTCTTTCCTTCATGTGGATTTTTTCCTTTACCTTCTCTCTGTATAGCTTTTGGTTTTTAAGAACTAGCTCAAATTCTCCCTTTTTGTGTGTGTAGCCTTAAGACTCTTCGGGCCACCTCTGATTCTTTGTATATACCTCACTGATAACTTTTTAACAAATAATTACTGTTTTTTCTCTTCCATTAGTGGTGAACTCGGGGAAACTCATTACTGTAATTTTCCCTGATTATCTTCTTCATACATTCTCAGGTTAGTAGACACATTGTATAAATACTCTTTGGATGGATAGATGGATGAATAAGTGGTTGGTTGGTTGCTTGGTGTGTGAAAGAATGGATGTGTGGGTGAATGGATGGATGAGAGGTAAAATGATAGACCCAACAGCGTTGTTCATTTCTCAGCCTGTTTAAGGAGAGGGAAGAGAAACCACACAGGCACTGATTTTTCTCTGCCATTCTGTTCTTTCCCCTCTGCTGGCAGTTCAGGGGCATACAGCAATGTGGCCTTTAAGAGCCATTCTTTTTTTTTTTTTTTTTTTTTTTTTTTTTTTTTTTTTGACAGGCAGAATGAACAGTGAGAGAGAGACAGAGAGAAAGGTCTTCCTTTGCCGTTGGTTCACCCTCCAATGGCCGCCGCGCTGATCTGATGGCAGGAGCCAGGTGCTTCTCCTGGTCTCCCATGGGGTGCAGGGACCAAGCACTTGGGCCATCCTCCACTGCACTCCCTGGCCACAGCAGAGAGCTGGCCTGGAAGAGGGGCAACCGGGACAGAATCTGGCGTCCTGACCGGGACTAGAACCCGGTGTGCCGGCGCTGCAAGGTGGAGGATTAGCCTAGTGAGCCGCGGCGCCGGCCATTAAGAGCCATTCTGATCACATTGCCCACACCTTTGTTCCTCATTGAAAATTATTATTTTACCAAGATCCAAGTTTGAAGATTCTATCTTTCCAGCCTCACACGGACCCTTTTAAAAAATTCTTCAACCACACTGAAGTATCTGAAACAATAGCTCATCCTCTAATCAGCATTGCAAGGACAGCCCAAAGGACACCTTCCTGCTCAGCATTAACTTTAGTAAGAGCCATTGCTATTCTCTTTCAGAAGACAAGCAGAAACCCATGCTTTCTTTGGATAGCTTCTAACCTTCTCAAATTAATTCCAAAATGTTCTCTTTGTTAGAAAGAACATCAAGAATATGTATATTATTTTTATTTACATACTATATCAGTACATAAATCCATAGAGTTACACCCTCAGGGTGTCTTTCTGTTGGGTATAAAATAAAGGATTTGGATGCTAATGAAACAATGATGGCATTTTTCCTTGTCTTACTCATTTAGTGACAAATGCACATTGCTTTACTATTTCCCATACAGATAATTACAGTTCTTTAATTTATGTTTCAATAAAGTAAAATAATAAACTTTTACTGCTCCATGAATAAACATTCAAATGAAGCCTCTAACGGAGGTTACATGTTTCGAAGTAGCTCTGTGGCTTTCCAGAAATCTTGCCCTCTACTTAATGAGCATCATTTCCATAATCTGTGCATTATTGCTTAACCCTCCCTTTAGGAATATTTTGCAAAGCAAAAATTTGTGAAATATTATCAGTCAAAAGGGAAAACATATTAAGGGGATTAGGAACTTGTCCTGTTAAAGCCACAGGACCAGCCTTGATGTCCCTCCAGAGACAGGAACACAGCATTTACGGAGACAGCACTGGCTAATGACTGCTCTCGAGCTGGGTGCATCACGACTGCAGTTTTTGCCTCTAAGATGTAGTCGGAATAAAAGTGATGAGAAACCCAGGTAGGTCAGTCATGAAGGGTAAGCTTGTGCTACTTCCATTTCTAGTGCTAACAAAGAGACCAGGAGGCAGAACTATGAATGGGGGTGAGGCCAGGATATAGCCACATGGACACTCACGGATGTACACATGAAAGATGGTTTTGAGTATTAGCCAATCATCTGTGAAGTAAATAATTTCAGAAAAAATCACAAGCTGAGCTTTCCATTGTGGTGTCAAACATTGTTTCCTTCCTTCCTTGTTTCCTTCCTTCCTTCCTTCCTTCCTTCCTTCCTTCCTTCCTTCCTTGTTTCCTTCCTTCCTTCCTCCCTTCCTCTCCTCCCCTCCCTCCCCTTTCCTTTCCTTCTTTTTTCTCTTCTCTTCTTTACTTTTTTAAAGATTTAGCTTATCTTATTTGAAAGGCAGAGGCAGAGAGAGAGAGAGAGAGAGAGAGAGAGAGAGAGAGAAAACAGAGAGGTCTTCTATCTGCTGTTCCACACCGCAGATGGACACAATGGCTGGAGCTGTGCCGATCCAAAGCTAGGAGCCAGGAGCTCCTTCTGGGTCTCCCATGAGGGTGAAGGACTTGGGCCATCCTCCACTTTTTTCCTAGGCCGCAGCAGAAAACTGGCTCAGAAGTGGAGCAGCCGGGAATCGAACTGGTGCCCATATGGGATGCCAGCACTGAAGGCAGCGACTTTACCTACTATGCCACAGTGCTGGCCCCATGAACATTATTTTCAGTGTGAGATATTCTTTAGGAAAATCATTTAATACAATTTTATGTCATAATCATTTTAAAAGGTTAATCTATTTCAAATAATTTTTGCAAATGATATTCAACAAAGCAGGTGCATTAAAAAATAATGAAAGCATAATGATATATTTCTTTCTTTTCTGTCCAACAGTTTTAAGTGGATTGTATAACTATAGAGAAAAAAAGATACCAGGAGACTTCAAGGAACATGGACCCCTAACATTGTGACAAAGTCAGATATTCAGCCTTCACTGAGCAGTGATCTAAGTTGCTAAGTGACAGCTGTCACACATCACACCAAGTCAGCCTGCTTGATTAGTAGGTTGGCACAATTTATTTAAACTTTGTCAGGAGGGACTAATTTTACGTACTTAGAAGATGTTTTTTCTTCAGTACGAGTAAGTAGCTCCAGGCTGCCACGTAACCTTTTCAGATGTGGGAATAAGTGGTTTGAGAGGTAAAGATGCCCACATACCACATCAGAGTGCCTGGCTTCAACATCCAACTCTGCTTCGTGACTCCGGCTTCCTGCAGATCTTAAGAGAAAGCAGGGAGAGCTCAACTAATTTGGTTTCTGTCACACACGTGAAAGGGCTGAACTGAGCTCCCAGACCCAGCACAGCCCTAACTCCAGCCCCAGCACAGCCCTAACAGCTGTGGGCATCTGGTGAGTGAACCAGCAAATCGAAGCTCTTTCTCTCTCTCCCTCCCCCACTTCTTCCCTCCTTTCATCCTTCCTTCCCTCCCCTTTCTTCTGTCACACTCAAATAAATACATTAAAAAGGGAAATATTTTGAGTCTGCACTGTTGTTTAACACAGAAATTAGAGTTAGCAGCTAAGAGTTCCAGAGTGAGGCTCTTCGGCTACCATTTTATGATTTGCTATGAGAAATTCACACCTTGCTTTCACTGTTACTGCAAAATCTTTCAAATGAACATTATCATTTCTTAACACGGGCAGAATATAGGATTTTCACCATTTCAATATGGCTATTTTCACATCTGATTCAACAAAATAAAACATTCAGCATAAATAGAATTTACTGTGATCCAAATTCTAGCATATTTCTCCACTGAATCTTTTTTTTTTTTCTCACATCCCGCTTTCTTCTTGGTACATATGCTTTCTCAATTTTCGACGTTCCTGAATTAGAAAGAATTAGGCAGGACCATCTTTAGAGAGTTACATTATCCTAATTCATGTGAGCCGGTATTCATCTCAGAGTCAAACATTTGAGAGTGCATGCCCTTCCAGGATGGGACAAATCTCACCTTACACAGATGCAAAATGGAGCAATACTTCCAGCAATAATTCTACCCAGTTGTGTTGCAAGAACACATTATCAATGAAGTCGTCATCTTGTACAGGTAGTCACACCCCACATTCACCGCAGTGTTATCCACTAAGGTGAAGATATAAAATAACCTAAGTGCCATCAGATGGATGGAGATTTACAAACACAACTGTGGTATACATACACAATGGATTACCACTTAGAATTCAAAAAGGAGAAGTTCCTGCCATTTGCCACAACACAGATGCACCTTCAGTACAAATGCTCATAGAAATAAGGCAGACAAAAAAAGAAAAACATTGCATGATCTGTTTATGTGTGCAATCTAAATGGGAAGAAGTCAAATATAAAGAGGCAGAAAACAAAACAATGGACGAGAAAGGTAGGAGATGGGGAACTGTATTAGGGTACTCCAAATAGTTTAAAGAAAACTCAATTGAAAAATAAATACATTTTGGTGCAAAAATGTTTGAAACTCATACATATGAGGGCTATTTAAAATCATTTGTAAAAAATGAGTATTATGAAGAGGCTATGGATTTTTTTTTAATTTGGTGCTAAAATAATCTTACCTTTTAATTCCACTTTTTTCCACAAACTTCATGAACTCTCTCCTTAGATCAGAGGATACAAAGTAGCAGATATGCAAAATGAACCAGTCTAGAGATCTGACACACACATGAACACTACTAGTAATAAAACTGTATTGCCTTTGGGATTGCTGCAAAATGAATTTAGCTGCCCTTGCCACAGAAACAAAGAAAAACAGTAACTATGTGAGATGAGGGATATGTTAATTGGCTTCACCACAGTAACCATTTTATTATCTCTATGTATATCATCATGCTGTATACCTTTAATATACACAATAAAATTACTTCAACATAAACAAACAGCACATTACTTTCATAAATGTGATTGCTTTTAAAGTAACCTCTATGAAAATTTATAGGAAAAACCACCCGCAACCAACTCCCCAGAACACATGAACGCTGATTTGAAAGTTTAAGACAGGATAAATGGCTCCGATTAGGCCAATGATCCTGAGTTTTATAGGGACCTCCTAAATCACCCCTCGGTTTGGGTCTAGAATGATGATGCTGGGAGCGTCTAGAGGGCCGCATATCATCTGAGCCTGGCTCCCACACAGGGTGCCAGGGAGATTTGTGGGGCCCTGTCTGGTAGCTTTGAGGCACAAACGATGAATACTGTGAAGGCAATAATAAAAAAGAAAGAAAAAGAAAAACAGCAGGGAAAGCCCTGGAACCAGCCCTCATTTTTCTCGTAACATACTGTGTTGTCCAGTGAGGCAGAGTGACTCCACTGGCAGTGCCCAGAAACGAGGTCACTGAGGGAACTGAGTTCGTTTCCCTTCCTGTGTGATTTCTGTGATGGAGGCTTTGGGGCTTCTGTGGACTGAAAGTCTAGAATGGAACCAGTGCTAACTTTGGTCTCTGCGGTTTAACAGGGATTAGCCATCAACAAAAACACACAGCATCATGTCATTAGGTTAGAACTTCAGTACAGTCTTGATGACAACTGTAATTTGCTGGGAATCTAACCACAAGCTAGAAATCTACAGTCGTAGATTTAGCATGAATGTTCCCTCCCGATGTGGGTCAGAATCTGCTGGGTAGGAGGTGAGGCAAGGTGAAGAGTTTATGATGATTTTTCTATGCTTTTTAACCTTTAAAATTAATATTTGGTCAAGAAGGCCACACCAAGGTTGGCTGTGTAGTTTGCTTTTGAAAAAATAAATGTATCTTCCTGATGTTCTCTTAGGATGCTGCTGAACCCTGGCTACTTCCAGTGTTGGCTTAATTCACTGAAAGGTTTAGCCAACAACCAAATTTAAAATTAGTGAACACAACAGGCCATTCCGGGCTCATGGAAAAAAAAAATCTCAGAATCAAGTTTTGTTGCTGAGAACTGTCACACCTTCACCTGCAAAATGGCTTGGAAATGAGCATCTCTGGGTAAGGTATTGAATGAATGAGAGGTCCCACAGGTAGCACAAGTGTGTCCAGTGCTCTCCGGGAACATGCAGACACCAAGTAGAGATTTCACAGCAAGCATAGCTTTTGCTTTAAGTCCAGTGACACGGAAGGCTCAGGTCCCTGGGCCTAGGCCGTGGGATGACAGTACACGGATTCCGTAGCTCAGCAGCATAAGATCAATTACTGATCCTGCCACTTATGAGGTGTAGATCCTAGGATAGCAGCTCAGTATCTCAGAGCTTCAAATTCATCATTTGGAAAATCCATCTATCTCACTGGGTTGCTGTGAGGATAAAGGGGCTAGTGTTGCAAAGTACTCAGAAAAGTACTCAAAACTTAGTAAGCACTGATGTAATTATCCACTATTACTACCATACATATTACTTGTAGTATTACTATTACTGCTCCAACAACTACTACTGCTGCATGGCCACAAAACTTCAGATTTTCAAAAACAAATGCTCTAAAAATTCATCATTCAAGTCAACTTCTCATTTTTAAAGAGTTCATTTTTTTAAAGGTTTAGTTTATTTATTTGAAAGGCATAGAGGGGGACAGACACACACATAGGCACTGAGAGAGAGAGAGAGAGAGAGAGAGAGAGACTGATCTTCCATTAGCGCCCCAGATGGCTGCAACAGCCAGGGCTGGGCCAGGCTGAATCCAGGAGCCAGAAGCTTCTTCCAGGTCTCCCACATGGGTACAGGGACCCAACCACTAGGGCCATCCTCCACTGCTTTCCCAGGCACAACTGCAGGGAGCTGGATCAGAAGTAGAGCAGCCAGGCCTTGAAACAGCACCCAGATGGGATGCTGGTTGCTGCAGGAGGCTACTTAACCTGCAAAGCCACAAATCTCACCCCAAGTTCATCATCTTTAAAACAACTATTCTATGGATGCCTGACTAGTAAGTCTGACAGGAGTAGAGCCGCTATCTTAGAAGCCATCTGGGATCCATTACACATACCCTGAGCTTAAGGAACCTTGTGGATTCCACAGAACAGAAAGTGAAGATCTTTGCTTTCAACCCTTTGGGGAGGGAGAATCAAAACACAGAACCTGGCTTTCTTCCATGGGGATACAGATCCTCAGGCAGTGGAGCTTGGTGATAAGAAGTACCAAACTCTGAAGTCAGACGACCTGGGATAAAATCCACCCTCCTCTCCCCACTGCCAAACACTTCAACTCTCCTTTTCTGTGAGGATTTGGGAAAACTATTGGACACCTCAAAGCTTACAGTCCCACATTTGTATAATGATGATAATAAAATGCCTTCTTCAGAGGGCTTCTCAGAAGAGTGAATGCACAGCAATCTTTTAGCATAGCTCCTGGCATAATAAGAAAATGTTCAATAAAAGCGAGCTGTTCTAGTTATTTTTTACCCAGGTCTCTGTTCAAGCATTACCTCCATAGTGAAGACTTGACTGCTTCTTTAAAATAAAACAGCCCCTGCCTTAACACATTCTAGCACCTATCCCTACCTGAAATTATGATCTATACTCATTCACTTTCTCAATTTTTTTTTCATACTCATAGCTATGATCTGCACACACGGGATGATTCCTAGCACACATGTAGTAGATACTAGTTAAAGGAATCTTTTAAGAGGAATTCTAGTAGGAGGTGAGAGGCAACTTTTCTACTCAGGGTTCAATAAGATGCGGTAACTCTACTGGGTTTCAGACTAGCAGATACAAATCTTCAAAGTAACAGGACAAACAAAATTAGTGACAAGAGTTTTTAAGTAGTGAATATGATTGTCTTTAAACCACCAACCACCCTTAATAGCTCTTTCTGTTGGAAAAGCACAAGGTCAGGGTGGGGAGAGTGAAGTGGATGACACAGACTTGGTATGAGCTGGAGTATACAGCCAGGATGCAGCAAGTACACCAATTCAGTCTCATTCATTTGTTCTCGCTAGTTCTTTCTCTCCCTCACCCCATATGCTTGGCTTTATTTAGTGTCGCTCCTCGTCTTCGTGGAGGAACGACACAGGACCCTGCGCTGTTCTTTCGTCTGCTCGGCCCTCCCCGGGTTTGCTGCTGGTTCTTCCCGGGTTGGCTACTATCCCTTCCACCTCCGTGGAAGGGCAGCTCCCCCTGGCCACATTCCCCACTTCCGCAGGGGAGCGGCACACCGCCGGCCGGCTCTCTCGGGGGCTGCACGGGTTCCCTTAGATGTTCCCCATAGATGTTCCCGGTGCATGCCGTCTCTCTCCTCCTTTATAGTCCTCCTCCGCCAATCCTAACTCGGCTGCCCACACGCCGAGTACGCTGCTCTCCAATCAGGAGCAAGTCCTACAGTTTATTGGTTGAACTGGAGGCAGCTGTGCGGAAGCTGTTTACTTCTCTCCCAGCGCCATGTTGTGGGAGAGCAGATGCATAGAATAAGTCTTAATTCGAGTAACTTAGTCTAGTCCGGATTGCTCCCCACAATTTAGCCCATGCAAAGGGCCTCTTGTGATACCCCACATTTTCTTCTGCTCTGAAACATGTCATAGCCTCCTATTGTGGGTAGTTTTAGAATCAGAGTTGGGATGTTTCCTTCTTACTGCCTCCGTATTAGGTTTGTGGATCAGTGTATTATTCGCATTCAAACATGGTATCAGAAATTGGACAGACTGCAATGAAATTCAGAGTTGCGCCCCATTCCTGCAAGAGAGGTGGAGTCTCCTATAAGGGGCCCATCAGAGGAAGGCACAAACCACTATGGGATACTGGAGGTCAAATGCCAACTACTCTGCCCTGCTAACAACCCCAGATGAATGAGGCATGACATGCTTTGTTAAGAGCTGAGGATAGAAAGGGGTATGTGAAGTGCAAGTGTACGCATGTCTGGAAAAGTTAGAGTATTTGTGAAGAGACTCTATCCTTGGGAACCAGGTTCTTCCTCAAAGATCTGGCACCATAACAATGTCAGTAAAACCTATAGCCCTCAGATGTGACATTTTCTCAGGATCTCTCACTTGTTACCCAACATTGTCTGGCAACCAGAGGAGGTAACTACTCACACCACCACCCTCGGGAGGGCTGTCGGCACCTGACAAAGGGCCGCTGACTCCCATTTCAAGAATATCCACACCCTGTGCCTTTGACCTTTTAAAAGCCCTTGCTCCATCTTGCTCTGTGGGGCCAGCCCCTGACTGTAAATCTTGATTTAACCTCTCAGGCTGCACCTTTATTTGTAGTCCTTCATGCAGACAGCTTCAACCTCAGAATCCATCTTTCTAGAGACATTGAGAATCCATGCCCCATGGCCTTCTTGTAAGCTACCTTCTCTGTAGCCCAAACCCAGAACTAGCCTGAGTCTCATCTCTGCCCCCCAATATGTGTGGGGACAAGTTTTGTCAGATTGGTGAATAAATGCTCAACCAAGAAAGGGGACAAAGAAAATCACATTTACAAGACAGAAAAAAATATTTTCCTTAAATAAAACGAAGTGGCAGTTCTCCTTCCAGGAAGTCTCACCCGATTCCTCCAGAGAAGCAGTTTCTAAAACCCCCTTGCACCCCCAGTGGTTCCTTCACTCTCTCACCCTTTGAAAGTTAATTCTCTACCATGACTCTATCTAGGTTTTTCTGTGAAAGATATTGTGACAGTTCAACTGGGTTCAACCAAAATGCTGAATCCACTCTTTTGAGCAAGTGTCTGCCCTCCTATTACACTAGGAAGAAAACTAAGGCATTACAATAAATCCTTGGGTACATCCTTGAACCTCACGCAGCTTTGCTGGGATTTTACTTCTTGTGTTGGAAGCAATTGCACAAGGCAGGTAGTGAAGCAAAAAATGGGAAGCAGAGGAAGACTGGGGTCTAGGGCTTAGAGATGGAGAAGCCCGAAGAGTATCCAGCATTCTCAGGTAGACAGAGGTCAAGGAATTTTTTTAAGTCTGGGATCAAAGACAGACTAGACAGTCATATGGAGAGGGGCAGACAAAGAAATATTTTCAACCTCAAATAGATCAGCATGGAAATTGCAGGAGGATTATACCACAGGGATGGAAGCAGAAGAACACTAACACATGATTTATTTGAAAAGTTTTCATTCCCCCAGCCCTCCTCCACAGTAACTATGAGAAGAGGGGTCCTGGGGAGCTTCTTTTCAATTAGAACCACTGACCACAAATGGAAACAAGAACAGCTCAACGCTTCTTGGCTAACTATCTAGGTGATTTCATAAAAGCAGCAGACCACTCTGTTAGACTCTGTTAGTTTCTGCAACTCTCTCCTAAACCACAAGACCATGTGAGGTTCTGCTAAAAGTACATGGAAAGTTCATACTATGACAAAATCTATACCTGGATTTTAATTTTTTTTGTACCAAAATAAGCTTATCTTTCAATTTCTTTTTCCATGAACTACTTCAAGTCCTCTTGGGTTTGGCTCTACCATGAAAATTCTTCTACACCTTAGCATAATTCCTTAACTACACATCTATGCAGTTCAAAAGAATGTGCATCAGGGCCAGTGCCATGGCTCACTTGGTTAGTCCTCCGCCTGCAGCACTGGCATCCCATACGGCCTCTGGTTCTAGTCCCGGTTGCTCTTTTTCCAATCCAGCTCTCTGCTGTGGCCCGGGAGGGCTGTGGAGGATAGCCCAAGTGCTTGGGCCCCTGCACCCACATGGGAGACCAGGAGGAAGCACCTGGCTCCTGGCTTCAGATTGGTGTAGCTCTGGCTATAGCAGTCATTTAGGGGGTGGACCAACGGAAGGAAGAGCTTTCTGTCTCTCTGTCTATAACTCTACCTGTCAAATAAATTTAAAAAAGAGAGAGAGAATGCACATCTTCCCTAGATCTATAGGCAGCTTAGGAAGAGAGTTGGGGTGGAGATGCAGCACCGGAAGTAGACTACCAGTGTTTCAATTCCTATCCCATCACTTACTCTCTGCGCTACCTGGACAATTACCTCAGTTCTCTAGGTCTCCTTTTCCTCATCTGCAAGACAGGCGTAACAACACTTCATACTGATCACTCTGTTTCACTCAGAATTAACGATGAATTATGTAAAATAAATGTTTTTGCAAAGGCCTAGCACACACAGCTACTCTAAATGTTAGCTATTATTATCATTTTATAAGTAATTAAAAATACTTATTATTTCGAGATTATTATAGATTCTGGGGTGGGCATTTGGCCCTGTAGTTAAGACATCACTTGCCTGCATCCTATACTGGAATGCCTGAATGAGTCCCTGCCTCACTTTCGAGGCCAACTTCCCGCTTATGTGCATTCTCAAAGGCAGCAGATGATGGCTAAAGTACCTGAGAGACCCAGAATGAGTTCCAGGCTCCTGACTTCAGCCAGGCAGAGTTGTGGCCATCGAGGCCATGTGGGGAATGAACTAGTAGACAGATGATCTTTCTCTGTGTCTCTATCTCTGTCTTTGTCTCTATGCCTTTCAAATTAAAACAAAAAAAATTTTCATATGTTTAAAGGAAGTTGTTACAAAAATAGTATGGAGGGATCCTGTGCAGCACACCATTCATCTAGTTTCCCCAACTGCTATATTCTGATGCGTTAATTGGTACAGTGGCCACTGCACTCAAGGCATAGCATGAGGGGCAGGCATTTAGCTTAGTAGTTAAAACACTTGTTAAGCTGTCTGTACCCTACATTGGAAGACCCAGGTTCAATTTCTGTCTCCAGTTCCTGACTCAAGCTTCCTGTTAAAGCACATCCTAGGAGGCGCAAGTGTTAGCTCAAGTAATTGCTCAGGTAATTCCTGCTCCTTTTGTGGGAGACTCAGATGGAGTTTCCAGTGGCTAGTTGTTGCAGGAATTTGGGAAGTGAACTAGCTGAAAGCAATTCATTCTCTCTCTCACCCTCCCCACCTTCTCCCTCCCTGTTTCTGTCTCTACACACACACACACACACACACACACACACACCATTGTCTCTCTTTCTGTGTGTCTTTCTGCCTCACATGTATTTTTAAAAGTTACAGAGCAAATGTATCACTGAAAAATCACCTTTTTGCCCCTTTATAGATACATTGATATCTCTCAGCATTCATCTCTTACAACCCTGCTAACCACTTTACCTGTTCACCTCCATAATTTTGTCATTCTGGGAATGTTGTAAAAATGCAGTCATTCCTTATTTGACCATGTGATCATAGCCTTTCTCATTCAAAAATTATGTCCTTGGATAGCTTATTGCTTTTTGTTGCTAGCATTATTCTATGCTGTGCAGGTACCACTGCTTATTTCTTCATTCACCTATTGAAAGACCTTTTGGCTGCGTCCAGTTTGAGTCTACTACAAAGTAAACAATACTAAACATTCAAGTATAGATGTTTGTACACCCATAAGTTTGTATTTCTCTGAGATTAAACCTCCTGGATTGTAATAGCTGGGTCCTACGGAAAGCCCACGGCTGCTTTTTAACAAACTGCTAAACCACTTTTCAGAGTGGCTCTTACATTTTTTTATTTTCTTCTCTCATCCTCATCAGCATCTATTGTTACCACTTTTTAAAATGGTCTATTCCAGCAAGTGTAGGTTTTACTCATCGCAGTCTTAGTTTATACTTCCCTTAGGGCTAGTAATGTTGACTACCTTTTCATATACTTGTCTGCTGCCATTATCCTCTTTGATGAAAGGTCCACATATACTTTTTATCCATTTTCTATCAGGATTGCTCATATTTTCCCACCACAGACTTTTGAGAATTCTTTAGGTATTCTACATATGGGTCTTTATCAGTAACTTTATGTCTCAGGAATGTTTCATTGGTCCCTTCAGTGAGAAGTGATCCCTTTTTTCCCCAACTTCTTTCTAGAAGTTTGCCTTAGCACCTTTGCTCCTCTTTAGCTTGAATTTTCAACAGAGAGCACTCCTTGACTACATTATTAATCCATGAGCAGAATCCACACACCATGTATCTTCTCTCAATGCCTTATAAAAATATGAGTACCTATTTAATGTTTAACAAGCTAATGATTCAATAATACCTTGATTTTGATTTTTATTAATTTACTACTTTGTCCCAAAGCAAAACCCATGGATAGCATAGATACATAAGCTTGGAACAAATTTAAATTATTTACAACTACCTTTCCAAATACCTTGGATAGGACAATTAGTGATTAATTTATTCTAAGCTACTACTCTTATAGCTAACACTGAGATACATGACTGTTTACTGAGGAATATCTATTTATGCCAACCCATGGCTCCCATTTGGCTAATTAAGCACACATACAATTCAGAACCTGTGATCTGTGGACTCTGTTTACATATGAACATCATATTCAATACACAGGCAATTGTTTAGCACCTTTAACCTATTTCCAGCCTTATATTTAATTAGTGACAAGTGCTGAGGGGGAAGGCAGGGTATGACTTTGAATTAAGTGGACAGCTACTTTTCTACAAATCATGACAACAATGCATAATTACATAATGAGCTCCTTGAGCTTTGTAAATTTTTCCTTCTAAAGGATTTAAAGATCCAAGGAAGACCAGGTCATAGGAGAACTGGCAAAGAATTATGGGTAAGGAGACAGGGAAACAAATTCTAGCCCTTTTTCTGGGCTCCTGTGTGTCTCAGCTTCACTGTGAAATGAAGAAGCAATTACTTCTGACCCGCTCCCTCGTTCCTTCCTTCTGCTGGAAATGTCCTAAACAGCCCATGTCACAACAGAGGCCAATTTCCTTATTAAAGTGAAGGCATGATGTAAAATATAAGAATTATCATTACCTCTAGTTAAAAGGATTTCAATATTTTGGTCTTACACAAGAGGAGAACATTTTCATTCAAGAGGCTCTCCATGACCAATCGTCACCTCCCTTCCCACCCTCACTTCCTCTTCTTCCTCTTATTGTTTCTACATTGCTTTCTCTCTCTGTTCCCCACATAAGACACATCCCAACCCTGGGGACTCTACTCTTGCCAATGTGTCCTGCACAGCAAAAACTGCCCCTACATACCCACCAACTGAAACTATCAGTCACCCTCTTTGACATCTCCTCCTTTAAACTATGCACAGCATTTCTTGCTGTCTAAAATATGACCTTTCTGCATCTGTTGACTTGTTTTTTTCTTTTCTGACTCCTCTACTATCCCCCATCAGAATGAGAAACAGAAAACTTAAAGGCTCCGTCTTATTTTTATGCTATGAGTTCACTTGTTTTCCAGGAGAGGAACTTACACTATTTCCTCTGAGACAAACTTTGCAGGCACGAGGCTAAGAACTTCCTTTAATTCTACATACCTGTGAAGAACACCTATGATTATTATTTTTTTTATTACACAGATAGAGTTAGAAAGTTAGAGAAAGAGACAGACAAAAAGGGCCTTCCTTCTGTTGGTTCACTCCGCAAATGGCCGCCATGGCCAGAGCTATGCCAACCTGAAGCTAGGAGCTAGGTGCTTCCTCTTGGTCTCCCATGCGGGTGCAGGGCCCCAAGCACTTGGGCCATCCTCCACTGCCTTCCTGGCCACTGCAGAGAGCTGGACTGGAAGAGGAGCAGCCGGTACTAGAACCTGGTGCCCACATGGGATGCTGGGGCCACAGGCAAAGGATTAACCAAGTGAGCCACGGCGCCGGCCCCAGAACACCTATGATTCTAACAGTGATAGTCATCATTCATTTATTGAGTTTTCAAGAGTATTCAGGATTCTACAGTCCATAAACAAGACTTCAAAGAACCATATAGTAGTAACCATAGCAATATTAGGATGTTTTTATAGGAAATTGCAAGATTTGCTATTTGGGCCCTAATCATTTTCATATGGCTCAACACAGTTAACAACAAGGCCAGCAAGGGGGCTGGTGCTGTGGTAGAGCAGGTAAAGTCACTGCTTGCAGTGCCAGCATCCCATATGGGTGCAGGTTCAACTCCTGGCTGGTCTACTTCCAATCCAGCTCTGTGCTAATGCACCTGGGAGAGCAGTGGAGGATGGTCTGACTCCTAGGGCCCCTACACCCATGTGGGAGACTGGGATGAAGCTCCTGGATCATCAGCTTGGACCAGCTTCAGCATGGACCAGCGGCTGTTGTGGCCATCTGGGAAGTGAACCAGCTGATGGAAGATCTCTTTCTCTGTGCAACTCTAGCTTTCAATTCAATCAATCAATCTTAAAAAAATACAAGGGCAGCAAGAGCCCTTGCTATGTGCCAGAGTATTACTACAAGTCTGGTCTAAGTTGGCTTATTTCGTACTGCAAATCCTATAACCTGAGAATTATAATTACCTACATGTTGCACATGAGAATGCCCAGCCTCAGGGAGAATAGAGGATTTGTCCAGAGAAGAATTGATAACATCAGGTTACAAAATCAATCCTGTCTGATGTGGAAGACATAATGTGTCTTTCTTTCCTAGGGACTTCTATGAACCTACCTGGATTCATGGAACAGAAATAAAGCAGAGCCATTGAAACTGCTTTTTCCTCCTTTGTTGCCTCTAGAATTCAGTGGCCATTGCTGTTTACCCCTAAATTTCAACAACTCCAGAGTTCCCAGAATTGACAACTTTCATAGGCATGGCCACTAACTGCAAGAGAAAAATAAATTGGAGATACAACAGGCCATGCAAATGTACTTTAGCAGTTTTTACTGATTGCCTTTAACCTAGAAGAATTTTGAAGAGAACTTGGACATCAGCTTGCAATGCCACTCTCAGGTTAGGTCCTCTGTCCACCCCAACCCTTCAGGCACTTCTGGCTCTTCAGTCCCAGTAGGAGATCCTCAAGTTTTGAGGTCCTTTACCTTGGGGGAGGGGCTTCCTCTCTCACATTATGCCCAAGTCCCCACTGGAACTTCAGGGCTTCTGATTCCCACACTGGCCCTGCTTAGTCCTGAGATCAGTGATTAGCATCTCCAGAGAAATCCCCTTCAAGTGGCACATCACCCTCCCAGCCCAGTCTTCTTCCTGTTCACATCTCCACAACTACAACCTCTGCATCTCAAAGCTAAGGAATGAAATCAATATTCTGTTGCTCTAAGGGTCCCTGACAACATCGATCCACAACCTTCACTTAACAATTTTCTCAATCATCTTGTACCACTGAGCTTGTCGACTTCTTTCCAGTCTTGTGGATATCATCTCTGGCCCAAATTTGCAATCTCCAAATTGATCTCAGTGGGTGCTGGGGAAAATTCTCACAGCCTTAGCCTTATTCTTATTGTGGGCATCTACAGTAGTACTGACAAAAACCCAACCAACAGCTTGCCTCGCATTTCTTGGATTCCTTCTATGTTCATCAAAAATCACTACCTTCTACTTTTGCTACTTCCTCTAGTCAGCACATTTTGGATTTTTTCCCATTATTCAAATTCTCAAATCTAAACATTTTCATTTATTTCAGAGAAAGATACAGAAAGAAACAGACACAGACAGAGATCTCCCATCCATTGGTTCACTCCTCAAATGCTCAACATGCCTAGGTCAAAGACTGGGGACAGTAAGTCAATCCAGGTCTCACTCATGGGCAGCAGGGACCCAGTTACTTGAGCCATCATGGCTACCACTAAGAGTGAACAGGAAGAAGCTGAACTTAGGAACCAGAGCTGGAATCTGAATCCAGGCATTTCACTGTGGAGCATGAGTGGCAGCTTCACAGGTATTTTAGCTGCTAGGCTAAATAGCCACCCCACAAAATGCCTCTTTTTGAAACCACCTGCTTAGTATGTCTATAAGAATACCCAGACTACATGTTAATTTTCCAGGTGTAACTCTTGGTTTCCCATTTCATTATCAAAGCCAGTAGTCAAGATACACCACGTTAGAAACCCTGGAGTCAGGCTCACATCTCCTTTCCCAGCCAGCCATCAGGCTCTATGTGGTATCCTCCCTCTCTCATGACCAATCCGTGACATGCTACTTCCAGGTACTCAAATCTGCTACCAAACATAGAGGTAAGGACTTCTGGAATTCTCTGCTTCTAGTCTCAACCCATAGAGTCTGTACACTAAAATCCTGATCAACATATAGAGGTGATCACTTCAACCTACTCTTCCCTTACAGGAGATTGGGTTCTCACCCCATAAGGGGGAAATCATGGTTAAATAACCCTGGAGAGATCTTTTAAACCAACTATGAACTCTGTCAGTGGATTACCTCTCAATGGATCTGAAAATCTCATTTTCCTTCATGGGAGCCAGGCAGTGGTTCTGCCATCAAGCATCAGCAGCAGTTCTACTTTGCATTCACCGTGCAGGAGGCAGCAAAATCATATCCCTAACTCACAACAGCAAGGTGCTTATCCTGTCAAAGTGCGTTGGGCTATGGCCCATGGAGGGAATGGCAGCCACTCTGAAGCATCTGTCCCGTGGGTAGAATAAAACACACCTAAATCTAAGATCTCTCCACATGTTTATCTTTCTCTCCAGGTCTACCTCTGCCATTCTCTCTCTTTCAGTCTCTCTCTCTCCCAAGCATGTGTCTGGATGTTTCTCTATTTCTGTCCTTTTCTGTCTGTCTGTCTGTACTGCCTGTCATGTGTCCGTTTCTACCTATGCAGTATAGCTCACTCTGCTTTCCTTCTATCATTGTGTTTCTATCATTTTTTAAAATTTATTTTATTTATTTGAAAGATAGAGTTACAGAGAGTGGTAGAGACAGAGAGAGAGGTCTTCCATCTGCTGGTTCACTCCCCACATAGCCACAAGAGCCAGAGCTGTGCCGATCCGAAGCCAGGAGCCAGGAGCCTCTTCTAGGTCTCCCATGTGGGTGAAGAGGGCCAAGGACTTGGGCCATCTTCTACTGTTATCCCAGGCCACAGCAGAGAGCTGGCTCAGAAGAGGAGCAGCCGGGACTAGAACTGGTGCCCATATGGGATGCTGGCACTTCAGGCCAGGGCTTTTACCTGCTGCGCCACAGCACCAGCCCCTATCATTGTGTTTGTATGTGTGTCTGGGTCTGATTTTCTCTGTGTTAGCCTCTGTTTGTCTCTGCCTTATTCAATCCTCCCCTGTGTAAGCTCCCTGCCTCTATGTAAGTCTTCTGTTGTATTTGTGGCTGCCTCTGTTTCTCCCTCTTAGTCTTCATGAGGGTCCCTCGCTCTCTGTAACCCTGTCATTCTGTGGGCATCGGGTCTACCTGTAGAAGTCCCTCTCTTTGTGTGAACATCTCCCTATATGTCCATTTCTGAGGCTGTAGGTCTCTGCTGAGCACTCACAATTCACTGATTTCTAATATATGAACTGCACTGGATTCAGTGCCACAGTAAAGTCCTCTTCTCTCCACACACTCTGCTGGACTCTGCTGCCTGCAGAGCTCTGCCTAATTCCTTAGCATGACTTGCCACATCCTCAGCAAGCTGTCCCTGCCAAGTGGGCTAACCCTGCCTTCTCTTACCCTGCTGCATACTTGACTCAGGCATTTGCAATTACATTTTTAGGCAAGGCAGCCTTCTGATATTTCCCCCCAATAGAAACTCCTACTGAGGTATCCTCCATTATTTACAAGGGAAGAATGTAGAGCTACAGGGGAGAATGTGGGGAAAGGAAGCTCAGAATCATGATCAACCTCTGCTTCAACAACCTACAGGGACCAAACAGAACTTGACAGCCACCATAGATGCCCTGCACACCCAAACCTTTCCAGGTTCTGTAGCTCCTTTGCCATTCTCCTTGTATTAATACACTCTGCATCCTTGGGGTCAAGCACACAAGCCACCTTTCATGAATGCTGTAGAACCAGGTCCTGCCAACAGGCAGCAGCCTAATCCCTGAGCATGTGCCTGGTACCCACCACTGTGCCCTTCACAATGACAGGTCCTGGCATCCATGATCTGAGCCAACCTGGGCACTAATGGGATTTTGCTTCAACTTTCAAGGGCCAACTATACAAGCAGAGGCCATCGTTTCAACTTCTTCCATGCCCAAATGGAAGGTATTTATGATACTGTTACAATATGGTGTTAATGTTCAAGACCTGAAGAGAAAGTTTTAAGAATGGCTGGGTCCCTGGCACCCAAATGGGGGATCCAGATAGAGTTTCAGCCTCCAGCTTTTGAGCTTATCATTACTGGCTGCTGTGTACACTGGTGAGTGAATCAGAACATGAAAGAGAATTCTCCACATTTCAAATATAAATAAATTTTAAAAGAATGTAAATGGAAGAAAATCAAACAGTACTATCACTTCAGAGGGCCAGAAGCCTACAGGTACAATCTCACTAATCATGTCAGGGAGCTCAGCATTTTCTAGAGGGCATTGTTTTCTTTAGTTTTTCCAGAAGTGTGTTTGCATTTCTCTGTTAACATAAAGGCTTGATTCATTGCAAATCCGAAAACCCAAAGCTTTCAGCATTTAACAAAGCTTGCATCTTTTGAAATAGATTCGAGCCTATGAACATCATTTGTGGAAATGACGAGGCAGGAAAGTTGATGACCCCTGCTTTTTGAGGACAACTAGTTGAGGTATGACATGGATATACTCTAACTCTCCACCAAGAAGGGTGATGGTGACTGTTGAAGAAGGAGGAAAATAAGATGCTTCTGGGAAAGCCTGAGATTTGATCCTGAAAAGATGGGAGTTGAGCATAGTCTAGTTGGAGAAACAGTCTAAGCAAGTGCCTGGAACAGATATGGCATATAGTAGGTTCTTAAAAGTTTTGTTAAGTGAATATACATTGAATGTGTTCCAGAAAGGATAAAGATGGAGTGGCATTGGGAAGTGGATGTGTCGGGGATTCCTTTTAAGAGTATCTACTGGGGCCAGCGCCCTGGCACAGTTGTTTAATCCTCTGCCTGTGGCGCCAGCATCCCATATGGGCGCCGGTTCCAGTCCCTGCTTCTCCTCTTCTGACCCAGCTCTCTGCTGTGGCCTGGGAAGGCAGTTGAGGATGGCCCAAGTCTTTTGGACCCTGCACCTGCATGGGAGACCAGGAAGAAGCACCTGGCTCCTGGCTTTGGATCGGCGGAGCTCCGGCGGTTGCAGCCATCTGGGTAGTGAACCAATGGAAGGAAGACCTTTTCTCTGTCTCTCTCTCTGTCTGTAAGTCTGCCTCTCAAAAAAAAAAAAAAAAAAAAAAAAAAAAAAAAAAAAAAAAAAAAAAAGAGTATCTACTACTGGAGTTTACAGACTGTTGGCAGTGACTCTGGCTATGTTTTATTCCAATACCTTACTTTTAATCATGAGGAAACAAAACCCATGGAGTATAGGCTAGGGTACAAAGTGAGATGAAAACTCAGATCTGTTCTCAGAAGCAGTCACTCTGAATTTAAATGTTTCTTTTTTTTTTTTAAAAAAAACAGGTACAGTTATAGACAGTGAGAGAGAGAGAAAAAGATCTTCTTTCCGTTGGTTCATTCCCCAAATGACTGCTATGGTTGGTGCTGCGCCAATCCGAAGCCAGGAACCAAGTGCTTCTTCCTGGTCTCCCATGCGGGTGCAGGGGCCCAAGCACTTGGACCATCCTCCTCTACCCTCCTGGGCCACATCAGAGAGCTGGACCAGAAGAGGAGCAGCCGGGACTAGAACCGGCGCCCATATGGGATGCTGGTGCCGCAGGCGGAGGGTTAACCAAGTGAGCCACGGTGCCAGTCCAATCACTCTGAATTTAGAAACCTGCCACAGTGACCTAAATTTAAGAAATTAAAAGACAATCAGTTGTCTTTTAATTTGTCATTTGCTGTTTTTCTACACCAACACTAAGAAGGGAGCAAAATGATGAAGCATTCAGACTAGCTTCTACTGTGAAACCTGAATTGTGCACTTACAAGCTGTGTGACCATGGCTGGGTCACTATTCTTGAGTCTCAGTCTTCATATCTGTAATATAGGAATAACAATGGTAGTGATATTATAGAGTGATTAAAAAGATTCCTGAAATCCTGTACCCTAACAGGGCTTACCTTCATGTTGCCATATCCAATGGATATATTTGGCCCCTTTTCACTAGACCTCTGACAGCAGCATCTGACACAAGTGACCACTCCTTTCTAGAAACATTCAACTGCCTCTGAGCTCCTTTGTCAGCCTTCCTTCATGGCATTATTTCTTTCTCTCTAGATGCTACTCATTCTCTGCTGGTTCCTCTTGCACCTGATTTCTACAGATTGACTAAACGTAGAGTCGGATTCCATGAGTATATCCTCCTACCTTCTCTAACAACACTTTTCCTAGAGGACATTATTAAATTCTATGTCTTTAAACACTATTCAAACACTGATGTCATGTATTTTTATATCCTCTTCCCCTACTTTCCCGAAATCACCAGGCTCAAATACCAAAATATCTATTTGACATATCCAAGGGGATGTCATAGAAGAGTTTCAACCCAACATATCAAAAATTGTACTCCTGAAGCCAGCGTTGTCATGTGGTGAGTAAAACCACCACCTTTGATGCTGGCATGCCATATCAGTGCCAGTTCATGCTCTGGCTGCTGTATTTTTGATCCAGCTCCCTGCTCATGTACCTGGGAAGGCAGTGGAGGATGGCCCAAGTCCTTGGGCCCCTGTACCCATGTGGGAGATCTGGATGAAGCTTCTGGCTCCTGGCTTCCACTTGGCCCAGCCCAGACCACTGCAGCCATCTGAGAGTGAATCAGGAGGTGGAAGACCTCTCTCAATCTGTGTCTTTCCCTTACACCCTATAACTCTTTCAAAACTAAATAAATCTTGAAAAAAAAAAAACTGAATTTCCCACTGTCCTATCCACAAACAATTCTATCCCACCTTGGTCAAGGGTACTTCAACTCACCCAATGCTAAAGTCAGAACTCTAAAGCTTAGTCATAACTGCTCCATTTCACTCCTGCTAATATCTACCACCAAGTCCTAAGGGTTCCACTTAGGAAATACTAGTGAACCTTGCTTGTTCTTCATTGCCATCACCACGTACATCTTGATACCATCAATACCTAATTTCCCCCATCTCGACTCCACTCTTAGAGTTCTAGTCTGTTCTCTGCACAGAAATGAGCATGACTTTTAAAAACGGAGCCCAGATTCCAATACTCCACGGAGACACACCTTTCAGGACTTCCAATGATTCTTAGAATACAGGACAATACCTGAAATATGTCATCAAAATTATCCAAGATCTTGAGCAGGCTCCTAACGTAGTGGTTAAGATATCCACATCCCACATCAGAGTGCCTGGATTTGCTTCCCAGTTCTGGCTCCTGATTTCAGCTTCCTGTCCATGCATACTCCTGGAGGTAGTGGTGATGGCTCTAGTTGTTAGGTGCCTGCCTCTCATGTGGGAGACCTGCTTTGAGTTCCTGGCCCCTTCATGTAGCTCTGATCTAGCCCAGGTCATGAAAGGCATTTGGGAAGCAAACTAGTAAATATATATTCACAAATTCCTCCAGTACCACTCTTCTTTTCAGCTGAATCCCCACTTGTCTATTTTCTATTCTTAAAACAAACCACACTCTTTGTTGAGTCATGGGACTCAGATATATAGTTCATTTCTTCATCAGAAAATGCACCTTCCATAACTTAGTGATCAAGTTCTGGGTTTCAACTGTCTTTCTGGTCATGTATTTAAGCACACGATTCCTTGTAAAGCTTTGCCTTATTTTCATCATCAGTAAATCAAGGATCATAGCAGGACACATCTCATATCATTGGAAATATTAAAGAATATAAAATGTGTGAAGTTTTCAGAATAGTACTTGGCATATAGGAAGTACTCAATGAATATTTCTACCTTCAAAAATCACTATTATCCTTCAGTTATAAGCTTAAATGGTCCTTCTGAAAGAGCATTAAGCTACTCAGACACTCAACTAGAATTCATCCTATTACACAGAACTAATCTTAATCGATCACCAAATGTTAATTCTGGGGCTTATTGTTAATTTCTTTCACTCAAACTATACTCTAAGCTCCACAAAACCTTCAACTCGAGTGACCTAGCTCAGGCACTAGGCCCACAGAAAGTACTGTTTTTAAAAAAAAAAATTAAAATTTATTTGGGAGACAAAGAGGAGGGAGCTGCCATCAATTAGTTCATTCCTCAAAAACCTGCAATGGCAGGTACTGGGCCAGGTGAAAGGTAGGAGCTAGGAACTGAATCCAGGTCTCCTCCCTGAGTGCAAAAAACCCAATCTCCTTCAACATCACTGGAGTCCACATAAGCAGGAAGCTAGAGTCAGGAGCCAAAGTCAGGGTTCAGATTCAGGCACCATAATATGAAATGCAGATACGTCAACTGCTAGGCCAAATGCCTGCTCCCACGATGAAGCCCTGATGTCTTTGTTTCCCAAAAGCCACAATGTCGGAAGGTGGCATAAAAAGGTGGGGCTGGAACTCACAGGTTCCTGTCTAAACTATTCTCCCATGTTTAATCTAAGGGCAGCTTAAACACCATGATTAATGAGAGTATTCAAGGATGTCAGGACAGATAGATCTGACGGCCATTGTTTTTCATCTTCAAGCTCACTCCCTGAATGATTCATAGCTAGAGCTGAGGGGCAGTTATGGAAATGGACATAGAGATGAAGTAGTCCCCACTGACAAAAATTCCCGGAGAACTATATATATAACGGAATTCCCAGCTTATGAGCTTAATTACTAGATTCTTGGATACTAATCTCTAAAATTGAACCAGCACCTGGCTCTTAAAGGAAGACCATTACTGTATTTCTTCACTCTCATTCCTTCTAGTATGACTTTCTTTTCTTTTCTTTTCTTTTCTTTTCTTTTCTTTTCTTTTCTTTTCTTTTCTTTTCTTTTTTTTTATTTGACAGGTAGAGTAATAGACAGTGAGAGAGAAAGACAGAGAGAAAGGTCTTCCTTCTGTTGGTTCACTGCCCAAATGGCTGCCATGGCCGGCACTGAGCCGATCTGAAGCTAGGAGCCAGGTGCCCCATCCTGGTCTCCCATGCGGGTGCAGGGGCCCAAGCACTTGGGCCATCCTCCACTGCCCTCCCGGGTCACAGCAGAAGCTGGACTGGAAGAGGAACAACTGGGACTAGAACCTGGCACCCATATGGGATGCCGGTGCTACAGGCAGAGGATTAACCATGTGAGCCACGGCGCCAGCCCCCTATGATGACTTTCACCGTATATTAAACCTCACTTCTTTGACTTTTTTGATGAGTAACTGAATGCAGACTTCCTGAAGGACAAGTTAGTCATTTCTTTTTTTTTTTTTTTAAAGAAAGTCAGAGTTTCAGAGACAAAGAGAGAGAGAGTGAGAGCGAGCAAGCAGGCTCTTTCATTTGCTCATTCACTCCCCATATGGCCACAACAGCCTCTGCTGGGCCAGGCTGAAGGCAAGAATGGAGAACTTCACATGGGTCTTCCACATGGATGGTGGGGGCCCAAGCACTTAGGCCATTCTCTGCTGCCTTCCCCAGGCACATGATCAGGGAGCTGGATTGGAAGGGGCACAGCCCAGAGAAGAACTGAACATATATGGGATGCCGGTGTCACAGGCAGCAGCTTTACCCTCTAAGCCACAACACCCACTCCATCTTTCTTTTTTTATTAACCCCCCCCCCCCCAAATCTAGTAGCACAGTCTCTGGTACAAAACAAATGATCCAATGTAGCCACTTAAGCAATCCGCAAAACAGCAGCTTAAATCCACAACCAAAAACACTGACACCAAGAAGATGTTCTATTAAAAGCCTTTTTGAATGAAAACATTTAATTCAGCAGTTCTGACTCCCCAAGTGACTATCACTCATTTCTGAGTATTTAATTCAGCAGTTCTGACTATCCATAACCAAGTGACTGTCATTCCTTTCTTCTTGAAAGCCATCCCAAAGAGTGAAATAGTGTATTAGAAGTATGAAAACCAGAAATATCACCAGTCTTCTGGTTCTGAATGGAAATACTGTCAGCTAGAGCTAGAACTCTTGGAAAATACTTTATGTTGTCTACTTTGATTTTTTTTCTTTGTGAAGATTAACTTTGTTCAATGTTTAGCCAAAGGCAAACAAAAATGCTATCTACTACAGTCAGCCTCCTCCTCTCCAGCACTGCATTACTGCATTTCAGCTACATCTAAGTGTCAGTCCAAAGTTTTGAAAGCAGAAGGCTTTAGAAAGGAAATAAGACATTCGTGTGGTTGTGGGATCTGTTAGGAGAAATAAATTATCACTCTCTTAAGCAAAAGGAGGGATAATGAGAGTTCCTAAATGACATAGTTGAATACCCAGACTTGTTGATACAAGGTTGTAGAATGTTCTTCCTCTCCATTGTTTAATAGATACTTAAATGTGAACGTCTTTTTTTTAACCTTGGAAGAAAACTGCTGAAAACATTGACTGTTTTCTCAGTATAATTTCATTTGCCACTTTAAGTTTTATATGAATAATTAAATTTCTACTTCAAGCAATTATTCACATATGTGTTTTCTAGTTTAAGAATACAAACATGATATGTGGGAATGAGGATCACAATAAAAGAAATAATAAGAGAACAGTTGGATCTATCCTTTTTTTCTCACTAATATATAACAAGTATGTATTTTGCATTCTGCATAGAATCCCGTGCTGCCAATATTTTATTTCTTATAAGCCAAGCATAATAAGAGAAGCAGAAAGTATTCTTAGTGTTAAAGGCTTTATCGTTTTAGATAGAGTCAAAAACTCAAAGCATATGTAAGTTCATTCGAAGTTCAAGTCTGCATCCTATGTTCTAAACACTAGGACAATCAGTTCCTTGAATTACCCATTTTTTTTTGAGTGAGAGTAGGAAGAGAGAGAGAGAGAGAGAGAAGATCACAGAATTAGAATTCATATGTTGGGGCTTGGGTTGTGGTACAGTTGTTAAACTGCTGCTTGTTACGTCTGGATCCCAGGAACCTGCTAACGTGCCTGGGACACAGCAAATGATGGCTCAAGGACTTGGATTCCTGACACCCATGCTGGAGACTGGAATGGAGTTCCTGGCTCCTGGCTTCTGCCTGGTCTAGCCATACTTGTTAAAGCCATTTAGAGAATGAACCAACTATCTTTCACTCTTTCTCTGGCTGAAAATGGGAAGGAATTCAAATATTATTTTTTGGTAGGGATGGAAGAAAAACTAAACTTCAGTGATCACCTAGCATGTACCAAGTCCTCAAGTATCATATGAGGAAACTTCATATTTATAATCTCATTTATTCAATGAAACTGAGGTTATGAAAACTAAAGTGATTCCTCAACAAGTGCTAAGGGAATAAATGGTGGAATCTCAATGTCAAAGACAGATCTGTGGTTCCAAGGTGAATTCTCTTTCCATAAAGTTATACTACAAATTGGGGAAAAGAGCTTATCTCTAACATAGTGTGAGGAAATAAATGAATAAAGTTTCCAAGGACACAGAGGCAGCAAATTAAGAGAACACAATTTAAAGTGCTGGATGTGAATTGGTAAACAGATGTATGTCACTGAAAAGTGACATTTTTCATCATAATGGTTGCTGTCTGTTGGCAAAGGCCCCAGTAAAGCTGTTTTTATACAACAGAAGCACAGCTGGTTAAAAATAAGAGGGGGGGGCTAACTGTGGTCAACCAACTAAGGTTTACAATTCATCCAACGCCAAGAATCCACACAAATGGATTTTTTTTTAAAAAAGCACCCCACAGGTAAGCTGACCCATACTAATATGGGTGTTTTTTTTTTGGTCTTTAATAACACTGGTCAACCTTTCTACTAAAAGCCTGTAAATTATTCAAGAAAAAGTTCAAATACATTATAATAAAACTGCTTTGAGAGCCTAAAAATTTCCTTTGTACAGAGGTATGAAAAAGGAACATTTGAAAATAGTTTTAAATTTGGATGTACTGAGGTATACTAGTCATACATATTCACGTTTATACTCCTCCTGAACAATAGAACGTATGGCTCAACAATCATTATCCAATAATCCACAATTTAAAAGTGAATTTTTATAGTATCTATTTGACAAGGACACTGGGAGACAGTGGATGTCCATCTGCATATTCACTCTTCAAATACCAACAATAGCTGGGGCTGGGCCAAACCTTAGGAGCCAGGAACTCAATCCAGGTCCTTGGAGTGGCAGGAACCAAACCAGTTGAGTTGCCACCACTGCCTACCAGGATATGCATTAGCAGGAAACTAGAATCAAAAGCAGAGCCAGGACTGGAACCCAGTACTCCAACATGGGAGGTCTGTATTCCAAGCAGTGACATAAATGCTAGGTCACATGCCTATCCCAATCTGTAACTTTCATATAAAACATATCAGTTGATAAAATGCATTTCATATCCACTACTCTATGTGGAGAGAAACTTAAAATTCAAGAGTATAAATTAGGCCAGCGCCGTGGCTCGCTTGGCTAGTCCTCCGCCTGTGGTGCCGGCATCCTGGGTTCTAGTCCCGGTTGGGGTGCCAGATTCTGTCCCGGTTGCTCCTCTTCCAGTCAAGCTCTCTGCTGTGGCCCAGGAGGGCAGTGGAGGATGGCCCAAGTGCTTGGGCCCTGCACCCACATGGGAGACCAGGAGGAAGCACCTGGCTCCTGGCTTCGGACCGGTGCAGCGTGCTGGCCGCAGCAGCCATTTGGGGAGTGAAGCAACAGAAGGAAGACCTTTCTCTGTCTCTCCTCTCTCTCTCACTGTCTATAACTCTGCCTGTCCAAAAAAAAAAAAAAAAAAGTATAAATTAACCTATAGGAGTTTGCAGTGTACCTCAAAATTGAGTTGCTTCAGATATTCTGGGGGAACTAAAAACAAAACTGTCTCTCCTGGTTATATGTCAGTTATAACATGTCCCCCCAAAATCCCACAAAATAAGTTATAAAGGAGAAATAACGGTATCCAAGAGCCAAACATTTTAGAAATAACAAGGGAAGACATACATCTCTACCTCCTCCTAATAGAAAATGTTATCTGTTGAGAGTTCTGAATTGAGAGCTATTAATAAAACTGATCCCATGATGTTGAAGATAAATCTTAGTTTTAGAGTGCATAAAAAGAAAATAGCACATTGTATAATTATTCAGTGTTATTATTTTTAAAGCCTTATATATCAAACTAAGCCAAATCAATATACTGCCTCCAATGTGAATATCATTAGGCTCAGCATCTTAAGACTCAGTGTGATCCTTAGCAGACCATAAATCTGCAAGGAAGAAATTCAAAATCAGTTTCATAAATCAAATTAACATTAGGATAAAATCTATTAGAGTACAAAATTTTATTTAGGGGGAAGTTGTGCTCTTTTAGATTAAAAAAAATGCAACCCTGTGTGTTAATCTTGAATTTTAGCAAATATCTGGTTACAGGACAATTTTAAAGGAAGGATATATCAGAGTTAGTCTAAGAATATTTATGATATGATAGAAATCAATATCATACATCTTTATTAAAACTTATTTTCCTAAATTTGTAAAGGTTTATACTATCTCACAGAACAAAGCACAAACTTCCACATACATGAATGGAGGTATCTACTTGTATAGAAAATACAGATTCCACTAAAGAAATGTATCTGAAATATACACATGGATATATATAATTACACACTAAATCTAACCAAGCTACATAAATGTCTCAGTGCTTGCTTTATTCATTTACTTTTAGATGGTATTATTGAAGAAATGATAGGTTTGAATTATTTTGTCTCTGGCAGAATTGAGTCTTCTTAACATCTAGAAATGTAAATCTGTTTCTAGCAGAATATACTCACAGATTTTGCATTAACAAATCCATGAGTAACCGAATTCCTTCTCCCTTCAACAAAGATGAGCCACAGACGTGATCAGTTCTTAGTAGTGGTATTTAGGTTTATTAGATTAAGCCAGCACCTCTAAGGGATTCTTCAAAAGGACTTCAAAAGAGAGTTAACTAAGCCCAATGTGTAGCCTACACTATTTCCATGACTAAAACGAAATGTATACTGAAGATGATATTTAAAACTGTAAATATCTAAAATTCTTTTATGAACAAATGAAACTAGACCAGCAGAGAGGAAGTTGAACTTCCTCCTCTCTGCTCTATCAAGCTAGAAAGAACAAATCAAACTGGTTGTTGAGAAAACCAAAGACCAAGACAGGCTGGGAAATGAGACTGCCAAGATGCATGCTACTGTTTGTAAGGTCTTTCTAGACCAGATGAATCTAAAGAACTTGCAGACAAGAGTGCTCAACAGATTTGAGAGCCTCCAAGGAAACACCACCATATGTGAAACTGTTCAAAGAAATAGATTTATAGAATTTGCAGATAAAAGTGCTGCGCTGCTCTTGGGACTCTGTGAAGAATCAACTTCAGAAGCAGCTGTATCCAGAGACACCTCCTATGTTGTAAACAGCAGATGTGGCTTTTAGGGGAAGCCTGGGTTAGATTCCATCCTCACCTCCACTATGGCCAGGAACCTGAATACAGGGTCTGTGTGAAACCCTTGTATCCAGCTATATCCTGGATTGAAATATTGTTCAAGAATAAATACCTATGCTAACTATAGCCTAACAATCTTGAGAAAAGCTGAATAAAACTCTCAAACATATAATTGGTGGAAACATAGTAAATATGTTCACTAAGGATCAGCACAGTTCCCAAATGCACCTCAGCTTTTGTGTTTCTCAGAAAAATACAGAAGATCCAAGCAATGCGACAAAATACTATGTGTGGTAAGATGGGGAACAAGAGACTAAAACAAACAAACAAAAAAACAAAGAGAAAGAAGCAAGGGAAGATAAAGAAAGAAAAATGAAGAGGGGAGAAAGGAGAACAGAAGATATTTTAGAAAATAAGCAATCGGGAATATGCCATCACCTCTCACCCCGGCTTGTGAAGCACATTACTTTCATGCAGGCTATTAGAATGCAACAAACAGTTCTACTGCAAAAAGCAGGGCTTGGCAGGTAGTTTTCTCCCTTGATTAACATGGAGGGACACTCAAGTAAGGGAAACCCCATCTGTTTGGGAGGCATTTTAAATGTATCATCAAGGTTTGGTGGGGGCAAACTTGCTTAGGATGCACCTGCTGCTGCCCTCAACTGAATACTTTCTTCCCAAGATCAGGTGTCCAGGCCCCTCAACTGATGATGCTGAATTCATATAGCTGCAGTCTGAGTTCATGATGTCAACGGTGGATTCTTTCATAAAGGGAAGATCTGCCTTGAAATAAGTCAGGAGCCTATGTGAACTTCAGCTCAGGAAGCCCAGATGTCTTCAAGAAACGCTTGGACTCAGGGTAGTAGTCACAGCCTCCCACCTTCTGCCCATCACACCCCCACAAAAAACAGCTGTGCCTTCAAGATACCTCTTGGAGGAAAACTATTCCACCCAAAGTCGTCCTTTACTTCTTGATTCCTAGGATCAGATACCAGCAGCCTTGACCGTGCCTCCGCTGGTAGCCCTGCAGATTTCTATCAAAGGTCTCTAACCTCCCCAGAGACCTGCTGAAATGGTGTCTCAGCACTTTTAATCCATTACTCCCCATTAGGCGCATTAGCTGCACAAGGCTGGAAGACACCATTGTAGGTCAGCATTTGCCTAAGCGTGTTTCCACAAGCACTCATGCTGCTGGATATTAAAACGCACTCTCTGAAGCAAAGGGCTTCTGTCATGTAAGTCAGGAAGATGCTGCAGCTAAACAAAACTAAGGTTGCTTATTTACAGCTAGACTTTGCAAAGCCTTTGGCATGCCATTATACCCTATAAACATGTAAGAAGAGACTAAATATACAACATTTCCCAAAGGGTCTTCTTCAGGGCACCTTAATCTTCTCATTTCCTAGGTAAATTGTTTCCTAGAACAAGGGTTCTGCTGTACACATATTGAGAAATATGGAGACAAAAAAAAAAAAAAAACTCAGCTAGATGGTATGAGAAATCCATGATGTACGTGTTTGTCATAATATAACATCTTGGGGGCCAGCACTGTGGCGCAGTGGGTTAACACCCTGGCCTGAAGCACCAGCATCCCATAGGGGTGCCAGTTCGAGTCCTGGCAGCTCCTCTTCCAATCCAGCTCTCAGCTATGGCCTAGGATAAAAGTAGAAGATGGCACAAGTCCTGGGGCCCCTGCACCCACGTGGGAGATCTGGAAGAAGCTCCTGTCTCTTGGCTTCTCATTGGCGTAGCTCCAGCTGCTGTGGCCATCTGGGGAATGAACCAGCAGATGGAAGACCTATCTCTCTCTCTCTCTCTCTCTGCCTCTCCTCTCTCCGTGTAATTCTTTCAAATAAATAAATAAATCTTAAAAAAATAATTTAACATCTTGCACAGGGGCTGTCATTGTGGCACAGCAAATTAAGCTACCACTTATGGTGTTGATATCCCATGTGGGAGTGCTAGTTAGATCAAGTCCCAGCTGCTCCACTTCCTATCCATTTTCCTGCTAATGCTCCAGGGATGGCAGCAGCTGATGGCCTAAGTACTTGGGCCCCTGCCACTCATGTGGGAGACCAGGATGGAGTTCCTGACTTCTAGCTTTGGACTGGCTTAGCTCTGGCTGTTGCAGCCAATTGTGGAATGAACTAGCAGATGAAAGATCTTTTTCTCCCCAACTCCACCCAGCCCCATTTCCCCTTCCCTCTTCTTTTCCCTTCCCTATCACTCAGCCTTTCAAATAAGTAAAAATAAATGAATCTTAAAAAAAAAAACTTGTGGGGCCAGAATTGTGGGGAGTGAAACAGCAGATGGAAGATCGCTTTCTCTCCTTCTCCCTCTGTAACTCTGCCTTTCAAATAATAAATATAAAAAATAATTTGCACAAATGCATTATGCTCTGTGTCATTATCCCTCACTCATATGAAGAACAAGGCCTCTCTCTGAATCCACAAGTTCTGACTGCTCTACACATATTTACTGAGCTGCTTAAGAATAGCAAATGGGGGCCAGTACTGTGGCATATCGGGTAAAGCCGATGCCTACACTGCCGGCATCCCATATGGGCACCGGTTCAAGTCTCAGCTGCTCCACTTCCGATTCAGCTCTCTGCATGGCCTGAGAGAGCAGAAGATGGCCCAAGTCCTTGGGCCCGTGCACCCACGTGGGAGACCAGGAAGAAGCTCCTGGCTCCTGGCTTTGGATCGGCGCAGCTCCGGCCGCTGTGGCCAATTGGGGAGTGAACCATCAGATGGAAGACCTCTCTCTCTCTGCTTCTTTCTCTCTCTCTGTGTAACTCTTTCAAATAAAATAAATAAATCTTTAAAAAATAGCAAATGAGTTTTTGATGGCAATCTTCATTATCCGAAAATAACAATCACATTCCAGAGTGGGCGTTTAGCCTGACAGCGTGGCTACCCATGCCCCAACTCAGATTGCCTGGGGTTGAATTCCACTTCCATCTCCTGAGGAAAGACCCTGAGAGACAGTGGTGATGGCACAGGTAACTGGGTTCCTGCCATCTGTGTGCGAGACCTGGATTGTATCTCCCATTCCTGGCTCCAGCCCAGATGGAACCCCAGGCACTGCGATTTTCTGGGGAGTGAACCTGTGAATGTGAACTCTAACTGTCTCTGAAATAATAAAAATAGTTATTTAAAAGAGAATCGGTTTCCAATTATCCAGTTTCCTTAATTTGCATGAGGTGGCAGTCCTTAAGTGAAATCCCTTAGCAGTGTTTCTCAAAGAAAGCCTTTAACTATTCAAAACAGTCTCTGAACATCCGTATTTGGGGACTCTAATATGAGTTAAGTGGAAAAGTAAATGCTGATGGTTCATTAATCCTAATGCTTGATTTTCACCCCAACCTCTGCAATGCTCTGTTCTCCCTCAAGTGCTTGTTTGCTTTTCAGTTCACCAAAAGCTTGGTTAAATAAACACTGAACTAATGGGAACAGTAACTGTGTTTTTGTGTAATTTGGGGCCATTACCAGCTACTTTATGCTTTATTTGCGTACTTGTGTGAATTAAAAACATTTTGTTAAGTTCACCTAAGGACATTTGCCTCAGCAGGCATAAATTCATGGTGCCTGGAAGGAGACTCTCATTAGTATGGTTTTATCATCGGCACCTCTATTTCCAGCAGCCCCTCAAAAGCGAGATACTTTTCTGGAAAGTGGAATAACAAAACGTACCATGTGCCTGGTACAGCAGAGGCCGCTTAAATTACCTATAACAAGCTGGAGAAAAGGATTGTTGAAGTTAACTGGCCTTGAGAATTTCAGCTCCACCTCCCTTTGGTAAAACCAGTTACAAGGATTTGTCATTTCAAGTGCGCATCTCCCTCCAGAAAACTAAGTCCCTTTGCCCCCCTCTCAAGAACCTGATCCCCCCCACCCTTAACCTGCTTTGGGTCTCATACATTTTCATTTAACCACAATTCCTAGCTAATACCTCTGTTCTCCCAAATGTACCTCTGGGAGGACGACAAGCATGGTCTTTAGGAACAGATGGTCTTTTCAAGGAGAAGTAGTTACATTTAAATACAGATAAATGTACTGTAAATAATGGCCTTAAAAGGATTTCAGTCTTTAAGGGGGAAAATATGAGAGCACAAGATACTATCCTTTCATTATATGAGATTTTCTTTTCTTCCCGGTAAGACAAAACCGATTCCTAATGAAGCATAATGAATCGTAAGGAGGCACCCATGCCTTCCCCGACAGCTGCTTATTGATCAGTGTTGACTGAGCACACACACAGTGGAGTGTTTCCTGCTCCTGTGGGTAAGTGGGGAGAAGCGGCACAAGCCCCCCTTCTTATTTTACCTTCAAAGACAAGCTGACAAATCTATTTTGTCACGAGCAGCTGTGTTCTTCTTTTTAAAGGGTTGGCTTACAATGAAGAAAGCAAGCAGAGGCAACAGCCTTTTGGTGTCCAATGCGTTATTTGGCAAGTACAGATTGTTTTAGGGTGCAATGGGAAAGATTTTTAATGAAACTACATTTCCAACGAGCAGCATATGCTTGATTTTCCCTTCTGCTCCTCATCCTGCCATTTGTTAATTTTTGTTATTGTTGTTCTCTGGGATTCCTAAATTTTCATACAAGCTGTCTCGTCCCGCACTAACACAGCTTGGGGTGAATTATCGCATGGGATGCAAAAACCTATACCCCTGACTGTAGATTTCCTTTCTTTTTCTTTTTTCTTTTTTTGTTCCCAGCTTTTCTACATTCAATCAGGGTTTAGTCGTGAACCAGTCAACTAAACAGCCAGGGAAGAAAAAAATTAATAAACGTTGATCCTCAGGGCCCTAGAATCTGAAAATGTGATTTCAGAATACGTGTGGACTTGTCAACAGCTCAGCTGCACACAATCAAGGGGTCAGTACCCAGAACACAGGGCTGGAGAAACTCTGAAATTGGGAATTAGGAGAAATTTTTTCCCCTTGAATACCATAATGCCACATATTAATTTAAACGATTCTCTCAGAATGATTCTGTGGCCTTGTTAAATAAAGTTCAAGGAAATGAATTTAAGTCTTTGGCAATCTGATTCCTATTTGAAAGTGGTTGGCTTTACAAGATTTAAAAAAAAATTACAGGGAATAAGAAATCTTTGGATAACAGGTGCTTTGATGGCTGTAAGAATATTTCTCTTAAAAATATGAACCCCCATGGCACAGAGGCACCACTATTTGCTGGGAGATGGGAAGGTCTTGTAAGGAAGATTCCACTGTGTTTGGGGACTAAAGACACAAAAGTCTATGTCTAAAGGGTCCTGCATCAAGAGGTGATTTTAGCACAACACCGTGGGTGAAAGCTAAAGTTGGATGGGTTTACAACTTTATTTGGGAGATAATTTTCCATGAACAGGTACAGAATCTGGACAGACTCAAATTATTTCTTTGATCTTCCCTTGGAAATTAAGCAAAGGCAGTCAAGACCAAAACAGAGTGCCCTAAATGGTTCAACAAGCCTCAAAAGAGTTCTTGCTGAAGTATGGGTTTTAGAAATCTTAGGTTTCTGTCCAAGCTCCCCTGTTCACTGGCTGTTTGACCCTCTGCAAGCTAGACAAACTCCTTAAGTTTTCACATTTGTAATATGCAGAGTTCTGTCCATTTTGTAGGTCTCTATGTATGAAATAAGTTACCACAGACCATGGTATCCACATTAATTGGCAAGAAATATAATAATCAAAAGTATAACCAATGTCAATTCCTCACTCTATCTCACTTCTACTCAGTTGATCTCTAAGTAATAAGGTTTCAATTCCATGATGATAATGTCCACTTGGAGTACCTGCTTGGTTACTGTTACAGAACTGCCCATATGAGATGCTGCGGCATGATAATGTAAATTGTACACGATGCAGCAAGATGGCCCAAGTGTTCCATAAGGATGACTACTCAGAAGTAAGATGATAGAGCTGTGTGCAGCTTGCTAAATTCAGCTATGATGCACATATAAGGAAAGTACCATACATTTCAGATTGACTTGGCAAGATCTTTAACAGCACTGGTAGGCCTGAAGAGAGACTTTGTGAGACCCAGACCCATTAACCCTGAACAATCAGAATGCCACTGCCACCAGCTGAAGCACATCTTTCATGAAGAACTTGAGAGATATGAGAAGCTTGGTTCACCCATCATCACTGCACTCCTGCCTGCCTCATTGCTTGTCACCCACTTAAGTTTGAGTAATTTCATGGGTCATAGTTTTCTTTATCACTAAGCCTTCAATTGAAACCCCTGAGAGTATCCATTCTTCACTCTTCTTGGGTCACCACAGCTAGGTCAGCTTTCTCTTCCCTGTGGCTTCCATTCTGGCACAGATTCTGAACCAATGCAAAAGCCTGACCAAGGGAATACAGGTCCTGTGAAACCACAGCTCGATGTCTTGACAGCAAAGCAGTCCTTCCCTTAGTTCCACTCTGCTCATACAAGCTGCTCGTATCATGGTTTAGTTAATAGAATTCCTGTCTTTTTACTTAGTTCAGGTCTTAGAGTCACAGCCAGTAACCCTATCTTTCTGGGACTGGGTTCCTGCTTTACCTCTTTGAGGTTCACAAGGGAACAGGGAAAAATTAGTATTTGCTGGCTCCTTCTTAGCGCATTCATCAAACTTGACTATTCATGCTTCTTGTATCATTGCCTTGGTTCTCTCAGTTTCATATTTTTGCTCCTGGCTTGTCTGTCTCTAAAATTCTCCATTATCAACTTCAACTCTTATACCATTAAAATCCCATCCAGGTCAATGCCATCTCCACCTTGAGCCCCAGCCAGGCAGAGCATCTCTTTTCTCTCTTTTTGTTTTAAAGATTTTTTTATTTATTCGAGAGGCAGAGTTACAGACAGAGAGAGAGAGGTCTTCCATCTACTGGTTAATTCCCCAAATAGCTGCAATGGCCAGAGCTGGGCCTATCCAAGTCAGATACCAGAAGCACAGGCCCAAGCACTTGGGGTCATCTTCCATTGCTTTTCCAGGCCATTTGCAGGGAGCTGGATCAGAAGTGGAGCAGCTGGGACTTGAACCCATAAGGGATGCCGTCATTGCTGGCAGAGGCTTAAACCTACTATGCTACAGTGCTGCCCCCAGGCTCCCCAACTCTTAAAGTACTACATTCCTCACTTCTGACAGTCCTCACTGCATCCCATGATGGTCCTGACTGATAGGACTTCTCTTTCTGGCTAACCTCTTTAGGTGATTTCCAAACTCATCTTCCCGTATATAATTATATTCCCTCTAATCCACTTGCCATTCAAAAGCTATGATAACCTTCTTGAAACACAAGTGTGACTGCCTCTGTTGCCTGTCTTTGGGTTACTTCCCAATGTACTTGGAATAAATAGCTAGATCCCAAACACAACCTAGAAGGACTTGGTTGGCCTTTCTATCTTTATAGTCTCATTTCACATTTTCAGTCTTCTTTAGCCTTATGTTCCCATGACATTACCCTTCCTCCCTTATTGCAGGGCCTTTGTAATTATCCTCACCACCTCCCCAACCCTCTCCATATGTGCCTTCATGTTCTTAACACCCATTCTGCCTTTACATCTCTATTCAATCATGAGTTTCTAAAAAAGACTTCTTGTAGATTTCCCTAAGAGATCCTAACTTAAGTATTTCTTCTTTATAGCAAATTTAAAAGAAATGATTTTAGATTTTATTAATTTTCTGCTACCCCACTAGACTGTAACTTTCCTGATTATAGGAATAAAGTTAGATTTTGTCCAACATTTCATCTCCATGGGTTCCCAGAATACAAATAATAGGTACTCAATATTTGCTGATTGAAGTTATTGGGATCAAATATCTGATTTCATATTCCACTAATTTCCAGCTTATTGGTGAGGCTCTATAATTGCCCTCCTCCAAGGAAAACATGGAACTCACATCTACAATCTCCATTTCTCCTAGCACTAGGATGAAATGGGACCAGAGCAACAATACGTCACCGAAACCATTGTGGAATCTTCATGTACAATATTTTGGAAAAAAAAAACACACAAAACCGATCTATGCCATATATAAGGAAGAATATGGTCCTCTTGGGCCACAAAAGCATTTTTCAACAACTGATATGGATTGCCTCATAATCACTACAGCCACAGCAATCTATACTGGACACAAAGGCTTTCCAAAGGGAACTGTTATGACCACTGAGTGTAACCAGTACCTATCTGTTTGGCCAAGTTGTACCCCAACTCCAAAATGATAGATGGTTTGCTACCAAGTTTCTAAGCAAAGCAAGAATAAAAGAAAAGTCCTTTTCTCACTCTGCACAGTTTTGCCTCACTTTGAGCCTTATTTTCTGGAGGCAAAGCAGTGAACTTTGCCTTTGAAACCTTGCTCCTAACTGTTATGGATAGATGCTTGTTCTCTGCAATTACACATTCAACTGGTGGCTCCAGTGCCACTTTGGCCTTATTCTCCTGACTATTCCAATGCATAGCAAATGCCTTCACCCAGCAGGAGAAATAAACACAGAGTTTATTTTCTACCTCATCTACCTTGAATTTCCTCATGCCTTAATACTGCCACACATTCGGGGGCATTAATCCAATCAGCAAAGCCAGTGGAGGATAGGCCCATTGAAAGGCAAACATGCTCACATGCAGAGAGTATCGACTATACACATATCTAAATTACTTCAGTGGGCACAGCAGCCAACGCCAACCAATGTTACATCATGAAACTCATATTACAGTTGTACATGTTCATAAGCTACCTAATATTCAAAGGTTGAGGGAGGATGTGGAACCCCAGCCTATGGCAGAGACAAAAGTACTATACCAACTCCAGAGCTAAGCAACGGTCAATATACTAATTCAGCAAGAGCAGGATTCATCTCTAGCCTGCCTCCGTGATTCTAATTATATCCAGTGCCAATGCCCAGCATTCTGTAGCACCTCTGCTGGATTTACTTTTCTGCACTGCACTTACCACCACATACACATCTAATTTCACTCCCTTTCTCTTCTCTGTGCTCTCGCCCTCCCTCCCTTACCTGGACTGTAAACTCTATGAGGGCAAGGATCTTCTTCAATTTCATTGAATGTTTTATCTCTAAAAGCTAGGCTAGAATTCCCCACTGAATTAATGAGGGTCTTGCCATATGCTAGGCACTGTTCCTGTTGCTTCTCATGAGCTAGATTAAGGCTGTGTAAATGAAGAGCTGAGAACTTGGGCTTGAGAGTGAGATAACCTGAGTTCCAAACCTGTTAAAACATCATCTAGGGCAAATATCCTATCTTCCTTGTGCCCCACAGAGGTCATGTTAGAATGAACTCTATGATAAGGAGTCTTACTGTCTCAAAGAGTTAGGATAACATAGAAGCAATACTAAGTATAAAGTGCTTTTCACAGTTCCTAATTACATAGTAATTATTAGTATTTTTTGTATCTTTACCATTATTTAAAAATTATTAATAACTATTATAATCTATAAAATATGCAAGAAAGGTTAAGTACTACTACTATTATTCTCCTTTGAAAACTGACAGAGCTAAAGAACGCTCCCGCCTAAGTCTCAGAATGATGAAGAAAAGGAAAACAAAATGTTAGAGAAAGAAGACGTGTCAGAGGGAGGAGAAATGATAGAAAGAGGCATCATAGCCCTAAGGAGGCCAGAGACATTAGCCTAGAAATTCAAAGATTCACCTTGGAGCAGGGGATGAAGGTGATCCTGTGAGCATGGGGGTGCCATGACAGGGCACATCTCATGCAGCACATCCAGAACTGGCAATGAGCTAAGAGGAGGGGCTAGGGATACAGGCTTTGTGGCTCCTAATTGAGATTCCCTGGCTCTGCTTCCTTTATTCTCACAGAGAGGCAGGTCTCCTGTCCCTCCCCCTGCACTAAGGTATTCCAAGTCAATTCAGTAGATGAGTGATGGAGTAAGTTCTTCACTCAGGTGCACTTGAGTTCAAAAACAATTGAATCACTTACAAACTAAGTGGCCATAGGCAGTTTCTAAGTATTTAACCCTGTGACATTCAATTTCTTCACTTTCAAAGTGGGTATATTAACTATTTACTCTACAGTATTAATATGAGGATAAAATTAGATGTTTTCTGAAAAGTATTAGATATTGTATGTGGGCAAAGGAAACATTTCAGTAGTCATACAAGCAGAAGCAGCATTCAACTTGATGGGACAAATGCATTTCTGGCCTCGACTCTTCAGAAGAGAAAGATATATTGTAGAGTTAAATTCAAGACCATCTCCCAAAGCATGTTAAAAATGAGCAACTATTATTCTTAATATCTTCCACATGGAGCAAAACTTTCACATACAAAAAGCTCAAATAACTGGATACAGTTATGGTTTGACAGGATTTGGCTCCCTAAACTCATGCAGATAGTTAAACTTGAGACTTGCATTAATGGTTAATGGATTAAGGATGCCATTTAGTCAACTTATTGTATCTGAAGTGGGGGCCTTCGGGAAGTGACTGGGTTGGATTAGACTGCTATAGTGGAACTCCACAATCAAATAATGATAGCATTATAAAGTGAGACAACAGAGAACATAAGAGAAGAGTATGTACTCTGTTTCTCTCTGCTTCTTAGAATTGCCATGTGATCACCCCTCTTCAGTCTTCTGACTCACCTGACACATCAATCAGTAGAATCACCCAATCTCAGACTGTGCATCTCCAAAACTGTATGCTGAAATAAATCTCCATCTTCCCTAAGAATTTCCTTTCAGGGATTTTAGCTAAAGTAATGAAGAGCTGATTAATGCAGGTACTCTACAAAAACAAGTCAGGAAGTGTCGCTCCCCCTCTTCATGGAGGAACGACACTAAGTCCTGCCTAGGCTTCATATCCGAGTCACGGCACCATTATGTCGCTCCCCCTGTTCATGGAGGAACGACACTAAACCCTGCCTAGGCTTCATATCCGAGTAACGGCACCATTATGTCGCTCCCAGTCTTCGTGGAGGAACGACACAGGACCCTGCGCTGTTCTTTCGTCTGCTCGGCCCTCCCCGGGTTGGCTGCTGGTTCTTCCCGGGTTGGCTACCATCCCTTCCACCTCCGTGGAAGGGCGGTTCCCCCTGCCACATTCCCCACTTCCGCGGGGGAGCGGCACACCGCCGGCCGGCTCTCTCGGGGGCTGCACAGGTGTTCCCCTTAGATGTTCCTGGTGCATGTTGTCTCTCTCCTCCTTTATAGTCCTCTTCTGCCAATCCCAACTCTGCTACCCACACGCCGAGTACGCTGCTCTCCTCCCATCAGGAGCAGGTCCTACAGTTTATTGGTTGAACTGGAGGCAGCTGTGTAGAAGCTGTTTCCCTTCTCAGCACCATATTGTGGGAGAGCAGATGCATAGAATAAGTCTTAATTCCAGTAACTTAGTCTAGTCCGAGTTGCTCCCCACAAGGAAGTTTGCCTTAAGAAGCAGACAAAGGCAGCCATACCAGTCATAACAAAAAAGAACTTGGGCAAGAGGAAAGAAAGACAGGGGTTTTGGAGTAGGGGGTTATAAAATCCTAGTACAGGCCCATACCCTACAACTAGCCCCTCCATAACCATCAAACGTGATGCATGACATTGTCCTAACCAAATCTAGATTTGCCTTAGCACTTTTCAAATATCTCTATTCCAAGGCCTGCCCTAGAAATATTGACAAAATAGAATGAAATTCAGCTTAGACTCAAAGGCCAGTCATTTCAAAATGTCAAGTGAAATAACATCTCCTCATCCTTCACTGGGCTGATAAACTTACACAACAAAGAAACCCTGACCCTCAGAGGTTAACCATTCATGCAAGAGAACAAGTATGTGAGGTATTGCCAGGGTGATTTTGTAGCTAGACATGGCTTGGAGGCCTATCTGATGCAGGACTGAAGTTGGGGGAGGGGCTCTTGAATTATTAACTGTCCACTACCAGTGGGTCTCTGAATGGGCCTGGGGAAGGGGTAAGAACCTGGTAAAACTACTTGAGAACACTTTTTCTTTTGGTTGTTGTTGCTGCTGTTTTTTTTTTTTTTTTCCCTAGAAAGCTGGGATACAGTTTTTGTCAGTAATGACCCACAAAACAACTGAATCCCAGATAAACCAAAGGAGTTTTTTAATAGATGACACATCTGCTGATGGACCTGACTTTCCACTAGACAAGTGCCCCCCGCCACCCCAACTCCAGCCTGTTTTCCCATATATCAAGATAGACCTCTTTTCAAACTGCTGCGGTAGGGTGGGGGAGTAGGGGTTTCCCTCACTAAAATGACTACAATTTATGCTCTTGTCTTAACATTTTGATTTATTTTTAGTAAAACAGTATCCACCCCTAAGGAAAGCCACTTGGCCAAATCAGCAATGATGCACAACCCAAGTAATAGAATTCCCCAATGGGCACAATAAGAGCACAGCGAGAAAGGTCATAAAGGGATGTATTTAACCTCTAAGCCTCAAAGAGGTCATTACACATCATAGCAGGGCTTTACGTGGTGCTAAGGTTAAACAAGCAAACTGGACTGAACTCTACATTTAACAAGGTACAGTTTTTCTGTTTTCTAACCACAAGGGAATATTATTATGCTCTTAGAATCATATCTACAAACTACATTGAATCTGTTATAAACTAATTAAAAGTTGAAATAAAAAAGGAAAAAACTAAAAAAAAAAAAAGAAGGAACTGTTCCTGTTGTTAGTCCCCCATAATAAATTGAAAGCAAAGAGAATTTCTGATACCAGATTTGAGTGCATTTATAAATATCTATCTGTATCCCCAGAACAGAAGACATAGACACACACAAAAAAAGGCAAATAAATCAAGGATGGTTTTTTAAGCCAAGTTTCTGATAGCTCAAGTTTACTCACTACTAAGTGATAGAGAAACAAGGCAACACAGGAGAGTCACTGGAATATTCAGCATTTGAGAGTTAATTTATAATTTTTGTAAAAATGAGTCTTTCTCAGATGGAGGACAGCCATGAAAATACAAGTTCAGAATATCATCAGACAGGGGCAGCTGTTATGGCCTAGCAGTTTAAGCCACAGCTTGGAACACCTGTATCCCATAGGTGGCTTGAGTACTGGCTACTCCACTTCCTATCCAACTTCCTGTTAATGTGTGTGAAGGCAGTGGACAATGACCCAAGCACTAGGGTTCTGTCACTCACATGAAAGACCCAAATGGAATTCCTGGCTCCTGGCTTTGGTCTGGCCCAGGCTTGGCTATTCAAAGAATTTGGGAAGTGAATCAGCAGTGAGAAAAATCTCTGTCTCTTGGGGCTGGAGCCGTGGCTCACTTGGTTAATCCTCTGCCTGCGGCACTGGCATCCCATATAGACATCAGGTTCTAGTCTCGGTTGTTCATTCTCCACTCTAGCTCTCTTCTGTGGCCTGGGAGAGCAGTAGAAGATGACCCAAGTGCTTGGGCCCCTGCACACACATGGGAGACCAGGAGGAAGCACCTGGCTCCTGGCCTCGGATCGGTGTAGCTCCGGCCGTGATGGCCATTTGGGGGACGAACCAGTCGAAGGAAGACCTTTCTCTCTGTCTCTCTCTCTCACTGTCTGTAACTCTACGTGTCAAATAAATAAAAAAAATCTGTCTCTTTCTCCTCTGTCACTATTTCAAATAAATCTTTTTTTTTTAAAGAGTATAATCAGGTAAGAGTATAGTATTAAACATACTTAGGGAGAATTTACTGTGTGCTCGCCACTATACTATATCTAGAATTAATGAATAATCTCATTTAATATTCACAGTGATCCTGGGCCTAAATATTATTTTAAACCCAGTTTGCAGAGGAGAAAATTGAGGTTCCAAAACAGGTTAAGCAATTTGCTCTTGCCATAGGACTAAAAATTTAAAGAGTGAAATAAAAGTTCTTTAAATCATTACCATATATGGTCTTGGGCAGTTAATTTGGGGAAGCCCTGTGATAAATGTCTCCTTACATGCCAATTAGAACTTCATGTAAAATGTAAAGTACTTCATTTTCTTCCAAAAAGGAAAATAAAACATGAGATACCTATAACATAACTATGCCATAAGAGTCTAAAATTACTTAGATATAATTAGCTACACCCATAACCTGAGTATTTAAAATATCATTAAAAGCCCTATTATAAACATGAGAAATTGGAATAAATAGATAATTAATAAATGAATAAGTGAGACAACTAACTTAATACTTCCTTTTGTTTTGGAGGCTTACAGATTATTCTGTCCATGTAACCAAATCATTCTGCAGTGTCATCAGGTTTCTAATGAAACATCTGAAGACTATTTGGGTATTTCTGTCTAAAGATGTCACAGAGAGCTGAGCTGCCCGAGATTCAGGATCTTTCGCTCGGAAGCACCAAGGAAAATGCTGACCTTGGTTTTATGGAACTGAAGAACACTGTCAGTTAGGTGGTGTTTCAGCTTCATGATTGTTTGTATAGCTAATGCATTAACACCTAACTCGTCAAAGCCAGAGACGCTTTCTGTAAGTTAGCACTTCCCTCACTGCATTTTTATCACATCTTTTGCACATGTTTCTATTTCCAAGATTCAGTGAAAACAAGATGTTTAGTTGAGAATGTTTACAATGCAGACATTATAAATTACTTGATCGTCTTGGGAAAGCAGAGCATTTTGAGAAATATCAGCTATGGGAATAAAATCTTTGAGCGAATCCATTGGGATCATCTTGTTTTATATGGATATCAAAATCCTTACAGAATAAAAACAGCTCAGGTGGGTTTAAGAAAGTGCTGGCAGTGTCCGTTCAAGATTTGTATGCTCTTTTAGAACATTCCTGGCCAAAGTGGCATATGGGACCTCTGGACTAACTGAGAATGCGTTGGTCCCTCTCCTCCTCACTGCCCAAAAGTCAGTGAGCACACACAACAAGAATATACATTTTAGTAAGAACCTGAAAATAAGTGCTACCATTCTCCCCTTCCCCCACACACAGGCGAACAGCAACAGCAAAATGGGGGATTAAATGCAGCCATTTGTCTTTTTAAAAAATATTTAAAAATGTATTTGAGAGACAGAGAGAAAAACAGCAAGTGTTCAAGTACTTCCATCTGCTGGTTCATTACTCATATGCCTACAACAGCTAGGACGGAGTCAGGCCAAAGCCAGGATCTGGGAACACAATCCAGGTCCTCTACTTAGGTAGCAGGGACCTAGTTACTTGAGCTAACGCCACTGCCTCCCAGAGTCTGTATTAACAGGAAGCTGAGATAGGGAGCCGGAGCTGAGCAGGGAACCCAGGCACTGCATTACAGGATGCAGCCAGGTATCTTAGCCACTAAGCCAAAGGTCTGCCTCTGCGATACTTTCATAACAGAATGTTCCAGAAACTCCGAGGGATCAAGCAGCAGCTCTCCTGCAGTCCTTGGCATACTGAGGTCAACTGGCAAGTGTTGGACAGAGAAGACTTAATGTGTCTGACACATGGCAAATATACCATATTGACTTTTCTTCCTCATTTAACAAATTTGAATCTTTTGTCAATGTTCTTTCCCCGGGTGAAAAGATACTTTAAAACACTGCTTAAGCCTACATAGCTTTTTCCCCCTCTACCTCTGACACATTATATTTGACACTATCTAAAGAAACTCACTGTAACTTGCTGAATTAACTCATTAACCCAGCTACCCATGATCACCACAAGTGTGGACACTGGCTGAAGTCTATGTGCCTGTCAGCTGCCAGGCAGCCTCTCTTCAGGCCAGGGGAAGGTAAACGTGTGGCCACAGGAGATTTGTGAACTCTCAGGAATAATACACAGAAGTCTGCATTTGCATTCTTCACTTTCAAATTCCTGACAGTGCCAGGCCTCTCCATGAGTCAGAGGTTGTTATCACCACGGGTCCATTCCACAGTCTCTGCTTTACTTTGGAATTTCAGGGCATTCATCAAGCATGTGCAATGAGGGCTCCGAATTGTGGTAAAGCTCCATGGACCACCAAGCTATCTAATTCGCCTCTGGTGTCGCTCAAGTTCAGAGCAGAGAAGTCACAGCCACGAGGAAGCAAGCTCTTTCCCTCCCACACCTCAGCCCTTCCGCCATGTGAAGACACAGTGAGAAGACGGCATTGGTGAGACAGGAAGGGGGCCCACACCAGACTCCGAATCTGCCAGCGCTTTCATCTTGGACTTCCCAGCCTCCAGGATGCTAAGAAGCCAAAGCCTGTTGCTTCTAAGCCACCCAGCTTATGGTATTTTGTTACAGCAGCTCAAACGGATGAAGACACTGCCTAATTTCCAGTGTGTGCTACAACTAAGCAGCATCCTAACTAGAAACACAAAAATTCAGCCAAACGTGCAAATAACACTAGTTTCTCTTGAAAATCTTTGTAGTCACATTATCCAAGAATCTTTAGACAAAGCATCTGCAGATTTTTAATTGTTCCATGTACATATAAACAACAAAAATCCCACCACTGACAAAAATACAGTGGTTCCATGGTAAAAATAAGTTTGAGAAACACAGAGTTGTGCAAGGCAAAATCAATTCCTTTACTGCCAAAAAGCACAAAAATCTTAGTGCATCTCATGAGAATGATCCTCAGAATATTTTGCTTTAGGTTATTCCTTTTTTGTTTTTAAAGATTTTTTTTTATTTATTTGAAAGGCAGAGTTACAGAGAGACAGAGACAGAGAGACAGGGAGACAGAGAGAGAAAGGGAGGGTGGGAGGGAGAGAGGGAGAGGGAGACAGAGAGAGAGACAGAGACAGAGACAGAGACAGAGACAGAGAGAGAGAGGTCCTCCATCCACCAGTTCACTTCACAGATGGTTGCAACAGCCAGAACTGCGCCAATCCAAAGCCAGGGGCCAGGAGCCTCCTCCAGGTCTCTGATGTGGGTGTAGGGGCCCCAGGACTTGAGCCATATTCTACTGCTTTCCCAGGCTATAGCAGAGAGCTGGATTGGAAGCAGAGCATCCAGGACTTGAGCCGGCACCCATATGGGATGGTGGTACTGTAGGCATTAGCTTTACCCATTACACCACAGTTAGGTTATTCCTAAATTGAAATAAATGTTTAAAGAAATCTTATCTTAAAGGATTAAAGTTTCCATACATGGAATGCACCTAGATTTAAGAGGACTTAACACTGTCTTGTTTGAGACTTTCTTCCTGGTTTCAGGACAGTCCTTTTTGTCCAGCTGATCACCTGATTAAGTCAGCATAAGGCAAATGGCCTTCTGAAAATAGGCCATGGCTATTGTGACAAATTTAATATCCAAATTCCATTGCTGTCCCTGAACCGTGGATGCTGATTTCCCACTACAAATAAGTAGGCTAACAGTGGGAACCAGAAAAATCCTTTCATTACACACAGTTTCCCACAGTGGCAGTGCAGGCTGTATCACCCAACCGTGCAGATAACATCCTAGCATCTGACATCTGACCCACATTTCCTCCATTGCAGAGGAAGGAGCATATCAAAGTGCTCACACATTAAGGCAAAGATGTGTCCTCGATAATTAACAGTTCTTATGGAGTTTCTAGAATGATAAATGGTCAAATAGAGAAGTTAAACCAACATAAAACATTTCATGTGAAATGGCCTCAATCTACCAAATTAACCTTAAAAGAACCTGAAAGACCTTCAGCTCTGGAATCAACATTAATCATTTTCTGGAACACAAGGAAAAGCTGATGTGGTTAATTTTCAATTACATTTTATGACAGAGGACAATAAAATTCCTCAGGATTCAAGGTATCTAATAGTTTACATTCTTGCCAGGTCAGCAAAAACCAAAACCAAAAAAAAAAAAAAAAAAAAAACAAAACAAAACAAAAAAACACCCAAAACACTATTGATCTGGAATTTAAAATCATTTGACTTTACTTCTTCCTAAATAGGTAATCTCCAACAACCAAGCAGTGGTGAGTCTTACCTTTCTTTGATAGCAACAGGGAGAGAGAAAGAGAGTCTGACGTAAACTGAATAAACAGTAGTATATTGGTCTTCCTTCCACCTTGTAAGGATGAGAGTGAAATAGGCAGGATTTAACCTAAATATTAATAGAATATTTCAATAAACATAAAATAACTTCCCGAAGACAATTGCTTTGGGAAAAGAAGACAGGAACATTTCATCTGTGAACGGCAGCTTTGAGGGCAAGAAAAATATCTCTCCATACATCTAAGGGAATCAACTGTTGACTGGAATCCCAGAAGGAAAATAATTAAAGTTCCTATTTTATAAGGATTACACAGAGGAAATCACATGAAAGACCTATAGTACTTCTAGACTGTAGAATTAACACAAACCATTTCAGCTAAAGTATATTATCAATAACTAATTTTGCTTTGAGAATATCTAAACATTCATTTTGGCCTCTTCAATCTGCTCTTAGCATTCTGTATTCAATTTCTTGAATATATCAGTGCTTGCAGAATGGGAGGCAGCCCTGAACGTGAGTAAAGCCTGTAACTGACTACCAATATTTTAAAATAATGCTTGAAAATAGCCAAATGTGTGATAACATACACAGGAAGTGGGGGGGGGGGGTCTACACAGAAGTGTTAGCCACAGTTAATATTCTAGAAGAACTGCTATTCTGAAGCATCTCCAGGGTTTCTCCACATTACTGAAGAATCTCCGAGTTTTCTATTAGCAAATTAGAGATTGTTTTGGAAAAAATAAAACATGAAGTCCTATGTATCATGTAGCAGTCTGTAGTCTTTATGACAAAAAAGTGTTTGCGGCTGGCGCCGCGGCTACTAGGCTAATCCTCCACCTAGCAGTGCCGGCACACCGGGTTCTAGTCCCAGTTGGGGCGCCGGATTCTGTCCCGGTTGCCCCTCTTCCAGGCCAGCTCTTTGCTGTGGCCAGGGAGTGCAGTGGAGGATGGCCCAAGTCCTTGGGCCCTGCACCCCATGGGAGACCAGGAGAAGCACCTGGATCCTGCCTTCGGATCAGCGTGGTGCGCCAGCCACAGAGCGCTGGCCGCGGCGGCCATTGGAGGGTGAACCAACGGTAAAAGGAAGACTTTTCTCTCTGTCTCTCTCTCACTGTCCACTCTGCCTGTCAAAAATAAAAATAAATAAATAAAATAAAATAAAGTGTTTGCAATGTTGCATAAACATACCCTAGGAATTGTCTGGCACAGCTGGTATAAACCATTCACTCTTGCAATAAAGATGACTACCTGGCTGGGAGAACCGGCCTTAGGAAAGCTCCTTTTCTAGTAATCTGAGATGAATGGGAAGATTTCCTCATTAGAACAAAAAAAGCCAAAAACAAACAGAGAGACTTGGCTTCGGTCAAACATCCATTTCTGAACCACTTCTGTGGCTCAGGGGGAATGACCTACCACTTGACGTGAGCATGAAGGGTTGCTGGGCAGACCAACAATAGTCTCCGTATACTGAAATGTTTATGAAGCATAGGTAACCAAACCCAGCAACTACTAGAATTCTTAGAAGATCAATATTACCTGACTTTTGTGGGGTCATTATTTTTTCCTTTTATTAAGTAGCATGCTGTCCTTAACAAACCACGAGGAAACTCCTCAATTACTAACAGGGGGACACGCTGCCATGAGATTTGCCCCAGCTGTAATGGCAGAAGGTAATTCTGGAATACAACAGCCTCAGAAGGCCAAAGGAAGGTAAACCCCAGGACATATACCTTAGGTACATATTTCATGGCTAACACCAGTAGCGTCCACTTATGAAGACGTGAATTCATTTATTCAGCAAATATTTACCAAGCTCCTTTTACTTGCAAGGAGTAACACCGAGGGACCAAGCTAAGATTACACTCTCAGCTAATACCCAGCACAACCAGAATGGGTGGAGGCAGAGTCCTTGACCTGTGTATCGTAACCCTGTGTGTAGCACGGACTTGGAACTGAGGTCCCTAATCTTTAAGAGCAGCAGGGTCACCAGCACTGGGCCTCCCTATCACCAACCCAGATGTGCTCCTGTACCCGCCCTGGTAATGAATCTTACTCAGGAGCTGGAACAGGGCAGCAAAACAAATTTCACTTACAAAACTCTGGGGCCTTTGTCCCTGTGGTGGCTGTGCCCAGAGGCAGAGAAGAGCTGTCTGCTCCAACTCTGACAGCTGAGCAAGGTGTGCAGCTTCTGGACATGAAAAAGACTAAAGTTAATTTGCCCATCTGGGGACTGAACTTGCATCAGTGATTTCAAATGTGCCTCTCAGAAACCAACTGATCTCCATTTCAAACAGAGTACCCTGCCTTCCAAATGGTATATAATTCCATTTTATCTCCACTCGATAGAGCCGAGTATTTGCCAAAACTTCAGAAATGGATAATTATTTGTAAAAACTTAGAGTATAATCAAGTTTGCCTGTAAATAAACCATCACACTCATCTTGACAGTAATAAATCCTTTAGTTTGAGTAAAAGACAAGTTTTAACTATCCGGGGGAAAAAAGTTCTCAGAAAGTAAAGACATTTTATCTTCTGTCCTGAACACCTAAGTACATCATTTAGAATGTGTTATAAGGTAATTTTATCCTGATTAAATCTACCATTTGGCATTTCATCTATCAGGGCAAGGAGGCCAACTTTGCAAGTGTTCCTTAGCTGTGAAAACTCTATTTGGCTAAAATTTAACATAGATAACGTGTGGCAGGCACTGTGGGATAGCAGGTAAAGCCACCCACCACCTGCAGTGCCAGCATCCCATATGGGCGCCGGTTCAAGTCTCAGCAGCTCCACTTCTAATCCGGCTCTCTGCTGTGGCCTGGGAAAAAGTGGAAGATGGCCCAAATCCTGGAGCCTCTGCACCAATGTAGGGGACCCGGAGGAGTCTCCTGCTACATGCTTCGGATTGGCATAGCTCCAGCTGTTGTGGCCACCTGGGGAGTGAACTGGTGGATGGAAGACCTCTCTCTCTCTCTCTGCCTCTATCTCTCTGTATCTCTGCCTTTCAAGTAAGTAAATAAATCTTAAAAAAAAAAAAAACATAGATAACGCAAAAATCAAAATGTCTGTGAAAACTGGGATGAGTTCAGTTTGCCCCACAGCATGGTGAACAAACGTATGTGGCACATGCACATTCCAGGAACCTCCTTAACTGATCCCAGTTCACTATCCCTCTGAATTTAGACTGAGCTTCAAAATCCTTCACTCTGTAGATTCTGGTCCCCTCAGGGCCACACACACACTCTCACAGAGAAAGGACAAGGCTAAGAGGAAGAAGAAGGAAGAAGGCGAAGAAAGAATTTCTCAAACAAGCATATCTACCTTTGTTCCCTGTACATTTCAAGGAAAAATGTACCAATTCTGGTTCAAACATAGACTGTGATGCTAAAATCACTGCAAATCAGGGGTTCAGTTTCTGGCTGCCCACTCAGAAATCCCATCAGCTAACTTACTTGGGAAAAAGTAGAGGTATTCCTTCTAAAACAAAGAAAAAAGGAAAAATCCTCACATCTTTAAGAGAACTGAAAAATTTCAAGACCAGCAGGATTAAACTGTCCAAATAAAACTCAAAAATATCCATCTCTTCTCACTCCCAAATAATATATATTATCTATAATATATATGTATATATACACATATTAATAGCTCCCCTCTCTCTTACAAAAAAAAATTGGAAGTACAAAGTAGTATTAAAACTCCAATCATCATCTCCCCAGCTGTCTTCATTTTTTCTTCTTTTGTGGCGACTTTACAAAGAGTGATCACCTTCACTGTATCATCCGCATGACCATGACTTTATCTCCCTGGGAGCCCAAGGGTATAAGAAAGTAGACCCATACATATGTTTCTGAAACCCTATCACAGTTCCCTTTATACCAGCTACTTCCTGCAGTGACCCAGATCATCATTCACCTGCTATAAATGAACTTGGCCATGAACAAGGTTAAAAATTAGAGCTGAGGATGATCTATTAGTTCATCTTCCTTGCCTCATGGGACAAAAGTAAAACTGTTTCTCTCCAAAGTTTTCTGGAATGACTTTCCAAGTGTAACTTGAATTCACATTCCAAATCTGATTTTTCCTTTTTCTTGGAGCCCACCAGTAATCAGTTGTTTTAACACTTGGCAGCAATGATATCCAATATGAAGGCAAACTATACAAACACAGCGTCACCAATTTTTATGCTGCAAGCTCACTTTCAAGCATTGTTTGTTTTTATAAACCCGAGATGGGATGATTCTTTCCTCACTGCCCTGAATGAATGTGGAAAGCTTAATATGCACTTTTTCCCCATCAATCTGGCACTAAAAATGCTGAGCTGCTTTTGTAGTAATTTGAAAGACGAGTTGAGGCTATTAGAAGAAATTCACATCAGACATTTCTCTCCATGCCCTACTTATATTTTTCAAAGTGAAGGGATGTTTCAAGGAAAATGAAAAACTTGGGGTACTAGAGATGTCTGCCCCATCTAAAGTTCTATTTTTCGATTTTCTACACAAAGACACCTTATGGTGTATTTTAATAAGGTAACTTGAAATATATTTGAAAGGGAGAATAAGTTGCAATCTGACCCACTACAGAACAATGCCTCATGTAGATTCCTGAAAGGCTAGCCAACTGTGGGAGTCCTTCTCTGTTGTCTCCTAGGTAATTCTTTCATACACTGGGGAGGTTTTCAGAGGACACAGACAGAATGTTCAAGGAGAAAGTATGAGACTTTGACTCCTTCTGGAAATCGGGAAGGAACAGAGAATACAAAATTATCTGGAATTATCCAGTAGCCTCTAGTACCGAATCAGAGATCCTGCAGGTGGGCTCCACTGCTAAATACTCCAAAGTTATCTTCGTTAAAAATGCAGAAACAGCTTGATAACATGTCTGACTTTATCTTTTAAAATTAGGATTAAAAATTTAAGAAGCTTCATGATTTATTCTCCCACTTCTGTATTCTATGGTATTTTTTTTCTACCCTTTAGTCCTGACACAATCTACTGCTAGTTTAGGTGTAACATGATCAAATAAGACAAAGCAAAACAAAACAAACAACCAGAAACATTCTGTTTTGAAAATAAGTAAGTTTTGCCAAAATATTTTTAAAATACAAGAAAATAAATAAGACCCTTACCTAAACATTATAATCACAGCATCTTTCAATGTAACCATTTACCCATCTATCTATCCATCCACTCTTCTCTCCCCCAACCCTTTTACACACCCATTTATTCATTCACTCATTTATTTACTCAAGCAATTTCTGAACTCATTCTATGTGCTAGGTACTCTGACAAATAGTGGAGATCCACATAGCCTCTGTTCTCATTAGCTTACAATCTGCTGGAGAAGATGAATTTTTAATCAAAGAATCACACATGTGCATGAAGGTTTTATCCCATGCACACGGGATAAAGAGCTGAAGCAAAGGAACAAACACCCAAGAGATCAGGGCTGGTTTCCCCAAGGAAGTAGGGCTTGAGGCAAGAGCTTCAGCAGGAACATGGGCTAAGAAAGCAGAAAAAGGAGCTAGCACTTGGAACAGTGGTTCAGTTGCCAGTTGGGACTCTCACATTCCGTAACACTCCTCTGCTTCCAGCTCATGTGTACCCGGGGGGACAGCATGAAATGGCTCAAGTACTTCATGCCCTGCCACACACTTGAGAGACCAGTCTGAGTTCCTGAATTCAGCTTATTCCAGTCTTCGCCCAGCCTCTGCCCAGCCTTGAATATGCCAGGCATTTGATGGGTGAACCAGTAGAAAAAAGGTCTCTTTCTATCTCTTTGAGCTCTTCACATAAAATGAAAATAACAATTATACAAATAACAATTATAAAAATGAAAGAAATCAGGAATATAACAAGCACTCCAAAATGGGGAGAAGGCTATGCTTTTATGTACCAGAGCAGGTGGAAATGGACAAAGACTAAAAGGAAAGAACAGGTGTATATGGAGGGTCACTGTTAGTCAAATTCTCCCACCAACAGTGTCATCATGAGTGATTTGGGGTATAGGGATATGAATGAATGTTCTAAATGTTGGCTAGATTGCCTACACTGAAAGGCAGCTTGGGCTGGGGATAGTGAAGAGAACCTTGCCTTAGGCTTTTAGACTCAAGCTTAAAGGAGATTCTGAACAGGTGAGGAAATCTCAAGTGTCTAGGAATGGGAGAACACAGATGAACCATGATTTTTCATGCCTTCCAATGGCCTCCTTATAGAAAAAGTAGGCATTCTTATTCCAGGCCAGGTCTCTCTGACCACAACATAGCAGGAGGGAATGATACCTTCCCAGTCCCGGGCAATCTTTTAGAATATGGTTAGACAGCCTTATTATTGGGTGAGTTGCAAAGGGATCAAATGATCTTGCCCATACATTAGTGTTTTGGTTCCAAGCTTCAGCCAGCACCTGAGAAATGCAGCAAGGCCTCAGACTCGGTTCTACCTACAATGAGACTTCTGCTAATTCACACTCAGGTTAACCATCATTCCAGCAACAGGCAGTTCACACACAGCCACAGGAGAGTCCTTACCAACAACTATCTCACTAGGGCACTATAGGATATCTGAGGTCTGCGTGTAGTAAGGGTCTGAGACTTGAAGTAGGCTGTAAAGAAAGTTCTATTTTGCAAAACACGTTTCACAAGCTGTAACTAAATAACAGAGCAGGATCTTGTTATAGCTGTTCAACAAGAAGCTTGTCTGCACCGAATTTGGTGTCTTCATAGAGTCATGGTCAGCGAATGAAAAACTTCCTACTCCCCATTCTCACTCCCCCATCAGTCATCACCTGGCTTTATCTTAAACAAATTGCGGTCACCTTCCCAGACACGAAGATGTCAAAATGACATGCTCTTCTCCACAAACATCACAGAGAAAGAGAGCAACAGACAACAGAGGTTTGTTTGTTTGTTTGTTTTCTGGAAGGGAAAACCTGCTCACGGCCAGGACAACGTGGAAGGGAGGGTCAGGCAATGGGCGGGTAAACATCCCCAGCAAGGGTTTGCTTGTAAGTGGCTGCTCTTACTTTTCACCTTCCATAGACAAAAACAGGAATGCTTTACACTTGTTGAAGGCTGTTTTGGGTGATAATTTAAAAAAAAAATACCAGCTGAAATAGAAATTTAACCATGGATGATTTTTCACTTCCTGCACTGTTTTCTGCATTTTCCAAAATATCTGCAATGAACAAGCACTATCCTTATAGTAAGAAAACAAACTATAAAAATACCTCTGAAGATCTCTGTCTGTCTGCTCTCAGGGAGCTCCCTGGCAAGGCTGGAGAGAATGAAGACAATGAAAATGGTAGAGGTGTTCAGCCCATTCGTTGCTTTAATCAAAATGGGTCAAATTTCCTATCCCATGGATTTTCATTAGATGCTACTTCATTGAAATCACCTAATAAGTCATTAAATGAGAAATCTTAACATACATTTAGAGGAAGTATACTGTTCCAATGAAGCAGTCAACCTTTCAAATGATATGGGAGCATATGAAAAGAAGCAATTCTTACTAGGTCTTAAACTATTTTTAAAATTGCTTACCTCTCAAATTTGTCTCTAATGAGATCCTTTTATCTGTAGGGCCCTCTACCAATAGTACATCATGATAACTCTTGCCTAAAGCTCTGTGAAGAAATAATTAATAATCTACCCCAACAACAAGCAGATAAGCAACCTAAACAAACAGACTGCTGTTACATGGTTCATTGGTGACTTAGCAAAAAACAATGGGAGGATTCTGTATTGAACAAAGAGGTTTAACAAATGACACATAAGTGATCTATTGTCTGATCAGAATAGCAGCATGACAGTTCGCTTATTAAGTCATTTTTAAAATAGTCATTAGAGAGCTTTTGCCATAAATCAAGAACAAAAGATTGCAGGACAAAATTTTTTTAGGAAAGATTTAAAAATCATAATGTGTGTTGAGAGAAGAAGCTTGGCACGCAATAGGATTATTAATAGCATTTTTCAGTTGCCTTTCCTAGAAATAATCTTTCAATGAGTTTAAATCTTTAAAGTCAAGACATGCTCTTTTAGGCAAACTTCGAAGTTGACAGACTTTGGCAGACTAAGCGCTGCATGAGGTCAGGGACCACATCTGTTTTCTTTAGCAGTGTACATCAAGCACCAGGCTGCCTATGACAGCGGGTGTTACTCAGCAGGTGGTCAGTGCATACGAAATGAACGGATGCATGATATTTTATATCATGCATTTCAAACAGAAAAATCACAGCCTTTGTGAATTTAACCTTACATAATCAAACTCAATACCATACAGACTCTTTTTAATTCTGTTGGTTAGAGGCTTACGATAACATTTATTATCTCACAGTTTCTGTGAGGCAGGCATCCAATTGCAACCTAACGGACCTTCTGGCTTTGGGTCTCTCAGAAAGCTGTAAACATCTTCCAATTCTACCAGGGGAGGATCCACTGACTCCTAATGATATTTCAGTATTTAGAAAAAGGACTAAGAATTCTAGGTGTAAAGATGGCTCATCTAGTATGTGCTCTAGGTTGACTGGCCTGATTTTGCCTGCAAGGCAAAATGATCCTCACAGATTATCTAGGTTCTACTGCATTCCACCACAATCTTTTAGCTAATGAGGTCTTGTGTTTAACTCATATTTTTCCCTTTCTTCTAAGTTGATTTGCCTCGCCTGACTCTTATTATCACCTCAAGCAAATAAATACATTAGTATTCCAGTCTTCAGTCCCATCCTATCTACTGCTATCATGCTATTCTCCAGGAATTATCTTTCTTTTCATCTCAATCTCTTCCTCAATTCCTTCAATGGGTCCTGTGTGATTTTTGAGTTACATTCTGATAGCAGACCCTGGTTCTTGCATTTATTTACCATCTGACTCAAAACCTGCTCATCAGCTTTGTGTCTCTTGTTACTTCTTGCCCAGACACATGTAAGACACGCTGTTTAATTCAGTGCTGCCACCTCCATATCCAGGCCTATGCTGGTCCCCTTGCACATAAAGGAGGAATACAAAGAAGGAAAGGACTATGTTGGGTCCTGAGTCCCTGGATCCAGCCACACCTGAAGTCAGGAATCATCCATGGATGCTTTCATTATATGACACTGTCAATTACCCATTCACTTTAGTCGGGCTTGGTTTTCTGTCAGTGGCAAGTCAAAGAGTTCTAAAGCACCAAGGGGCAAGGAGATGGGGTTGGGCACAGAGAAGGAACAGAAAGAAAGAGAAAGATCAATCAATGAAAGTTCTGTAGATGTCACAGAAGTAGCCAGGACAGAATAAGCAGACAGAGCTTGAAGCCCAGAGCCCATCACTCCTTTGTTTATTACTTCCTTTCAAAAATGGGCTTTATTACTTATTACAGTCACTTTGAAACTAAACAAATGAGAAGTGGCCAGTCCTAAGGACCCTGCAGGTATAAGGTATTTATTAGTGATCAGTGACTCCTATTCTATTTTCCTAGTGTTATACATTCAGCTTCCCTGGGGGGATAGGAATGATGGTCCTAATTTAAATAAATACTAATGCTAAAATCAATTTACCATATATTTCAATTGGATTGACTGACCCACAACACCCAAAGCCACAATGTTTGCTTTCCATCTTTTTTTTTTTTTTTTTTTTTTTGGACAGGTAGAGTTAGACAGTGAGAGAGAGAGAGATACAAAGAGAAAGGTCTTCCTTTTCTGTTGGTTCACCCCCCAAGTGGCCTCTACTGAGGGCGTGTTGCGGCCAGTGCACTGCGTCAATCCAAAGCCAGGAGCCAGGTGCTTCCTCCTGGTCTCCCATGTGGGTGCAGGGCCCAAGGACCTGGGCCATCCTCCACTGCACTCCCAGGCCACAGCAAAGAGCTGGACTGGAAGAGGAGCAACCGGGACAGAATCTGGAGCCTCAGCCGGGCCTAGAACCTGGGGTGCTGGCGCCGCAGGTACAGGATTAGCCTAGTGAGCCATGGTGCCGGCCTGCTTTCCATCTTTGACCCATGGTTTGGTCCCTCACCCATGTTGTCTCTTCATTTGGTTATTTAAGCTTCCTGCCTTTCCTGCAGAATTGCAAAAGCCTGGAAGAGAGATGCCATGTCACAAAAGGTAACTTCATCAGGACCTCCTGACAATTCCATAGGGAACTGCTGCAAATCTGTGGGGAATTAGTCATGTCTGGAAGCGTTCATCCTGTGCTCTTCAAACCATTGATGTGAGTGTGGAGTGCATTTTTAATGAAACAGAGGTGTTTATTCAGCCTGAGAACTGGGGAACTTATGATACTTCCAATGCCAGTTTCTCAACCTTCCCAGTTTATAAATCCTGCAAGAACACAGCTCTGGACTCTCTATCCTCCGCTTGTAACAATTAAAGGTTTCGGCTTATGTGTTGCTGTTGGAAGCTGAGTTTACCAGCCTTGTCTTTACAGGACTCTGATAAAAACAGATTCAGCTGGATTTCAAGATGAATTCCTTAGCATTCAGCTATCATGGGTCTGAGTTCCTGTTTAACTCAGCCTCTGATGATTTCCAGCTCTTGATCAAGATACTGTTAATAATTAAACACTAATAGCTAACATTCACTGATGTAAAGCACACATGACGCACTGTGCTAAGTCCTAAACCTCCCTTAACTCTAGGAAACCAAGCACTGTCCTCACCTCCCTTTTATGGAAGAGGTAACTGAAGTATGAAGATATTAAATAATTGGCCCAAGATCACACAGCCAGTAAGAAGCAGAGCTAGGGTTTGAATCGTGACACTGTGATTTCACAGCCTTACCTCCAGTGCTGGTGCTGTGGTTCTGTGGGTTGAGTCTCAGCTGCTCCACTTCCTCTCCAGCTCCATGCTAATGTGTTTTGGATAGCAGCAGAAGATGGCGCAGGTGCTCGGGCCGCTGCCACCCATGTGGGAGATGGGGACCAAAGTCCTGGCTCCGGGCCACTGCAACCATCTGGGGTGTGAACCAGTGTATGGAAGATCTCTGTCTCTCTGTCTCTCTAAGTTTGTCTTTCAAATAAATAAATAAATCTTTAAAAAAGTGCCTTCCCTCCATATGTTATTTTCCCTTTATAAATAAGATAAAGTATGCGACATGAAGCACTTTACAAGCAGTAAATTATTAAACAAATGTCAAGCACTAACACCAGTAGATGCTCATTACATCCACTGAAATATTAGGTAACCAACAACTCTTACATGAAAGCTCATCCGCCTTTCTCAGTGGCACCAATAATTCACAGGCAGAGAAAAAAATAAGTAAGTGAGCTCCTTGCAGAAGATGTTCAACCGATACCATTTCCATGTTTCCTACTGAAACACTTCTCCGGAGCTTAAAAAGGCAAAAAAGGCTAAGACATTGAACCTAATGGTTAATATGCCAGTGTTTTCCTGGGTTCAATGCCTGTTTCTAGCTCCTGACCCCAGCTTCCTGCTAACGCAGACTTTTGAGAGGCAGCCGTGAGGCCTCACGGGATTGAGCTCTAGACACCTCTATAGAGACCTGGATAGAATTCTTGGCTATGGATTCTGCCCTAGGGGGTGGAGAAAGCATTCCAAGTACATGGGAAGTCAATCAGCGGATGGGGGAATTTCTCTGTCTCTCTTTCCCTCTAACTTCTACCCTCACTCCCACATTCCCTCTCTTTCCCTCTTTGAAATGAGTGATAAATTAATAATTATTTTCTAAATGATACAATCTCATATTTTTGAAATAGGCAAAAAAAAAAAAAACCACCATATCTCATCTGACAACAGGAACCAATTCTTCAAGAAGCTCACTTTGGAAAGCATCACTTTGGAAAGGAAAGCGAAAGAACAGACTTCCATGGTGACAGTGAGCTCGCGACCTGTGCAGGGTCTGCAAAGAGCAACACGTCCAGAACAAATCCCAGGGAAGACTTCACACCCAAAGCCTGCCTCCATCTGCAAGTAAAATGACAGCCCTCCGGGGCCACCCATCAAGCCATCTGGTATCCAACTTGGAACCCAAACTGAGAGGGCTGCCCCTTTGGAGACAAGGCGCTGCAGGCCAAGGGGTTGAAGAAGGAGGACGCTCTTCATACGCCACACAATTTTCCAAGCTCTTGTTTCCTCGTGTCTGCTCGCTAAGTTACTTTGACACCACACCTGTTTCCATTCTGCTGTGGAAGCCTAGGCTACACAACAGATGGCAGAGCGTTAGCCTAACAAATGTTCCCCTGGGTCAGTCTAGGAAGGTGGCAGTGGGGACTGGTACACGCGGGGAAGGAGGGAGGCTGGCTGGCTCTCCTGAGTGGCCTAGTAGTCATCAGTCCTCAACTTCGCTGAGGAAACTGCCCAGCCAGGGAGCACCTAGATAGGTCTACACTCCCAGAGTTCCCAGTTCTGTTCTTCCTTTTGAGCATCACACCCAAGATGGTAGAAATTGGCAGGTGCACAGGAAGTAACAAGGAAAATCTCATGCAGATAGTTAGGGAAGGAGAAAACAAGTAACAAAAGCCATCAAATTTAAAGCATAACAGAAAACCTACTCCAACTGAACTGAATGTAACTGAGCACAGAACTTTTCCACTCTCAAATCTCAGCCTTATACTCTGAAGTCTGCCGGTTCTTGATTCTAACCGAGAACCAAACTTCATCTCATGAGTGACAGATTAAAATGTAACAGCTGATTGGAATGAGCTCCTGCAAATCTTGAGTCTGGTTCACCATCACCTCCAGTCATGCCAGGTTAAGAAAATCCTCACTTTCTGTGAGGCAAATTTAACATCAGGATGACATTCTGTCTTAGGTAAGATATGGTAAAAAGTATTCCTTAATCACACCCTTGTCCGTTTTTTAAAAAGAATCTGTGATATAAGCTATACACATAAAGCTCCTTAAGGGGGCAAACACTCATCTGAGAGTGCACGCTTTGTAGACAAACTGTGTGTTTGGGAACGTTCCCCCACCTCACTCCCAAGGCTCTCATGGTCACTCAGTTTTCTTTTTTTTTTTTTAACTTTTATTTAATATAAATTTCCAAACTATAGCTTATGGATTACAATGGCCTTCCCCCCCCCATAACTTCCCTCCCACCCACAACCCTCCCATCTCCCACTCCCTCTCCCATTCCATTCGCATCAAGATTCATTTTCAATTATCTTTATATACAGAAGATCAATTTAGTATATATTAAAGATTTCAACAGTTTACACCAACACAGAAACATAAAGTGTAAAATACTTTTTGAGTACTAGTTATAGCATTAATTCACATTGAACAACACATTAAGGACAGAGATCCTACATGAGGAGTAAGAGCACAGTGACTCCTGTTGTTGACTTAACAATTTGACACTCTTGTTTATGGCGTCAGTAATCTCGTCATGAGTTGCCAAGGCTATGGAAGCCTCTTGAGTTCGCCAACTCTGATCATATTTAGACAAGGTCATAGTCAAAGTAGAAGTTCTCTCCTCCCTTCAGAGAAAGATACCTCCTTCTTTGATGGCCCGTTCTTTCCACTGGGATCTTACTCACAGAGATCTTTCATTTAGGTCATTTTTGTTTGTTTGTTTGTTTTTGTTTGTTTTGTTTTGCCAGAGTGTCTTGGCTTTCCATGCCTAAAACACTCTCATTGGCTCTTCAGCCAGATCTGCATGCCTTGAGGGCTGATTCTGAGGCCAGAGTGCTGTTTAGGACATCTGCCATTCTATGAGTCTGCTGTGTATCCAGCTTCCCATGTTGGATCATTCTCTCCCTTTTTGATTCTATCAGTTAGTATTAGCAGACACTAGTCTCATTTATGTGATCCCTTTGACTCTTAGACCTATCATTATGATCAATTGTGAACTGAAATTGATCAATTGGACTAGTGAGATGGCGTTGGTACATGCCACCTTGATGGGTCCCTCAGTTTTCAATGTAAGAGCAGCTTCACCCACTTCCAGTTGACTCACTGGCTTAGATGGCCTGGTAACCAACCTGCATACTATTAATATGAATTCCAGGCTCATTAAGAAGAAAATTGAAATCCATCTGAAGGTCTCTCCAGGGGTTTCATCTAACTAGCCTTCTGGTCACACAGGCATGAGGATGAAACCTACTGCAGAGATAATAAATGAAGATAGGAGATGATGCTCTCTCTGAGGGCAGGGACTGCACCTGTCTTGTTCACAACTCTCACCTCAAGAGTTAGAACAGGGACTGGCATGCAGTGGGTTCTCTATAAATAAAGGGTGAATAAAAGCAAAACACAACAAGCAGTGTGCAGAGACCTTCCCAACCTGACATTCAATACTCGCAAAACCCTATCAGGAGGGAGTATCATTACCCAATTTACAGACAAGGAAACAAGTGAACAAAGAGTTAAACCACTGACCTGAAGCCACATGGCTAAGAGTGTATGGAATCAGATCTGAATCCTTAGAACATGCAACTCTTTGATCAGTAAGGGAGAAATTTTCTGAAACAAAATTTCTCACAAGGGTTAATGGAGCCTCTGAATCACCTGAGCCAATATTTATCCCATCTATTTAGGCTCAAAGTATGATCTGCCTCTGAATACCGAGAGAGAAGACATCAAGTCAGATAAGTTCAGCCTAGTAGTCCATGGACAGATCTCAGGGAGCGAGGACAGCCCCAGAACTACATGCAGCATTTTTATGTATATTTAGAATTTCCCACAGAAAAAGTCCGTGGCTTTCAAATACTTGAAAGATTCTCTGTTCAGTCCAGCCCTCAGCATTTAATGATCTGGCTGGTTTTTTTTAATTAAATGTATGTTTCTAATTGTCACACCTCCACCATCCCCATCCTCCACAAAGAGCACAGAGAACTTCAAATACCCTCTGTATGTCTTTTGGAAGGGGAATGATTAACATGCAAGCATGGTGGGTAACAGATATGAAAACAGTCAGTGTATGGTAAGCATACCAGGTGTGAAAATGGCCCCAACAGGTCATCACTTAGTTGAGAATATTAGCTCAGGGGCCAGCATTGTGGCATAGCACATAAAGTCATGCCCTGCGGTGCAAGCATCCCATATGGGCTCTGGTTTGTGTCCCAGCTGCTTCACTTCTGATCCAGCTCCCTGACAGTAGCCTGAGAAAAGCAGCAAAACATGGCCCAAGTGTTAGGGACCCTATTAGCCATGTGGGAGACCCAGACAAAGCTCTTGGCTCCTGGCTTCTGCCTGGCTCAGCCTTGGCCATTCCTACCATCTACAGATTGAACCAGCTGATGGAATGTCTTTCTGTCTCTCCCACTGTTCCTCACTTTCAAATAAATAAATAAATCACTTAAAAAAAAGAAATACTGGTTCAGAATTCATCTACAGGAGCTACTCTACCACTGACCAGGAGTCTTGAGGTTATTGAGATTACATGGCCCTAGTACCATCAACCAGATTCTTGCACTGTACTTGGTGAAGCCATCTTCATTTTCAAAAAGAATTTATTAGGGCCACTGCAATAAACACTGGTTCCTATGCTATTTGGATGTACCTACATGATTCCATAAAACACATTTAAGATACAAGAGCTACCCAAAAGACAATACTCAGCAGAGAATCAATCCAGATTGCTCAAGAAGTCTGAAAGACAACCAAAGGGCAATGATTTCTGGGACGTAGATCCTGGCTGCACAAGAAATAAACAAACTGGAGAAGAAAAAGCAAAATTTCTAACTGAGGTTATCTGACAGTGGAGTAAGTCAGTAAAAAGCCAGCTGGGCATTGTTAGACCAATTTGATACAGATTTACACAATGGATGCACCAACATTACAACTTTGAAGTATTAAAGATTGGTCAGTAGAAGATAATCATCCTAAAATTCAAAAAAAAAAAACAAATTTAATAAGTACTTGACACTTTAAAGTAAGTATGTTAGTTATGCTATTTACTAAGGATAAAGTGATGCTCACAAATCAAGTTATCACAAATTACACACTTACCGTGTCCATTAATGTAATGACCTTGGGTGTTGACTTATATTCTTCCTTAACCTAATGAGCAAGCTGAGTATAATCAATTAGGTTTGCAATTAAAAGTACAATTTATCTAACTCTGTGGCCCTACCTGTACGTCTTTATAACACTCAGGATACCATTGGGCGATGAACACAAACCCTTTGGCTGGGGCTATCTTTCTCTTTTTCTAAGCATTTCTATTATGTATAATTTATGAAACCTTAAACAGCTTGCCTATTTGTAAGTTTCAGCAAAATTTCACCAGGTTTCAACATGGAGTGTCAAGAGATAATTAGGACAGTTAGCAGTCATTTATCATTTCTCAGCTGGCTTTTCAAACTCTCACAGACTGCCTGTACAAATCCGTAAGCCAGTTCCATACAGACCACTAGGAAATCTCCTTTATCTTTGTGCAAATTGCTTTTGTAGTTTCCTGAAGTGAGCTGAAAGATGAGCCCATCCATTCCTGAAAATCTAGCCACTGGAGTGCTGTCAGGAAACAGCAAAGGCCAAGGTGGCAGATGAACTGCTACAGTGACTACAGGGTGACCCAACGCCATGGGCAGCTAAACTGCTGTGGGTTAGAAATGTACACCTAGCAGTGGAGCTTTGGGTTAGATTTCAGCAAACATCCACAGGACTCTACGAATATGCCAATCTGCACTTTACAGAACAAACATTGCCTAATCATCCACCTGAAATGAAAATCCAGTTCTGCACTGTGTCCACGGAAGAGAAAGGTTTTATTAAGCCTGAGCTGAAAAGGGACAACCACATGTTCTTTGGAGAGACTCATTTAAGTGATGGGGAAATATGGATGTTCTGTGTAATTTCATTTTGAATTGATTTATTTCTAAATGGGGGAAAATTGACACTTGGTGAAGAAAGTAAAAAGCACATCTGTGGGAAGAGCCAGCTACCCTCAGGTATAACCCAATTATTTGAACACAGGAAATAAGAACACAGGGCGGAGGGAACAAGGTCATCCAAGAAAGTCATTCCTTGCCATGAATACCTTCCTCTCTCCCTCCCAACAGACTCTCAGAAAAGTACAACTGACCCATATTTCCAGTTGATTTCCAACACCTAAATCTAATCTAAGCTCACTTTTTAGAAATTCAATAGTTATTCTCAATTAGATTGCAAAGCAAATTAAATCATAAATTTTTCGATCTCAGCCCTGGTTGTCACATTCCTAAAATACAACTTTGTTCCCTCCGGCACTTTATTTAAATCTCCAATGCCAAGCTCCAAAGCAAGTTATGGATTTGATAATTTGCTAATGTGGCCACAGTAATTGTTTTGAGCCATATTTATGATTTTATTGGATCTTACAACAATCAATAATAATCCAATGATGTCCCTGACTCTGGGGTTTTCTCACAGTCGACAAATGGGGCAGTGGATTCATTTTTAATGTACTCACTTAGCACTCTCTCCCTGTGAGAGAGACTCGTGCATATATTAATAGAGGCCAAGAAATGAATGACATTGGTGTGCATACTTTACTCTGAAGAATTAGCTGGAGGGTAAGATTTAATGTGAAAGAGAAAGGGGAGAAAAGACTAACAGGGCCCATCGTCTGCAGAGCCACCACCATTAAAGTTAATGGAATGACCATGTGGTCATGCACCAAAGGGAGCCTATCTGAAGTTAAGCTCTTCAAGGGCCATTGATTCCCAGGCTTTCACTCAGAAATCCCCGTTGGCTTGTGATGAGTATTGCAGATATGCCGAAGCACTTCGGAAACTGTTTACGCAAACTGCCAGTTAAGCATATTAAGGAGTAACACTAACTTCATATTTCAGAGCACTTGATTGAGTTGAGCACATCTTCTCTTGGAAGTACAAGCAAATTCAACTGCACCTGGTTTCAATGACACAGGACTTGATGGGACTGTCTAACTCCAAAGTCTAGAGGCGGTGCAGGCTTCAGGAATAGCTAACTCAACAACCCAGGAATGTCAGGAAGGATCCAGTTATTTTTCTGTCTCAGCCTCAGCAACTGCTTCATTCTAAGGAAGATTGCCCTAGAAATCAAGATGGCTGCCAGTGGCTGGCATTCACCTGATGTCTTGTTCACAAGCACAAGTGGAAAGGCATCCCTTTCACAATCAATGCATACAAGGCCTCCATGACACTGGGATCAACCATCCCTGGAGTTCAGGAAAGCCTATAGCTCACACAATCAGAGCAGAGAACGGGTTTACAAAAGGATTGGAGAAACAACAGACCCTGGGCCAAATTTGGTCTACCACCTGCTTTTATAAATAAAGTTTTATTGGAATATAGCCACGGCCATTTGTGCAAACTCATTTACATACAGTCTATGGCTGTTATTGTACTACACAGACAGTTGTATAATTGTGACACAGACCATCTGGGCCTCACAACCCAACATGTCCCCTGCTTGCTTTTTACAAAAGAAGTTTGCCAAACCCTTACTTACATCAAACAAGGATTGCACCTGGAGATAAAGATGGATTCAAAACCACCCTAACTTCCTGGATGCTAATTATGGGAAGGTATAAAAAGTAGGTAAAGGGACAACCATAGTCCCCATTATAGATAAGAGACCAAATCACTCGGGTTCTAGAAAAGCAGACTTAGATAAGGATACTGATTATACACACATGTGAAATCTATATTGCAAACGGAATTAAAATTTCTTATCACTGTGTACAAGGCCTCCTATAACCGCTCCCATGCCTACCTCTTCAAAATTTTCTGATGACACCCATCTCCCCACCCTAAATTCCTGCCTCGAAGTCTTCAAAAAATTTCACGCCATGTGCCAACCTCGTGCCCCCTGTTCCTTTGTGCAGAAGTCTGTCTCTTCCCCAACTCTTCAACTGGCTAAGTTCTGTCATTTCTTCGGTAGACTTGTCTTGACCTCCAAATCTAAAAGAGACACAGAACTTTAATTTCTCTTCCCCCATATGCTCATCTCATAGCACCTTTCTAATACCACCACAACTCTGCAACATTCTGTCTGCTCCTTGGCTGTCATGGATGACTACGAGCCAAGAGTTGTTCATTGGTGGCCTCCCTTCTGCTGTATCCAAAGGCCTGATAGCACCTAGCACATAACAGGCACTCAATAAACCCTGAGAAAAGTGTTTATGAATTAAAGAACTACTATAATAGTCTCTGCCTTCCCATCTTACAGTATTTATTTCAAAGACTATCTTTAAATATAGGAACTATATACCTCATTTTTCCTTTGGTCTCCCAGGGCCTGTGATGATACCAAAAATATAAAAGGAGCTGGAAGAACAAGTAAAGAAGGAACTTCCTCTGTTAGTAAGGAATCCTCAACATCAACTACAGACCAAAGCTGTTTGGAACTGGAAGCACCTACCTGACAGTTCTTAGAGCCCTCCAACAGGGAAGCCGACAAAGGACAGATGTAAATGCCTCAAGGGCGACTATGTATAGGGTAGTGGATAATCCTAGAGAACTTCCAAGATCACTTGCCCCTGTGGATTCTCTCAATTATCCTCTGCTCTGAGCTGCTTCCTCAAGAGTGAGATTCATCCACAATCATCTGATGATGGAGCTGAACTTGGAATCACATTTATTCCTTCCATGGCTGAACAGTTTCCTCAAAATTGTATCACTAGAACATGATTACATCTGGGAATTTATACCACTTTCAATCAATAGATAAACTGAAATGGAAATAAAAGCCCCTCATGACTTATTTTTCAGGAAAGAAAACATGATAAGAAAATACTTTTGTCAGGGAACAGGTTCTGATATATAGACTCTAGAGTACAAGACATGAACATCAGGATGAACAGATTTTCTCATGACATAAAATAATATTTGGTGCATTCGCTTAATGCACTCAGTGATGTTTATTCTTCTCAAACACATTAGGCAAGGCCAACATTTTAAACAACTCCAAGTTTATATTTCATATCAGGAACAACACATCTTAGGTAAAAGAGCAAACTACCAAGCACAGAAACGGGAGTTTTCATTACTATAATGAAATGATATGATGTTCATGCTCAAGTGGCCCAGGATTCCAAGCCACTGTGTTTTGTTCTTCTTCCCTTAGGCTTGAAATTAATCTAACTCAGAAATCTTCTAGAGATATGGAGAAGGGATTAGGATTGGGGCCTTACTGCTGTGGGCAACTCAGGCCCCACCTGGGCGTGTTCTAAGTTCTTGTCTTCACACATGAAAAAATTCAAGGAGGAGATCAAAAGGGCACAGGAAAGCAGGATTTACGGGGAGGGATGGTACTTCATCAGGTGTGAGTGCAGACACCCCATCTTCATGAGGAAGCAAGAGCTGCTGCCTCCACATGTGGGAATGTCTTTTTATAGGGTAGTTTGAATACTTCAGTGGACCCCTCTTTGTTTTTAGCAATCTTGGAAGTGTCATGACATCTCACAGATGTGGGGCTAGATCACACACATACTCATCCCTAGGAAGGTGTCAGGGAATCTGGGAACTAAGGCTCAGGTGCATGATGGGGAATAGGTGTGCTGAGAATAAAGCCATGTTGGATCAGTCTGAAAGTGGGAGGCATTTGAGGGTGCAGGGTTATGGCACAGATGCTGCTGGCAGTCTCCTCTCTCCCTCACTCACTGGCTCCTTGCCTGCCCACATCACTGTAACGTGTAAAGACAGAATTTCAAAATTGCCCTTCTCCAACACTAACACAATTCACATAGAGTGGGAGTGGTAGGAGACCGATTTCTTACAGTGTTTGACTTAGTGGCTAATAGGGATTCACACCCCCACTATTTTTCATTCAAAAACCTTCTGAAGGACATTATTCTAATTCTTCCATGTCTCTGGCTCTGTGGGTTGCTGTGTGTGTTCTTCATTAAGCTGCTTTCCATTGGACTCAGGCTCAGCCATCAAATCCTTACTTTTCCAGCTACTTTTTCCATCTTCAGAATACTTTATTAATGGCCTTGGCACAGAGGGCCAAGAGTCCCAGAAACTAACTGAATAATGCAAGATGAATACAGAGTCAGAATCATATATAGGACATCTGGACCAAGAACCAAAATGGGTTTAAAGTAAAATAGTACTTCAAAAATCTGAGTAACCATCAGAATAAAATGAGCTTTTCAGAATCTATTTGATAGGCTCTCTTCCAAGAATTTAAATATAGGAGATATGAGGCCTAGTGATGTGCTAAAGATAATAAAGCAAAAAGAATTAATTTTAACAGTCATTTCTTAATGGAAGGAAATTCCTCAGACGGGCCTCATATGAAAAAAAAAAAAACAAAACTATGCAGTAGGTATACTTTATACATACACAGACAAACTCAAAAATAGGAATGGGAGCAGGCATTTAACCTGGGATTTCAGATGCCAATTAGGATACCCATGTCCCACACTGGGGCTCAATTTCCAGCTCCAGTCCAGCTCCTGACTCCAGATTCCTGCTACTGCAGACCCTGGGAAGCATCAGTAATGGCTCTAGTATCTGAATTTCTGCTACACACATGGGAAATCTGGATTGAGTTTCCAGCGCCCAACTTCAGCTCTCCAAGACTTGCATTTGCATGGAGCTCTCTCTCTACCTCTCAAATTAATAAGTACTTTCACAAACTAAGAAGGATATTTACAAATATACATAATATAATCCATAAGCAGGTATACAATACTTAATTTCAAATTAACATTACAGAGTTGAAGTCCCCTGGGTATTTTTAGCATCCAATACTGGGCTCCTTCAATTCCCTCCCTCCACCTGGAGACCATTTCAACTCCATTTGTGTTCGCTTCTCCAAGAAACATATAGATCTGCAGGTTTAAAACCTGTATATATAGCCTGTAAGCTATTTTAATGTTTGATTACTTTTAGGTATTAACTCCTGAAGCAAAAGTTTGTAACAACTGGATCTGATTCAACTGAGATGCCCAATTTCCAGGAAGGCACATGTTCTTCTATGGACTCTCACCTCCCGGTCTGTACTTAGGATGTCATATAGCCTGTAACAAATGGTTCATCTACTGTGGCTGAACTGCCACTTGTATTTGGTTAAAAGTAATGAATCCTTTTAACATGAGTAATCAGGCTGTTTATTTTACCTGTTTGTACAGAATTGATAGTTCGACCATTCCAAATATTTAGGAATCACAGCACTAACATTGTGAAGTTAGAATGTACTGATTACAAGGCACTTAGAAAATTTTATATGTAATATCCAAGCTTTGAAACACACACAGCAAAACAGCAAGAGAGAAAAAGCAATTCCTTTAATGCTTATTTATTGAGCACCTAGTATCCCAGACCACATGATGGTGGCAATAACTGGCCCTATTTTATATCAACATGGTAAAATTTTGACTCTGAATAATAACACCTTATATTTAGATAGTATTCTAGGGTCTACAGAACATTTTGACTTTCACAAGGTATTTCATTTCATGGTGTTTAAGTAGAAATCCCAACCTCTGAGCTTCAAGTGTATAACAAGTCTACTGGAACAAATAAAACACTGACATTAAGAAAGTATCCACCTTTTGTACTACCTTCTCCATTACAAATGACAAAATAAATTTAAAAACAAAATATCCACTTTTCTATATGTCAGGGCCTTCAACTACTTAGAATTTTTTTTTTTTTAGCACTAATACAAATCAAACATCTAGAACATACAATTCTACGCTAAATTGATATACATCAAAAAGGGAGCATTTAGGTTAGTTCACCTTCACCTACATACTGAAGTTAAACAGGAAAAGCCCTCTGGAAGTTTTTAATTTTTAAGCATTTTAAAAAAAAATTATTTGAAAGAGGGATTGTCTGCTGCTTCACTCCCCAAATGCCTGCAACATTCAGTGCTGGGGCAGATCAAAGGCAGGAGCCCAAAACTCCAGCCAGGACTTCCATATGGTAGCAGGGACCCAAAATCTGCTGCTTCCCATGAACTGCATGTAGCAAAGCTGGATCAGAAGCAGAGGAGCTAAGACGTGAATCAGGCTCTCTGACACAGGATGCCATCAGCCCAAGTGGCAACCTAACCACTGTGCCAAACACTTCTGCCTCGACACTTTCAGAGAGCCAAGTTTATTCCAAGCAGAGAACAAGAATTCAGATTCATCTGTATTGAGGGTTGACAAAACAGTTAGTATTCCTTTCCTTGATTAACTTTGACATTGCTTACTAGATACACAGTGTTTTTAGGAACAGCCAGGTGGTATAAGAAAGAGCAAGGTTTCGGGATGGGCCTGAGTTTGAATCTCAGCTCTCTCATCTGTGAACTTGCTTTCTTGTGTGGCACTTCACTCCTGGACACTTTGGTTTATCCAAGTGAAAAACATTAATGCCAGATTTTTTGGGTTGTGAGAATGCAATGGAAGCTTTAAAACCAAGAGCAAACATTTATTAAGCCTTTACTATGTACCAAGTCTTGCTTTAATGGTATTCACAGGCACTGATCCATGTGGTCCTTACAACACCCCTAGAGGGTAAGATACCACTAAAATTCCTGTTTGATAAAATTACACAAGGATGCTAGGGCTCAGAAAGGTTAACTTGCACAGCCTGAGGGTGACACAACGCAGTCTGCTCCAGAATCCTCCTTACTCATCAGTATGCACTAACTGCCCTGCACTCATGCCACCCCATACTCACTCCATGTTTCCCCCAGCCCCTCTACTTTACTTACCTATGAGTTGATGAGAACACAAAAAAAATATAAATTAGAATATGGAAACACCAGAAAGGTTGGTTAATATATTTTTTTAAGATTTATTTATTTGAAAGTCAGAGTTGCACAGAGAGAGGCAGAGATAAAGAGAGAGAGAGAGAGTTCCTCCAACCAATGATTCACTCCTCAACTGGCCACAACTGCTGGAGCTGCATTGATCTGAAGCCTAGAGCCAGGAGCCTCCTCTGGGTCTCCCACATGGTTTCAGGGACCCAAGGACTTAGGCCATCCTCCACTGCCTTCCCAGGCCATAGCAGAGAGGTTCGGAAGTGGAGCAGCTGAGTCTTGCAATGCTCCCATAGGGGATGCCAACACTTCAGGTCAGGGTGTTAACCCGCTACACCACAGAACCAGCCCCAGTTAATGTTTCTTTCAATGCTCTGACTCAACAGGCATCATGCAAATCAAAATTGACTGATTAGAAGTTGAAAACTTCAGTGTTTGAGTACCTACTTAGGAGAGAGCTTGAAGATCAGAAGGAAAGAGGGAAGCTCCCCAAGGAAGACAGGCAGGCTCTTGGCCCATTTTCCTGCACAGAGGTAGGGGCCAAGAGTTTTGATCCCAAGTCACCAGCAGTGAAAGGGCAATGCTGAGATATATACATGTCAGAGGCAAAGGACTTGGTGTGGGGAAATTAGGCACAGGAGGCAATTCAAAGATGGTGGCTGAAGGGAAAGTAGGCACACGTGGCAATTCAAAGATGGCGCCCAAAGGAAGAAAGGTGGGCGGTGTCCAAAGTCATTTACCACCAAAGCTGATTGGCCACGCAGCATCAGGGGAGGTGACAACTGATGATGAGTGTACAGACATATGGCTGGTCCTGTAAAAAGTCAACCCGTAAAATGACCTTTTAAGTAATTGGTTGGTCCTTAAGCCCTGCCCCAGTAATCATGTGGTCTTGTGCTTTAAAAGGCTTTGCCATGTGCCAATAAACGGAGTTCTTGCTTGCTTGACTTGACTCCCCGCTGCGTCTGATTGTCTCCGGGATCAGGAGGCTAAGGAACGGGCGAGCGGCGCACTTACCTTTCTTAGGACCCAGCCCATCCTCGTTCGGGTGGACTAAGACCCAGCAACTTGGTGCCTCACTAGCCCTGAAAGGCATCCACACCTGAGTGCAGACACAAACCCATCCCTTGAACACCATTGTTGCTTTCAGTTTACCAAAACATCAGTCAAATTGGATTCATTATGGGATGAGAGATGCAAATTGTAAGGCAATTCCATGAGATAAAAGCTATTTCTTCCTAAATATACTAATTCTTCTGGCAGTAAATACATGTATTAGGCATAAACATTGGCAAGGCACTCTTCATCATGGCTTTAATCAGAGGATAAAAGTCCTACGGCAAATTGCAGCTCTCCTAAAATTTCTTTTCAGATGAAAATAATAAATAACAGTCCAAATCCTTTTCATTCTCAAGGTATGGGCTCCTCCTCTCCATGCGTACAGTCTGTCTGAGGAGCTGTTTGGGTTGGAGAGCAGCAGGCTCTGTGCAGATTCCTCTACAAAGGCCTCTTAGCACTCTCTGGGAAGCAGCCTTGCCCTGGACTGAAGAATGCGTCAGGATCACCTGAGCTGTCCTGGGATCCATAATGAACTGGCATGGGACCTACTGAACTGGCATGGGGCAAGCAGGATTCTGTGCTGTGAAAACCTGCTCCGAGTAACTGTGGAGTACACTGTCAGTGTATCATCTCCACTTATTGCCACTGGAACACACAACACAGACGAAGTATATGAAACAAGAGGGTCATTTCCCCCAATCCCAATCAATAAGGTAGATTAATCTATTTTTCACGGGTCATTTTTTATAATAGTCTCAAGTAAGACCTTTCCAGCACAAGTCATTGGATCAGAGGAAAGTTTTCTCAGCAATTTTAAGCCAATACCCAATAATTAACAGTGAGAAAATTCAGTGTATATTAGTTAAATGCACTTAGCAGAACTACAACCTATCCCAACGCAAGGGACATCTTCCTAAAGCCCAGCTTTACTCTATTTTATGGATGAGAAAACTGAGGTTAAGATTAATTTTAAGAAACTCACATAAAGCCACAAGGGCAGTATGTGGCAGGGCGGAGATGTGAGCCACAATTTGAGGATTCTGATTTAAGATGCCAAGCACACGTCTAGACTATAGGCAATCACCACAACACATGCTATTCATGTTAACTACCTTTACTATAGCACAATACAATAGATAGGGTTTCCCTACTTGACAAAATGAGAAGACAGCTGCCCAGAGATGTTGAGGCTAGCCCAAAACTAAATCCATAATAAGTTACAGAGCTAACACTTCTCAGAATCCTCTGAATGATGTCCAAGTATCAGATTTCATTATGAGCTCAAATGGCTGCCACATGAAGGAAGCTACAACATCACCAAATCCCCGTGTCACATGGAATCTCTATATTAGAGTCACAGAAACTGAACTTTTGTGAACAGAACATCCAAAAATATATTAAACCACATTTCTTCAAAGATATTCTTCTGGAGCAATGTGAAAAGTAATGGTTACTATCTCAACAATTATTAAGAGACACCTCCGTCTGCATTAATGCCATAAAATTAAATCAGTAAGCAGTAGATTCAAGCATCATAAACACAAAAGAATGTAACCCAACATATTCCAGAAATTGTTCTTATGAGATTGGAGATTATCTGCCTGGCATAAATCACTCTCTTTAATCTACTTCAAGAACTCTTCCCTCCAAAGGCAAGCACAGTGATTGCTCCCAAAGATAGTTCACATTAAACTTACTGAGCAGTACCCCTTGACAAAGAATAAATACAGCTTGAACAGTTTGATTAGGTGGAACTGCATTTTGTAGTAAGATTTGGGTACTTGATCAGTGAAAACTTTGCTCTTTGGTGTGCCTAGAATATGGGAAATTTTTGATAGAAATTCCAAACTCTGATCCCTGGTTACATAGTGAAAATCAAATGTGAAGTACACATCATTTGTTCTTTCATGTTAACCATGTCTGAAACTTAGGAATAGAGATTTATACTATGAAGCAAACCTGTATTATCATCTCTACTCTCCCTATGGAAAAAAATCCACAGGAAATGTATATTTTATTCACCTACTAGTTTCACAGCTAACACTTCTACAAAAATACAGATTAACCAAAGAAATGCATAACCAGTGTATTTAATTTTAAGTTTCATGTAACATAGGAACATTCATAAAGGCCCAAAGAAACAGAGAAAGCCTGTAGTTTGATGGACAGTTACGCAGAAGCATGATTACAGGACAAAAGGGCTTGGTCTGACAGTGACAAAGTAGGGAGAGCTTGACCAGGCCTTCAGGCTCCAATTGTTCTTGACCTCAAGCCTCAGGCAGGTGGGCGCTGGAACGAGGATCTCATGATCTCAAGGCTGTAGGTCAAAGAATTCTTTGATGGTCAATTCAGGGGACAAAGTCAGCAGAAGACCCGAGAGTCAGCATTGATTCTGCGATTTTCTCATTTTCTTTTCTCTCTAAATACTCAGTGCCAGAGTCCCCTATGTTAGGACAGCACATTCTGAGCCCCATCATCAAAATCAGCAAAGCCCAGGTTCTCATGAAGCTTAATTTTTTTTAAGATTTATTTATTTTAAAGCCAGAGTTACACAGGGAGAGAAAAAACATACACACACACACACGCACACACACAGAGAGAGAGAGAGAGAGAGAGAGAGAGAAAGAAAGAATTTTCTATTGGTTCACTCCCTAGATGGCTGCACCAGCTAGAGCTGCGTCAGGCTGAAGCCAGGAACCAGGAGCTTCATCTGGGTCTCCCGTGAGGGTGGCAAGGGCCCAAACACTTGAGCCATCCTGTGTTGTTTTTCCTAGGCCATTTTGCAGGGAGTTGGATTGGAAGTGGAGCAGCCGGAACAAGAATCTGAGTCTATATGGGATCCTGGCATCACAGGCAATGGTTTTACTCTCTATGCCAATGCCAGCCCAGCTTATATTCTTTTTTAAAAAATACTTTTCTGGGGGCCAGCACCATAGCACAGCAGGTTAAAGCCTTGGCCTGAAGCGCCAGCATCCCATATGGGCACCAGTTCTAGTCCTGGCTGCTCCTCTTCTGCTGTGGCCTGGGAAAGCAGAGGAGGATGGCACAAGTCTTTGGGCCCCTACACCTGCATGGGAGACCCTGAAGAAGCTCCTGGCTCCTGGCTCCAGATCAGCGCAGCTCCAGCCATTGCAGCCATCTGGGGAGTGAACCAGAGGATAGAAGTCCTCTCTCTGTGTCTCTACCTCTCTCTGTAACCCTGTCTTTCAAATAAATAACATAAATCTTTTAAAAAAAACTTATCTATTTATTTTATTCATTATTTGAAAGGGGGGGGGGGAGGGAGAGAGAGAGAGAGAGAGATGTCCTCTCCAGTGGTTTACTCTCCAAATGGCAGCAAGAGCTGGGGTTCATCTAGCCCAAAGAGAGGGGCTTGGAACTCCATCCACGTCTCCCACATGGATGTCGGGAGCCCAACCTGGGTCATCTTTCACTGCCTTCCAAGGTGAATTAGCAAGCAGCTGGGTTGAAAGCGGTGCAGCCAGGACTCAAACTGGCTCATATATGGGATGCTGTCCACAGCCAGCAGCCTAACCACTGTGTCACAACAGCCCTGACACCTACATTCGTGAGACAGAGCTACAGGAACATAAACACATCAACAATAAGTTTCCAGTAAACTGGAAACTGCAGAAGGCAGCAGGATAGGAAGTAAGAGGTTTTAGGGGGATTGCTGTAGGAAAGCGATCGGGGAAGGCTGATGCGAGGGGCCGCAGGTCTGAGAGAGAAGAAAGATTGTTTCTCAAGCCGGCAGGATATCCAAATTGCTGCAATGATCGTCTGGCGGACGGCAGTGCTCTCCTCCCTTTCAACCCCACAAGGAGAGCTAATAATCAATGGTGAACTAAGAGGTCACGTTTCCACTTCGATATTTCCCTTTTCCTGCTACAACCACCTGGCTGAGTGGGTCAGGCCACCCCTGTTCTTTGCAAAGCAGAATTGAAAGCTCCTGAAACAAAGAAGCCTGAAGTAGCCTCGTGTTCAAGAGGCTACCTCAGCGGTGCCCCTTCATTAACAGAACAACACTTGCTGCAGGGGAAAAGCCCATTACCAGGCTCACCGCTATTACCACCCAGCAGGAGACAGGCACGGTTTCGAACCCAGGCATCAGGCGAATCACAAGCAGAGGTGAAGATGAAGAGAACAGTCCATGGACTTCCCGTGGCAGGCTGTCAGACCTTGCCTGAACACGCGCGGCTGTGTGAATTTCAAAATACGAAAGGCTCCCAGTCTTGCACTGTAGTTTTTCAGAACTGGACAGCTGCATTTAAAGATGCTGCTTTGTCCCTGGGAGCAGCTGGTGACTCTGACTTCCATGGGTCATGGCTGTGCGGCTCTCATCACTCATTGTAGAATGAGTACTCACACTCTGCAAAGAATTGCAGAGCTTGTACCCTTAACAGTGAAGATTCCCAAGCCTCCAGCAGAGCATTCTAAATCAAGAGATTTATCCTAAGAACTGCAAATCAACTTTTGGTTGTTGCTTAACTAACACCAAAGTTCATTTTCATCAAGGCCATGTAAGGTTCACACTTGAAAACACATAGATGACACAACTTCAGATATATATATACTTGGTTTAAAAGAACAGAATTCAAAAGGTCACTGTCAACTGAGGTTTTATGTATGTACATGTGATGGTTTTCTTGAAGCCATTTTATTTCATAATTGATGTGGAATAGCACCACTAGGAACAGAATTTGTTGCTGTGGGTTAGGCCATCACTTACAGTGCCTTTGAGGCCCCGCTACTCCACATCAGATCTAGCTTCTTGCTAACATGCTTGAGAAAGCAACAGAACCATGGTCCAAGCAGTAATGAACCTGCCACCCATATGGGAGACCCAAGCTCCTGGCTCCACCCTGACCTGATCATGGCTATATGGCCACTGGAGAAGGGAATCAGCAGATGGAAGATCTCTCTCAATCTCAATCTCAATCTCTCAAATTAAAAAAAAAAAAAAACTTTTATTTATTCATTTATTTGAAATGCAGAGTTAGAGAGAGAGAGAGCTATCTTCCATCAGCTGGTTCACTCCCCAGATGGCCACAGTGGCCAGAGCTGGGCCTATCAGAAGCCAGGAGCCAGGAGCTTCTCCCAGGTCTCCCATGTGGGTGCAGGGGCCCAAGTACTTGGGCCCTCTCCTACTGCTTTCCCAGACCGCAGCAGAGAGCTTGATAGGAAGAGGAGTAGCTGGGACATGAGTAAGCTATTATATGGGAGCTGGCACCAAAGGCAGATAGCCTACTACGCCATAGTGCCAGTCCCTCAATTTTTTATTAAATTGTAAAAAAGAAGGAAGGAAGAATCCACTAATTCCTATTAGGGGAATTCTGGGATCAGGAAACAATTGAAGGATATTCCCAATATATACAATCTGGTGATTAAAAAAATTTAAACTTTTTTGAAAAAAAAATCAAATTAAGATAATAATAATGATGGTAATATCCAATTAAAAGTTCATACATAAGTGCTATATGTTAAGAATCCATTACCACCACCTTCAAAGTTAACAGAAATATCAAAAATGTTAGCCACAGAGTTGGAACACCAAAACATAATTGCTGAGTCAAATGCTGAGTCAGCAATTTAAGACAACAGTTATTACACCCACTTCTCACATCAGAGTGCCGAGGTTTGATTCGGAGCTCTGACGCCTGCCTCCAGTTTCCTGCTAATACAGATCCTGGCAGTCAGCAGCGATGGCCCCAATAACGGGGTTCGCGCCACTCACATAGGAGATATGGATTGGGTTCCTACCTCTCAGCTTGGCCTGGCCTAGCTGTGGCCATTATGGGTATAGGAGGAGTGAATTAGCAAGTGAGTATATTCTCTCTCTCCCCTTGTCTATCTCCTTCTCAAACAGTTAATGCTTTTAATTACTATAGGAGGAAGAGAGTCCCTTGCCATGGTTCTCAGCCCTGCAAGAATCAATATTTGTTTTTAACTGTGTTATCATTTTTAATCAAGAGATAATTTAGATACCATAAAATCCACCTTTATAAAGTATACAGTCCCGTGGCTTCTAGTGTATTCACAATGCTGCACAACCATCACCACTCTCTAATTCCACTCCATCTTCATCACCCCAAATGGAAACCCATAGCCATTGCAGTCAATCCCGACACCCTCTTTCCCCCAGACCCTGGAGACCCCCTCACCTACTTTCCGACTCTATTGAAGCTTGTTTGTATAGTAATATTTTTAATGTCTCCCCTAGAACTGTGAAATGAAATCTTCAGCTCATATAACCTATCCACATAAACGTTAGCCAGCTTTATTATGTGCGTATGATCACTGTGCACACGCCACTTAACATGGTTTGCAGTCTTCCCATTCACCAGCGAGGGCTCCACAGTGTCATTTTCAATGACTGAAGGAATTCCATCAACTACACAGTGTATAATGCATCTAACTATTCCACAGAGTCAGAATTTAAATTTGAATGCCGATTTTTAGATAATCGGGTAACTGGGTTTAAACATTTATGTTTATATTTCAAAAACTGCTTTCATAAAGAAGCCACTGGCATGCCATCCGTTTTCAGTTGTCTACAGCTTTGAGAGCCTGGCCTGGGAGACTCTGTGCCTCTGAACACACCATGTATTTTAGAGTAATGCGAGACTAGTTCATTCTATCCTAAGGAATTTTATAGCCCTTTTGGTGGCAGTCCCTAAGGGATATACAATCCTCCAAGGTGCTTTGCAGAAATTCTATTTTAAAAGCTCCATACCTCTAATCCTCCACCTGCGGTGCCAGCACCCTGGGTTCTAGTCCCGGTTGGGGCACTGGATTCTGTCCTGTTTGCTCCTCTTCCAGTCCAACTCTCTGCTGTGGCCTGGGAAGGCAGTGGAGGATGGCCCAAGTGCTTGGGCCCTGCACCTGCATGGGAGACCAGGAGGAGGTGCCTGGCTCCTGGCTTGGATCCATGCAGCATGCCGGCCACATTGCGCTAGCCATTGCGGCCATTTTGGGGTGAACCAATGGAAAGGAAGACCTTTCTCTCTGTCTCTCTCTCTCTCACTGTCTAACTCTGCCTGTCAAAAAAAAAAAAAAAAAAGGGTCTATACCTGCTGTGTTTAAACATTACAGTCAATGCAGATTCAGGGGGAGAAGAATTGTTTCCTGGCATTGTTTGGTATGGAGTGATATTCTCTTACATCCAGCCTCATAGCCATAAAACTTTATCTCACAAAGTGTAATGTTAGCATCTCAGTCTGACTTGCTTCTGCTTTCTTGTATCAAATAATAAAATTAATAATAATAATAAAAAATAAGAAGTATTTTCTAGAAATGATGTTTGCACAGGCCCTAACTGCCTAGGAATTTGCATTTGTATAAAAAGGACTAAAGCCCAGTTTCACAATCAGCCAAGATCTCAGTCTTTTATTTTACTTTTATTATGGAAGCCAGGGCAGTCCTAATAAATCCTCCTTCCCATGCCCAGCAGACTTAAAAACCCATTTTTGAGCTCTACTGACTCCATTAGTCTTGAACTTTGGTATTAAATACCTATGGAGGAAAAGAGGAGGAGAAGAGATGACAAGAAGGGGAACAGTAAGAGGCACAGGGCCATGAGGGAAGGGAGACACACAATGCTCATTCCTTGAAGAACGAGGCAAAAGCCGACTGTACGAAGAATCTATCATGTCTCAAAGACCGCCTTGCCCAAGGCTTAGCATGGGATTCACAGAATGCGTACCATGCTTGTGTGCTATTTCCTAGACACTACCGTACATGAACCCCTCTGACTTCAGCTCTGTTTTAGGACTCCATGATTTAGTCTCTGTTTTAGTGGTTGCACGATAATAATTTTATGACAAAAGGTAAATGTCTTGTAAACTAATGGGAAACATACTGTTTGGGGCAGCTGATAAGGTCAGGATTTGTGGCTGCCACACAGAGGGTCTCTCTGACCTCAACGATGACATAACAAAACAGCAGTGTGCCACAAATGACTCATGATTTTCTCAGTTCTCTCAATTGACTCCTATTAATATATATGCACATCATAAGCACTCACCTTCACAGTCTGTCCAGCTTCAGGACCATCCTAGAAGCAGAAAGAAAAAAAAAAAAAACAACAGAGGTGAGAACAGAGAGAGATGGCACCTGCTGCTTATTCAGAAATATTGCCCATTAATAATTCAGATCCAATTTCATTGTGCGTTAATTTATAGTATCTCATGGGGACCATTCTCTTCAAATGCATGGGTCCAGACAGTTCTCCATTTCCGCCCAAGAATAAGTGAGAAGTTATGTATAAAAATCCTATAAATTATCCAGTGATCCAACCCCCTTGCTACTTTTCATGCTCTTTGCTCTTGGCTATGGTTTTAATTGCATTAAAGAGGGCTGAACATGTTTGGGGAGGTGAAATATCATACTTTTTGGTTATCTTTAAATCAGTTCTGGTTTAATTAATGACTGATTACTTTAGTTTCTACTCAGCAAGTCTGCAGTAGATGTAATTTATTATGTAAGAATACAGAGGAATTCATCTGGGCAGAGGCCTCTCTTAGTATTCTGAACTTGGCAAAAAAAACAGGAGCATTCACTGTAGTTGAGCCTCTTTCCCCTTCAGGTCTTTCTGAAGCCCAACAAATCTACTGGCTTAGCTGAAAATGAGCAAGCCTGCCTGGTCACCAGCCATGACACAAAGGAAACACAAGTGCTTAGACGGTGTAAGAGCAAAACATGCACTGTCTCTACAGTGAGAAAATGCAAAATGGAATTAGGACTCCACGGCTTTGGCCAGGTGTTTGTACCTCAATGAAACTGACTAATGAGGCAAGAAGGTAGACTGTGCTGTGGCAAGGGTTAAGCAGAACTATGGGCATCCATGGTTTTTCAACTTGGAGTCACAGCCCACTAGTATGTCATGTCACTGACTTAACAGCTGCAACTAGCCTTAAAAAACAGAATAATTCAGAACATAACAGAACAAGAAGTATCAGAAGGTCCAGAATGGGTAAACACTGTATTATGAAATTCTGGGTTCCTTTATCTACATGTATAGGAATAGGATACATGGTTGTGAAATAGATGTATATATTATGGTGAGTTACAGTAAAACAAACAGAAACTTTAACAACACTATATATATGAAAGAATTCTAAGAACTATGCACAAGTCAGTTCTTCCATTTATTGAATTAACTCTATTAAGTCATGTTAGTTAACCAACACTGGTCATTTCCTATAAATACAACTTATGTCTTCCATTTCATTAAACACTGATAGATATTTTCATCTATTTTCCTTCAGCTGGTCTTCCTGGAAACATAATTTCCAACATTTGTTTGACAAATATACTTGGAATTGAATAATCTGCCTTTAAGTAACTCAACAGTTTTGACATATAAATACACACAAACACACCAAGTATTTTGGGGAAAGTTCACATATTCTCAACACAGGCAAGACAGTACATAAGAAATAAAAAATTTGAGAGGTGGATTAGCATGTTGAGTCACAGCCTTTATAACCTGAAAACACTGGCTTTCTTTATTCTCTTTGAAGGTCTATGGGACAAAACTGGAGGAGAAGAAGGATGGTAAACATTCAGTTTAACTAAAGAGCTAAGTGCAGAGTCTATGCATCTTGGAATAATCTATTTATTTCCACAGGACAATTGCATAGTCATCAGATTTCAGAGCCAGAAAGGACATTATTTATGAACTGATACCCAGACCGTTCTATAGAGCCTCTGAAAGGGGTAATGACAAGCTCCTAATGACTCACTCAATTCCTAACTGATGATTCTCATGGACCTTCTCCTCCCAACCTGACCACTGTTGGTCCGACCTCTGCGTAAAGAGCTCCAGTGGCTGGGGGTCTGATTTCTTTACCAGGCCAAGCAAGTCATTCTGCAGGCAGACCTACCTCTGAGGATCACTGCTGCTTGAATTAAAAGTAGGGAAAAGAAAAGCCACGTGAGGGCGAGGCACAAACTGCACATCACTGCTCCCCTGGAACTACACAGGAGGGCTCGGTCCATGCACTGCTCAAAATGCTTTTACCACGGAATAAAAATGACCTGTCAAGCCCCAGTTCCAGTAAAAGATCTGGAGTGTCTTCATGTCCATTTAATCTCAAGTCCAACATCCCCACCTGCTTTATAAACAGCACTAAAGCATTACCTTGAGTGACATCTCAATAGTGCATTCTGGGGCTGAGGAACAGAAGGGCTGCTTTGGACTTGTCCACCTTTTCCTGCTACTACCTAAGACGCAGAAACCACAGCTTCCTTCCTGGGGCCAGGGCAGGAGTAAAGAGCTCAATGCTAGGATTTGAAAAGGGAGAAAAGTCATTTCTGAGTAATATGTGCACTCACCTGAATGGAAAAGGTGAGCGAGGTCCCTTGGAAATGCTTTTCCACCACTGTCCCAACTCTCTGAGTTGCCTGGAACAAATCAGCCACTTCATCAGGTCGCAGGTCCCGGAAGCGCTCCACTGGCCGCAGTGGGCACACAAGGACATCTACAGAAGATCTGTTAAGGCATACTCTGAACCATACAGCTGAGTCCCCTTGGCCCAAGGCCCAAACACTCAGAGACAAACACCTGCCAACCATTGTAACCAAAGAGCTAAAAGAGAGCTGAGAAACACGGATAGTTATGTTTTAATAGAGAAGCTGTGCCATGCAAAAGAATTCCTTTTTTTAGAAAACTTTTATTTAATAAATATAAATTTCAAAAGTACAACTTTTGGATTACAGTGGTTTTCCCCCCGTCACTACCCTCCACCCACAAACCATCTCATCTCCTACTCCCTCTCCCATCCCTTCTTTATTAAGATTCATTTTTAATTAACTTTATATACAGAAGATCAACTCTATATTAAGTAAAGGTTTCAACAGATTGTACCCACACAGACACACAAAGTATAAAGTACTGTTTGAAGACTAGTTATACCATTAATTCTCATAGTACAGCACATTAAGGACAGAGGTCCTACATAGGGAGCAAGTGCACAGTGACTGCCGTTGTTGATTTAACAACTGACCCTCTTATTTATGATGTCAATAATCACCCAAGGCTCTTGTCATGAGCTGCCAAGGCTATGGAAGCCTCTTGAGTTTGCCAACTCCAATCTTATTTATTTTTTATTTTTTTTTATTTATTTTTATTTATTTATTTATTTTTTTTTTTTTTGGACAGGCAGAGTGGATAGAGTCAGAGAGAGAGAGAAAAGTCTTCCTTTGCCGTTGGTTCACCCTCAAATGGCCGCTGCGGCTTGCGCGCTGCGGCTGGCCACCGCGCTGATCCGATGGCAGGAGCCAGGTGCTTTTCCTGGTCTCCCATGGGGTGCAGGGCCCAAGTACTTGGGCCATCCTCCACTGCACTCCCTGGCCACAGCAGAGAGCTGGCCTGGAAATGGGGCAACCGGGACAGAATCCGGCGCCCTGACCGGAACTAGAACCCAGTGTGCCGGCGCCGCAAGGTGGAGGATTAGCCTAGTGAGCCGCAGTGCCGGCCACTCCAATCTTATTTAGACAAGGCCATGGTCAAAGTGGGAGTTCTTTCCTCCCTTCAGAGAAAGGTATCTCCTTCTTTGATGGCCTGTTCTTTCCACTGGGATCTCAATCAGAGATTGTTTCATTTAGGTCATTTTTCGCCAGAGTGTCTCAGGCATGGAAAGTCAAGGATTCCTTTTAAGACAATGGGATGTTAGCATATAGACAGACTCAAGTGCTTACTGAGATAATTGTCCCAGGAGGCAAGATCTCTTCTGCACCATTACTGTCTAAGTCCTCTTCTCCAGCTCTGTCCCCTCCAGCAGCCAAATGTACTAGCTTGGGAAAGCAACTGGAGTAATCCGTTGGCTTCTCTAGGTATAGCACCACGATTAAAATCTTAACCTTATTTTTTTTTTTCAGAGTAACAAGAGAAATTTGGAATGCATACAGCATAGTAGTTGTTTATTTTTACAAGGAGTGTAGTCATTCTGAGAATGTTTGGAAAACCTCATCTATAATTAAGAGATGTGCCATGTGATTAAGCAATTTATGACAAGGGTTCCCCAGACTCCTTACACAGAATCCAAGAAGACATTGGAGGTAAATCATTAATGAAAAGGGTTGCTTGCTTATACAAAGCCACATCAATGCCTTCTACAAGTTAACATAGGCAACATATTTATGGTGTGGATTTGAGTAAACATAAAGATTTTGAAGAAAAGAATGTAACTTTGAACCCTTATTCCTAGCAAATGAGAATTCACTATTAAATCATCTTAAGCATTTCAGCCCCTTTTGTATTTGAACCTATAAGGTAGGTGTATACACATATAGGCTTCCAAACATGTGTGTATCTGTGTGTGTACATATATTATACATTCAACATTACGTATCAGACACCCACAGAAGAAAAAAACACAGTGTTAGACTTACTTCTGTTTCTTTTTTCTTGTTGTTTTTAGAAAGCATACTTTTGCCTGGAGCTAAGCATCAAAAGGGCAGCATAAAAGCCCAATCCTGAGATTGCTAGTCTCACCAGAATACCAAGCACTTTAGTCCCTTGTGCCACTGGTGGAACTCAGGGCCCAGGGAAAAGCACCGTGCCCAGGGGAAGTGCTGGGTGGGTCCAATTTCCCTAAGAGAGGGGGCCAAGTAAAGAGGCCAAGTAAAGGGGCAAAGTAATTTTGCTCATCATCAGGAAACTCACATCTATGGCAAACTCAGAACAGGGGCATTGTTTAATCTGAGTCTATTTTTTCAAGAGAGTGGAAGGGAGGCCTTCACCCACAGGGCATCAGATACTTAAAAAGATAATTATCCTTCCTTGGCTGGGTTGCTTTATTATCATGGGTCAATGAACCGTTTAGAAATGAGGGATTTCCTTTTATTTCCTTTTAGCAGATGGCCAGCCTCCACACCCTCCTGAGTTACTTTCCTTTGATCAAAAGGCCGCTTCCCCATCTTCCTCCTCCTACTTTAATTTACACCCTCCCTTAGGCCCTGACTTCACCAAGTCTCAGCAAGACGACAATCATAGAGGCTTCCAACAACATCCTGACCTGCTGCGCTAGCTCTGCCTAAACACAGCAACTACGTGGAGAAGAGCATTTTACCTCAACACCCACTTCCTGAGAAAGCCAGCAGAATGAATCTGACCGCCTCTGAATTCAGTGTAAATTTCCTCGCTTCAATGACATCCAAGAGTTGTTTTGTGATGATGTTGTTTATTCAGTGCTATAAAACCTTGTTTTTGGGTTTTGCTTTGCCTGATGCTAAGGACTGGTTTGATCTAATATTCAACAAGTCAAAATGCTTAGGAAATGAAACGAAAATGACTGAATTGACCAGATGCTTTGTCCTGTGTACTCCCAGCCCAGGGACACAGTACCATACGCATTTATTACTTTTAATTACCATGTATAACAGTAATTCAACATGTCTTTAAAAAGTTGAACAGGCCTAATATATTCTCACTTAGGGGAATGTTTTTAGCAGCCTATTTGTGCAACAACGTCCAAATACTATATATTCCCTGGAACCAAGCGTTTTGTTAAGAAGTCATCTTATGTGTGTATTACACACGCATTGCTGAGCAAGTGATAACGAACAACACTGTGGGTAAGTATTTGGCAAAGAAGTTAAAATGTCACTGGTGATGCCCACATCTCATATTCGAGGGCCTGGGTTTGAGTTCTGGCTCTGCTTACCATTCTAGCTTCTGGCTCACATACACTGTAGGAGTCAGAAACTGATGGCTTGGGGAACTGGGTCCCTACCACCCACGTGGGAAATCTAGATAGGAGTTTGAGGCTCTTGGCTTCAGCATGGCCCAGCCTTGGATGATACAGGCATTTGGGCAGTAAAGCAGCAGATACAAGATCTCTGTCTGTCTCTGTCTCCCCGCCTTATAAATAAAATGAAAAATAAGAAAGAAGGACTTTTAGGGATGCTTACTTGGCATATGTTGGTTTGAGTGATCACTATGTTTGTTTGACTGCCACCTAGAAGATGGGCAAAGAAGCATCTTACCCTAGAAGTGACTGCAAGGGTGGACTCCACAGGGCTCCACCAGGAGATGCACAGATCTTGAATCCCACAGGGTTGGCTTCTGGATTCCCCGGTGCTCTGTGAATGGTTCAGTTGGCCAGTAGCACATTCACCACTGAACGTGTTCCTTGTGCCAGAGGATTAACCAACTCCCCTCAGTCTCTTTAAAATCAAAGCAGAAAAGATCCTACCTCACCACATGCTACATACATCCTGGCTCTTGCCTACCTACCTCCTCTTCCCCATCACCCTTTGCATAATACACATCTGAGTCATCTGACATATTCGCCTTCTTTTGATTCCTTAAATACACTAAACTCCAACTGCACGTGGGGCCTTTGGCCTGGGTATATTCTCTGTCTAGAATTCAATCCCCATTGGTTGCTTGTTTCTGATCATTCAATTCCTATTCAAATTGCCCTCCCTGAGAGAACCTCCACTTTGACTATGAGCTTGTCTGAACAAGATAAGAGTCGGAGAACTCAAGGGGCTTCCATAGCCTTGGAAACTCATGACTGGTGCATAGGGAGATTACTGATGCCATAGACAGGAGTGTCAATTGGTAAAGTCAACAACAGGAGTCACGGTGCACTTACTCCTCATGTAGGATCTCTGTCCTTAATGTGCTGTACATTGAGGCTTAATGCTATAACGAGTACTCAAACAGTATATTTCACTTTGTGTTTCTATGGGGGTGCAAACGGTTGAAATCTTTACTTAATGTATACTAAACTGATCTTCTGTAAAAAAAAAAAAAAAAGAAAAGAAAAGAAATTATCAATTCCCAACTTGACTCTCACTGGGATTAAACATGACAATAGGTCTGATCTGATTTCATATCATTAAAAAAATCATCTATTATTTTTCACTTTATGTTTCTGTGTGGGAGCAAACTGTTGAAATCCTTACTTAATGTATACTAAGCTGATCTTCTGTATATTAAGATAATCGAAAATGAATCTTGATGTGAATGGAAGGGGAGAGGGAGTGGGAAAGGGGAGGGTTGTGGGTGGGAGGGACGGTATGGGGGAAGCCATTGTAATCCATAAGTCGTACTTTGGAAATTTATATTCATTAAATAAAAGATTAAAAAAAGATAGATTTCCCTACTATTTCTGAAATAAAAAGAGTTTGAAATAAAAAAAAAATTGCCCTCCCTGGAAGCTGCATTCTAGGGGCAGCAATTTAAATTACCACCTAATGACTCTTACATCACTCTGTTTTAGTCCTTTCCACAGTCATTGTCACCAGCTCCAAGTGTTCTTGGTTGGCTCCTACCTACCAAAATGAGACTGTAAATCCTCTAGTGAAAGACTTTGTATTATTTACCACTGTTCCACTGCTGCTTAGAGGACCAGAGGCACTTGTGTCCTGCTGGAATGAGTAAATAAAGGATAAACCAGACACTTCAATCAGCCCCCACTGGGTACCAAGACTCTGACAGAATAGCAAGAGTAATACCGTAATTCCCAGTTATCTACAGAAGACTGGGAAAACCTGCAGAGCTGCATCCTTAATATTGGGCACAGTAAGTACTAATACTGGATGTGAGCTCAAGCAAGGTAAACTTATTTTTATATACACTAATTTTCACATAAACTAAAAGGAAAAACAATGAGGGTAGTATTTCATTTTAAGCAAATTTTATAACTAAAAAGAAGTGGTTTCTAGATTATTCAGACTCTCAAACTTCATGTAAGTGCTGCTTTATTACTGAGATAAAGAAATGTAGTTTTTTTTTATTCATTCAATGAACATCCAGCACCAGTTAAATGTGGACACTACTGAACTCTAGGAATAGCAAAGGAGTTTAACAATTTCTTCCTGTCCTTTCTTCCTTTCTAGGAAAGAGAACTGGAACTGCAGTTTTCAGCAAAATCAGAAGTAAGTATGTAAGAACAGAGAAGTGTAGAAAAACAGTAGAAACCTAGGGACAGAAGGCTCCAGTTTAACAATGGACAGCTTTTGAGTAGAATGGATTATCCTATGGTTACTTGGAAACAGAAACAAGTTTCTGAAGGACTTCAAGCCGTCCAGAACATTCTTCCAAACAGATGGTAAACATTTTTGGTTTTATGGGTCATATGACTAAGCCATCATAGAAAATACAAAAATGAATGAGTTCAGCAATATTCCATTAAACCTTCATTTACAAAAAGGGGAGGCAGGCCAGATTTGAACGAGGTAACTAAGGAAAACTTAAAATATTTGAGGGTCTTTCTTTCTTTTCCTAAGTTGAGGACAAGAAAGTTACATTAATTAGTTTGTTGAACAAAAACTTTGTCATCTTTTAAATGTTTGCTTTTTTAAGAAAAATGCTTGAGCCAGGGAGCCCATTTTAATGAACCTGAGTAGAAGTTCAGGGCTTTGTAAGTCTGAATCACAACCACTCCAAAGCACGTGACACTGAGGCTGCCCAGAGAACACAACTCAAAGAGTCTCTGCCATGTTGAATTGCAAAATACAAAGCCTGGGATCTGTAGACACAGAAGAGAACTAAGAAAAGGACCATTCCCAAATTCATTGGAGAATTACAGCAATTTTATAAAATAAGTGCATTAGCCTGAGGGGGAGGACATATTGCCTGAAGATGGAAGGTATGATTTGTTACATGTTGTTCCTAGAGAAAAAATTCAAGGAAAACAAATTAATTTTGAAGAACAGCAGATAGTTCTTATAATTATGCTGCCACTGTTTATAGACCAATTGTTCTAAGATAAACAATGGATGCAGTAGAATATGATTTGGAGACTCTCAGGCCTTGGCAATGGGTAAATCCCACATTATATGATGCTATAATGGCTTATTTTGAGTTCTGCCTCTTGGCATTAATGCCTGTGTTGAGATTTCTTAGCCAACACATTGATGACCATGAAAAAACTGTATGTGCTCAGTTCAATTTAATTCATGTTTATCCAGTGCTCAACATGTGTGGAAACTTGTGAAAGGGGCAATGAGAAGGAATCTGGTCCATTCCTATATCCAGTGTAGACAGATCCACTAAGAAATAACATTTTTAAAAGAAGGGCAATTGTTACAATTTAGGTTGGATATTTTAAAGACAAGTAGGTTTCTCACAGTAGAGGAAAAATCAAAGAAAACTTAGAGCAAATGAAATGCAAAATGAATTTTAAAAATGGAGGAGAAATTCTATCACTTGATTGGACTGGCAAACTACTCACTGAACCATCACACAACTAGAGCTTCCTCTCAGTCTCAGGTTTGTGATGGAATTGAGGAAGCCAAGACGGATAGGACACACTAGCTGACCTTCAAGAGTTTAAACTCCAGTGTCCCAACCTGTCACACAGTGTAAACAGATCATTACAACACAGACAGGCAAGAGCTATAGACAGAAATCATTACAAAATGTTGTGGAAGTACAGAGGAGGCTTTATCTAAAACTGCCTCAAGGTGCTAAACTTTTCCATGTTGTATCTTATTTCATTTTTCCAAAATTAGAATCATTTCTCCAAATTTGAGCCAAAGTCTGTCCTTGAAAATGGTCTACCAACTTAAAATTAGCTACTAAGAATGATGTAAATCATCCCTCTTTTAGTCAAAATCAGTTTTGTTTATACAAAGTACTCATTTACTTAATCTTTATAAATAAAATATGATTTTAATTTCCACTTTGCAGATTAAGAAATTAAAGCTTATAGAAAACAAGTTGCCAAGATGGTACATCCAAAATGACATTAAAAAGTAGAATTCAACCTAGGCCTGCCTAATTCTAAAGTTCATGTTATTAATAATGCTCTGATTGAGTGCTTTTTTATAGCTTTCATGACTCAGTCTCTTGTTAAAGTGCACCATGCACTTTCAGAGCTCCTCTGTTCACGGAAGACAATCACGATTTTCATTAAATATGAAGCTATTGTGCAAAACTGCTAACAATCTAAGATAGACTCAGCTTTGGATGAACAAAGGATGGTGGAATGAAGCCTCTGTTTGGGTAGTGAATCTGCCCTCATCGACAGTGAGACCAGTTAAATCAGAGGATCAAGAAAGAGAACTATCTGGCTCTGCTGGTTGAATGAGAGAAAGGAAGCAGAACCTGCCTTTTGTCTATTTTCTATCCTTCACTTTGGCTTGCTTCAAGCTGACCTGGCTCCCCTCAATGGAAAGACAGAGGAAGACTGAAATAGTGCAGTATCAATGGGTTAGGTTGTGAGACACACTGAGTCCCTTTGCTAGCTGTATATTCTAGTGATGAGAATCACTGACTTTCTCACATCGTTTGTATCATGGAAGACTACCAAAGACATAATAATGTCTCTTTTTTGGCTCTTCTTTTGTAGCTCAGCACTGACCATCTCCGTCCTTCTGGGCATAAAAACTTCAGGTGTTTTTGTCACATTAAAGCACTGTGACAATATGGCTAGCCCTATGTGGAGCTCTTACTGATACACAGCTAACTCAGAATAAGTACAAGAAAAGAAACCGAATGGAATCTTTCTACTACTTATGTGCCTAAAGTTGCAGTGGTTATTTGCAAATATAACCATAGGACTCCTCATCCCACATGCCCTGTTGCAATATGACTTTGCCCCTCTAACAAGAACTGGTGTCTATGCCCCTCCCATACTGCTACCTGGACTATAAAAACAACTGCAAAGTCCCAGAGAAGTCAAAACCAAAGTTAGACACTGCAAAAGTGAGAATCAGCCCAATGACATCAAGTTTTCACGATGCTGCTACATTTTTATTCAAAATCAATTTGCTAAGCTCAAAATGGGCTCATCAAGGCTAAAAACTGATGATTTTAAAAATAATTTTAAAAGCATTTCCATGACAAATACGAACTATTAGAATACAGAGTCATGACAGAGAAATGGAAATGTACGGATTCAGATGATTAATTAAAATGACAGCAGAATATTATTCTGAGTTGCTCAGACTTGCCCCATTTTTCTATATTTGATCTATTCTAGGAATTCAGAATATAAAAGTTACCAAAACAAATTAAATCATCAAAATATCATTGATTTTGATGAGGCTAATTAGTACATGTATATATGAATATGAAGTAAGGCGGTAGCAAATAATACACAGAATTAGTCATTTTTCTGAGCTAATATAAAGGAGTCTGCATTTCTCCTGCAGATTTGTGTGTGGCTTAATGACAAGCACAGAATTTTACAGCTTGCATTGCAGACTTGTGCAGATCTTCGGTAACTCATTATTTGCTCTAACAAGTACATGTATTCCTAGTCCTTGCAAATGCTTAACATAATACTTAATGTCATTTCAAAAAACAACAGACTAGATTGTGAGCTACTTTTTAGGAGAAGATTCAATTTAGTGGATTTAAATAACACGGTTACAGAACTTTGAATGAAAGTACATGACATCTCAGAAAGTAATCTGCTCTTCACAGTGTAGATACTTTGGTAAATCTCATATTACAACGGTAGAACTATTACCTCAAATAATTAAGAAGTACAGTTCTTGAGAATTACCATACCAATTTAGGCCACACCTTTCATCACTAGATATTAACATCCCAATTTCAGTAACACAGTGAAGGGTCCATGGGATATTCATCAACCACAGCATAAACACAATTTTAAGCAAATTTGAGTTCCAGAGTATGACAACCTCAAGAACGGGGTAACTAAGATAATGGTAGTTCTCTGCTCTCAGTAGGATCTCAAGGCAAGCATTTCACAGATAGCTACTATCTCATGTCTCCTCCTAGGGAATGCTTTGAGCTAAAGATACAGTGAGTCCTTGGGTCTAGGAGGAACACAAGCCACTTAACCTTCTCCAGGTATTGTGCCCTAAGCTACCTGCAACTCTTCTGCACTGGTCCAGATGCTCGAATGTGAGAATCAAATTCATACAGACAAGCAAACAGGGGGCTTTCAAAGAAAGGAACGTTATAGGGAAGCCTGCAGCCTGGAAGCATTCTGGTTCAAAGACTTTGGTTGGAATCACATATTTTCCTGTGAATTTTTCAAGGAAAAGGAATCCTAGGTTACTCATATATTAGCATGATATTTTGGGAGGATATGCTTACCTAAATATATATGCTTACCTAAATTAAATATGCAGGTAAGAAGTAAATAATATAAAAGTTTATTTTTAAAAGAGTTTATATATAAAGCTTACTGTAAAACTGAGTTGTATTGGGGCTGATGCCATAGTGTAGCAGGTAAAATCGTTGCCTGCAATGCCAGTATCCCATATGGGTGCCAGTTCCAGTCCCTGCTGTTCTACTTCCAACCCAGCTCTCTGCTATGTTCTGGGAAAGCAGCAGAAGATGGCCCAAGTCCTTGGGTCCCTGCACTCATGTGGGAGATCTGGAAGCAGCTTCTGGCTCCTGGCTTTGGATCAGCCCAGCTTCAGCTGTTGCAGTCATTTGGGGAGTGAACCAGTGGATAGAAGACCTCTCTCTCCCTCTTTCCCTTCCCCCCAACTCTGCATCTGCTGCTCTGTAACTCTGCCTTTCAAATAAATAAATAAATCTTTAAAAAAGAGTTGTGTAAAGCTGACACCATTGTCACACATCTAGTTCTTACCAAGTTTCTTGAGTGCATCATTTCTCTTATATTTCATTTACTACTGTGTGGTTTTGTTAGTGCACAAGGAACAATAAGCTACACCACGTGCACAAATGTATATACGCACACACACACACACACCATATAGTCTAGGTGTGTAGTAGGCTCTACCACTTAGGTTTGTGTAAGCGTACACTATGATTTTCACAAAACAACAAAATTGCCTAATACATCTCAGATCATATCCGCATCTTTAAGCAATGCATGACCAAAGAATGGTTGTTTGCCACCTAGTAGGTCCTAGAGATGTTCAGCAACACTTGGAGACATATGATATCATTTCCTGGTTTTCCAGATACAGAGCTGAGACCAAACGTGGTCACAACACTGTTAAGTGAAAGTCCTGGCAGGGCCATGTGGTATAGATGCTCAAGCTATTTCAATACTTCCCAAGGTTATAAAAATCTCCATACATCTCCAGCAGTCTACTAGAGTCCTTTAGGAGAATCCTGGTTCCATGAGATATTATTAGATGCTATTTGGAAAAAAAATTACTATATGATCAACATAAATTAAGAAACACTGGAAGAAATGAAGTAAAAAATAAGTTTCTTTACTGCAGCATGCACCAGTATATTTAATGGGCAAATATGCACTCCAAGTTCTCAAAAAGAAGAGAGACTATGCAGCATTTCTCAACTTTGCTTTTTTATGCAACAAGTATTACTATTTTGTGAACAATGCATAGTACAAATGCTCCAAGAATGTCATTGGCAAGTCCTGAGTATCACTTCTCAGTATGTGGAGATACCTGAAGTTGCCTGCTTTTTAAGCAAGAAATGTTACTAAACATCCTGCTAATCATAAAGACACATTTTATTTATTTCTATTTACTTAAATATGCTGAGAAATTTGGCATTAAAACACATGATGTGTGATACAGCAGTCATTAGTGATTTTGCCAGTATGTGTGATTGCCACATCTGGGCACAGGAAAGATTACACCTTCTAGATCTTTCTGGCTGGGTAAAGTTCAAGGAATTCCAAGCAAGGAGTTGTAAGCACATTTAGCATATGTCACTTCCAGACTGGAGCCTATCACAGCCACTATGAGACCTTAAAATTTGCCCTCCTTCTCCAAGACAACCAGGCAGCTTTCAACAATAGAGGCTTCCCTGAGAGTTGGGACCCTGCATTACAGGTCAGCAGTGAATTGTACTCATGACAGTCACAGTGTACAGAGCAAGTTTGTTATCCAACAAATTCTTCCTCTTCTACAACTTTTTAAGCTTTTATCTCTTTTGCTAACCCTAACCAGCTTGTAGTAGTTACTTAGTGGTTTGCATTGAAGACAGTTCTAAGGCCCTGATTGGCATCATGAGAGAAGACTGAAGAAATTTATGAGTTTTGGCTACCATGAGGGAGGAAAGAATATTAGCATGCATGTCAAGTCTCTGTCATTTTTCAATTAGAAAGCAATAAAAACATTTTCTCAAGGACTCCCTCTCTCCCTTTCCTAATGATAAAGAAGTCTTGTCTGGGTCTTGCAATGTCTCTGGGTAACCATCATGAAAATCTATTATCATTGTTATTGTCCTAGAGATAGACAGAAGTGTCTGGGATTTAGCTAATGCTGGTTAGGAGAGTTCTGAAAAGGAAAATTAACTGTCACTCAAAAGTGTCTGTCTATGATGATGTAAACAAGGGAATGGGAACACACCAATATGAAAATGTGATAAAAATGCTCAGAGGAGTTAAGAGTTGGAGGAGTGCTGCAAGAAAGAAATAAAGTGCGCTCAGCAAGTGAAACAAATATTTAAGAATCATCCCAATGAGGGATTGTTTTAAATTACAGTTATGCTCCAGTATCAGAATCATTCCCAAAACTCTTCGAAAGGCTTTTTAGACTAACACAGATCAGAAAGTAGTGCTAAAAATCCACAGTTCACTGGAGACCTTCTAGAAAACCACATGCAACATAAATAATTTAATAGTACAAAACAAGGTACACACTTTGATTCCATCAGTAAATGAACGGGGACAAAATGACCTGAGTGTCCATTTTCACAGGGTGGCCACAGTGAAATACAGAGTCCAAACTCCCACACAGAATGATTTTTTTTTGGCCAAGTTCTTTATCAGATCCTGAAAACCTGGGATTACTATTTAAGTGTTGCTCTAGCTACACAAGAGTACATAAAAATTCCTGTTTCCATCAGACCTTCAGGATAGTTGACCAAGCCAATGAAGCCAAAGAGGCATCCTAATTCAGATTATCATGTGAGAGCAAAGACCATCCAGACAGTAAACATGGAGAGAGAAAAACAAGATGGGAGGGAGACAGAAAGGGGCCGGGATGAGAAGGGGGAAGTATATCCAGCAGATAAACCATTCTGAAAACATAAAACTCACTCCTGTATAGACAGGCTCTACTAGCCCTCCTGGTGCCACACACAGACCTAAATGTTGGGAGGTCTTCAAAAAACATTTGGTGAAAGGAAAAATACATGAAGCCTTTGCATCGCTTTGTCTAGCAAACAACCCTTCCTCCTCCCTCCCTTCTTCCTTTGATTGTTTTAAGAGGCAGAGGGAGAAATGCACACAAGTACATGTACATACACAGATCTCTCATCTGCTGGTTCATTCCCAAAATCCTACAACAGCTGGAGTCAGGAGAGGCTAAAGCCAGGAGCCAAGAACTCAATTCAGACCTCCCACATGAATGGCAGAGACCCAACCTTGTGCTTGCTTCGGCAGCACATATACTAAAATTGCAAGCGACCCAACCACTTGAGCCATCACCACCACCTTCTACGGTGCACGTTAGCAAAAAGCTGGGATTTTCAGGAGTGGCATTGAGACTGAAATCCAAGCATTCAGTTATGGAGTGTGTCCCATGCAGCACATCATTACCAGGTCAAACACATGCTCTGGAAACAACTATTTCTCAAGAGTTGTTTGTTCTAAAGTTTCCAGCAATGTTGGTTTCTTAAGATACTAGTGAACCAGTCTAGACTCATATTGCTTCAACAAATATCATTAAGGAAATTTTAATACTAACAATAATAAATAAAAATTTAAAACCTGAGTCCTGAATTCTTAATCTAAAATGGACCCAACTAAAGCATAGGAAATAATAAACCCAAATGTCCTTCATGCATCAAAGGCCCTGCATGCCTTTTAAATGAAAAACTTGTGGACCATAAACTCATAGGAGCTTGAAAAGCCATGAGGGTAACATTGTTCTATGCTTTTTATTAATGATGAAGAAACCTCTTTTTTGACAAATATTAAATTCTTTAAATCAAAAAACTAAAAGAAAGCCTTATTATGCTAATTCGACATCATCACAGAATCCGAATCAACGCCTACCCTCTAAATAAAATTCAGTTCTCTATGAGCTGGCAACCTGAAATAAATCATATTAGAATTTATCATAGTGAGATGCATTCGGCAAGTATTAAATGAATGAACTTTTGAATAAGTGATGGACGGATGATCATAAAGCCAACCTCTAGAGGAAAGGATATATCCAAGATACTTTGAAGAACTTTGCATGGTTTTCAAGGATTCATTCATAACATTTATTAATTAGCCTAGTGCCTGACAGGTACTATGGAGAACACTGAGGATACAGCACATCCAGGAGGTCCAGGTGTCAATCGCAGTGAATGAGTAGGAAAGGACTGGAGTAACTACTGTGAAAGGGACAAGGGCTGAGGGGAGAAAGCAGACAGCCCATGATGCAAGGGGAACAATAATCCAAGCCAAACCTGCTCAGCTACAGCACCCAGGAAGAGGGCAGGCCCTCCACAGCCTTGGATCAGCATCTGGATTTGTTTTTTTATTTTCATGAAGAAGCCAACAAATGGTTTTGGGAAGCAGGGGATGGAGGCTTGTGATAGAGTCTGAGTTCTCTTTTTAAAGGATCCTCTCGATTCAGTGTGGGAAAATGACTGAACAAAGCAAGGATGAAGGCTGAACACCACTAGGGGCATCTTTACAGAGACTAGAAGGGAGACAGAAACCAGGCTGGGACTGTGGTAGAGGCTGATATGCAGAGAGCTTGAAATGTATTTGTTAGGTAGGAGCTATAACACTTACTGAGGTTGGGAAAGTTGGGGAGCGGGCATGGAAGATGTATAATGGGTTCTGTCTTGAGTTATTGAACAGAGAATTATTGATTTAAGAGCTAAGGTGGCAAGATTGGTGGTGGATTACGTCATGCACCATTCAGACATTCTCCTGAAATGTGCAGATTTCCTAACCAGAAATAGCCAAATCAGAATTTCCTAACCTGGGTCTACAGCTGGGCTCCAGGGCTTCTTTCAATTTGCTGAAATTTTTTGCAAAGGTGGGGTGCCAGTGCACACGAGCCATGTTTTCCTGCAGTCTATAGCATACAAAAAATTCTCAAGAGAGGCAGGCATTTGGCTCCATGGTTAAGATTCCACTTCCTGTGTAAGAGTACCTGGGTTCACGTTCCAACTCTGATCTCAATTTCATCTTCCTTCTGGTGTATGCTTTAGGCTCAAGAACCTGGGTCCCTGCCACCCACACGCCAGGCCTGAACCGAACTCCTGGCTTCTGACATCAACCTGGCCCAGCTCTGAATGCGGGCATTCGGGAACTGAACCAGCAAATGGGATATCCTTCTGTCACAGTCATCATCACCTGCCCTCCCTTCCCCCTTCACTTCCTCCTCCTTCACAAGCTGCTTCTTGCTCTGTCTCTCAATAATAAAATACAAAAATAACTTTTTTTTTATTTTAAAATTTCTTAAGTAGTCTCCTGACCCCAACAAGACAAGGTTCACGGATTTAAATTAGTCAAATGATGTGAAAATTTCTCCTACAGAATGATTAACAATAGGATCTGATTTTTGTTCATTTTGACTAAGAAGCTAGTAGACTCATTCCTAAAGGGTTACAATGAAGTTCATACTGTGTCTGAGCAGTGTGCTGTAATTCACAAAGATGAGGCCTCCATAAGACACAGAAGATTTTGTTTTAATGGCATAATGCTAAAGTTATTATAATCTGATTCAGCAGTGAACAATTTAAGACATGTCTCTTCCAACAAAAGACAGCTGGACACATAAATATGATTGTGTGATCTATTCAAAATTACAGAATGGACTAAATTATTTACAACAATAAAATATTCAGAAAATTCTACCAGGAAAGAAAAAAAAACAAAAAAAACAAATATTGCAAACTCTCCGTATGTTTCCCAAACAGGAAGCAAAGGACTTTTTAATGTCACTGTGGTAGCTTTCAGAACAGAATAAGTTAATCAGGCAGCCTCTAAAAAGAAAGCTGCTATTCACTAACAACACACATTCAGCAATGAACTACATTGCTAGAGTGTCAAGAAAGCAGAGTTTTTCAAGCTGGTGATTTGTATGCAAATATAGCTCAGCACAAAGCCAGTCAAAGGGAAAAAAATTGTTCCTTCCATCGGCTTACAGTTTGCTAAGAAAGCCAACTGCCAATGACAGAGACGCTGTAACATCTTTAGAAGTAGTAGCGGAGCTACATTCACAAATCCAGGGTTTCAAACAAGAAACTCCTCCTTCAAAGCTATACCCTCTTCCTCAGATTTCTTTGCCTTGTGCCCTCTTCCTCAAGTTGGGTTAATATCTGTACTGACTTCATTGGAATGTTAGGAGGACTTTATTTTTCAACATAACAGCATATTTTACATCAAACTGAAAGAATCAACATTTGTGAAAAACTAAAGAGTCAACTGAACGAAGTACTTAAAGATACCCCTCCATCTAGCATAACCCTCTAAGTGACCATCAAGGAAAACAACAAAAGAAGGTCACTAACCTCAGTTATTGTTTAATCACCCACTTGCCTCAGATTCCTCCTCTGATCTCTGCATTTCCCTTTCCCATGCTAATCTGAGCATTAGGGACAGCAAAGGGCAGGAATTATCTTACTATCATTTCCTCCTCCACTCCAGTTCTAACTGTGGGGATTCTTCAAAACATAACTGTTAATAATAAAAATAACCTGAAATGCAAAAACAAACAATGAAAAATATTTTGAATATTTATGTGTAGGGAGCTGGTATTTAGTCTCTGGCTCTTGACTCCAGCTTCCTGCTAATGCAGGTGCTGAAATGCAGTGGTGAGGGCTCAAGTAATTGGGTTTTTTCACCCACTAAGGAGACCCGAAATGAATTCCTTACTCCCAGCTTTGGTTACATCCAACCCCCAGGCATGGCAAGCATTTGAGAAGTGAAATAGCAGATGGGAGCTCATTCTCTCTTGTCTGCCTATCCCTCTGCTTCCCAAATAAATAAAATGAGAATTTAAAGTCTAAATGTATTCAGGAGCTGCAAACATTGACATTTTTCAAGCTATGTTCCAACAGCACAGAACATATGATTTGCCTACTGTTTAAATTAATAGATCCAGGGGCCACTGTTGCAGCACAGCAGGTTAAACTACTGTCTTTGAGACCAGCATCCCACAGGGGAGTGCCAGCTTCAAGTCCCAGCTACTCTGTTTCCAATCCAGCATCTTACTGATGTTCCTGTGAAAGTCCAGAAGATGGCTCAAGTAATTTGGCCCCTACAACCCAGGTGGAAGACCTAGATGGAGTTCCTGCCTCCTGGCTTCAGCCTGGCTCAGATCCAGCTGTTGCAGTTATTGGGGAGTGAATCAAAGAATGGAAGGTGTCTCTGCCTCTCTCTGTGTGTATGTGTGTGTGTCACTCTTTCAAATAAATAAATATTAATAAATTAGGAGGTCGAATAATCCAGAAAGACTGACAAACATGCCAACTTAAACACAAGATTTTCCTGCACCTGAATTTTATTTTGTATATAAATACAAGAAACTACTTAAGTATACCTAAGGAAAGAGAAATCTGTGGAAATGAAACAGATGTTCTAGAAATTCCACAACAGTTTTACCTTTATATATTTGCATTCTTCCTGAAAGATCTTAAAACTTACTCCCATTTCTTTGTATGCTCTGATATAAAAACTCTATCAGCCAAACAATAGTCTTTTGGCTTGGTGAAGTAGGCATCACACCATGTCTGCCACTATGACTTCTAAAAAAAGTGGAAATCATTTGTATCACTCCAACTGTTGTTAAAATAAATATCACAAATTCTGCAATGCTGACAAAATGCTCCCCCATGAGACGGCAACCTCAAATGCCGTGCCACAGAGTAGAGAAATTCAGTCCATTCATGTTTCCATTTGGAAAAAAAGACACAAGGGTTCTCATTGAAAAGTTAGCATTACTCAGAATCTCATTCAGCTCCATTTAGTTTGTGAAGAAATGTGAGAGAGAGAGAGAGAGAGAGACAGAGACAGTTCAAATTAATTCGTTTATATTTAACTTCTGGCAACACTCTTTATTTGCATAGCTCCGACATGCATAAATCACAGTCACCATAGCGTACTTAAATAATACCAGTTCTCCCAATCACATACTTCTAATTTCAGTTATCATGAGAATTAATTGAGTCATCATGAAAGTACAAACTCCACTCTTAGCTCTTCAGTCCACAGATCACTATATGTATCACAGATGTGCATGAAGATCAGTGGCCAATCATGTCCCTCCTATCAGTGACTGGTCACTGTGCATGTGGTACTCAGGCATAGCCAGCAGAGCACTGATCTCCCAGCAATAAACCTACATGAGCTTTCACCAAAATGGACAATCACAGAGGGAAATGGCTCACAAGTATGAGATTACAACAACAAGAACTCCAAAAGAGCAACCGTTAAATTTGAAATCAAACATAAATGAGGTTCTAGAAGAAACACCTAACTACAGAAATGTTGACTATGCTGCTGTCCAACGGAGTCTAGATGCACCATCAGAGGACATCAGTGAAAGCAAACTATTGTTGTAAAGGAAATGGATGTTGATGATGAAGAACAGAAAAGTGGAGCAGAGCAAGAAAGGACAGGGAAAAAAAAGCCACCCTTTTTTCAACATTCTATTTCACAACATTGAAAACACAAAGGATAGCATGTTGAAAGGTGATTGAACTTCGGAAGGATTAAGATCATTAGCCAAGGCAGTCCGCACAATCAGTTGTAGGAGGATAAAAAGAAAGGAGTACTGCTTTAATTGCTCTTCATAAGTATTTTCCAAAGCAATACAGCACTTTACTTCTTACGGTTTCTAATGTTTTAATTACAGTACCATAAAAAGTATCACTATTTGTTTCCATTGTGTATACTATTAAAACAGAAAGTAGGAGTGTTGTTAATGTGTGCCTAAGCATTTTAAAGGTCATATAACAACTATAATTTTTCCCATTGATTATCAAGTTCAGTTTGCCTGATTTCAGTTTGCATGGACACTGGGTAGCTCCATTTTATCATACAAGATGAAGATTCTCTTGGAGTCTAATTAAATAAAAAGACTGAGTGGGACAAATAGGATGCATGACTAATGGGCCATACATTTAAAACCTGTACCAAGAATTAGTATCCTATTCAATATGCTTTTCAGTAATGGGAGGAAAAACCGAGCTAAAGAAAACTAAGGACTACAAATGTCTTCGAAAGGATCTATTTGCCCAGTACTCTGTCCAGGAAGGGTGCATGTCATGTCACATGCTCCTGAGTTCTCCTAATATACTGTCTGGCAAAAAAAAAAAAAAAAGTCATCATTCTATTTTTCCCCCAAAAAACTTAGTTGAGAACTGCAGATTCCAAGGCTCCTTGCCCACATTTGTATCAGTAAGCTTCGGTGTGAAGCATTCAGGTTTTCTACCCAATGTATTACCTACATCACAGTAGAACTGGAGGAAGATCACACAGTGGGTAACAACAACACAGCACACACATCCTGTATTCCATATGGATGATGAACAGCAAGCAACATTCCCTCCACAACCCTTGTTTTGAGACAGTAAGGGAATGAAATATCTTCCCCCTCTCAGTGCTCTATTTTAGGCTCTTTCTATGTACATCACTTGTCACAGGTTCAACAGCTCTCTAAAAACACAAGCTCTTTCTCACTCATTCTGAGATTCCAAAAACTAGCATACAGAGCCACAGTTAGGTCTCAATTCAGATGTCATCTCTCTTTTTTGTAAATTTTTTTAAAGATGTATTTATTTATTTGAAAGGCAGAGTTAGAGCAGCAGAAGCAGAGAGAGAGAAAGAGAGAGGCCTTCCAACCACTGGTTTACTCCCCAGATGGCTGTAACAGCCTTGGAGCTGTGCCAGTCCAAAGCCAGGAGCTTCTTCTGGGTCCCCTCGTAACTGCAGGGGCCCAAGGAATTGGGCCATTTTCTACTGCTTTCCCAGACCACAGCTGAGATCTGGATGGGAAGTGGAACAGTTGGGACTGGCACTAGCATCCATATTGGATGCCAGCACGGCATCTACACTATAGCCCCAGACCCTCAGATGTCATCTCTTAAAAGACCTGTCCACCCCATTTAGAGTGAGCCTTCTATTCCTTCTCACATGTTTGTATCCTTCACAGTACATATAAAATTCTATAACTGCTCATTTGTGCTTACTTGTTTTCTTTCTAGAGTATAAAGTGAAATAAAAGACAGAATATCTAATAATTCTTAACTACATCCTAGTACCTAGATATGGGATATGGTACCATTGTCACCAAGCAGTTGCTGAACACCGAATGAGTGAGTGGATGGTTGCATGGACAGGTGAATGGTCTGAATACACGTCTGTTCAAGTGAATGGCCATGTGGTTGTTAATGTGAATCACTGATTACCAAATGAATCAAGCTACAACATGTTCTTATTCTAATACCTAGAAAGTAGAAAAACACTGATGTTTTTCTAGGCAGTATTTCATACCCACAAACACAACATTCTTTGGGTTGCCTTCCTTTTCCTAAGTTTTGCCCTCAGAAAAGACTAAAAGGCCCCCTCAGAAAGGGTGGGAGCCCAGTCCAGCCTAACATGTGCTCAGCTGCAAGATGGTGGGATTTGTCTTTGCAGTGACATGTGTGCAAACAGCTTGGGAATTCTGGGTTAGGATCATTTCCAGATGATTCAACAGAGAAAGGCTGTTTCTACAGAATGCATTTCATCTCAGTCTGTGAATCTAATTCTGATACTGTAGTTTCTCATTCTCATCTTGTTGGCACAGTCACTCATAGAGATTTCTACCAGCTTGAGGTGCCACCAGGGCCAGCCCATAGCACATCCACCAGAGGGATCCAAAAGGTTAAGAAAATGAAGAAACAAAAGCCAAGTTTTAAGTCGCAGTAATGTGGAAATCCCTCAACACGTTAGCAAAGATGTACAGCAAAAAGGAATATATGAACATGGATGAATGGGGGAAACAGTGCACATGTATTTTTACTAACTCCTAATTCAAAGTTTGCATCTCCTTAAGTCACAAATACAAACAATACCACAATAGTAACAGCAGTATCAATGATTTTTGTCACAGTATTAATTACGGGTTTTTTAAAAAGTATTCAAAATGATAACTTTACAGTTACTGCAGTATTGAAATAACATTTACTTCATAGTTACTTATTACTATTACTATGACAAAACTATAGTAGTCATTATATCTGCCACTAGTTCTTGTTATTTAACGTATAAAGAACTGAATAAGTCACTATATCACAAATTCACTCTAAAATTGTGATAGCTGGTACTCAATAAATCAACTTCTTATATTTTTCTGTGTACTTAATTGTTGGGGCGGCTGTTTGGCACATGAGTTAAGACGCTGCACAGGATGTTCCCATGCTGCATTGGAGCACATGTTTACAGTCTTCAAATTCCTAATCCCCTGCCAATGCACATTCTAGGTGATGGCCTAAGAAGCTGGGTCCATGCCCCCTGCAAGGGAGGTGAAGCCTGGCCCAGCCTCACCTGCTATGAGTCTCTAGTGAATGAACCAAGAGAGGGAATCAATCAATCTCTCATTCTCTCTCTCTCTGCCTTTAAAATAAATACAAATAAAAAATTTAACACAAAATATGATTAGGTACACAGGTGAACAGGCTTCGCCAATTGCCAAAAGGGTTTATCTAGAAGAAAGATTAAGAATTCTTGCTTTAGACTTAAGTTTGCCAGGGACCTTTAAAATGAAAGACAAGTCTGTCACTCCCTAAAGCTGCTGATCAATTTCATGACTATAAGAGTGGAATATCCAGACACTGTGCTTTCCTACACAATTTAATTTGAAGCAGATAGCACCACCATGAATGCATATATCTGAAAATAAATATTCTTTAAATCTCTGTTGTCTAATGGAATTTTCTGCAATGACAGAAATATTTCATATTTAAGCTCCCCAATACAGCAACTACTAGTTGTGTTGGAAACATGGCAACACCATTTGAGCAACTGAATTTAAAGTTTTGCTTAATTTTAATTGATTTATAGCTAAACACTCACATGTAGCTAACCTATTAGATAGCCTACCTCAGAGCTAACCTACTATTCAAACTCAAATGAGAAACAAGTTAAATAACACCGAACAAAAGCAAAAAGATAAATCCAGACAATTGTGCAGTCTACAGGACAACTGATCTGTTTAAAAATATGATTCAGTGGCATATCAATAATAAATTAAAAGATAACTAAAATAAATAAGAACAAAACACAATGTGTGGCTCTTATTTGGATCCTGGTCCAAATTGAAACAATTCGCTCAACCTAATGAGAGAATTATACCTGTATTATGAAATAGCCAACATTTGCAAGACATATTGATGTATTAGAGCTGAGATAAAACTATTTTTAATAACTGCCTTAAAATATTTAGCAAAACAATAAGACTACAGATGAAGCAAGTATGGGAAAATCTGGCTAACAATTGAATCTGGGGGAAGGTAAACAGGTACCCCTTATATTAATTTTTGCTACTTTGAGTACACTTGAAACACCTAAAAATTCATTCTAAATGTAACAGTGCAACAGATACAATGATTGGCACATAGGATTTACTCATTAATTAGCAACTATCAACATCATGTTTCTCATTCATGACCTTAGCATCAAAACTAAGGACAATTAATAAAAAGTGCAAAGAGACAACACTAGACTCAATGTTAAGAACAGGCTTTTTAACAGGCAAAGTTCCATGAAGATGAAGTTATACTGTCTCTTGAGGAAGTAGTCAACAGAATATTCATAATAAAAATAAGAACAATGGTTTATGTTGAGTGAGCACTGAAATGGGGCAGATGTGATTCTAGGCACTTGCCACATCGTCCTTCATTTGATCTTCATGACAACATCCTAAGGAGGGTGCTCCTACCATTCCCGCTGAAGTTGTGCCAGCACAGACTCATCAGTTGGGGAGCATGTTGCACATCAGTGTCAAGGTAAATGGCTTTGCTAGTGGCCCTGCACTATTCCTGACAACCCTGGACTCCTCTGAGTCAATGAGAATGCCACTGAAATGAACTGTGCAGGTTGGCCAGCTGGCTGGCTCACCTACAGTCAATGAATGAGAGCAATTCTTGCTTTCACTGTGAAAGGCATTTAAGCATCACCTTTCCCTTCCGTGTTGGAGACTGAATCATCACAGGAATGTAAGTATCTATATGCAAGGGAATGGCATGGTCATGAAAACACTACTTTTCAACTACTTCACTTATCTATTTGCAAATTTTCTATAAATTAGAGGGAATCATCTTTCCCAAGCTGCCATTTGACCAAGAAATGTTCATAGTATACCTTGGTCAACATGGTTCAAGATATAAATCCATATTACAAAAACTAAAGTTGGCATAAAGGCTGTCATCATATATTATATCATTTGGAAAGAAATACTGGTGACCTTATCCAGCGTGACTGTTATAATAGTAATAAAATTGAATCTTGGAAGATTACACTTCTGGTCAAAGTAGTAAAATGTGACCTTATTCTATTCAACACTGACATTTATTATATTAATTCATATGTAAAAAACTGCATTAAAATGACATTAAGATTCTGGTTAGAAATGGAAATGTTCAAGAACTTCAGAAATAGAATTTAACTTTACCAGTCATTCACAGAACTCAGCTTGTTTGATGCAAATCAAAGTAAATTTCCTTTGTCAATCTCTGGTGCAGTTCTAATATTATTATTATTACCATCCATTCATAAAGGAGGCAATTTTTTTCCCAAAGCCTCTTCAAACACTGTATAAACATTAACTCACTTTCCTCTTGCTCTGGAGGAAAAGGGAATACATAAGTAATGAACACACAAAACTGACTCAGATGATCAATCCATCTACTGGTGGGAGGAAACTCCCCAAGCCAACAAAATTGTGCTGATCACTGAGTACACACAAGGCACTGCACTCACAGGAGGATGAATACCAAGGCCCAGGGCTGAGGAAGTAATGTCTGCCAGCCAGCTGCATTTCACAGAATGGCCACCATTTGAAGAGAAGCCATCATTTTAGATATCTTTTCAGTGAAATATCTTGTTTGTTGGTTGGTTGGGTATTTTGTTGTTGGCTTTTGTTTATAGAGTGATGTAGCTTTTAAGGATACTCCCTCCCTTCAAGGTAAGCTCTGCAGACTTTGCTTTCGGGAGTTAGCCACGGAATAACACAATAAAAGAAGGGCAAGGTTCAGCCACATTTCAATCAGTAGCCTAACGCCCAAGGCTTGCCATGGTAGATCTCAACTCCCCTTGTAACCTTGGTTGTCACTGTTTTCACTAACGCTCTTAGGTTCCCATCAAAATTGACCGTCTGGTGTGTATTTCCTCATATATCATAAACACTGTTTCCTACTCTGAATGTTTTCTACTTTATACCATGAGTTTAGGCAAGGTGTTGCTGTGACAACAAGCAGCCGCCAAATTTCAGAATCTTCTTGCCTGCCAACTGTGCACTGTGGGTCAGCAGATCAGCTCTACCCCCTTCTATTATTCAGGCATCTGGGCAGAGGCAGCAGCCCCAAGCTCACTGATAGAAGCATGCCAGCTGGGGAAGAACACTCTGCAGAGTCTTGCACCAGAAGTTAGGGACTTCATCCAAAGTGGCACAACTCATAGCCCTAACTAGTCACGTGGTTCCACCAAATCATAACAAGTATACTTCTGCATAGTGCCTGGAAGAAGGAGGAACTGAAGATACCTGGACAACGCCACCAATGACTACCTGTTACCACAGATCCTAAACCTTAGAATTCTTCCCCACCTAACTTACATTCATTCCACCTTCTAATAAAAAACACCCTTGGTCCTTTTTGCTAAAAGGAAACTGTTCATGGTTAATAAACAGAGCACGTTATTCTCCTTCTTGAGTTCCTTATGCCTCTGTGAGAACAGCACCTCCGTCGGGATTCTGTGTTTCCCACAATGCCTTGCTATACAGATTTTGCTTGAATGATTGAACAAGGCTGTCTGCATAATGAGAGTTTCATCTCTGAAGACTTCAAATACCCTGGAGGCCAGTAATAGTTGATAAGTAATAAACCTTCTTTATTTTTCTTCTTATTTATATCATAAAGATACTTAAAGCAACATTAAAATGATCATAAAGATAAGATAAAAATGAGCCCATAAACCCACTACCCTAAACCAACAAAAGTTGTCATTTATTTCCCTTCAAGTCCTATTCAAAGAGCATCCATTTCCTTTATGCAGCTATATTCAGGTGGCACACAAACAGGGAAAGCTCTAAAGAGAAGACAAGTAGATAGCCAGCCAACAACCTTTTTGGCCTTGCCCAAGGCAAAGCCACTTCAAGTTAGAACTTAAGATTAATATTTATTCTCCACCATATTATTAGAGTGATTCAAAACTTTCAGGCTGTTTGATGTAGTCATCATCATTTGGAAACATCAGTGGCCTCATCACCACCACTTCCATAATTTGGTCCAGCTTTCAAGGAAACTGCCTCTACTGAATGGAATATGGTTTTCAATGCATGAAGAAAAAAAGGTAACATGCTAAATTATAGAGAACATCACTGGGATGAATAAAACTATCAATGCCCCTTGTCATGGGTCATCAGTGTAATATCACTAACAAAACCTAACAACATGGACATTTATTATTATTACTATTATTATTATTGTTGTTGCTATCCTGTTCCATGTAACTCACTCAATTATTATTTTATCATTTGCTTTTCCTGTTTATGTTACCTAAGGTGAATTCTCTCTGGAACAAGATTGAATATGCATACATAACATACTTTTTTTTTTATCTATCCTTACTAGCAAACAGGGACCCAGAGTCTCACAGAGTTGATAAACCCTCCAGATGGTCAAAGAACCCATTCAGCTTACTAAAGATAAAGTCAGCCTTAAAGTCTGCAGAGATAGTTCTGTACTAAATATATATATATTCAAATACATTGCAATCTTACTCAATTCTGAAATAATGATTTATTGTCTATCTTATATTTTAATAGCTGATAGAGAGGATTCCAAGATGGCTGAATAGCGAAAGATGAGCTGCTTTTGACCAAGGGAAAATAGCTTAAGAAAAGCAGAGGATAGCAGTTGGAGAGAAATTTGTAATGGAAACTACAAAAAGAAAACAGACCTGTGGAGCAGCGTGGAAAGTACAGACAAGCAGCAGCAAATGGAGGCAGCACACAGCCAGGGGCTGGAGTAGATGCCAGGACCTGAGACCAAGGTGAGAGTAGACTACGGCAGCCTGTGCCACTGGTGGTAACTGCCTGAGGGACTACCCTGTGGACCACACTGACTTTGAGTCCAGCTTGAAGCCCTAGCAGGGGGCAGGGTGCCCTCTATATACAGTTAAAGGAATGCATGTTTCTTTCTCCCCTATTCCTCCACAAATGAATCCTGCAACCAGAATGAAGAAAGTACCATCTTGACACCAGTAGACTGGGAGGGTTAACAAAGGACTGGGCACCCAAATAGGACTGTGAGATGCCCATATCTTCTCAATGTTATCACAGGCTCTGAGGCTCAAACTTCCAAGGCGGGGCACCTACTGGCAGCTAGCACTGACAATGTCTCTGCTCTTTCCATGAATGAGGCAGGGTCATAGGGCTGTGGTAGCCTAGTGTGCTTTGACTGTGGTAATTCTGTGACTGTACAATAGGCTGCAGAGTGTAGCTGGGTCTCTGGGCAATCAAAGTATCTGGTGTCAGAGGCTCAAAGGTCCTTGACGACCTGCAGTGGGTCACTACAGAAGGTTCCTTGCTCACACTGAGGATGACAAAGATCCTGTGTGCAGTTTATGTGGCAGCACAGGTGAGTGTTGCAACCCCTGTGGACTAATCTCAGAAATTGTTCACCTTGGAAGACAGGAGGTGAGGTTGTGATTACACCGTAGCCGTAATCATATCCTCTTCCCTGATGGTAGAGATCTACCACACCCAAATTGGGTGTCACCCTGGATTCCTGTCCCACCTTTGAGCACGGACCAGAGTTCCCTGCCCCACCAACACATACCTCTGGGTGTTCATTGAAGGAGCACACACTAAACTAAGCCACTGAGGCATAGTTCAAAAATAAAACTCAGCAGAGGATAAAACCAAAAAATATTTCTACAAATACCTGAAAAGAAATATAAGAAGCAAAAACAAGGTGAAATCCCCCCCATAGAACATGACACTACTTCAATATTAGAATGTGAAGACAGGCTGGCGCCATGGCTCAATAGGCTAATCCTCCGCCTAGCGGTGCCAGCACACTGGGTTCTAGTCCCGGTCAGGGCGCCGGATTCTGTCCCGGTTGCCCCTCTTCCAATCCAGCTCTCTGCTGTGGCCTGGGACTGCAGTGGAGGATGGCCCAAGTGCTTGGGCCCTACACCCCATGAGAGACCAGGAGAAGCACCTGGCTCCTGCCTTCGGATCTGTGCAATGTGCCGGCCGCAGCGCGCCAGCCGTGGCAGCCATTGGAGGATGAACCAACGGCAAAGGAAGACCTTTCTCTCTGTTTCTCTCTCTCTCACTGTCCACTCTGCCTAAAAAAAAAAAAAAAAAAAAAAAAAAGAATGTGAAGAGAAAAACATTAATGAAATTCCTGAAATGCAATTCAAAAGAATCATCACAGCATTACTCAAAATCAATGAGAAGCAAATCCATGAGTTAAAGAAAACCATACAAAACAAAGAAGAAAAATCAAAATGAAATATTAGAAATGAAGAATTCAAAAATACAGTGGAAAGCCTTAACAGCAGACTTGGTGAGGCAGAAGAAAGAACATACAATCTAGAGACATGAAAAAAGACAAAGAAATTAGAAAAATTAAAAAAACAGTGTTCCGGGCTGGTGTGTGGCATAGTGGGTAAAGCCGCTGCCTGCATCCCATATGGGTGCGGTTCGATTCCCAGCTGCATCTTTTCTGATCCAGCTTTCTGCTATGGCCTGGGAAAGCAGTAGAAGATAGCCCAAGTCCTTGGGCCCCTGCACTTTTGTGGGAGACCCAGAAGAAGCTCCTGTCTTCTGGCTTCAGATTGGCACAGTTCCAGCCATTGCAGCCAACTGGGGTGTGAACTAACAGATGGACGACACCTCTCTCTCTCTCTCTGCCTCTCCTTCTCTATGTAACTCTGACTTTCAAGTAAATAAATAAATCTTAAAAAGCAACAATAAAAAACAGTGTTTAACATTTATGGGATGCTATCAAATGAACCAACATATGGGTCATAGGAATGTCTGAAGGTGTGGAAATAAATAATGGATTAGAAGCCCTATTCAGTGAAATCCTAACAGAAAAAATTTACTAATTTGTAGAAAGAGAAATCCAAAGAACACCTTTATAGACATGAACAGAAAAGATCATATTGATGACATATTGTAGTCAAATTTTCAACAGTAAAACATACAGAAGATTCCAAAATATGCATTAAAAATGCCAGAATACCTTCAGAGGATCTCTAATTAGACTCACAGCTAATTTCTCATCAAAAACCTTGCAGGACAAGAGAATGAAGAGACAGTACAATCCTTAAAGGAAAAACAATGTCAATCCAGAATACTGTACCCAGCAAAGCTCTGATTTATGAATAAATGTGAAATAAAGACCTTTCCATAATGAACATAAATTAAAAATAAACTGTTACCAATCTTTCAGCTTTACAAATGATGCTATGGAAGGTGCTAGACACAGAAACACAGAAAGAGAAACATCATTGTGGAATAACGAAAAAGCAGAAAATCTCCTAGTAAAAGTACAAAGGAAATCCAAAGCAAGCAACAGGAATATTTATGGAAAAATGGCAGTGCCATGTCATTACTTATTAATAGTAACTTTAAATGTAAAGGGCCTAAATTATCCAATTAAAAGATACAGACCAGCTGAATGAATTAAAAAATAAGACCCATCTATTTGCTGCCTATAAGAAACACACTTTGCCAAAAAAGATACACGCAGACTGAAAGCGAAAAGATAGAAAAATATATTTCATGCTAATAGAAAGCAAAAATGAGCAGATGTATCCAGGTTCATATCAGACAAAATAGATTTTAACATAAAAACTGTTAAAAGATTCAAAGGGCCGGCGCTGTGGTCAATAGGCTAATCCTCCACCTTGCGGCGCCAGCACACTGGGTTCTAGTCCTGGTCGGGGCGCTAGATTCTGTCCCGGTTGTCCCTCTTCCAGGCCAGCTCTCTGCTGTGGCCCAGGAAGGCAGTGGAGGATGGCCCAAGTCCTTGGGCCCTGCACCCACATGGGAGAACAGGAGAAGCACCTGGCTCCTGGCTTTGGATCAGTGCAGTGCACTGGCTGCAGTGCACCAGCCGCAGCAGCCATTGGAGGGTGAACCAATGGCAAAATGAAGACCTTTCTTTCTGTCTCTCTCTCTCTCACTGTCCACTCTGCCTGTCAAAAAAAGAAAAAAAAAAGATTCAAAGAAGTGCATTATATAATAATTAAGGAATGAATTCAACAGGAAGATGTGATTATAATAAATGCATAGGCATCCAATGCCAGGGCACCTAATTATTTAAAAGAAGTTTTAATGGAGTTAAAAGGAGACATAATCTCTAATACAATACTAATGGGGGACATCAACACCTAAATTTCATCAAGAGACACAACAACTAGACAAAAATCAACAAACAGCAGAGTTAATCTATATAAGACCAATATTGAATGAGTAATAAAGACCTTCTCAATAAACAAAAGCCCAGGACTGGATGGCTTCACTCCTGAATTCAACCAGACTTTTCAAGAATTAATTAAAATTATTCTCAAACTATTCAAAACAAATGAAAGCGAGCAAATCCTCCCAAAATCTTTCTATGAGGCCAGCATCACATTAACTCCTAAACCAGTGAAAGATACAACAAAGAAACAGAACTACTAATAACAACTGATGAAAATAGATATAAAAAAATTCTCAGCAAAATACTAGCTACTTGAACTCAACAACATATTAGAAATGTCATTCACTCAGACCAAGTGGGATTTCTCCCTGGTATGCATAGATGATTCAACACTCACAAATTAGTAAATCTGATACATCCCATTAACAAGATGAAGATCAAAAACATATGGTTATCTTAATAGATGCAGAGAAAGCATTTGATAAAATACAGTATCCTTTCATGATGAAACCTTAAGCAAATTAAAACATTCTTCAACACAATCAAGTCAATTTATGACAAACTCACAGCTAGCATCTTATTGAATGGAGAAAAGTTGGAAGTATTCCCACTATAATCTGGAACCAGAGAAAGATGCCCACTCTCAGCCTCTCAGCATTGGTATTCAATATTGTCCTAAAAGTTTGAGCTAGAGCCATTAAGCAAGAAAAAGAAACCAAAGGGATACAAATCATAAAGGGGGAAGTCAAACTATCCCTATTTGCAGATGACATGATTCTATATATTGGGGAACTACAAGACTCCACTAAGAAACTATTGGAACTCATAAAAGAGTTTTAATAAAGAGGCAGGATATAAACTAAATAAACAAAAAAATAGAGCAGCCTTTGTACACACAGACAATACCATGGCTGATAAAGAACTTCTAAGATCAATCCCATTCACAATAACTACAAAAAATAATACTTTAGAATAAATTTAACCAAGGATATCAGAGATCTCTACAACAAAAATTAAAAACATTAAAGAAAGAAATCGGAGACATAAAAATTAAAAAAATCGTCCAGGTTCACAGATTAGAAGAATCAATATCATCAAAATATCCTTACTATAAAAAGCAATTTATAGGTTCAATGTAATCCCAATCAAAATACTAATGACATTCTTCTCAGATCTAGAACAATGCTAAAATTCATAAGGACACAAAAGAGATCCCAAATAGCTAAAGCAATATTATATAACAAAAACAAAGCTAGAAGCATCAACAATATCACATTTTAAGTCATACTACAGGGCAGTTATAATCAAAATAGCTTGGTACTGGCTATAATACAGACTGATAGACCAGTGGAAAAGAATAGACACTCCAGAAATCAACCCACACATCTACAAATTATCTTTGAAAAGGAGCAAAAAAAATCAATCCTTGGAACAAGGACATTCTCTTCAACAAATGTTGCTGGTAAAACTGCATCTCCACATGCAGAAGTATGAAGCAAGTCCCCTACCTTATACCATCTTGTACAAAAATCCACTAAAATGAATCAAAGACCTAAATCTATGATCCAATATGATCAAATTACTGCAGAACATTGGGTAAACTCTGCAAGACATTGGCATATGCAAAGAATTCTTGGAAAAGACCCCAGAAGCACAGGTAATCAAAGCCAAACTTGACAAATTTACATCAAGCCGAGAAGCTTCAGCACTGCAAAGAAAACACTTAGCAGAGTGAAGAGATAACTGACAGAATGGGAGAAAATATTTGCCAACAATGAAATTGATAAAGGATTAACACCCAGAATTTATAAAGAGCTCAAGAAACTCAACAACAAAACAATCCAGTCAAAAAATCAGCAAAGGACTTAAACAGGCATTTTCCAAAAGATGAAATTCAAATGGCCAACAGGCACTTGAGCAAATGCTCAGGATCACTAGCCATTGGGGAAATGCAAATCAAAACCACAATGAGGTTTTCACCTCAATTCAGTTTAGGATGGCTCTCAAACAGAAATCAACAAATGACAAACGCTGACAAGGATTTGGGGAAAAAGTATCCTGGTCCACTATTGGTGGGAATGTAAACTGGTGCAGCCACTGTGGAAGACAATATGGAGATACCTCAGAAAACTGAATATAGACCTACCATAAAATCCAGACATCCCACTCCTGTGAATTTACCCAAACCCAAAGAAATTAGCATATGAAAGAGTTATCTGTACCCCCATGTTCACTGCAGCACAACAACTGCAATGGAATGATATGAAATCAACCCAGATGTCCATCACTGTTGATTGGATAAAGAAATTATAGTATATGCACACTATGGAGTACTACTCAGCTGTAACAAAGAATGAAATCCTGTTGTTTGCAATAAGATGGATGCAACTAGAAATGATTATACTTAATTAAATAAGGCAGTCCCAAACATACAGATATCCTATGTTTTCTCTGATCTGAAGTAACAAAGAGTGCCTGAAATATAAAGTATTGGAGTAAAACGACATTTTGAGATTTGATGATTATTTATAGTCCTTATCTCTTCCTTTGAGGAACAGTGTTTTGTTTTTTATTTCTTCATACTATTTTTGAACTCTTTGTCTTCGTGCAGGGTTAACTATTTGATCATAAAGTAAACTAAAAATTGATCTTTGGAGAAATTAAGAGTGGGAATGTGTGAGGGAAGAGGAGCAAGGATTGGGGCTTGGTTGGGAGGGAGGGTAGGTGGCAAAGTGTCACTATGTTTTTAAATCTATATATATGAAGTACGTGAAACTAGTGAACTTAAATAAAACTAAAAAAAAATTCTTCAACACCAGCTCCTTCAAACTCACTCGGTAGGATGTAACAGGTATTAAATCACTGCTTATAAGAAGCTGAATTTACGGAAGTCTTCATTCCTTTGTTTTCTCTCACTCATTTTCTGGCACCTACAGCATGGAATTTGGAAAAAAACGGCCATGTGAATAGGTGCCATCAATCTGAATTTCCTAGAGGAAATTCTATATATGGATCATGATACTTCACTGGAAGTATAGTAGTGATGGAAGTGCCCTTCACCATTATACTTAGTGAAATAAGCCAGTCCCAAAAAAGACAAATGCCATATGTTTTCCCTGATCTGTGGTACCTAGTAGAGTACAAAAAATGTAACACATAATTATTTGCATTGCAATCTGCATAGAATTATTTCTGTATAAACTTTTGAGTAGAAATGGGTTAAAATTTAAATTAACTTAATTATTATCGTGCAATTCCATAGAAAATATTTAGATGTTACTCTGTCATTAGTTCTGTTTCACTGAAAGAAATTATGAATGACTGACAAAAAACCTCTATGTGGTGAAATGACCATTTTCCCACTCAATTATCATTTCCCACTCAATTATCATATGTCAACTGAACTAGGGTCTTTTTGCTTTTTACTTGCTAAACTTCTTATTTGGTGAATTATTAAGCCTTTTTACTTGCAATGTAAATTTAAAATATATTATCTCAAGAACTAAAAAAAAAAAGAAAGAAAGGTAGAAGGATATAGGGTAGGAGGAATGGAGGGAGGGAAGAAGATATTATTAGGTTCTTAGACTTGTATCTACAAATTATACTATATTTGTTAAAAATTAATTAAAATAAAAATAAAAATTGGAAAAATAGTGAATAGATTATTAGATTTTCAAAGTCTAATATTTTAAAATTTTATGTGTATCAACCACTGCCACAAGAACACATATTTTATATTCTTACATTTGTGAAAGGGTTTATTATTTTATGTGTCATAGTTATTGATCTGAATGAAATCTTTCTTACCTGATTCAAAAGAATATAGTAGGAATAAAATGTGACTACTTATGAATGTTAACCACTGTTATAATTCATACAAAATCTGCCAAGCCTACTAAATTATGAATAATGTTATACATTTTTCTAACGGTCTGATCATACCTACCTCAAATATAAACATTTGTCAAAATAAGAACACTTAAATAATATTCTCAGAGGCGACTGTAGACCCTTGCTAGTGTGTTTCTCTTCAATTTTAATACTGTCTCAATATTCATGAAATACTTGATAGTTCAATAGTTTTTTTTTTTTTCACGAGTTGTGCTTTCATTAAGGCACAAAATATCAAACACCTGGAATGCTGCTCAAACTATTCTTAAGGGAGGAATTTTGGTGACAAATGAAAGGATACATTTTTAAGCTGAAAAACTTGCTTGCTGCTGATAAAGAATTTATAGTAGAATGTTCCAATAGAGCAGGAGACTGTGGTATGAAAACAAAGTTTAATATTCATTGGGAAACAGCTACCATAGTGAGAAGCAAAGATCATGTAACTAAAGCTGCAAAATAAAACTTCTAATGAAAAATTAGACACACACAGTGTCTATAGTGCTGGTTATCTAGTGCTATACAACATAATGCCCCTAAATCAGGTACTAAAACAAGAGTCATATCTTGCCTGTCCCATGGGTTTTATGGACCAGGAATTTGGGGGCATCTCAGATAAGAGGTTCTGCCTTTGGATCTCATGGTTTGCGATCAAACAGGAGAGTAGGATCATCTTGAAAGCCTCCTAAAGAAACGTCTAGAATGTGAGCTGGTAAGCCTTAAACAACTAGAGGCATTTCACTTTAGCTACACAGGGCAACCCCATGTCTTTAGTCCAGTCATGATGGATACAGCATGGCAATACACATTTGTATGGATTGACAGAGAAAATTAAGCCAAGTCAAAATCTCTAAGATCTTTGGCTTAACACTCACCAAACCTCCCTTTTGCCACATACTATAGGTTAAGACATTTAGAAGATCCTCCCAGATTGGACATGGAAGGAGAGAATACTTAACCTCTTGATGAATGAGTAGCCTTAACACACTGTAAAAAGAACATGTAGGACAGGACATGTTATGACATTGCCAAATGTTTGAAAAATCCAATCTGCCATGATTAGCCATATGGGTCACTTTCATTCAGAAAACTAATTAGCAGTATGATCTGCAAGGGAAGAATAATAGCGACACTCCACTGTCTAGGCTGAAAAACTGGGAAGAGTAGCCATTTGTTAACACTCTACAACCTGACCAGAGACTCAATTGTCAAAAATTAATTTGACTAGAACTAACATAGACAGTATAAAGTTGTAAGCTTTAAGTATAAATGTTCAACTGTGTTCTAAAAAGTCTGACATTCTGAAGAGCTATAAAGAGGTCAAGGTGGCAGGACTCTGAACACCCTTTGACTTCACGTGAGCAGCTTCATTTTTTGTCTGTTTTATATACTGAGATTTGGCATATGACCATGTTTGACCAAAGACTCTACCCTTAAAAAAAGAACAAAATAAAGTTTAAAAAATCAGCATCTGAGATGATTTCTAATGCCCAAACCTCCACAAGGTGATCAGTGAGACTCTCTGGAGAGCTCAGATAACCAGGGCCTAGTTCATCACTAATAGTTAGAGTATAAAGTCGCATTGAATATATACTTGCAAGTTGTCTCATTTTTCAACCTGTTGCTCTAAGAGGAATATTTTAATAACAGCAAACACCAAAGATAAGCCTAACAAATGTTTGGATACTGGGTTCAGTATTCTTCAAATGGAAAAATGGTAGTGGAAAACAGTGTCTCAGTCCAATGGAAGATCTTAGAATCAAATACACTACACTGCAAACAGTAGCTCTGCCATTTCTAAGCGTAGGAGAGACAGTATCTTTGATTTAGTATTTATCCTTGCAGAATCAGGTATCTCCACATTTGAGGTAGATTGTATAAGTTCACAGATTTGTACAGTGACAGAGTCACAGTCCATGATGCTTTAATTTGTTCAGTAAATATTTGTAGGAAACTAAATATATGCCAGGACCAGTGTGGTAGGAAAACCAAGTAGTGAGCAAAATAAAAACCAAACCAATGAGATTTGCAACTGTCAATACTTGGAAAGATAACACAAGGAAACTCGGCTGCTGAAGTTAGGGACTGCAAAATTGGGGGCGATTTCTAACACCTCATTTCCTGCTTCATAGACTTCCCTTTCTTCCTAGCACAACTCAATCACATAATAAGTAGGGGTCAAACAATCAGAATTCATTTGTTTGTGAATCTCCCCTGCCCTCCTGTAATGTTCTCTCTCTCCCTCTCTCCCTCCCTCTCTCTTTCTCCTTCTTCCCTGCCCAGCTTGGTTCCCAGATTTCTTGTGCTTCACAATCTGTGAAATTGGTAAAAAAAAAAGCAAACCTCTTAGAGAGATGAAGCAAGGAGGCTAATCCATGCCATAAGAACCTGAGGTTGGAGGAGAAGCAGCAAAGGAGAAAAATGCTGGACTGGGTAAGAACCAGGGGAAGACATCAAGGAGTTGGGGTCTAAAAGGTGCTGGAACCTGGAACAGCCCCAAGCACCACGAGGTCATGGAGTGGAGAGCCACTGTTGGACGAAAATAGCTTCTGTCTCCCTGAGACACTTGAGGGGAGACCGGATTTCTTTTAATTAACACTGAGCAGCCAAGCTGTACTTCTTAACTGCAACTCTAGGTGAGGGAGCCAATCTCCCAAGAGTCTCCAGATGCATTAGGAAATCACAATACCAAGCCCATGGCTCTCCTCTCCTAATAGCTAGAAAGGAGGCTTAGAAAGGCAAGCACTTGCAGGGGCTAGACATGCATCCAGAACATGCCTCTGAGAGATTTTTTTCCAAATAGAGAAACTGATACATTTAAAATGAAGTCACAGGGAATGGATGTCTGGCCTCGTGGTTAAGCTGCTTATGTTCAGTACTGGAGGTCCTTGTATTTGCAGCCCGGCTCTGACTCCTTGATTCCAGCTTTCCTCCAGTGCAGACTCAGGGAGACAGTGGTGATGGTTCAACAAACTGGATTCCTGTGACCCACATGAGAGACCTAGATTGTCATCCTGGCTTCTGGCAACACATCAAACCTTGTCCTGGCCAGCAGGCACTTGCGGAATAAGTATACAAATGGGAGCTCCCTCTATGTATCTCCCTGCTTCTCATGAGATTAAACAATAATATAATAAAAATAAAAGCCTTATATACAAAATATTTCTAAATCAGCCCCTCCAAACCTTCGCCATTCTGTTAGTAACCCACGTTCTGATCCTTGACATAACCCCATGGGAGAAGACTGCAGATCCGACTGTTCTTCAGAGTCTCATGCCCGGAGAGTGCACTGCTAATGTGTGCAGGAGCCACTTGCTGCCTTGATGCTGTACTCTGAGGAGAAGAGGAAAACCAACTCTGAAACCCTTTGATCCTCCTTTTGTCTCTTATGTTTTCCTTTCGGGCTAATGACTTCTTTCAGACATAATCATTTACACTTCAGGAAAATGTCAAAGTATAGTAACGGTCTGAATAGTAATTACCAGCATGGTGATGGAAGCAAACCTCTCAAAGAATCTCTAAGTTAATTAACTACAGACCTATTTACCTTGAGGCCAGTGAAGCAAGCAAAGAGCACTGGATGAGAACTTATATTCAGTTCATGGTCTTTATTAATTCTGGCATCTCAATCAACCCATGAGACTCCACTTCTGTCAATCCAGCAAAGAGCATAGCATGGAGAAAGAAGAATTGTTCAATCAGCTGTCACGAGGAACAGACGTTAAATGAGGACCACACATGATACCCAAAGCTGAAACTTGGACTGTCACTGCTTTATATCAGTGGTTATGGGTTTTTTTATTCCTGTTTATTTCTCCAACTCTGTAGTGGTTTTCTTTACAAGCACCTGGATTGGCCTATTTTAACCTCCCTTTACCCTTCACAATATCTTTGTTTTGCCACAAACGTTGAAAAGAGGACTCATTAAGAAACAAAATTTATTAATTCTTAACTAAAAATCTATTCAGAGGTAGGTTTTTGGTCTAGTGGCTAAGTGGGATGCCTGCTCCATTCAGGATTCCAGGTTCCTGATAATTCAGAACCTGGGAGGCAGCATGTGATGTTCAAATGGTTGGGTCCCTGTCACCTATGTGGGAGATCTGGACTGAGTGCCTGGTTCCTGGCTTTGACTAGCCTAGTCCTGGCCCTTGTGGGCATTTAGAGAGTGAAGCACTGGATGGTAATGTGCTGGTTCCCTCCCTCTCTCCCTTCTTCCCTCTCTCTTTTTATTCCCATCTTTCTACCTCTCAAACATTTCTTAAAAATCAGTGACTATTTTTAAAAATCTATTCAAAATCACTTTGCTTGAAAAGTTTAATTTGCATCTTTCATAATTCTTATTCCATTTTTTGAGAAATGTTTTCTTTAGGTTTCTGGGGAAATCAATCATTAAAGATGCATATGGTTAAAAATACTCCTTGTTTCCATGTGTCCACCATTATGCCCGCCTTTCCACCCAGAACCCTCCTGGAGGAAGACCCACTTTGGCCAAGCGACTTAGATGTTATCAAAGATATGAACGGACACGGCTTTGGCAGATGGCTGGGAGATATTCTTTCCATGGTTACTCTGAACTCTCTTTGTTCAATCAATCCCCTAGGAGAAGCATTACAAATTTATCAGAAACAGCTCCCTGTTTTCTTAGTTTCTGAATCTTGAAAAAGCATGCTACAAGGACACCCACACCGAGCTAACATTTTGAATGGAAAATAAAACCTCAAGTATCTCTATACTTTTTCTTTCCTCAATAGCCCTCCTCTTGATACATCCTCTACAGAATTGGATTAGTGTGCTATGACAGCCATAACAAAGTGCCACAGAGGGGGGCCATAAACAACATTTATTCTCCCACAGTTCTGGGGTACTCACATCCAAGTTCAATATTCTGAAGCCTGTGTAGCCACTAACTATTCCAGGCTTCTCCTTCGCTTGGAGATATCCATGTTCTCCCTGTGGCTCTTCTCTGCATACAAACTTCTCTTTTATAAGGACACCAGTTATGTTGGATCAGGACCCACCCTAACAATTGCATTTTAACTTGATTACCTCTTTAACAATGCTATCTCCAAATACAGGCACATTTCAAGGTACTAGGCATTAGGACTCACATCATTTTTCGAGGGGACACAATTCAACACAAAACTAGGACTGATAAAATTCAACTTTGAAAACATCATTTGTCAAAGAGGAAAGAAGCTTTTATCACACATTTCTTGTACTGTTGCTCTAAGCATCCACTATGCAGTGCCAGGCATTACGCACTGGCCCAAAGGGGAGAAAGAACATGGAATGGCTACGCTCATGAATTTATCTTTTCTTCATGGCAACCCCTCCCTCCTGAAAAAATGTGTATTGGTTAGACCACAAATCTACAAGTTGTGACAGCACCTGAAGTGACTTCAACATCAACTGCTTTGACACTTGGGACATTAACAGCAACAGCAGCAGCAATATTTTGATGCTAGGTAGACGTGGTATGCAACTCATTATGCCCAAACGATGGTATTAACTGAGTTAGCCAAAAAGTATATACTTTGCTCTGGCCATTTTTGCTCAGACATTAAATCCATGGCACTTACTTTAGTACACTTTTGGGTGAATAGATAATGAAGGCAAGTAACTCTCCTTCTTGCTTAGCTGATGACAACAATCGCTAATGCCTCCCACTTTCTCCGGCATGTGCTTTATTTCTGGCACTATGCCAGGGACTCACTATGTATAACTTATTGACATTTTTCATGAGAAAAAACTAATAGTATTAGCTCCATTTTAAAGATGAGAAGACTAAGGCTTGGAGAGATTAAAGATACTTCAAAAGTCACCAGCTAACACACCATGACGGTGAAATGTGAACTTAGTGTATCTAGAAAAGGAACACCATGCTCTGAGTCCTATGCAACTGTGCCTCTTACAACATCAGAACTTTGGACAAGTGCCCAATACTGTGTATGTGTGTATATTCTATGTGTGCTAGTCATGTAAAAATGAAATATTAATGCCCACCTCCTCAAAAAAAATCTAAGACTAACATTAATCCTTTAGCAATAAATTTTGCACTGATGAGAAACTTGTAGTTTCTTCTCACATGTGATTTTGTGACATGACACATTCAACAAGAAAATCTGAGCCAACTGATTAGTATTTGATGCATTAAAGAGCCTAATGGCCTTTGATGTGATACAATGTGCAGCCCACTTAATTACTTGCTTGCTTTTGTAGCTTCAAAATACTAAAAAAAGAGAATAATCCAAATGACAGGCCAATGTGGTGAGTGATACTCTAAGACCCACTAGACCCTCAAGCTGTAAAGCAGAAATCCTTATCCGAAATCTAATACTCTCATTTTTTCCTTTAACTGTTTTAAGTCAAAACCGGCTAAATTGAATTTTTTTCCTTTGACTTCTGCTAAAAAGTTCATTCCTGAACGGATTACACGGGCAGCCCAAAGGAAATTTTCTAGCCAAGTGAAATCCTAAAATTAAATATATATAAATATATATATTTATATTTAATATATATATTTAATTTAATATATATAATATATATATAATTATAAATATATATAATATATATAATATATATAATTTAATATATATTTAATATATTTATATATATAAATATATATATATTTATATATATATATATATATCTCCATGGGTTTACTGGGTAAGAGAGAAAGACTTGACAGCTCTTTAATTGTAACAGAATAAATGTGTCTTGATAGATCAACTATCTTATATGAGCTAGACTTAAAAGTTGTTGTTGTTTTTTTTTTTTGACAGGCAGAGTTAGAGAGAGAGAGAGAGAGAGAGGCAGAAAGGTCTTCCTTCCGTTGGTTCACCCCTCAAACGGCTGCTACGGTTGGCACACTGCACCGATCCGAAGCCAGGAGCCAAGCGCTTCCTCTTGGTCTTCCATGTGGGTGCTTCAAAGTTTTAACCCCTTGACTCATCTTCATCCACTAGCATTATAGAAAGTTTTGACAATATGTCTTCAAACTTCTAAGAAGATCCTAGAACTCCCAAAGTATACAGAAACCCTACATTATCATTAAGCGCATCATTTTCAGCCTGAGTGCAGGGTTCGGCTCCTCCACAAGTTTGCAGGTACACAGTATTCCCTTTCGCTGTTTGGCACTGTCTGCACTCCTTAGTGAAGTTTCTCAACAAAATAAGTGATGAAGATGGAGAGAGAGGATAAAGAGGAGGAAAAACAACAACATTATGAAAAATGACCATAAAAACTGATCTGCCAAATACAACCCAAGAGCGCATTGGAATCAGGATTACTCTGGCATGTGATCACAATAAAGTAAAACAACGGAAATGAGATTCAAATCTGGATCATGTATCTCATTCCACTCCCACAAAGTTTCTCTTAAATAATGAATTATAGAAAACCGAAGTGCCTATCCAGGGTTCCTTTGCTTCTTTCCAGATTATTGAAATAAAGCCAGTGGCAGAGACCTGGTGCAGGCACTGGGAAGAGTGCTCATGCCGAGCCCTGTGAACTGTTTGAGCTCAGGAGGGGAAAGTCCAGAGTCACCAACTAGTCTCTTGTTTAAAAGTCATCAATCAGCAATCTTAAGATAAGCACACAACAATAAACTAATACTACTTTGACCTAAACTCCCTACTACTTTCTTTTTATTGTCATCTCTGGCCATGGAAAATCATAAACAAAAACTAAGGTGACCAGCTGGAAAGAGGAAAAAAGGAAGAAGAGGAATTGTTATTTAATACATATAGAGTTTCATGAAAAATTAGAAACATGAAAATTTCTGGATATCTGTTGTAGAACAATGCAAATAAACTTAAAACTAATGGAGTATACATTTAAAATGCTTACTTTTATATTAAGTATGGTTTACCATGAGTAGATGCAAAATTTTAAAAGCAGCAGCCTTTAGCCTAGTGGATAAGACACCAGTGACGATGCTCGTGGGCCATACTGCAGTGCTTGGGTTTGATTCCCAGTCCCAGCTCCTGACTCCAACTCCTGCTAATGCAGACCCTGGGAGGCATCAGTAAAGGCTCAAGTGCTTAGATCCCTCCCTCCCACCTGGGAGTCCTGGATTGAGTCCTTGGCTGCTCCTTTCAACCTGTCCCGGGCAATGGAAGCCATCAAGCAGATAGGAACTAGCTCTGTCAGCTCTCTCAGTCACTCCCTTTCTCCTTCTCCCTTGTCTCCTCTCCCTCTCCCTTCCACTTTTTCTTCTTCCACCTCTCTCTCTCTCTCTCTTTCTCTCTCTAATTTAAATATTTTTTTTTAAAAAAAGCAAAGAATACCACTCGCTCCCTCCTCATTTCCTCTCTTTTCCCCATCTCCCTCCAGGGAAGTCAGGTGCCTCAAAATGAAAAGAGGTTGAGGCATTTGAGGAGCACGCTGGAAGTAGAACTGAAATAAATGTGAGTGTGGGAATGGGAAAATGGGAGGGTAGAGTTATTTCCAAGCGTCTCTCAGTGGTGAAAAGGGCAACTGTCAAGAGTTCTGTGGAGAACAGCAGGGCTGGGGTGGCCTGGCGAACTGCATCTAGAGACCACAGCAGCAGCTGGCTCTGTTGCTATACTGCCCAGGAAGCAGGGTGGGCAGGAGTGGAAATCCTGTACATTTCTATTGTCAACCCTGATTTTTGGCAGCCTGTGAACAGCCAAGCCCTAGGCCCCTTAAAATGATTTGCTCCCATCATTAATGATAAGCTTGTCCTTTTATATGTATAGATTTACCTTGTGTTTCTGCCTGGTATTAAATAAATGAAGAACACTAAGAAGGCATGGCATTGTAGAAATAAATTAAGAACAAGTACCTAACACAATAGAGCCATTTAACAAGGCTACCTTTCCTATGGCTTTCACATGTTTCATTTACTAAATCCCACTGTCTTTTTAAAGCTATTATCATCTTTCTCAAGTCCCATTTGACTGTTCTGCAGAATCAAATGTTGAATTTGGGCAAACACAGGATAGTCAATAAACAGGTGGGTTTCTGACATAATAGCAATCAACGCAGCGAGCATGGACAAGCCAGCTGTGTCTGTCAATACAACAATCAGTAGCTGATAGCGCCTTTACAAGCTGGCCTGCCTGCCTACACATACACACACCACATGCTTGCCCACCTACACACACACACACACACACACACACACACACACACACCCTTCCTCCCTCCCTCCCCCCATGTTTACTAGGTGGAATTGAACAGAGCCCAGCAAGTGATCTCAGAGGGCTGCACAGCACCTTAGGAAGGTCTGTGTGACTGGCTCCAGGCAATCCCATTCGTTCTCCACTGACATGGACACTAGGAGTTGTTCACAAATCTAGGAGAAAAATTTTATTTATGTATTTATTTATTTAGTTAGTTAGTTGACAGGTAGAGCTAGACAGTGAGAGAGAGAGAAAGGTCTTCCTTCCATTGGTTCACCCCCCAAATGGCCGCTATAGCCGGAACTGCGCCGATCCGAAGCCAGGAGCCAAGTGCTTCCTCCTGGTCTCCCATGCAGTTGCAGAGGCCCAAGCACCTGGGCCATCCTCCACTGCACTCCCGGGCCACAGCAGAGAGCTGGACTGGAAGAGGAGCAACCGAGACTAGAACCCGGTGCCCATATGGGATGCCGGTGCCGCAGGCAGAGGATTAACCAAGTGAGCCACGGCACCAGCCCCTAGGGGAAACATTTTTAAAAAAATACACAGAGCTAGTCACTGGCTGAAAAAGACACTTAAATGAGAAACATCCCTATATGGGTTAACAGAACAGGTGAGGAAGAAATGAAAAGGATAGTAAATCACCCAAGAAAGCCAGGAATGTTTATAGGCAGCACATATTTTAACTCTGAAATACAGGCTTCATAGCATTTTTTTTAAATCAGAGATGTTCTTGAGACTATTTAATATAGCACATTCCAGGCTTTCAGCTGCAAGATTCTTCTCGGAGGCGCATTGCCATGCAGGGCATAAGTGCTCTAAATGGAACTCTATGACTTGTTTATCTGACTTGGTAAACAGCTTTCTCAGATCCAACCGTCCCTTTTATGTACTACAAGATAACAAAAGGTTATGTGATTTTAGGAAATTGAGCATATAAACAGGGATATTTTCAGCATATCCACTGAATATTAAGGGCTCACTTTTATGTGCTGGAACTGGAGGTATAAAGGTAACCGGCTTCAACACACAGAAGAGATTGCATTTGCAGAGTGACATTTTGCGGAGAATTCCTTGCATGTTAAAATGTAGGCATTCATCCTAGTATGCTTTCGTTGCCATAACAGAGGAGCACAGACTGGGGAATTTATACAAAACACTGATTTCTTATAGTTCTGGAGGCTGAGAGAGTCCAAGGTCAAAGGTCTTCTCTGATGGGTTCTTGTTGCTGGTGAGGGCTCTGCAGAGTCCAGAGGAACATGAGCCATCACTGGCCCTGCTCTCCTCATCTCCTTATACACAGCCCCACCGGATTAGGGTCCTACACTTAGAGCGCCACTGAACCTCTCACATATCCCACTACCACATTCCATGGCGGGATTATGTTTCTATCCTCTTCACGCCTCATGACAGGAGTTTATTTTTGACCTGAGATTTGGTGAGGGCATTCAAACTACAGCAAGAGATCACAGTCGTGTTGTACAATGCACAGCCATCAGAGCTTCTGCACTCTAAGTGTGCTCTCAATTCATTCTGGAAGGAAAAACAACTTTCAGATAGGACGAGATGGTACGCACATTGCTATGAGGCTGGTACTTGCTGAGGATGGTAGTCACACTACCTGTACCTGTAACTGATGAGGTTAGTTCTACAGTATTATCCAAGCCCACAATCCAGAGAGGTAAACTGACCATGTTAATTTATAAAAAAAAAAAAAAAAAAAAAACCTCAAATCATGTTTGATTTCAAAATTCCAGCAGCTGATTCAAAGCTATGTTCCTAGAGAGTGAATCACAGAAAATAATGGGAAACCAGACAATAGACTCCAAAGTAATCTCTTTGTTTACAGTTTTTAAGGCCATACTTGGCATGAACTGCTATGTCAGGTTACCCCGGTTTTTCAGGTGGATTTGTTGTGTGTGGGCAAGGAAATCATGACAACAGGAATGCAGTGTCCAATCATAATGATCGAATAATAACACTTATACAGCAATTACTTCCACTCACTTTGTACCTATGAGATAGGTACAATAACTAATCCACCTTCCTCAGACATGAGAGTAACATGGCCAGAATCCCAGAGATACTATTTGAAAGAAGAGTGAGAGAGAGAGAGAGAGAGAGAGATCGATCTTCCACCTGCTGGTTGACTCACTAGACTGCAGTAATGTCCAGAGCTGGGCCAAGTCAAAGCCAGGATCCAGGAGCCTCATTTAAGGTCTCCCATGTGGGTGGCAGAGTCCCAAGCACTTGGGCCATCTGCTGCTGCTTTTCCCAGCCATTAGCAGAGAGCTGAATCAGAATTGGAGCAGTCAGTACACAAACCGGTATCCACATGGGATCCAGGCATCACAGGCCACTGAACCATATAGCTGGGCCAGAGCTAGTAATTTGTAGACTGGATTTATGACCAATCCTACCTGACACAGCTCTACTCTTATCATTGTACTGTCTTTCAAGCAGTCTGTTATATTCTAATATACAGATGTGTAAGATTGGTAGGGTGGCCATAACATAATCCCAAGATCAAGGTGTGCACAACTGAGTTTCTCCTAAGGTCTTTCTGCTTGGCTTCCAGAGGATCTTCCCTCTAAGAGTACACTTTCCAGGTATTTCTTTGTGAGACCACAACTTGTATTCTTCTAAGGGTAGCAGTAAGATCAGTGGATGATCCACCCTAATGGCCACATTGTAACTTATAGTTCAGAGACCCCACAGTTCTCCACATTGGAGAACATCCCCAGAGCAACTGGCATGCAAAGGCTCTGTAAGACACAGCAATGGGTGAAGGACAGGTCTTCCCTCTGGGTTCTGAGTGCTTATTCGGAAAGGGCTTCTTTCGGGCTCCTTCCTTATTGAACGGGCTCCATCCATGTTCAGTGGTGTTGAAGCCATGTTTCTGAGTAGAATGAAGAGTTTTTGGATAGCTAGCTTCATGCTTCAACCAAATTAATTTTCATTACTTTTTTTTGTTTGAACCCTAAATGCCGAGAAATGAGTTGGGTTTAACACCTTGAGTCAAAGGCACAATAAAGCACTATAATTATTCAAGATGTCTCTTAGGTTTTCCCTTTTGGCCAACCATTCCCAATCCTCTGCTACCTCACCATATCAACACAGGGATACTCCTGCCATATATTTTCATATATTTTATTACATATGTGATATATAAAAAGGTCATGGGAAAGAGAATTAAATTTATTTTGGTGCAAACAATGTGAAAATTCATACACTGTTTTTACCTAAAACACATTTTCCATGAGCTTTTTAAAGACCTCTTGTGTATGTGTTAAATTATCCTGTTAGGAATTTATTGAATTTCAAGTACTGCCTGCAGCTGTCTTGGCAGGGCCAGACCAAATGATTTCATGGGCTTCATATGGCCTATGAGCTGGACAGTCCTCAACCCTGCTAAACCCTGTTCTTATCATTATTTATTATTTTTTGTGGGATTTTTCTCTCAAAAACCACCTATATAGCTACTTGAGGCTCTGGATCTTGGCCATTCAATACAGAAGCTATGACTCAGTGTGGCTACTGAGAATTTGAAATGTGGTTAATGCAAATGATAAACTGAATTCCTAATTTTAATCTTCTTTTCATTAATTTGAATTTAAAAATCGATGTTTTACTTTCACTTATTCTAAAAACTAGTATTCTACTTGAACACTTTCAAGTATTTTGGGAACACTTTGATTATATCAATCTGTTTTGTCAGCTGTACATTTTAAAAATCCTAAATATAGATCAATTATTTTCAACAGAAATTTAGCATCGGATTTGGGATGTGTTTTAAGTGTAAAACACACAGCAGATTTTCAAGAGAGTAAAAAAGGAGAATGCAAACTATACAATTAGTAAATTTTATATTGATGATACATTCAAATGATAATTTGATATATTAAATAGATATTAAATAAAATATATTAAATAGATATTAAATAAAATATATTTACAAGATAAATTAAAATGCATATTATAAAATATAAATATTTTTATAAAATTATATACAAGTATGTAAATTTAATATAAATATAAAATATATTAAAATCAATACCTAAATCTTTTTATTTTTAAAAAATAAAATTAATTTTTTCTCTTACGTTTTTAATATGGCTATCAAAAAACTTTCGATTACATATGTGCATGGATGCCAGTTCTAGTTCCAGCTGCCCTTCTTCTGGTCCAGCTCTCTGCTATAGCCTGGGAAAGCAGTAGAAGATGGCCCAAGTGCTAAGGCCCTTGAACCTGTGTGGGAGACCAGGGATCTGCCAGCTCCAGCCATTGTGGCAATTTGGAGAGTGAACAAGCAGAAGGAAGACCTTTCTCTCTCTCTCACACTATGTGTCTGTAACTCTGCCTCTCAAATAAATAAAATCTTTAAAAAAATATTTATGAGGTTCTTATACCTGTTTTGAATAGCACTGTTTTAGGTTTTAATTTTCACAACTACAAGTACTCTATAATAAGCATAAACCATAATCTTATTTCTTCATTCTCTAAACAGGTAATTGGGGCTTTCTAATGTTTTGCTGCTTCAAACAGCGCTCAAAATCCTGTTTTTTAATGCAACATCACTAAGAATTTCTACTATCAGACTCTTTTTTTTTTGGCTCAAACTTAAGACCACAGAACAGTATTTCTCATTTAATATTCAAGTCTCTGTATTCTAAGAAGGAGCATTTCTTTCAAATACACATCAGCTACTCAAGGTTCCCCTTCTGTAAAATGCCCAATAATGTATTTTGCCCTTAAAAGTTTTTAAATCATATCCTTTTTTTTACTAGTCAGAAATAAAAGATTCTGTCCTCAGTATAAATCTCTGTGAAGTAGTACACTGATCTCCAATATTTTATTTGTTCTTTGTTTTTTTTCCCCTATGGCTTCCTTAAAACAAATATTTATTTATGCTATAATTAAAATCTTCAAGTTTTATCTTTATTATTTTAGAAATTCCACCTCAGGAAGAAACTGTAAAAAAAAATCCTTTCTACTAATGGTTTAGAGTTTGATGCTTTATATTTGGATCTTTAGTTCATCATGAATTTCTACAGAACTTAGAGCAGATGCTTGTCAAAAATTCTTGGTCCTTGGGGCAGCTGTTCGGCGCATTAGTTAGGATGCATACTATGATGACTGTGTCCCATATGAATGCCTGCATTTCAGTCCTGGCTCTACCTTTGGTTTCACTTGCCTGCTAATGCATACCCTGAGGGGCAGCAGGTGATGGCTCAAGTATTTGGGTCCCTGCCACTGATGTAGAAGACCTGCAATGGGTTCCCCAACTCCCAACTTCAAATTGGCTGAACCCCAGCCACTGCAAGTGTTTGGGAAGTGGACGGGCACTTTCACTCATTTTGTCTCTTCTTTCTGTTTCTCAAATCAATAAATTTTTAAAAATCCACACAAAGTACCACCACTTTGAAAATCTGATCAAAGATTAAGAATCTCTTACCCAAAGAATGAACATGAATAATGTACCTCTCTCCCAAGCTCTTTTCTGCATCCCTACACAAACTATGAAATCCAAAGTAAGGGGCCGGTGCAGTGGCGCAATGGGTTATCGCCCTGGCCTGAAGTGCCGGCATCCCATATAGGTGCCAGTTTGAGACCCAACTGCTCCACTTCCAATCTAGCTCTCTGCTATGGCCTGGGAAAGCAATAGAAGATGGCCCAAGTCCTTGGGCCCCTGCACCCACATGGGAAACCCAGAAGAAGCTCCTGGCTCCTTGCTTCAGATTGGCGCAGCTCTGGCCATTGCAGCCAATTGGGGAGTGAACCATCGGATGGAAGACCTCTCTCTCTCTCTCTCTCTCTCTCTCTCTCTCTCTGCCTCTCCTCTCTCTGTGTAACTCTTTCAAATAAATAAAAAAAAATCTTTAAAAAAAAAAAAGAAATTCAAAGTTAAGGATCCCTGAGTCTTAATAATTCTGCCAGGTATTCAAACACAGTGGTCCCCTGGTATCCATGGGGTACAGCCTCTAGAACCCTGGAGAATACCAGAATCTTCAGACTCTAAATACCTTGTATAAAATGGGTTGTATAACCTACCCATACCCTCCTATATACACTAAATCAGCTCTACATTACTCCTAACACCTAATATAAATGCCATGAAAACAGATGTTAAACTGTATTATTTAGGAATAAAAAGCCTATCCATGTTAAATCCAGATGTAATTTAAAAAATTGAATATGATTGGTTGAATCCACACAGAAGTAACTCACGGATAGAGAAGGATAGCTGTATCTCAGTGTATTTCCAATGGCTTTGCTCGCTGTCTTTTTGGGGATGTTATCTCCTATTTTCAGCTAGTTTATAACTTCCTTACAAACAGAGACTAGATTCAGACATCTGCAAGGCTGTTCATGTTACCTGGCAGCTGAAAGTACTCAATAAATAAACGCCTTAGCAACTAGTATCCCAGAAACTCTGAGTTAATTTATGCATTCAACCAACATTTACTAAGCTTGCCCATTATTTCAGGCTCTGGGCTGCATGCCAGGCAGCCAAGAAGGTCAAAGACACAGTTTATGACCTCAAAGAGTTCCTGGCCTAGCTCTGTGGACAGACAGCAAGCTCCTATAACCATGGTGGACATGTCCTGCTGAAGGAAGGAAGAGGGGCTTTGGGACTGCGTAACATAAGGGTACCTAATGAGGCTTGTGGGGTGGGAAGAAGAGGGGCTTTCTCAGTAGGAGCCACGTTTAGGCTAGTTCTCAAGTCATGTTAAATTCAACTAAATTTGGCCTGAGGCTGCGTCCATATCTTGAGTCTCCATGAAGCCTAATTTTGAAGGGAAACAAACTGGAGTTTATTTTTCTAACACCCAGCTGAGTCTCAGTCCATCACAGCAACAGAGGTTCAGCTAATCATGGCTGCCAGCCCATCAGACCACGGTCAGATAACAAAAACATCAAGCTGCCACCAACCGAGCTGATTCTACACCTCACGTCCATCTTCTGTCTACAAATGCTGCCTGCCGATGTGTGCATTTGAGCCCTCTGAACTTCTTTGCTCAGATAGACCATTTTGCATTTAACTTGCTCAAAGTTTTACGTTTTTTTCTGAAGTTTTACTTAAGGAACAGTAACGAGTTCATTTAAAAGCATTAGGAAGGAAAACTCCTGGATACCACTCTGTCACTGATGTCACCAAATTCTACTGTTCTCCTTCTTCTGCTTCCCCTGGGAATCCAAAAGTAGCTCCTGAAACATTCTACAAGGAAATCAAGCCACCTAATCTTTGACAAACAGAAGACAGATCACAGTACTCTCTCATGGACAGCCACCAGTGGCTTTTCATCTCTTAGTGCCAGCTAAAACATAGAGAAGCAAAGTGACTCTTAGCACAGCAGCTAAGATGCTTGTGTCCCTTATCAAAGTACCTGGATTCGATCCTCAACTCCCATCTCTAGCTTCCTGCTAACCCTGAGCATGGAAGGCAATGGTGACAGTTCAAGTACCTTGGCAGAGATCTGGATGGATCATGGCCATAGCCATAGCCCAACCCATGCTACTGTGGACATCTAGGGAGTGAAGCAGCACATGGAAGCTATCTTGCTCTCTCTATGCCTCCCTAACATACAAAAACTTAAAAAAAAATAGGAACTCAGTTTAATTTGATTTGCAGATAATTTTCTTTCAGTGTAGGTATGTGCCCATGCAGTATTTGGGCCATCCATTATATAAGAGTACTTGAACAAGTTTGTGGAAATATTTTGGTGCACAAAAGCCAGCACTGGGGCATAACAGTTAAGCTGCCACTTGTGATGCTGAGACTCAAATTTCACTTCTGATCAAACTTCCTACTAATGCACATGGGAAGGCAGCAGAGGGATGCTGTCACCCATGTGGGAAAGCCAGATGGAGTTCTGGGCCCCTGGCTGTTACCTAGCCCAGCCCCAATAGCTGTGGCCATTTGGACAGAAGCTGTTTCCCTCTCCTTCTTCTTTCCCTTGTGTGTGTGTGTGTGTGTGTGTGTTTCAAATAAATAAATTAATTAATCTTTAAGAAAACTTTAATGAAGAAAACACTGATAGTCATGTATAACTGTTTCAGAATACACATTTTTCCTTGGATTTTTTAAAGATTTATTTATTTGAAAGTCAAAGTTACACAGAGAGAGGGAGAGACGGAGAGACAGAGGGATCTTCCATCTACTGGTTCACCCACAAATGGCGGCAATGGCCAGGGCTTGGCCAGGGTAAAGCCAGGAGCCCAGAATTCTATTCAGGAATCCCATGCAGGTGGCATGGGCTCTACAACTTGGGCCATTCTCCACTGCTCTCCCAGGTGCATTAGCAGGGAGCTGGAGTGGAAGCAGTACAGCTGATACTCAAACTGACTCATACAGGTTGCCAGCATCACAAGTTGTGGCCTAACCCATGGTGCCACAATGCCAGCCTCTCCCTAAGTTTTATTAAATGTTCTTTACATTTATGCATTTCTAATTTTTCTGTACCTAAACTTTCCAGTGCATTTTCCATGAGCTTTTTGAAGTACACAAATACTAATGAACTATTCGCTGTTTATCAGAAAGTCAAGCGACTGTATAACCTATATTTTTTAGAAATTTATTTATTTTGTGTATTGGAATGTTTGGGAAATGAATAGAGAAAGATATCATCTGCTGGTTCAGTCCCCAAATGTCCAGGAGCCAGGAACTCAATCTACCTCCTGGTAGGTGGCAGGGACCCAATTACTTGAGCCAACACTGCTGCCTCCCAGGCCATGCATTAGATGGAAGCTGGAACTAGAATAGAGTGAGGCCTCAAACCAGTACTTCTTGTAGAGGGGAGTGTCTCAAAAGTCGTATCAGCCACTCCACCAAATGCCCACCTGGATATCCCGATTTTTGTTTGCTATATCTATTCCAGCCAAAGGTATAATAAAACATAAAATTATAGTTCAAGCACAATCCGCCTGCTACGTGGCTTCTCTCCACATTACCCATCTCAGGCCAGTCTCTGCCTTGCTCACCATGCTTCAGGTCCAAAGACCTGTGAGTACAAGAACAGGCCAAGCTCTCTCCCACCACGGTACTGTGCTTTCTTATGTATCCTCTCTGCTGGCACTGCTTTTTCTGTCTGTTGCTAGCACGGCTGCTTCCTTCTCATGTTTCAGAAGTCAGTGTAGATGTTAATGCCTTACAGAGGCCCTCAGTAAGCTCACCATCCAATGCAGGCTACAGCTGTGGCCAGTGTTGTGGCACAGCAGGCAGAAGATATCAGTATTCCCCTCTCTCCCTGGCCTTTTAGGTAAGCAAAATAAATCTTTAAAAAAAATGTGAAAATAAAGTAGGTTATCCCAATGGTTTCTGCTCCTTGGGACATACATATACAACATAGAGATGTCAGTCCATAATTATTCTTTTTACTTCTTCCCTTTTGCTCTCGCCATTCTATTAGGGAGCTCCTCTGCCTTTTGTGCCATCTTACCCCTAGCACACAACATTCTGCCCACCACAAAGCAGGTGTTCAACAAATGTTTACCAAACAAGACATCTGTCCTTGAATAGTTTCTCTGCTGTGCATTGCAGCCACACAGGTGCTCACTCATCAGCATGTGACCAGGTTGAGATGTGCCACGCCGCCTACACAGAGAAAGCTCCACACATGTCTGAAGCAGGAAGGGAGGCACAAAGTTGTAAGGATGGTCAAGCCCGTCCCAACTGTAAGGCCTTAGGAAGACACCTTCGATGCATATAAAAAGTTGAAAGCAAAACAAAGTATCATTTGATGATGTTCTCCCTTTCTGTGCTTTGGTGTCCATTATATCTAAGTCACACCTACACTACTTTGGCTTTGCCTCCTTGTCATCTTCATTTCTTAACTACTTTTATTTCACCTCCTTCAGACAGCCCTTTGCTAATATAACCTTCTATGATGCTCACAGTGCTAAGTATTCTATATAGAGAATGTTTTCTTAAAAATAGGCACACATGTACATACAACTGTAAATTCTTTTACACATTTAGTATAAGTCTATCACAGATCTACTTAAGTTAGGAATTTTACACATGTAAATTAGATATCACATACATTTGTGTTCTCTCAACATATGACTATGAGAAGAAAGCTTCACTTAAACGTAATGAAAGGATAAAACATGTAATAATTCTGCTCACTCACTAAAAACTTCTAAATAGCAGCTACTGCAGGAAGTAAAATTAGTTTGACTTGATGAAAATTATACATATGCATTATCTGGCTTTTGTAAAACAATTTCTGGTTCAGGATTCAATTCAAATTTTCCTTAATTAACTGACAAGTTTGAAAAACAACTACTGGCAAGAAATAATACCAAACAAAAGCAAACACACACACACACACACAACAATAAAAAAAAAGTGACACAGTGTAAAATTACTTGAAATCAGAAGCTTAATTTCTTTTCTAATGGAGAACCCAGGGGACATTTACTATGTGAGAGGTAGATGAAAGCATCAAGGTCAGATTTTGAAAGACAGGGTTTGTGTGGACAAATCAATGCAAGTAACGTAAATGCGCGTGCCTCCCGTGACTCCCCTAAGGAAGTGACGAAGCACTGACGGATCCAAGACTGCCTGCATCCCAGCAAGCCTTTCTCAGGGAGCACCGTGGCTTTGAAATCATCTGGGATCTGTTACAACGGCAGATGGGTGAAGTCCGTTCAGTCTCTCAGCTGTTCTACTGTATTCTCCCTGAAGATAGTACTAAGAAGCTTCCCATATCGGCGCCGATTCGAGTCCTGGCTGTTCCACTTCCAATCTACCTCCCTGCTAATGTGCCTGGGAGAGCAGTGGAGGATGGCCCAAGTCCTTGGGCCCCTGCACCCACATGGAAGACCTGGAAGAAGCACCTTGCTCTTGACTTTGGATCGGCTCTGTTCCAACCATTGTGGCCACTGGGGAGTGAGCCTGCGGATGGAAGATCTCTCTTCCTCTCTGTAACTCTGCCTTTCAAATAAATAAATAAATCTTTTTTTTTAAAAAAGTATATATTCCCAATAGAATAACACCAATTATAAAAAAAAAAAAACTACCCTGTCCTCATAAAGTTTCCTGCAGAAGGGACAAACGCAGGCTGCCCCCTTACCACAGCGCACCTTCTTTCTACCATGTCTCAAGCACTTCCCCCATGCCGAGAAACATGCCTTGCCTGTTGAAGGTGTCCATCTCAACACTGAGATGTCCAAGACACCGTTAGGGTTCTTCAGAAGAACTTTGAGGTCATCTCGCAGCTTCTGGCACTTCAGAGTGACCACTCCAGCTGGCCTCTCCTTGTCACTTTCCTCCTACTTTGCCACACACCAAATGCCTGCCAAACACTATCCAACCCACGCGGACAAGAAAAAAGTAAAACAGTAACTGTTCAACTGCGAAAGCCTCTAACTATAAAATGCAAAGAGATGCTAAATGACAATTGCATGCTGATAGGCGTTCTTCTTCTTTATGATCCTCAGATTTATTCCTGAGGCTCCTGGCCAATGTCTGTGTCACAAAAATGATGCCATGTAGAACTGAACTACTTTATCATTTCTACCAAGAAAAATTATATTGTAAATCGGGAGAAGGAGGACGAGTGGAAAGCAACATTTTCTGTGCATTGGACGAATGGCAAAACCCCTGCAGGGCTTTGAGGAGAAGCCCTTTGAATTCAGTCTAGGCAGTCAACATAATCAAGAGTAGGCTTATCAACCATTTACAGAGAAGCACGCTGTAACGCAGAGAAGTTAAGTGGTTTACTGAATGTCACACAGCGACTGCGGAGAGGAACAGGAAGTCCAACTCAGATTTGATTCCCAAGCTTACACTCACTGCCATGCACCACAGACTATCTCTGGCAGCTCTGAAGATCCTAAACAACTGGTTCTTGAGGGCTCAACAAAGCCTCCAGTCAGCTGGTGAAGAAGGATACACTGCTGGGGTGGGCGCCGAGGCTCACTTGGTTAATCCTCTGCCTGCAGTGCCGGCTTCCCATATGGGCACCAGGTTCTAATCTCAGTTGCTCCTCTTCCAGTCCGGCTCTCTGCTGTGGCCTGGGAGGGCAGTGGAAGATGGCCCAGGTGCTTGGGCCTCTGTACCCGCATGGGAGAACAGGAGGAAGCACCTGGCTCCTGGCTTTGGATCGGCGCAGTTCCGGCTGTAGCAGCCATTTTGGGGGTGAACCAATGGAAGGAAGACCTTTCTCTCTGTCTCCCTCTGTCTGTAACTCTACCTGTCAAATAAATTTTTTTAAAAAAACAAGAATAAGAAGGATACACTGCACAGCATCCAGACACCTACAGAGAACATCAGCTTTACGATGTGGGCAGGGCAACTCCATGTACAATCACATCACACTCAAATCTACCAAAAAGCAGGTGGGCATCTGGTGGAGCAATTAAGATGCCTCTTGGGACAAATGTATCCCAAATGGGAGTGTCAGGGTTCAAGTTCTGACTCTGTGCAATTTCACCTTCCAGCTCATGTGCACTCTGGGAAGCGGGAGGTGATGGCTCCTTGCCACACACGTGAGAGACACAGGTTGAGTTCCAGGCTCCTGGTTTCAGCCCCACCCAGCCCTGCCTGTTGTGGGCATTTGCAGAATGAGCCTGTGCGTGGAAGATCTCTATCTGTGTCTTTCTCTGACTATTTCTGTGTCTCTGCCTTTCCATCAAAGGTAAATAAATAATAAAAATTTAAAAATAAGTTCTCCAATAGCAACTCATGACTAGTTTCCTCTACATTCTTCATGAAGGTATCATGAAGGTAACGGAAAACACAGCAGCCTCCCACGATGTCCACATATGGTGTTCTCAGAGATAAGAAAGTAGAGGGAGGGCAGTGTCACACCTTTCTGTTTTATTGCTTTAGGTGTGAATTAGGTGTAGCTTTTCAGAGACACATGGAACATGGATAGCACAGAGGACTTCTTCCAGAAATTGTGGAGTATATAGGAAACTCTGTTTGCTTCTGGTTCTAATACTTTGGGTTTATTGGGAACTAAAAGGTTTTCTGCCTCAACTTAGCATTTAATTTACAGGGGCAAGAGAAAAAGAAGAGAATACTGTGTCCAGTTTTTGCTATTGACATCATCCTTACCTCACTCAACTGTATGCAGAAAGTTCTGGAATGGAAACTGGCTGTGCCCAAACCACCAATAGTCACTGTCCACATGTATGCTTTGGATCCATGTGCATTAGCAGGAGGGTGCGTGTTTCACTTCGTAGTTATTCCAGCCATTCCCCCTACCCAGCTACTGGAAGGATGCCACCACTGGTCTCCAGGATGTGCAGATTTTGCACCCAATACCAAGAATCAGGAGCATTTCTCAGAGAGTCTTTGCTGGCTTGGCAGGAAGACAGAAACTGCTTTTAATCAAAATGAAGAAGATTTTTTCATGGGTAACTGTAAAAGCAGTTTGAAAGAAAGGCAGACACTTTTATATTGGGGAAGGTGTTTTCAGAATGGAAAACAGAAACACTTTCCTTCATCTCCTGACATCAACTAGATCCAGAAAGCCATCCATGCCCCCGTTCATGGAAGAGATAGAGAGCGTGGGGATTATCTCAGAGGCCACACCTGCTGGTCTGAGGATCTTGCTGTCCTTGCATGGGAATTCTCAAGTCCAAGTTCTGGTCATAAAAGAAACATTCAGGAAGGCCAATGTCGTGGCACAGCAGGTTAAGCTGCTGCCTACAACCTGCATCCCATAGGAGAGCAAAAGTTTGAGTCCCAGCTGCTCTGCTTCTGATCCAGCTCACTGATAATATGCCTGGGAAAGCAGCAGAGGTTGGCCCAACAGCTTGGTTCCCTGCCACCTCCACAGGTGACCCAGATGCATGTCCAGGCTCTTGGCTTTGGCCTGGCCCAGCTCGGGCCATTGTGACCATTTAGGGAGTGAACTAACAGATGGAAGATACCACTTTCTGTCGCTCCCCATCTTCGTGGAGGAACGACACAGGACCCTGCGCTGTTCTTTTGTCTGCTCGGCCTTCCCCGGGTTTGCTGCTGGTTCTTCCCGGGTTGGCTACCATCCCTTCCACCTCCGTGGAAGGGCAGTTCCCCCAGCCACTTTCCCCACTTCCGCGGGGGAGCGGCACACCACCGGCCGGCTCTCTTGGGGGCTGCACAGGTGTTCCTTCAGATAGATGTTCCTGGTGCATGTTGTCTCTCTCCTCCTTTATAGCCCTCTTCCACCAATCCCAACTCGGCTGCCCACACGCTGAGTAAGCTGCTCTCCTCCAATCAGGAGCAGGATCAGCTCCTGGAGGTCATCACTCAAGTTGGCAAGAGGCAGCTGCGTAGAAGCTGTTCACTCCTCTCCCAGCGCCATATTGTGGGAGAGCAGATGCATAGAATAAGTCTTAATTCCAGTAACTTAGTCTAGTCCGAGTTGCTCCCCACACTTTCCACCTCTAACAATGCCTTTCAAATAAGTAAAATAAATCTTGTGAAAAAGAAACACCCAAGAGAGAGACCCTCACTATTATGTATGTTGATCTTCATTCTTTGTCATGGGTAGGAGTTTCTGGGGTTAGGACAATGAAAGAACAAAGAGGAAATGAAATTTGCCATCCCTGCTGTCTGTCACACCAGGCTCCTGCAGGGACTATTTCATATATTTTGTGCAACAGACCTTTAAGACATACTATTATGCTCACAAAACAGATTTCTTTTTTTTTAACTTTTATTTAATGAATATAAATTTCCAAAGTATGATTTATGGATTACAATGGCTTCCCCCACATACCGTCCCTCCCACCCACTATCCTCCCCTTTCCCACTCCCTCTCCCCTTCCATTCACATCAAGATTCATTTTCGATTATCTTAATATACACAAGATCAGCTTAGTATACATTAAGTAAGGATTTCAACAGTTTGCTCCCACACAGAAACATAAAGTGAAAAATAATAGATGATTTTTTTAAATGATTATGAAATCAGATCAGACCTATTGTCATGTTTAATCCCAGTGAGAGTCAAGTTGGGAGTTGATAATTTCTTTTTTTTTTTTTTTACAGAGGATCAGTTTAGTATACATTAAGTAAAGATTTCAACAGTTTGCACCCCCATAGAAACACAAAGTGAAATATATTGTTTGAGTACTCGTTATAGCATTAAATCTCAATACACAGCACATTAAGGACAGAGATCCTACATGAGGAGTAAGTGCACAGTGACTCCTGTTGTTGACTTTACCAATTGACACTCCTGTCTATGGCATCAGTAGTCTCCCTATGCTCCGGTCATGAGTTTCCAAGGCTATGGAAGCCCTCTGAGTTCTCCGATTCTTATCTTGTTTAGACAAGGTCATAGTCAAAGTGGAGGTTCTCTCCTCCCTTCAGAGAAAGGTACCTCCTTCTTTGAAGACCTGTTCTTTCCACTGGGATCTCACTCGCAGAGATCTTTTGCCAGAGTGTCTTGGCTTTCCATGCCTGAAATACTCTCATGGGCTTTTCAGCCAGATCCGAATGCCTTTAGGGCTGATTCTGAGGCCAGAGTGCTATTTAGGACATCTGCCATTCTATGAGTCTGCTGAGTATCTCACTTCCCATGTTGGATCACTCTCCCCTTTATTTATTCCATCGGTTAGTGTTAGCAGGTACTAGACTTGTTTATGTGCTCCCTTTGACTCTTAGTCCTTTCATTATGATCAATTGTGAACTGAAATTGATCACTTGGAATAGTGAGATGGCATTGGTACATGCCACCCTGATGGGATTGAATTGGAATCCCCTGGTATGCACAAAACAGATTTCAAGGAAAAGATTTAAGGGAGGTGAACAAAAACCCCAAAGGTCACACTACTGGAAAGTGAGAAACTGGTAAGTTCTGGGATATGAACTCCGCCTGTTCTATCCCATGCCACAAAGCAACAGTGCCACACCCTTTACACTCTCCCAAGCCCAGTTTAAAACACTAATCCCTGGAAAAGGAAAATGTTACACATTCTGATATTATGTACCCAGAGAAATTCTGATACATGTTATCACACGATGCAACTAAGAAACCTCACACCAAGTGGGTAGTGATGGCAAAGTCACAGAAATACTAAAGAACAACAGAGTTTAGCAGGGGCTGCATGAAGAGGGAAAATGGGGAATTTCTGTGGAATGGGCATGGAGTTGCTGTTTGGGCTGACAGAAGTTCTGGAAATAGAAAAGAGTGAGTGCACGTTATGAGAGTAATCAACACCAATGAATGAAATACTGAACAAATTTTGTTGCAAAGATTTTACCATTATGAAACAGTGTTTCCCATTTCCCCTTTTACAGATGCCACATCTATCAAGACTCTAGAGGCAAGTAATATAATTGTTAGGTGTAATAGATATAAAAAATATCTACCCCAGGCACATTCACTTTACTCCACTTACAGTGGCTGCTAAGCACAATGTGTTCAGGTGGATTCTGAGGTTTACTAGGTTCGAGAATGAGAATGATCTGTAAAACCCTCTCACAACGAGAGAGAGAAATGCTGGACAAAAGGCCACAAAATATGTTTAGCTGACCTTGGAAATGTGAATTATGAACCACAAATTACGTGGCAAGCACTTAGAGGTATAGGTAGAGAGACACCGTGACATCCAAATACAAGCTGATGTTCTGAAGGCAAAGAAACCAAGTCAACAAAGAAATCCAGGCAGCGGGAAAGGAGAACACAGCAGAGAGGATCTGTCTCCCGAAGGAAGGCTGCCTATGGCTTCTGCCCCGTTCATGTCAGCTTCCTCCTTGTACAAGACGCCATGTGGCCTGGCCACAAAACTTCTTTCCCTTCCTACAACTTTACTATCTACTCTTTAAGTCAAACGTACTCTAACTTACAGGTCCTCATCCACTGATCACATCAGGCATTAATCCCCAGAGAATAATTTTAATTCAAAGACAAAATACTCATCCCATGAGCTTTCATTTTTTTGCTTTGATAGACAACATGCGCACGGAAATACGTATTCATCCAATCTCTTACTGTGGCAAAAATACGACAATGGAAATTGATCTTACTAACCTTGGGCACCTCAATAACTTCTTGACCTATAAACATAAGTAAAGAGCGTACTGAAAACTATAAATAGCACTAAAAAACATTATTTATGGAAATTTATCCTTCTGTTACATGAAGTATATTTCTCTGCAGAGAAAAACTCTTCAACTCAAAAATCAACTTTCTAGCTATCTAAAAATCAAATTAAAATGAATTTAGATCACAGAATCATACTTCTGGACTAAGGAAGAATCACTAAATCCTGTGTTATTGACTGCTTGGAGAGAACTTTTTTTAATATGTGCCACATAACACGGTTCTCTATTTCTAAGAGCTTTCCTTAAATCCTGAGAACACATGGTTTATATAATGATTAATCCTTTGCATTAACTATTTTATGTGTCAGAAATATTGAAATACATATTAACTGTTCCTGGTTAATGGTTTTGCATAGTGTCTCATAAAAGTATACTACCTACTCTGAATAAGCTATGTGAAAATGGCAGCACATTTGGGAACAAAGTAACGTATTAGGAGAAAGGCAGTTTTCGAACTATAATGACACACTCGGAGGACTTAGCCATTTTCCGATTTTAAAAATGATGTACAGCTTTTTTCCTCCCACCCCCACCCCCACGGCACCAAAATCAATTTTGTGTCTGGTTTTGTTTTTACTGAAGAGTGGCTTTATATTCAATCATAAAGAAAAATCTTCTTTTGATTTCTTCTAACTCATTATTTCCAGGAAAAACACACTGTGGCAGCCTTACTAAGAATCTTAGATGCAGAAGTGCATTTCCTTTTCCTCACTGTAAAGGAGGCTGGGTGAACTTTGAAGGAGCTGAGACCTGGACCCAGGAGCATGCCTATCTCTGAACGGAGAGCTCCTATCTCTTAGGGCTTCTCAGAGGGGCAGAAATCAAGGGAGGAGCTCCCAGACGGCATGCACACAATGTCCAGCTGTTGGCTGGCAGGCTCCATTCAGACCCACAATCTCACTGAAACCTAGCACTTTCAAGCGTGACAACGATTGCAAGGGGAAAGAGGGCCAGAGTTGGACACTGCTTAACAAGAGCCCAGTGGATTCCTACCTTTCATCTAAGAAACTTCAATAGTTTAAGAACAGTTTCGTAGGTGCCAAAAGTGAAAGGACCTACATTAGATCACAGGGAAGCTCCCAGGTGGAGAGAGAGTGCTAGGTCCTGCCCTCCTACCTTAAGTCCACATCATACAGCCTTCTAAAAAAAAATCTCTCTCTAGAAGCTCCACAGTTTCCTCTCTAGTCTGAGTCTCACTGCCCAAGAGTTGGTTAGCATACACGCCTATTTACCTAAGCTGGCTTTCCTTTTTCCTGTTCTCTCCCTCAAGAACTTGGGAGGTTTTCAGGTTCCAAAATGAAATGCAAACCAAGAGCATTTTGTAGTTTTGCATTTTCATTCCCTGTTTTGTCAGTGAGTAATTATAGCAAATAAAATATTGCAGCTGAATGTAAATTGTTATACAGCCAGATCACACCAGGAGATTTTTCTTCCACAAGTTTTACATCATAGCATGTTAAATATTAAAATATTGCAAGTCAAGTAAACAGAGGCTTCTTTGCTCAAAGCATTAATTTTAAACAAACATTTCACTGTTATTCAGATCAGATGCTAGGAAACAAATGATGTTTTCTTTCAAATAAGGCAAATATATCATCTGGGGGGAGCAGACAGGAGAAACACAGAAATAAGGGCATGGAAGACACTGCAAAGGAATTTCAACAAAATAACCAAAGAGAATTCATGCGTAGGAGACAAAGAAAAAGACAGATGGATGTGCAAAAGGGAACTGGGAAAAGAACAAGAAATGCAAAAGATTAATTGATTATAAGAAAAAAAAGTGAAGGTAAGTCTCATGTCAAAATTCAGAAACATGACTAATGGAAAGAAAGTAAACATCTTCTAACAAAATCAAACTTCAGCCTCCACAGGTTACTACCAGGAAAGTAAAAGAATAACTTGCAGATCTCAAAAAGATCATCAGATCAATAAAACACCCATCAGTGAGCTCTGACTGAGTAACTAATGTGTGCTCAGAAGCCAACTACAAAAATAAACTTGCAAGGCAACTGACCATGTGCTGCAGAAGAGTAAGGGCAGAAACAACCATAAGGCAGGCAATGAATTCTACATGGCAAATTACCAAAAAGCCCAATTCAATATCCAGGGACAGTGACAACCAAGGTGGGTTAGAATCACTCTCATATCATTTCCATTTTCTGAGCACCTCCTGTGTCCCAAATACGTGGCTGATGCTATGTGTTTAGCATCTCCAATATATTAAGCATCATTCCCTTAGGTGACTGGAGATAATAAGGGTGTAAAAGTAAGATGTCTAGGTTACACAATGACTAAATGGAAGGCCTCTCCTTCATCCCAGATCTCCCATTCACCAAAGATGAAGCTCTTTTTTCCTTTGGTTAAAGATTTATTTATTTATTTATTTGGAAACCCAGAGTCACATGGAGAAAGGAGGAGAAGAAAGAAAAAGGAGGAAGAAGAGGAGAAGGGGGGGGGGGAGGAAGAGGAGGAGGAGGAAGAAGACAGAGATAGATAGATTGAGAGATATCTTCCATTTGCTGATTTACTACCCAAATGAGCTCAACAATGTGCACTGGTCCAGGCCAAAGCCAGGAGCCAGAAGCCAGAAGCTTCCTCCAGGTTTCCCACATGGGTGTAAACACCTGGGCGATCCTTTGCTGCTTTTCCCAGGCTGTTAGCCAGGAGCTGGATTGGAAGTGGAGCAGCTGGGACATACGGGATGCTGGTGTGGCAAGTGGCAGCTTTATCTGCTACACCACAGTGCCGGCCACCATGCGTTTCTTGACTCAAGTACTACATTTATTCTAAGAAGGCACTTTCTCTACTAATTCATATAGTCAAATATGAGCCAATTAAAGCAAACAAAAACAAACAGAAGAGCAGCTTAGAAAATACTCTTTGTAAGAGAGATGCTCCTGACATGATTAAAATAATGAGATTATAATAATATAGAGGGCTTTTTTTTTTTTTTGCTTTAAAAGCTTTCTTCAAGAGACCATATTGAATCTGTTAGAAAATCATGTGTTTAAAAATGTATTTATTTGAGAAGCAAAAAGAGACAAACACACTCCCCAAATGCCCACAGTACCCGAGAGTGGCCCATACTGAAGCCTGAAGCTGGGGGCCAGGAACTCAATCCAAGGTTTCCTATGTGGGTGGCAGGAACTTGAATACTGGAGCTCCCACTGCTGCCTCCCAGAGTCTACATTATCAAGAAGCTGTAGTTAGGAGCTGGAGCCATGAACTGAACATAGTTCTCTAATACAGAATTTACAATTATTATTTCTTTTTTTTAAGATTTATTTTATTTATTTGAAAAGGAAAGTTACAGAGAGAGGTAGAGACAGAGAGAGAGAAGAGGTCTTCCATTCATTGGTTCACTCACCAAATGGCTGCAATGAGATGAGCCGACTCAAAGCCAGGAGCCAGGATGTGGGCTACCCTCCACGGCTTTCCCAGGTGCGTTAGTAGGGATCTGGATTGGAAGTGGAACAGCTGGGACTCGAACTGGTGTCCATATGGGATGCCAGCACTGCAGGCCAGCACTTTAACCCACTGCATCACAGCATCGGTCCCTATTTTTCTTTTTTAAAAATATTTTACTTCAGAATAGTTTTTAAATTACAAGCCCAAAACTGTGGGGTAGTAATACAAAGAGTTCCCAAATACCCCTCTCTCTGTTCCTTCTACTAATAGCTCAGGTTACTGTCTTTATCACAATTAGGATTCTTAAGCAGTGTCCTAACCACTAGACTGAACACATGCCCCAAGGCATGACTCTTAAACCATCCCAGAGTTAAGGCTTGGAGGGTATAGATGTCAGGGGTCATCAAGTATTCACAGAGGGAGGCAAATCTTTTCCATGGGGGCTAGGGAGCAGGGAAAGGATTGAGACAGCAAGAGCTAAGCAAGGGGGCCGGCGCTGTACTATAGCAGGTAAAACCACATGGGTGCCATTTATAGCCCAGCTGCTCTATTTCCCATCCAGCTCCCTACTAACGGCCTGGGAAAAGCAGAAGATGGCCCAAGTGCTTGGGCCCCATGAGAGACAAAGAAGAAGCTCCCGGCTCTCAGTTCCAGCCTGACTCAGCTCTGGCCATTGCAGCCATCTGGGAATTGAAGCAGCAGGTAGAACTAATTCACTCTCCCTTCCACTTTCCCTCCTTCCCTCCCTGTCTATAACTTTCAAATAAATAAATGTTTTTTTTTTTTAAAGTGGTCGAATGCAAGCCTTCTTTTCTCTTCGTTTGCCACTGAACTGAGTAACACGTGGTGAAAGGATGGCCAGAGACAAATGTGTGGAAACTGTACACAGTGTGCAGGAGAAAAAGCACTCCAAGAAATCTAGAGAGATGTATCAAAGAAAGACAAGACACAATCTTAAAGGTTAGAGAAGGGGCCAACTTTGTGGCACTGCAAACTGCAATCTTAGCATCTCATACTCGAGTACCAGTTAGAGACTCAGCTACTCCACTTCTGATCCAGCTTCTTGCTAATGGGCCTGGGAAGGCAACAGAAGATGGCCTCTGCCATCCACATGGGAGGCCTGGAGAGGTTTCTGGCTTCAACCTGGCCCAGACTTGGCCATCTGGTGAGTGAACAGGTGGGTGGAAGATATCTTCCTCCCTCTGTCTGTCAGTATCACTCCCACTCTCTCACTCTGTCTTTCAAAGAAATAAACAAGGTTTTTTTTGTTTTTGTTTTTGTTTTTGTTTTTTTTAAAGTCACAGAGAGGTTGAAGAGAATTTAAGTTTTCATGAAATGTGGAGCTGTGGATTCAAGTTTACTATCATCAGGTCCCCACATGGCAAGGAGGTCCCCTCTGTTATCAGGTTTCCAGCATCAGCTTTCTGGCAATATGGTCTGTTTTTTTTTTTTTTTTTTTGAACAATTATTAGATGTAGCATTTATCTTATATTTAAACAAAGTGATATATACTAGATATAGCATCACAGCATATGGAGATTTCTGTTATTAAAAAAAATGCCGTGAAATTCACATTGGCTCAGACGGCCAGAATGCTGACTTCTCTTTGTTCACCAAAGCTCATCTGCTTCTCCCCTTCATCCTGAAAAAGCATTAGACAGAAGCCCCGCCCACCAAATAATATCCAAGTAACAGGCATGTCCCTGAAGCTCTTCAGAAAGCTAATTTAGGAGAGGTAAATGAAACAGGGGGAAAGGGAACAAAAGATTTTTCTTCCACCAGATTGGTGTGAGGGAAATTTTGCTGGAAGCTTCCCCACAGGTTGGGCATTTGGCAGCCCCATACCTGAAAGGCACATTCAGTAACCTCAACTGCAGCAGATTCTAAGAATTTGCATGGTGCTTAGTGAACAATGCCCAAAGACCCTAAAAGACAAATAACACATTTTTCTCCAATTTGTGGTAACTAATATAGAGAGTATATTTTTTTCCTTAAAAAAATGAGATGTATATGAATGAAATTGTTATCTTAGGATTTGATTATTGTTCATAGCCCTTGTCTATATTCCTGCTGAATGGCAGTCTTTCCAATTTCCATTTGTTGAACTCTTTATTTAGTGGAACATTAAACCTTTGACTATAAAGCAAATTAAAAATATGTTACTGCAAAAACTAAAAAATAAAGAAAGGAATGGGGAAGGAGGGGGAGGGAGCACAATTTATTCTTGGAATTGTATCTATGAACTATATGGGATTGGTTTGCTTTGTATTAATACCACATTAACATGAGAATCGATGAGAATTGCAGTGCAGTGATTATCATGCATTTGCTGTGACCCTGAGAATCTAATGTATTAATGAATTCCTTTTTTACAAAAAGAATCTGGCTTACATATACACTTAAAAGAGAACTCTAAAACATGTGCAACAATGATGCTCATAATATTGCATTTAGAAACAAAAAAGAGTGCAAGAATTTGGCAGAGCAGTGAAGACACTACTTAGGACAACCATATCCCATTTTAAAGTGCCTGGGTTTGGGGGCCGGCCCTGTGGAGTAACCAATAAAACCTCCACTTGCAGTGCCAGCATCCCATATGGGCCCGGGGTTCCAGTGCCAGCTGCTCCACTTCCAATCCAGCTCTCTGCTGTGGCCTGGGAAAGCAGTAGAGGATGGCCCAGGTTGTTGAGCCCCTTAACCCATGTGTGAAGACCTTGAGGAAGTTCCTGGCTCCTGGCTTCGGATCAGTGCAGCTCCAGCTTTTGTGGCCAATTGGGGAGTGAACCAGCAGATGGAAGACCTCTCTCTCTCTCTCTCTCTTTGCCTCTCCTTCTCTCTCTGTGTAACTCTGACTTTCAGGTAAATAAATAAATCTTTAAAAAAAATTTAAATAAATAAAATGCCTGGGTTTGAGTACTGGCTAAACTTCCACTTCTCCCTTCCTGCTAATGCACACCTTGAAAAGCAGCAGGTGAAGGCTCAAACACTTAGTTTCCTACAACCCAACTGGGAGACCCACATTCAGTTTGAGGCTCTTGGTTTATGCCTGCCCTACCCCTGGCTTTTGTGGGCATATGAAAAGCAAACCAGCAGATCGAAGTTCTCTCCCTCTCTCTCCCCCACTCTCTCTCTCTTTCAAATAAATAAATTTTAAGTCCCAAAAATATGCTTGACACAAAGATAAACCTGGAAAGAACCAATATGCCATCAACTGGGTTAAGTACATTTTGGTTTATAAATACAAAGCAATTTATTTGGCTATAAGAATAGTGAGTCAAGGAAAATCAAGTTGTAAAGAGTGTAAATAAAGTCATGCCATTTAAGTAAAGATTTGAAAGACTCACTGTCATCTTATTTATATATCAACGTGTGTATATCTGTGTGTGTACGTAAAGTTGTAGGAAACTTCACAATGCTACTATTTAGAATACAAGGGCTAGCAGGTTGAAGCAGAGAAGGAAAGTAAATATAATTTTCTGCTTCTACATTTCTTTTCTGTTTGGAGTTCTATTATCTACATGTATATTTTGACTAAGATAAACTACGGAATATTAATGGAACATGAAAATAAACTAACAAACTCGCAATGATAATACCATAGTGTTCCTTGCCTTTATTTTGATCTTTGGTTGAAACTGAACTGGAGGTCTCAGAATTTACTTCACTGTATTTTTCTTTTTAAATTCTCAGGTGCAATGAAAGCACCTAGTATAACTAGCAGCCCACTAAACCACAGTCCCACTCTGCCCTACCATGGCGATTCCTATTTTGTATTTGAAAATTATGCAGAGCAGACTCACTCTTACTGCTATACAGAGTACCTCCTGGCTCCTGACCTGCAAAAAAAAAAGGGGGGGGGGGATTGGTCATGCACCCCTTGCAACGATGAGGGAATAGGAAAGAAAGAGTCTAATAAGTGAGCAACCAATAGTACTGGGCTCCAGAGCTGTGAGTGCTAGAGCTAACAAAGCAAACATGAAGTAGAATTGTGCGTTTCTGCATGTATGCCTTTGTGCATGCGTGCACGCACACATACAGAAGCATCCTGAGAATGAAGAGATCCATGTATGCCATGTATTACCCACTATCTAGTAAGTACTTGCCAAGCAATCCCATTCCACTTTGTATTTACATTTACCTCCTCTTCACTATAATCATTTTCATAAACAGCTGTCAACTGCCTAATTCAGTGACAGACACTGTTCAGTACAAAGACTGTCTCATATATTCCCAACTATAAAAAGCCATTAGTTAATATCATCATCTTCCCCCTGCATAAGAAGAAACTGACACTTAAAGATATCCAAGTATTTTTAAAATTCATGAAAAAATTGAAAGACTAGTTTAGCACAAAACTGTACTGAGCTCTGTGCAAAGTTTTTTCCATAATACACGTTTCCTTCAAACTTTCTGGAGTACCCTCATTTGACTGTAGCCTGCTCAAAGCCACGCTCTAGCCAGTGGCAGAGGTACAACATAAAGGCAGTGGACTTCAAAGTCACAATGGCTCATGGTACTCATTCCTGACCAAGCCTCAGAGCTCACTCTGCAGTACATACATGAGCAGAGAGCAATCAACTCCCAGAAGAGAGGACTTTCCACACCCAAACTGGGGAGCTTCAAAAACGGAGAACCATGAAAACATATGTATCATACAAACACTCGACCAGATGAAAACATAATCTATCAGACTGAAGCTGGCTCGCAAGCTGGAAAACTTAGTGATTACGAGAAAGGTATTTGGGGTCAAGCGCACCTTTAGAGGAATTCTGATCCTGCCACCACCTAAAACGTCACCTAATGATGTCCTTAATAGACCTGCCCAGCCCTTAATCTTTTTTCCATCTGTAAAACAAAGTACCACAGTACTTGTCTCACAAGGGTGTGATGAGGACTGAATGAGATCCTGCCTATTAAACACATTAATTACCCAGGACATCATCACCTCTCTGTCAATGTGCCTAGTTCAATATGATAAATCTCTCTAAAGGTGTGCCCAGTTCAACACTGTAAACCTCTCAAACATTCCAGGAATCTCTGTGAAATCCTATAAAGCTGTAATAAGAAAACACCTTAAAATATCTATCACCCCTAGGAAGACCCTTGTTTCACACAGCAAGAAAGTAAGATCTGATCAGTCAGATGGGTAAAACATCTCTCAAGTAAAACCTCAGTTTTTAATTCTCATCTCTAAAACCTACCTGGCAGCAGGAAATGTGTATTCATCGTCTACTGCTCATTCCCAATCCCTTTCTCTCCTGCCTACTTCCATCCCATGGCATCCAATTTACCCCCTACTCTGCCCCCCCTTGCTTGGAAGCCTAGTGTGATGACAACAGTAGAGTCCTCAGCAAGGAGAAGTGAACCAAAACTTGATAGGAGGACTCTTGGAAACTGTTTTGTCCCAACAAAAGGCATGGGTCCCCTGGGTGCCACACCCCTTTCTTGCTATGAACCTGAGTGGGTGCCAGGACAAAATGTGGCTATATTGGAAAGGGAGGTATCAAAACAGTCACCCACATGCTGCTTGTCTCCAGGAGGACTTTCTGTGCCATAACAAAATGCACTCCTTTTTGTTCAAGCCACTGGTAGGTAGATTTTCTGTTACCTGCAGCTAAATTCATTCCTAAACAATAAAGGAGCATTACCCACTTCACTTACACTCTTAGCAAAGGTAGCACTCTTAGCAAAGGTGTTTGGGGAAATTCATAGGTGTCAGAAAATTTTTTTCAGTGTGAATCAATTTCAAACTAACTTTTCTTACCTTGCTTTCATTTTTATAATGATCTACAAAAGGAATTTCCCATTAAAATCCAAGAGATTTTTATTTCCAGACTGGTTTAAGAACTTTAGAAGATCTAGGTCTTATTAAAGTTGTTTCTTTTTTATTCTCTACTAATTACAGCATTATATCAATACTTCGATTAATATGTTACCCTCATGTTCAGCATAGTTAGAAAAAGATTAAAGATAGCTCTGGCGCCTTCAAACACACTCTCAAAATGTCCACATAACGTTTGGTTACATAACCATACGTCAGCTTACACCTGCTAAGTATTTGTTGTAGGCTGATTTTACTTCCCTGACCAGATTACCAACCTGTCGATAATGACACAGTGATTTATAACTTCTTGTCAGCCACTCTCAGTGCCTATCACAGTTGCAGGCACTTCAAACATTCCCATTAAGTGCTATAAAAAGACTCGCACACCCCCAAATGCACAGCTTAAGAGAGGAGCAGGGGATAAAAGCTCCCAACTCCAGTATAAATCTGTCCATGATTATGAGCCTCTCATCAGTTGTTCAGGGAATTCAGTACAAAGGTAGAGACAGTAAAAATAAGATTTATATTAGGGGGAATATCTAAAACAAAGGCAGACAGGGTACATTTTGCCATTCAGACACAAAGTATATTCCAAAACCCAGCTCTAGAGTAACCACATAACACCAAACAACAGTCTCTTAATAAATACTTACTGACTGACTGAATAAGCATAGACATACATAGAAAGAAACCATATTATGAATGAATAAACTTTCTTCTTAAAATGGATGGGCAGTCAAAACTACACACCCTCATTTAACTGGGGAAAAGCACAGAACCCCCAGTTTCATTTTTGATCTCTTCCTTGCATGGCACACAGTGGAAAGAACTTGCTACTCACATTTGTCAAGAGAGCCCACAGGTGCCGTGCGGCTCATCACAGCTTAACTTATCAATTACCTTTGCTGTTTGCTGGATATTGATCTGGGAAGACCTTGTATCTTTGCTAAAGTCACTTGTACAGTGACTCTTCTCTTTTTCTTTTTCGTTGACATGAGGGCTGGAGTGTTACAGGCTTTGGGAATTTCCATCCGACAGCCCCAGTCCATCATGAAACTCCTGCTAAGAGCTTGCAATCCAGATGAATGCCCAATTACACCAGCACATTCTTGCCCAGATCTGATGGTGACCGCAGGTTCAGATCAACACTTTAAGGCCGTCAGTGATGTAGAAAATGGTCTGTGGAGTTGCAAGTTTAGATTCATTTATTGTATTCTCACCCATTCATTTGTTTGTTCAACCAAGTATCTATTGACAGGCCCCAATGTCTATTTCCAAGATTAAAATGTTGTTTGCTTTCCTAAAGGGACATATGACTTCCCTAATTTTTCTGAACAGTGCAGTATAGTCCACACATACATCTAAAGTAACCACAGTTAACCTGGAGGTCCTATAAGAAAAGAATAAAAACAGCAATAGTGGAAAAATTCAGATATCATGGCAGCCCTATAGGGTTGTTCGAGCTATGCACTGGAACTTCAGGGGTTTCCAGAGTAGGACAATGGTAAGAGTGACAGGGAAGTGGGAAGAATCCACACACAGAAGCTGAGCAGGATATCCTGGGCCCACAGCGCTCTCTACCTAGTCCAAGGGCATAAATTCAATGCTTCAAATCACGCTTAGACATTAACTGCTTTTTATATAAATGAAATATGGATTTCATTATACACTTAAATTTCACAATTAATTTTCAAATCAGAATTTGCCTACTAAGAATACCTAAGGAAAAACAATTTTTTTTCTAAACATGATTTTTAGTTAGAGGAAGGGGGAAAAACAAGGAAACTGAATAAAAGGGATCTCTGAATAATAGGAATGCATTTCTTTAAAAAATTAGAAGGCCTAAAGGCCTAATCTCAGTCAATATTTTAATATGCATAAAAATATGCGCAAGAATATTTATTGGAACACCATCACCAAAGTTCTGAGTGACTTAAATGTAAGCATTCAGTAAATGATACTGCTTTCGAACATGAAATCCCAAGATGTCATTAACAGAGACTTGTAATTGCTGTCACAAGAGCGAAGCTCCTAAACATCCTCTAAAAGGCAGTAACAGCACAGTGCACACTCGGTGACCCCGTGTGCAATGAGACTCAGGTAATGTACAGAACTGGAGTTTAAGACACAGAACAGGGCGCAGGACACACAGCAGGCTCTGACAGCAGTCAGCTCAGGACTAAGAGGGCACCAGAAGCTTTGTATATGGGAAACCAAGTAATACTTGTTAATAAGAACTGTTTATGAATGAATTGTGTTATAAAACTATTGTAATAGTCCCAAATGACAGCAAATTACTTCCAGGGTAGGTTATAAATATATATATATATATATATATACACATACATTTATTTATTTATAAATATGTATACGGAAAAACGAAATTTTAAAATAAGGGAGATTAGCTTATCTCTAGTCATTGTGGCCATCTGGGGAGTGAATCAGTAGATGGAAGACCTCCCTCTCTCTCTCGCTCTGCCTTTCAAATAAATAAAACTTTATTAATAAATTTTTTAAAGATTTGTTTATTTGAAAGGCAGAGTGACTGGGAGAGGGAGAAAGGCAAAGGAGAGAATGAGAAATCCACCTGCTGCTGCTTTCTCAGGCACATTATCAGAAAGCAGAGTCAAAAGTGAAACAGTGGGGCCAGTGTTGTGACATAGCTGGTAAAGCCACCGCCTGTAGCACTGGCATCCCATATGGGCGCCGTTCAAGTCCTGGCTGCTCCACTTCTGATCCAGCTCTCTGCTATGGCCTGGGAAAGCAGTAGAGGGTGGCCCAAGTCCTTGGGCCCCTGCACTCGCGTAAGAGTACATTAACTTTGGAAGACTTGTCATAGGATAGCTTAATCCCAGCTGGTTCCATTTGTGACAATACCAAAATGCTTAAAGATAAAATTGCCAGGGCTGGCACTCTGGCAAAGTGGGTTAAGCCATAACTTCTGACGCCAGCATCAAACATGAGCACCAGTTAAGCCCAAACTGCTTCACTTTTTTATTTTTAAAATTTATTTATTTGAAAGTCAGAGTTACACAGTAAGAAGGAGAGGCAGAGAGAGAGAGAGAGAGAGAGAGAGAGAGAGAGGTCTTCCACCTCCTAAAGTGGAAGTGCTGAGTGATTCCTTTATAAATAGTAGCTGTTGTCTTCGTTAGGTATAATCGTCATGATAATGTATCACCTGCATGTGCTGAATGTGTGTGTGTGTTTTTAGATGTATTTTATTTATTTGAAAGACAGAGTTGCACATACACAGAGAGAGAGAGAGACAAAGAGAGAGAGAGAGGTCTGCCATCCGCTGGTTCACTCCCCAAATGGCCGCAACAGCTGGAGCTGTGCCGATCTGAAGCAAGGAGCCAGGAGCTTCCTCTGGCTCTCTCACCCAAGTGCCATCTCCTTGGGCCATCCTCTACTGCTTTCCCAGGCCACAGCAGAGAGCTGGATCAGAAGTGGAGCAGCCGGGACTTGAACGGCGCCCATATGGGATGCCAGTGCTACAGGCGGTGGCTTCACCAGCTACGCCACAACGCTGGCCCCACTGTTTCACTTTTGACTCCTGCTTTCTGATAATGTGCCTGAGAAAGCAGCAGCAGGTGGATTTCTCATTCTCTCCTCTGCCTTTCTCCCTCTCCCAGTCACTCTGCCTTTCAAATAAACAAGTCTTTAAAAATGTTTAAAAATTTTATTAATAAGGTTTTATTTATTTGAAAGGCAGAGAGAGAGAAAGAGAGAGAGAGAGAGAGACAGGTCTTCCATCTACTGGTTTACTCCCTAGATGGCCACAATGACTAGAGCTAGGCTAATCTGAAGCCAAGAGCCAGGAGCTTTTTCCAGGTCTCCCACATGAGTGCAGGGGCTCAAGCCCTTGGGCCATCTTCCACTGTTTTTCCAGGCCATAGCAGACAGCTGGATCCAAAGTGTAGCAGAAGAGCTCAAACCAGCATCCATATGAGATGCCAGCGCCGCAGGCAGAGGCTTAACCTAATAAACCATAGTGCTGGCCCTAATAAAATAAATCTTAAGAAAAAGATAAAATTCCCAATGCACGTTTTCTACTTGAATTACTCATTCTCAAACGAAGACCCCTTTATCACAAACACTATGGAAAGCGTTGCTCTAGGGATGGGAGGTCCTGCAAAAAGACATACCTGTCCCATCTTTACAGAACTTTAGTTCAAGTTGGTAGAAAACCTTGACTGTTTTACAGATATTTTCAGATTAATCATTATTTTCATACTAAATAATTCAGTTAACAACAACATCCTGGGCACTGTGGCTAAGGGAGAGGCTTACTGTGATTCTAGCAAAGTTCCCTCTTGGAGAGATGGTCTACTATATAGCACATTCCCTGCCTATCAAATATTCATTCTCCTTATCTATCAATCAACCGAGGCAGTCTCAAACAGAATCCATAAAATAATAATACTTTGCATTCATAGAGAGGTTTACACCTTGCCAAATACTCTCACATAAATGGTGTCCTAAGAGATGGGTGATAATAATGCAGAAGCAAAATACTATGAATTTATCATATGAAAACTTTCTCTGTCTGGCACACTTTATCCCTGCTCCTTATTTGCTCAACCTGTTGTTGAATTCTTAAGACAAGATGGCTTAGGGGCCCCTCCTGCAAGTTCTCATTCCTTTCTGTGGCTTCTTCTTCTCGACCCTTTAAAGGTACTCCCCATGTTTCACCTGATGGCCAACTTAGTGTCCATGGCACTGGGCTCCTAATTACCTGGAGGGTCCTGGATTCAACCCCACTTCCAAGGACTGACCTAGCAGGTTTTTCAAATTCTCCAAGTATTATAAAAGAGCTAATTCCATGATTACGCAGGAGATGCGCATTGTGGTTCTATTACCACTATTGCAAAACAGCTTCTAACAAATATTCTTATGGCATCGAGTAAAGAATTACTCCCGAGATGGGTGCTTGGCCTGGCAGTTAAGATCCCTGGCTGTGGCTCCTGACTCCAGCTTCCCGCGGGAAGCAACAGGTGATGACTCCGATAGTGGGTCCCTTCCACCTAACTGAGAAACCCAGATTGCATTCCCAGCTCCCAGTTTCAGCCTGGCTTAGCCCTTGCCATTTCAGACATTTGAGAAATGAACCAGACAGAGGATGGGAGCTATCTCCATCTGTCTCCATCTCTGTCTGACTTCTGGATATGTTTTTAAAAGAAGAGTTGTTCCTTTATCAATTAATTATTTAAAATAATATTTAGAGTACCTTCACTATGACAGACCATTATTTGACAAAATAAACCAATTATAGGATTGTTTTAAATATTTATTTATTTGAAAGGCAGTGTTCCAGAGAGAGAAAAGCCAAGAAAGAAATTTTCCATCCTCTGGTTCACTCTCCAAATGAGCTGGAGCCATCCGAAGCCAGGAGCCAGAAGCTTCTTCTGGGTCTCTTATGTTAGTGCAGTGGCCTAAGAACTTGAGCCATCTTCTGCTGCTTTCCCAGCTGCATTAGCATGAAGCTAGATCAGAAGTAGAACAGCCGGGACTTAAAACAGCACCCTTATGAGATGCCAACATCATAGTTGCTGGCTTTACCTGCTATGCCACAGTGCTAACCTCAGATATGATTCTAAAGTAGCTTTAATTTGTCAGGGTTTTTTCAAGTTACTTGTTTCCTGAAATAATTAGAAGAACCCTTTTGACACACGTACCCCAATGGCCTATGGAGTGTAGGTCAGGAAAACCAACAACAAATTTGTGAACTATTTGTTCCCTAGATGCTCCCAGGATTCCAGGATGCTCTTATTGTTCAGTCATGTTTCGAGGACAGAGGAAAACAGAGCAAGCAGTTTGCAGTGGATTCCTGTTGGGCCAAGCACCTGGACTTGTACACTTCATTATGACAAGCACTTCCTTATTTCTTAGGCTTTGTGTTGGCTTTTCCTTTCACCAAAATGTTTTCGCACCGCAGTCATGCCTGACAACTGTTCACCCTCCCAAATACAACTGTATATAGCATCTCTAGAATAATGTCTATTGAATATATACCTTCCTATACATTTCAACAAAGTGAACCTAACTGTTCAAAATGAAGAGAGAATAGCCTGCTCAGCCTTGCATGCTAGATGCCCTGCTGGATAAGAAAACATTGATAAGGTAATAGTGAAGTGAAGGGTAGAGAAAAAAATGGGACACTATTGAAGACGATTTGAAAGACATGCAGTGGGGAGGGGCGAAGCGGAGTATCAATGAGCTTGAGCCTTCGTTAGCTAAAGCAACCTGCCCCAGAGGACCAAATTGTCATTTTAACTGGAATTAATCAAAATGGCCTCCGATATGGTGCTTCTAACTTGTCACATGGGGAGACAGCCAATCATGTGCAATGGTCAGGAGACAATCTTCCTAGATTATTTGTTGCAAATATTACAGGACACCATTCAAGGAATCCAGTTGTGAGACTGTAATCAGCTTCCCTAAATCTTGTTATCTATTTCTCTTCAACAACAAAATTTAAAAGCCAAGCCAACACAACACGAATAACAATACCTAAGATTTCGTGCATACTTAATACACAGGCATTGGCCTACATTTTTTATATAGCAACTTATTTTGCCTTTCCAATAATTCTTTAAGATAGACATTAGTATCATGCCCATTTTACAGATGTAGACACCTGACAGTCAAAAAGATCAAGAGCGTGGCTAATGGTACAGAGATAGTCTGTGGATGAGCCAGCATTGAAACCCCGGCAGTAGGGATCTCCAACCTGTGCTGTCAATGCTGCTGGGACACAACAATCTACATCTTCTGTACCATCCTCTGCCGACAGTACCCAAGCAAGCACTCCATGTGGTAGGACGCAATACTTTCTTAATTACTCAGTATTGTACCTATGCATGCTTTCTCTTCCCAGTGAAATTAGTTGATGCTTGAGCAAAGACATTCAGTCATCTCCTTCTTTGGGTTCCACACCGATCTGCCCCATTCCAGGCACACAGTCAATATACACATTCAATAGGTGACTGGCTATTATTACTAAATCCAACGGAATATCCAGAGGTTGTGATTACTGACACATTTATGGGGGAGGAGGGATGCCAAATCCTATTACCCAGGGTTAAAACAAGGTTTTCTTTCCTATTGGGGGAAATTATTGCAGGTGTGAGCAATTAAAAAATTAAACATGAATTAACTACTCCAGTGACTGGCTGTGTTAGTATATTGCTTGTTAACTCTATAGGAAAATATTATTCCCCTACCTAACGTTTGAAAAGAAGGTCCCCTGGGCATGTGAAGTAGCAGAGGCAACCCTCTCAAGATTCAAGAGTTTGGTGACTGCTTCAACCAATCGCATGTGAAGTCTGTCACAAAGCCACTGGGAGACGAGATCGCCTTACTCATCCACCTGCCCTGACACCTTCCTGTGTGGAACATAAGCTCTCATAGCACATGTGTGTATCTCTTTCACTTTTGCTCTCTCATTTCAATACCCATTTCTCTCCCGCCCCCTGAGTCTTCCAAAGAGATGGTGATGATTCTAACTGCCTCTCTTGCATTACCCCTCACCCTCTTCAGCCCCTTACAATCTGGCTATCACTTTATTCTTTTACTAAACAGGTTTTTGTTTGTTTGTTTGTTTGTTTGTTTGTTTTTTGACAGGCAGAGTGGACAGTGAGAGAGAGAGACAGAGATAAAAGTCTTCCTTTGCCGTTGGTTCACCCTCCAATGGCCGCCGCGCTGCGGCCGGCAAACCACGCTGATCCGAAGGCAGGAGCTAGGTGCTTTTCCTGGTCTCCCATGGGGTGCAGGGCCCAAGGACTTGGGCCATCCTCCACTGCACTCCCGGGCCACAGCAAAGAGCTGGCCTGGAAGAGGGGCAACCGGGAAAGAATCCAGCGCCCTGACCGGGACTAGAACCCAGTGTGCTGGCTCTGCAAGGCGGAGGATTAGCCTATTGAGCTGCGGCACCCGCTAAACGCTAAACAGGTTTTTCTAAAAAAAAAAAAAATCGACAATCACCATACTAAATCAGTGATTTGAGACAGGCATTCTCAGGGTCCTTCTCCCTTGACTGCCCTGTGGACCTTGACTCATTGGCACTTTAACCCTGCCCTTGGTAAGTTCCCAGCTGAAAGGAAGTGTCTCTCATGCAGTCTTCAAGTCCCTTTTAGGATCTCAATTTTGCTGCTTCCCAGTCTGTTCCCAGATCTATGAAACAACCCTGTATAACTCCCAAAAGTAGGTAAGATTTTTGATCAGGAAATATTCAACCTCTAATTCCTCTCCAATAGAAGCAATATATTTTCATACTCCTTTGTTATTGTTCTTGCCTTCACCAATGACATGGTGGAAAAAGTGACTTGTGCAGGCTCCTGGAAATTTGACTTGCATTCCTGCATTTCACCATGAAAAAAATGATGTCTTGGTTTCTGCTAGTTATGAAAGGATGAAAGACAGAGAGACCTAACTCACAGCTTAAACTTCAGACAAGTCAAATGGATGAGAAACATAGGTGAGGTACAATAAATGCACATTCTTTCAAGTTGCCAAACTTGGACAATTTGTCACATAGCAGTGTTGTGACACTGAGGTGCCCACACAAACTTTTAGACCTCTATCAGTCTTTTCCTTTTGCCTGAAGTATTCCCTGACTACCACAATGGAAACGTTCTTTAGTCTCTACATGGCCAGTGTTAGTCCCCCAACACTATTCTCCCACCTCCATGTCTAGTCTTCTCTCCTTTATTGGATTACAATTTTTTTAAAAAGATTTATTTTTTTATTTGAAAGCCAGAGTTACAGAGAGGCAGAGGCAGAGAGGGAGGGAGGGAGAGAGAGAGAGAGAAACTCTTCCATCCACTGGTTTACTCCCCACATGGCCACAATGGCTGGAGCCAAACCAATATGAAGCCAAGAACCCAGAGCTCCTATGGCCTGGGAAAGCAGTGGAAGATGGCCCAAGTCCTTAGGCTCCTGCACCCATGTGGGAGAACCAGAAGAAATTCCTGGCTCCTGGCTTTGCTTGGCCCAGCAATGGCTGTTGTTGCAGCCATCTGGGGAGTGAACCAGCGGATTAAAGATCTGTCTCTCTCTCTGTCCCTGCCTTTCTCTAGCTCTACCTTTTAAATCAATCAATCAATAAATAAATAAACCTTTAAAAAATACTGTTTCCTCTGCCTATTAATTATTCTTGGGGGGGTGGGGTTAACCAGTATTTTAAGAACATGGTATGCTTGTTAGTAGAAACTACAAAAGTTCATTTTCTTGGCATTGATCCTCACATCACTTTTACTTCCATTATTTGATTACCGTATTTTCCTCTGCATTTTCCAATTTCCTGGAAGACTTATTCTGGGAAAACATTGCTGTCCTTATTTGTTTTCATTTAGTTAAGTTGGTTTATCTGCTAAGACCACTGAATTTATAGCCTCAGAAAACACCTAAGGTAGTCTCTCCCTTCTACCAGACCCAGAAAAGAAGAAACAAAATGAAATGGATCAGTAATGGGACAAATGCAATCAAAATTTATTTTTGCTTAGATTCAACAATGAGCCGAACAGGTTAGCCACCTTCAGTTCCTCTGAAAGGACCCCAATTGGAACAACAAAAACCTTAATAAGATTTGAAATCAAAGTGCCTATGAGAAGAAAGAGCAAAAAATATATATGTAATTTATGGGGGATTATCTGTGACACAGTAGCTGGCTGTTACATCAACCAAGAGAATAACAAATCACTCAGTTTAAAGTGAGGAACTTCTTAAAATTGCTTGGGCTACGAGGTATGGGTATAAACTAAGCCATGAGGCACGGATGTAAGCACCAGTGGGGAGAGCAGTTGGCAAGAGTCTCAAAAATGTAATGTGGTTTTGAAACAATCCCTTAACTAGTCTTCACCTATATCATTTTAAAAATAATAACCAGAATTCTACAAATTCAATTAATTAAATTTATATTATTCAAGTGGTTTGTCTAAAATGAAGTTTCTCAAAACAATCATTAAATATGTTTGGGAATCATTGAGTTAAAGATGGTTAAATAGATTTCCTCACCACAGAACTTCTTATTGACTTCAATAATCTAAATAAGCTCTTAGACACGGTAGCTGTGTTATGGAATATTTCCCAACTAATTCTTACACTGATATCTGTCCCGATGCTATCCCTTTGTGTTCTGAAGATAGTGTAAAAGGGTATCTATTATTTGCCAGCAAAAATACCTTTATTCAGAAATTATATATATAGGACAGGCATTTGATTCAGCAACTGAGACGTTGCTTGGGATGCCTGCATCCCTAATCAGAATGCCTGGTTTCAAGTCCTGACTCCACTTCAAATTCCAGCTTTCTGCTAATGTGCTCCCTGGGAGGCAGTAGATGGTGGTTCCTGCCACCCATGTAGGAGAACTCTAGTGACTTCCAGGCTCCGGGCTTCAGTCTGCACCCCCCTAGTCTTGCAGGCATTTGGAGTATGAAGCATACATGGAAGATCTTTGTTTCTCTTCCTTTAAAATAAAATCAAAATAAATACTGCACATTTGAAAAAAACGCATGGGTATTTTGCCTAGCAATTGAGATGCCAGTTGAGATGCCCTTATTCCATACTACAGTGCCAGGATTCAGTTCCTAGTCCTAGGCTCCTGATTGCAGCTTCCTGCTAATGTAGACCCTTGGAGGCAGCAGTGATGATTCAACTGATTGGGCCCCGGCCACCAACATGAGAAACCTGGACTAAGCTGGCTCCTGATTTCAAACTAGCTCGGATCCAGCTATTGTAGGCATCCAGGGTATAGGAACTTGCTCTCTCTGTCAATGATCTCAGTCTCTTTGTTCCTCCCTTCCTGCCTCTCCCAAGCCCAGTTATGCCTTGTGTAGGCATTAGGAAAGTGAACCAGTGGATGGGATCTCTCTATCTCTGCCTCTATAATAATAACAATGATAATAATAATAATACTGCATACACACGTATGTTATAACTTAATATTGTGGATTTATTATTATCTGCAGTAATCATTTGGGCTGAAATAAACTGCCAGATAAACATAACTGTCACTGCCTGAGCAGCCTCTCAACCCTGGAACTGAAATCCTTCATACACCAAGATACAGTCATCTCTTAGAAGGAAGCCATTAAGAAATACAATTATGACAGAAAACGGAGACCTTTTGCAGGAGAACAGACATCATGGATTTCATTAAAAGCTCTTCCCTTTTTCATGTTCACCTTCTACTACTTTAAAATGAAAGTGACTTCATTTTCCAGTGACCTTTTAAAAAGTCCAAACATCCAGCACTATAAATATTCAACTATTCTCAATGAAGTCCAGTACTGTAATGTGTGGCTGGATATGCCAACAACGCAGAATAGTCTACTCCTCTTTCCTTAAGTAGACATCTTAGAAAACATTCATATTTCCTCCATAGACTTTCATTATGTTCCCTGTGGAAGGAGCTTAGAACGTTTTTAACAAGGCAAACTGTGGGCTAATAAATGACAAACAAAAGCTTTTGGAAGCACTTTTCCCTTTATCTTCCTCTTCCTCCTCCTTTAAGAGGGTGACTGGGTAGAGTGCAAGGAGAGGTGGGGGAAGGGAGAGAGAGACTGGAGGCAAACTGATTAGCAATGCATGTTTGTGTGGCAAGACACAGATGAGGGGTGATTATCACCTCATGTCACATAACAGTAATAATAATGCGATTCTGAGATGGTACACAGCTGTTGAACATTCCTAGCAGTAAAGTAATTATTTTCAAATTTAATTAAGGAGACAAAAAGAAATAAAGATGATTGGCCCATTAAAATAATCCTGATCAAGAGGAGAAAAAAATTAAGCACTATGCTTTAATTCTAAGACAAGTACAACAGTGAAAATCATCACCCAAGTGATAAGGCTACTACAAAAAGTTCATGCAAAATGGAACCGAGAGACTAGTTTGTGTTGGTGTAGAAACTTACGATGTCCATCTATAAAAGGGGTCCCCCAAATTTAATAGAAAATGTGTTATGAAAAAAAAAAACTAGGTATGAATTTCCAAAACTTTTTCACTGAAATAAACTTTTCTCCTTAATTAGCTACTTCTAAAATTTTTTTTTATTAACTTGCATATTCTCATGAGACACAGTACAATATTGTGACATATATGCACAGTATAAACCAATCAATCCTGGCAGCTAATTTTTTAAAATTTATTTATTTGAAAGGCAGAGTTACAGAAAAAGAGAGAGGGAGAGATAGGAAGAGAATCTTCTATCTGCTTGTTCACTCCCCAAAAAGCTGCTACTGCCGGGACTGGGACAGGAGCTTTACCTGGTCTCCCAATTTCTACTTTCCCAGGCACATTGGCAGGGAGCTGGAGAGGAAGAGTAGTAGCCGGGTTTCAAATCACTGTCCATATGGGATGCCAGCAATGCAAGTGGAAGCTCAACACATTATGCCACAATTCAGGACATGGGAGCTAACCGTTGAATTGATTTTTTGTTTGTTTGTTTGGAGGCTACCACCTCTTCTCTTGGAGTGATTTATACTAGTATGAACAAGTATGAACAACAGTCACCCACTGTGCTTCTTTTGGTACCTGTTAATCAACTTCCCTCTATCTCCCTATCCTAACCCTTTCCAAGCTCCAGTAATCACTACTTTAAGTTCAGATGGACTGTTTTATTTTTTTTAAACATACAAGACAGATCATATGATATTTGTCATTCTGTGTTGTGCTTATTTCACTTACCACAGTGTTCTGCAGCTGTTCATTTTACTACAAATGTCAGGATTTCATTCTTCTATTTCCATTTGTGCATGACCTTTTGAAGGACCTTCATATGGTTGAAATTCATTTTCTCCTCCCTTATGAAGCAACAAGGAAGCCAATTTAAGGCTGCAATTAAGCTGCTTTTTATTTATGTTCTGATGATTTACTTTAATGAAGCACTGGTTAAGTATGACAGATAAAACTTAAACACAAATATATTCTTCCCATGACAAAAGAAATACTCAAAATGAAACTGCTGCTGAAAATGCTGAAAGAAATCATTCAAGGACTCCCAACTCTATTTCACACAGGAGAGAGAGGTAAAGAAGACTAATTACAGGAATGAAGATATTACTGTGAATCCAGTTTTAATTTACAAACTGAAAGTTATAGAAATAGACATAGGTTGTGTGTGTATATATGTAATCATACATTCATGCATTCCCTGGCTCTATCCACTGAGATACAGAGAAGCAATGGATGTCCTAGTAGCCATGAGCCCCCTGAAATCCAGATCTTGGTTTCTAAATATCCCTGCCTTATGAAAGAAACCAGAGCTCCTTGGAAAAAATGTCTGACTTTAGGGATGGTACAAGAAATGCAGAATGTGAGCTTGGGCTACCCTTTGTGATGTAAAATTAGAAATGGCAGGGGGAAAGGTATGAAGGACATGGCAAAAAGCATGTAAAGTTTTCCCTGCCAAATTAGGAACAATTTGAGTAACAAAAAGAATGGTACTAATTGACTATAATTCATAGAATAAAAGTAAATCTATAATTCCACGCTGATATACATGAATAAATAAAAGAGAAAGGATACAAAGTAGAAGACACATAGGATGAAGAAGCCTAAAGATCTAAAATAGAGCATGAGCATGATAGCTGATAAAATGCAGTTATATAGGTGATTTTCTTTTTGTTAAATAAGATTTTAGCTGTTCTTGGCACTAAAACCATAGTACATGAAATAATACATATCAATTTGCTTTAATATGGTAAACAGTTTCTACCTCTATGTGTTTCCTAACATTACGATGTATACCTCAATTATATACAATGTATTTTACAAAAAAGGAAGGGAAATAAAGTTCTTTTGTATGGACTTTGGAATAATATATAAGATTAAATTATAAAATTATTATTTGGCAATCATCACAACAGCAACTGTCTCAGGTAGGAAGAGTAAGTGAAAGCTAGGAAGAGCAAGCCAATATATAAGGAAAATTGACATTTAAATTTCCTACAAGTGTTTCCTGTGAGAGTCTTATTAATTTTAAAAGGAAAATTGGGGATTCTACAATGAGAAAACTTGTAGAAACCACATTTATCAAGTGATCCAAGTTAAAAAGCATCACCAAGAATGTGTCAAAAGGATATCATACACCTCCTGATATAACTCATTGACAAGGATGCAATGCTCTTTCTGAATTATTCCTGCCAAAAATGCTGAATTGAAATCTAATGATGACGAAACACAACATCAGACAAACACATAATAAGGAACATCCTGGAAGGCAGTATGTCTGCATTTCTCAAAAGTGTCAAGGTCATAAATGTGTGATCATGGAACAGATCCTGGATCAGAAAAGGACATTGGCAACCTTTCCTTATTTCAGTGAGGTCTATGGGTCAGAGGTAGTTTTGTATCACTACTAATGTACTAGCTTGCAAACTGCACTGTTGTCCTAGACAACGAACTTCTTTTCAGATGTGATACACAAAACAAGCCAAGTGGCATCATATCTTCAACTTTGTATTCCTCATATATAAACATACACAGAGAAAAATAACATAGTGGAGTAAAGTATTAGTATTTGAGAAATCAGAGGGAAGCATGTAGAAGCATTGTTAATACTCTGTTCACCTATTTTCGGTAGTAGAAAATTTTTTCAAAATTAAAAGCCAAGAGTGAGTGGACTTAGGTTCAAATCTCAGCTGTACCCTTGGCAAGTTTCCTAGAACAAACTGCCCGGCATCACAAAGGCTAAGGTCCTCTTCCACACAGGGGAGACAGTTGACAGCACCAGGGTATGTGTGAGGACAAACCCAAGGCTGGGCTCCTGAAGCCGTGCTGTTCTGGCTGAGTCTAACGTGTGAGTGGAGTAACCTGACAGGATGGGTGCTATCGTATGAAGGTGACTGGAGGTGCCTCGGGGCTCTGTGTGGCTACAGATGTCATATTGCCCGCTGTCAGGGACTGGGACACTGGCTCCTCACACCTGCTTTTAAGAGCAGCCTTTTATTTTTCTTCACTTTAACATCTCTCTACAACTGCAGCCAACAGCACTTCCTCCAAGTGGGAGGAGGGAAGCCACTGCAGGCGAGGCTTCTTTAGAAGAGGGATTCACTCTGCACTTGAAGAGAGGTCTCGGAAGCCTGAAAGACAGTTTTTCCTCTGCCAGGCTTCCCTCTGCTCCCTGCCCGTGCAGCTGCTCCTTCTCCTTTCCTGGGCCCCTTTGCCATCTTTCTCCTTCCTCCTTTTCACTTGCAATCACTCATGCACTACCCTCTCCTGAGAGCCCTATCTCCTCCCCTCTTGTTTTTCCTTTGGTTTTGTTTTGGAAAAAAAAAATGTTAATCTCCAATGAACAAAAGAGCTGAGTGGGAAGGAAATGAAGGGGGAGTGCTTAGTGATTACACCAGCTGCCAAGTTGAACTTCGTCCTCCAGCCCACACAACCTCCTGGGCAACCAAAATCCCGGCCCTCGATCAAGCCCAGAGGACTCGAAGTGAAGCAGAAAATGAACAAGAACAGGGCATGCAGGCTTATAAACCATGAGCTCAGAAAATATGCCCAAGAATGTCAGATGGTATCCTGTTACTAAGAAGTTACAGGAAATAGATGCTAACTCCCAGTGTTTTCCATTCCAATGTGTTTTGAATCTTGTGAGCTATTATTTACTGTCATTATTTTCATGACTTGGAATGCTGACAACTTAATCTTAGGTAATCCCCAAATATGTAATACTGAAAGGAGAAACAAACCTCTTTTCTTTTATTATAATGTAACTTCCAATTATTTGACATATCAGTATGTCAATCTAGCCAAAAGTCATCATCACCATCATCATTAAAAAAAAAAGTCATGGAGGATTAAATTTACACAATAGGATTTGTGTATTTCAAAACTCATTATGACTCTACACAATCAAAAACTACAGAAAATCCACCATTTTTAATCTCTCATGTTTCAGGATTGTGTTTGGGTGTAGGGAGACATTTGCTAGGGTCGGAGAAGGCTGCCTGACACAATTTCAGATTCAACAGAAACATCTGTCATAGCAAGCCTCTAAGCATACACCCTGTCTGAGGACAGATCTAGTTTCAAGTAAGCATGGATAATTAACTACCCAGTAACAAGCTAAGAAAATCCTACATAAGCAAGCAGGTGGGTGTGAGGAGGGGAGAGAGTGGATGTCTGTGTGTGTGTGTGTGTGTGTGTGTTTTGAGAGGTTGACAGGATCCCATGAGAGAAACCATAGCACTAATAACCACAAACGTTGAGTGTCTCCTCTGTGTCTTGTCCAAATTAACCTGAATCTCTGGTCAAAAGTTGGCCACAAGAGGAACTCCAACATTCACAAACACTGATTTCAGTGCCTCCACAAACTGGTTGAGTTCAATGAATGGTCTTAGATGCTGCGTCCCTGATGGGCCAAAGAAAGAAAGACGTAGACTGATCCCTCAGAATCCATAGAGGAAGGCAGCAAACTTCTTCCAAAAGAGCCAGAGAGTACAAACTTTATGCTTTGCAGGGCATCTGGTCTCTACTGCCATAACTCAACTCCGCCCATCCAACATGAAAGCCATCACAGAGGAAACAACAGCAAATGCATCCTAATAAAACTGAATCCTGCAGGTTGCTGTTTGAAAGCCTCAGCCAAATCTCCTTCAGGAAAAGCTAGGCAGCTTTTAACACTAACAAGTCCACGTTCTGCTGTATTATTAAGCACTTGTATGTTGGCATCAAGTTTGCCATTTGTTACCCTTCTCAGTGGTAACTATGACACACAATGATGGATTGACAAGAAAGATTTTCATCATTTATTAAGGGAAAAAAAATCACAATGCTCATAGAAATATAATTTTTTGGAGCCCAGTGCTGTGCTGCAGGGGATTAAGCCACTGCCTGCAGCGCCAGCATTCCACATGGGTGCCAGTTTGACTCCCAACTGCTCCACTTAGATTCAGCTCCCTGCTCATGTGCCTGGGAAAGCAGCAGAGGATGGCTCAAGTGTTTGGGCCCCTGCACCCACATGGAAGACCTGGGTGAAGCTCCTAGCTCTCACCTTCAACATGGCCCAGACCTGGCCATTACGGCCATTTGGTGAGTGAAGAAGCAGATGGAAGACTGATCAAGATCTATCTCTTTCTCCTTCTCCCTGCCCCACTGTAACTCTGCCTTTCAAATAAATAAATAAATACTTTAAAAATATGATTTTTAAACCCAAATACATCAAGAAAATATGATCCCATACACATGTATACATAATGTTGTATAAAAATGAACAAGATTCAAGAAAAGATAATATTAAAAGGCTCAAGGTTGTCACTAGGCTAATCCTCTGCCTGCGGCAACTGGGTTTTAGTCCCAGTTGGGGCGCCTGTTCTGTCCCGGTTGCTCCTCTTCCAGGCCAGCTCTCTGCTGTGGCCTGGGAAGGCAGTGGAGGATGGCCCAGGTGCTTGGGCCCTGCACCCTCATGGGAGACCAGGAGGAAGCACCTGGCTGCTGGCTTCGGATCTGCGCAGTGCCGGCTGTGGCGGCCATTTGGGGAGTGAACCAACGAAAGAAATCTCTCACTGTCTAACTCTGCCTGCCCCCCCCCCCCCCCGCCAAAAAAAAGGCTCAAGGTACTAAGTTCTAAAAAAATAGAATCAGGAGTGTGAAGGTAAGTTGACTCTTGCTTTTTACCTTTTATTCTTTTGTACTCTTAAAATTTTTTAAAGTAAGAAAATAATACCTTTTTAAAGTTAGAAGTCAGGTTAGGGTTTTCTAAACATCCCAACACTTTGGTTACTCCATTTCTTCTAGTTCCCTTTGAAGCTTTCTGGCATTCTCACTACTCATTCTTCATTCCACACTGTTAGAAAGTATGCACAGTGTGACAGATACTAGACCTAGGTGCAAGAAATCCATAGAGGTTAGTTGGGTGCTCACTGCGGCAAGACATATACAAAAAAAAAAAAAAAAAAGGGTAGTTGAGATCTAGGTGGGAAAAGACATTAATCAACTCATTATTCAAGCAAAGATAAAATTTTAACTGAGGCAAAAGATACAGATGAAGAAGATATCAGTCTTCTGGTAAAATATTTATTGAGCATCATATCCTGTTATTGCTAGAGCATAAAATCTGGCATTGAACGGAAAGATGAAACAGAGCAGATGAGAGGAAAAAACACACTGAGGAGTCCAAACTCAGCCAGTAAGTGTGCTGTACCCAGTACTTCATCTACTTAAAATTTCCTTGAAACCACTTTGAGCTGGACATTGAACAGCTGTTTTACAGAGGCTGACATTGAAGTTCAGTGCTACAAGGCACTTGGAAATATTCCTTGGCTAACTTTCCACATTGATCTTGCCTATTCTTGTCTTGCTCTTAGAATCAGCAATGGTTCAGAGATTATGACCTCATGGTTACTTCAGTCTTCTTTTGTTACCTCTCTCCTTAGAGGGCTAAGGCAAGGAAAATGTCTTCTCTTACAAAGGTTGGAGGCACCATCCTGTGGGTGAATGTCCAGTACCTTCTCTGGAATTGGCTTGCTTTCCCAAAGGGAGAGGCTCCCTAGAGCCTTGTTTATACAGCTGAATACTAGTCACGAGACCTCAGTTCTAGTTCCCTGCTGTCACCGAAGAGCTACAGGATCATGCTGGTTACTGCCTTCCTCTAAGCCCGCAAGTTCATGCATAAAATACGTTCTCTTTTCCTGCAAGGCCAACCCACAATATCATGTGCTGGAAACTCTAATGCACAAGCCATCTTGAGTCCTGATGTTCAGAAATAGCTCTCCAGTCTCCCTTACTGGAGGAGACACCTCCTTTCTCTACATAAAAGCACCATGTAGGATTATCAGTTAAGGTAATGACTAGGCTCTTTCCCACTTTATATTAAGGTCTTCAGAAAACTCATGGGAAATGTGTTTTATGAAAATACTATGCATGGAATTCACAATTTTATATAAAAATAAATTTACTTTTTAAAGCCATTTTCCAGAAAATTTTTGAAGTATGCTTATAGATGCCACACTGCTCAATTACTTCCTACTCTGTTGAAGGAGCATCTTCTAAAGTTATATAAGAGGAGGCATGACATTCACTGTAGTTGACATCCAACACATACATTTAGCTGGATAAGGAACTTGATCCAAAATTAGTGTGGCATAATGTCCACTTTTTTGCATGCTCAGAAGCTACAAAAGTACCTGAAATATGATAGGTACTCAATAAATACTTGTTAAATGAGAAAATGTATACTCAGAACTGATCAGAAAAGGGTACATAAGGCAAAATTCTCAAGGAAATGCACTTTCGGGTCAATTTGTCCAAATCTGGACTTTGAGATTAAGAACAAGCTGGGAATTTATCAGAATAAATGGCCATGATTATAATGACAAGGACAAGAGTCACCACTTATAAGATTGAATTCACTGTTTGGTGGTAGATGGATGACAGGTGACTACGTAATTCCACAAGGTCCTACAGAAGGTGATTTTGGATATTAGACAACTGGCCAAACCAAGTCTTCTCATAAAGACCTATACCAGTGGTCTGAAGAAATACGTGTTTAGCTTTTGGTGACTTCACGACACGTTTATTTTTTTAGAGCACTAATCATAGTTCACACTGATTTTATTCGTCTGATCTCTACATTTTTTTCCCTGGCAGTAGTGTCCTCAACAGGCTCTGAGTCTATGTGGACTTGAACCATGATTCTCTGATCCATTGTCGTATACCAGTACCCAGCATAGAACGAGGCTCAATAAATGTTGAAAGAATACATAAAGAGATGACAGGCTGGGTGGACAGAAGGACACCAGTCAGTCACCCAGACAGCCTTCTGGGTCAAAAATTAAAATGATAAATGCAAATTTCTAGTAACAAAACTATTAATCTTGTTACATGATAGGTGAGGTGAATGGCTGACCTACTGTCTTTGTACTTCTGTAACAACATAACTCATATTGGCTCCTTTATGAAAAACTTAAATTTACTTCTCATAATTCGAGATGCTTTGAAGTTCAAGATCAAGGTGCTAGCATTTAGTGCTGGGCAAGAGTTGCCTTTGACTCCTAAGACAGTGCCTTATCGCTAGATTCTCCAGGAGGGATGAACATTGACACTCACGTGGCAGAAGGCAGAATGGCACAAGAAGGTATCTACCCAGTCCCCTCTTGCCCTTTCACAGGGGCACATGTGGAGCCCTCATGATCTAATCACCTGTCAAAAACCATGCTTTTGATATTGCTTCACTGGAGATTAAGTTTCCACACAAATTTTGGAGGGTACAGAAACACTGGAAACAGCACCACCCTAGAGATGAAAGGACAGTAAGAAAACCATATGAACTAAAATGGAAGCAATTGCAACAGTAGAGGTGGGCATTGGGCACAGCAGTTATGACTCCACTTGGGACACCTACTTTCTATACCACAGGTAGTGTCCATGTTCAAGTCTTGGCTCTAGTACTGACCCCAACTTCCTGCTAATCAATACCAAGGGTGGTACCTCAAAAAGTTGGGTTTCTGACCCCAGGTTGAGTTGTGTTTTCCGGCTTCAGCTTGGCCCAGTTCTGGCTAATTTGAGTATCTGGGGAGTGAACTGGTAAATGGGAGCTCTCTGTCTCTGTATCTATTTCTATGTGTGTGTGTCTGTCTTTTAAATAAATTCAACATTTAAGAATAAAAGGAATTAGGCCAACAATACTAACGGTGACAGCGTGTCTATTGTGTGTGTCCAACAGTTTACACATACTTAATCCTCAATGGCAAAAACAAAGCAAGTCCTTTTTTGTGATACAAAGCCAAAATTATGTCTATTGAAAGGGCAAACTGACCACCACACCTCTCCCCTCCCCTGCACCACAGCACACACTCAAATCAATGATCTGTATGACTCTGTAACACTTAATTCTAAAAGCAAAGCTAATATCTCACTAAGTGCCCAACCAAAGAAACTGCAAGGTTTTCCAGCTTTGTAATCTGAAAAATCAAACGGCAGTTTGTTTCCTGCAAAACTGTCATGACTCCCTTTATACTCGTAGAAATCACTTCTCAGGCCCTTCTGCAGCTTGGGAATATTAAATAAGCCCTAATGAGTTCAAAATTCTGTAATGACAGAGCTAATTCACTGGCTTGTTTGGTAGTAGGTTGGTCTCCCTTCTTCAAAGGAAAAACAGTATTATCAAATGAACCAGGAGAATTTTCTTTACATGATTGATGGGAAAGAAATGTAACCACTTGTGAACTGCTCTAACATGTCATACTTCTCCAGCGTTCTCTCTCTTCTCCTGATACCGATGAATAGTTGAAAGGAAGGGAGCCTCTCACAATGACCAGTGCAGTGAGGATGAGAACCCTTTCTGACCCATCTATGGAGGCACTGACAGGTTGGGGTCTTGGACAGCAGAGAGCCGACACGTTGTAAAACATCTGTGATGGACTGGCTCAGAGCGTACCTGCCACCAATCACGACACTAAGATTTTAGGTGAAATGAGCAGTAAGGAGACAAACATCACTGCTTCTCTAAAGAATATGGCATGTGGATCTGTCGTGAGAAGATCTGCTGTTGGAGCTAAAAGGCAAAGGGAAGGTTCTCAAGGGAGAAGCAAAGGAAATCAACAAGCAAGTCAAGAAAGAACAGAATACAGTTTCAAAATACTATCTTCTCATCCAAACTGACTGATTGGCTGTGATGTGCAGACTGACAACCAGGAGCCTGTCAACCCCCGGCCCCAGCTCACTGATACAGAAGTAGACAGTTCTTCCCTGAGAAAAACACTGCTTACCTCCGAAAGGCATCATCACAAATGTAAACAATTCACCTGAAACAGAGCTGACATTCACAGACTTTAAGTAGCTGTAATGATCAGGCAGCCAAGAACTTTCCTTCTCACAGGTTCGCCCTCACTGAACTCTTCTGACGCTCACTGTCTTAATCCATTATGGGCTACTATAACAGAACACCACAGACTGAGTTATGTACAGCAAACAAAATTTTTTAGTGCACTTACAGAGTCCAGGAAGTTTAAGGTTGAGGAACTGCATTTGATAAGGGTCTTCTTGCAGTATTGTAACATGGCAGAAGGCATCACATAAACAAGAAAACCAAAAGGGGGATGAACTTATTTTTGTAGCAAACCCATTCTCACAACAACTATGTCAACCCACTCATGAAGGCAATAGTCCTAAGGACCTCATCACCTCTTATATGCCCCACCTCTCAACACTGTTGTACTGGGGACTAAGTCTCTAAAACATGAACTGTGGGGCACACACTCAAACCACTGCAGCTGTTAAGGCAAGGGCAGTTTAGTATGCAATCCACAGCAAGAAAGGAAAGAAGGGTCTTTGCTTTGTTGATAAGAAAGTCAAAGCCCTTCTGCAGTTGCAGCCAAAATGTCACTTAAATACACCAGACCGCATTCTGGAGCCCGCTGCCCATAGAACATGTGGCTTCCACTTGGTGCTTCAGGTGGTCAGGAATTGGTGAAAGATGGAGTAGGAGAATGCTCTACATGATCTGGCACAGAGTATTTTTCTCTGAGGTCTACCTGGCATAAAAGAACTGGATTGGTTTGGTGGTACACCAAAGCACCTCCAACATCCTAAGTCAGGTTTCTGCCAGCTGTGGGGAGCAACTGGGAGCAACTCGGACTAGACTAAGTTACTGGAATTAAGACTTATTCTATGCATCTGCTCTCCCACAATATGGCGCTGGGAGAGGAGGAAACAGCTTCTACACAGCTGCCTCCAGTTCAACCAATAAACAGCAGGACCTGCTCCTGATTGGAGGAGAGCAGCGTACTCAGCGTGTGGGTAGCAGAGTTGGGATTGGTGGAAGAGGACTATAAAGGAGGAGAGAGACAACATGCACCAGGAACATCTATCTGAAGGAACACCTGTGCGGCCCCCGAGAGAGCCGGCCGGCAGTGTGCCGCTCCCCCGCGGAAGTGGGGAAAGTGGCAGGGGGAACCGCCCTTCCACGGAGGTGGAAGGGACGGTAGCCAACCCGGGAAGAACCAGCAGCAAACCCAGGGAGGGTCGAGCAGACAAAAGAACAGCGCAGGGTCCTGTGTTGTTCCTCCACGAAGACGGGGAGCGACAGCCAGCTAATAGCTGCTGTTTACAGATCCACCACTTAGGACTTCAATAAAAAGACAGAGGTACTTTAAGGAATCATAACGGCAATCTCCTCTGGTTACACCTGCATGCAAATAATACCATCCTTCTCAGAAACCAAGATTGGAACGTTGTAGATACTTCATATTTCTCTCTCAGATGAATGAAAATGAGTGAGGGAGTGAAAGAATGAATTAACGGTTACATGGTAGAGTTGTATCAGAGAGAGACACAATTGGTTTAGTTGATTTGATGTTGCCTACTTCGTACCATGTGCGTTTCAATGGCATGAAGATTTGTAGTTTCCACATGACATAACCAAGGAACACAATCAGTGTCTTCACCTATTCTCCAGCCCCAGAAATAGTGATGTGTTCTAAAGTTGCTTGCCCACAGTAGATGTAGAAATTAACATTGTATATTTGTGGTACTTAATGTATGACCTAAGAATCTCAAGGTGATTTTTAAAAATTTAGGGGTGGGGCCGGTGCTGTGGCATAGCAGGTAAAGCCACTGCCTGCAGTACCAGCATCCCATATGAGTGTTGGTTTGAGTCCCAGCTGCTCCACTTCTAATCCAGCTCTCTGCTATAGCCTAGGATAGCCATACAAGATGGCCCAAGTCCTTGGCCCCTGCACCCACATGGGAGACATGGAAGAAGATCCTGGTTCCTGGCTTTGGGTCAGTGCAGCTCTAGTCTATGCAGCCATCTGGGGAGTGAACCAGTGGATGGAAGATCTCTCTTTCTCTCTCTCTCTCTGTCTCTGCCTCTGCCTCTCTATAACTTTGACTTCAAATAAATAAATAAATCTTAAAAATATAATTTAGGGGCAAATGTTGTGGCACAGCTGTTCAAGCTACCACTTGGGACATATACATCCCATACCAGATTGCCTGGGATCTAGATATATGCTTCAGCTTCCAATCCAGGTTCCTGTTAATACACATGGAAGGCAGATGATGGCCTGAGTAGTTGGGCTCTTGCCATCAGGTAGAGTTTTGGCTCCTGGTTTCAGCCTGGCCCAGTCTTGGCTGTTGTAGCACTTGAGGAGTGAACCAGTAAATGGAACATCTCTCTCATTCTCTCACTCTGCCTTTCATATAAATAAAAAAAGTTTTTAAAAAGTTTTATGTTGTTTTTGTTTCAGAGATAGAGAGACAGATGGGACTCCAGTCTGCTAGTTCAGTCTCTTAATGCCTGGAATGGCCAGGGCTGAGTCTGGGTCAAATCCAGGATTCAGAAACTCAATGAGGGTTCTCATAGGGATGGCAGAAGTGCAATCATTGAAGTCATCACCGCTGCCTCCAGGATCCTCACTGGAGATTAGCAGAAGTCAGGAACAGGAGCCAGGAATAAAACCAAGGCACTGTGATGGAGGTATGGGCATCTCAACCACTACACTAAAAAGCCTGCTCCAAAGAAACTATCCTACTAAACACAGTTTCTACAGGAAGGCATGACTTCAAATTTAAAACTATACGAAACACAGTAGTACTTCTACAATGATTCAACTCAAGGAATTTTTTTGTATTCCAGAGATGTATTTCAGACCAAGGATAAATGTAGGAAGAACACAAAATCAACAGACTATCAGCAGGAGAGGATTAATGAGTAGAGAGAAAGGAAGCAGAGTGAAACACTAACTTATCCCAACTCTAACAAGATGGGCCAAGCAGTTCATGTGATTTGGGATGGCAAAGTAACAATCAAAATAATGATATTTGCTATAAGCAAATAAAAAATGCTGGCATTAAGGTTCTTAATTGATGATTACAGCCGATTTCCGCACATCATCTCAGTGAGCAGGAAGGAGAAAACTATTTGTCTGATCAAACTAAACATATTTAATGCGAGAACCAGCCTGGGGCAAAGACATCTCTGTCATGGAGACGGAAAACTTCCAGCTGGAAGAAAAACTTTGCTTCACACACAACCTTCCAGAAACTGGCAGGGAAATGAGGTAGCCACTGCCTCACCTGTGAGGCATCACACTGCTTTCCTAAGGCTGCTGTCCCACAACAGGTGTGGCTTCGCACCACACAGATGCACTACCTCACTGCTTCTGCAGAGGAAAGGCCCTCACGGGTCTCATGAGGCCAAAGCCAGCTGTGGGCAGAACAGACTTTCTTTCTGGAAGATTCTATCCCAACTCCCAGAGGCTGTGCTCCGTGACTAGGTGCCACTGTCTTCTGCCTTTTAAGTAGGCAGCTGTGGGCAGAGTCCGACGTACGCTTCTGCCCTTCTTTTCTACTTTGAAATGACATTGCAGCAACACTGGACACACCTGGACAAGGCAGCTTACTCTCCCTATTTTAGGTCATTTATTTAGTAACCTGAAGTTCTTGTAATTTGCTGAAGTCCCTTATTCCTCATTTCATGGAGACTAACACCCAAGTTTTCAGGGATTAGGACATGGACATCTTGGGGAGGAAGAGAATATTCTATTCTGTCTACTAACCGCAACAAGGTTTCAAATTTAGGGTGTTTTATTTATTTTTTATTTATTTATGTATTTTTGAGAGGCAGAGAGAAACAGAGATTCCAACCACCAGTTTACTTTCAAATGCCCTCATCAGGCCCTAGCTAGGGCTGAAGCTGCGAGTTGCTAACCCAATTCAGGTCTTCCATATGTTTGGCTGGAACTCATTTATTAGGGCCATCATCTGCTGCCTGTCAGAGGCCTCAGTAGCAGCAACCCAGAGCCAGAAGCAGAGCCAGGCTTGGAAACTAAGCAATCCTTATAGGATGTGGGAGTCTTAACCACCAGGCCAAATGCCACCCCAATAAATGTATCTGTGCTTTTTAAAGATTTATTTTATTTATTTGAAAGACAGAGTTACAGAGAGAGGCAGAGAGAGAGGAGGTCTTCCATCCGTTGGTTCACTCCCCAAATGCAGGCAACACCTGGGCCTAAGCTGATCTGAAGACAGAAGCCAGACGCTTCTTCTATGCTTCCCACATGGGTGCAGGAACTCAAGAACTTCGACCATCCTCTGCTGCTGTCTCAGGCGCATTAGTAGGGAGCTGGATTGGAAGTAGAGCAGCCAGACACAAACCGGCACCCATGTGGGATTCTGGCGCTGCAGGCCAGGGCTTTAACCTGCTGTGACACAGCACTGGCCCCACCTCATCAAATTTACTTATAAAGGAAAAATGTGGCCGGATCTAGCTATGTACCGTAAGGACAAACAAAGCTCTCCCATTTAAGGAACTATGAATTAGTAATCTTTACAGAGAATCTTTAGCTGTATTGCCAGGCAGAGATCAATACATATGAATCACATTGAGCAGTGGGGGCATTGTGGGGGGAATAAATAGTGTGCACAAACATACGAATTTCCTCAATGGACAGTTTCCAAAGGGGTCTACCTACTAACAACATTTTCTTCATCTCAAGTTCTCAATCATTTATTTTGTTAGGTTCAGTATACTTGGGGAATGATCTCTAATGAGCTTCATTGCTATTAGCAGTCTAGACATTTATGATAAATTAAAACCCCATTAAATGTGAAAGTATCAAAACAATAGCAGATCTGCTTTCCACTGAATATATTTTAGGGTGACAGCTCAGCTTTATCTGACTTCCTGAACAAGCACAGCTCATCAAAGTCACAGTTCCACCGACAGAACCTAACTGGCATCTATTTTTATATCAACTGAAAAAAAAAAGTCCATACAGGCAGTACATGTGGTACAGCAATGAAATTAAATACAAAAACATTAAGGCACTGACCACTCAGATCCATTTCAATGTCTCCTATCCTGAGACGCCCTAATTGAGGGTGGCATTCCAAGGTTAATTCCCAGTTCTGACAGCATCTCCTGTCAGACTCCTGTCAAAATGTCATCAGGCATTGTGAAAGGGAAGTGCATGCCAAGTCCATATTCTATTTCCCTACATCATGCACTTGGAGGATTCATCTCACCAAGCAAAGTGGGGGGGGGGGTTAGCTGGGTGCCACCCTGGCTATACTGCCATTTCCAGATGAGAAAAAGAAAGAGAGAGAGAGGTGACACTTCAGAGGGAAGCAGTGGACTGGTGGAAGACCTGTAAATGATTCTGACCATAAAAGCATGGCTGTACCCGGGATTCTACCTTAGGATTTAGCCTAAGAGCCTTGATTCCGATTAGAGGCAGGGAATTATTTTTTAATATCTGTTTTACATAATTAAGGGGCAGTAGCTTTCATGCAGATGAGGACTTTGAATGCTCACAACACCAAACGAGCTTCATTAGCTTACCTGTGCAATTATGAAGCCTGAAAGAAAAAGCTGAGATAAAACTTTATCTTCAAATAGGTTTGGAACAGGGTGAGCTGACAGCCAAAGGGAGGGACTGAATTTTGTACTTGTATTACCTTGGAGGCGAAACTTCTGGAGCTTTCGGTAGATGCGAAAGTGGCACATACATCCCATTCAAACCCCAAATGAGAGAAAAAGCTGGTGTGTTTGAGGCTCTGTACAAAGTCTTCAAGTATTTCCTGAACATTTAGAGGTTCCACCAAGCCTTTCTTCATTTGTTCTAAATGCCTTTTCTATTGTTTTCCAATTGCTTCCCTCATTTCCCTCCCATGTGCGTTTCAAAGGAAATTGGAAAGCTTAAAATGCAGCTAAATATAACGAGGCAGGCACTGAGCAAACAGTGAATAAAACCTCAAGAAATTATTTTAGATGCACATTCTTCCTCCTCGAATTGGAAAACTTCAATATCACAAACGAGTCTTGCTCTTGCTCAAGAGAAAGGCTATGTTTGCAGAATGACCAGTCACACCAAGGGGAAGCCCAGAAGGAAGGGCTAAACCTGGTGCTCAGGTATTTGAGTACAGATGTTTTTCTAGATAATCGGCCTCATGCACATGTTAAAGGAACCAAGCTGAATGCAATCTCTCATGGGTTGAGAAAGGCAAAAGCACTACCTGTTAACCCTGCAAAGGACCATTCCAATTGGCCTGGCCTAGCACAACATCAAGTCCAGCTGAAGGTGACTGACCTTGTCCAAATATCACTGAGTCACCACCACCGCTGGATCTGAACCCCATGGCTCCTGTCTTCCATTCTCAGCTATTTGAAGTTCCCCCACACCACCTGTTCAGAGAGAGGGGGACAGGTAAGAAGACCAGGGACAGCATGGGCACCTTGAAGGTGACATCTTGTTTTCAGTTTTCTGTGTATCTTCCTTTCTCACATACAACTGAATGGCAGGGTTCCATTTTATTTTCCCGTGAATTTCTCTCCTTTTCCCAGTTCCAACCACAGCAGACGTACTAACTTAAAGAAATCAACTGCTGACTGAATACAAAGCTCAGAGCTTCACAGTGTGTTTACAGAGCAAACAGGTTTCGGCCCCAAAGGCTAGGGGGAGGCTGAAGCTGGGGAGGGGGCTGGTGGACACAGAGGGTATAACTTGAAGGCCTGGAAGAAGATGAGTCCTTAGAGAGTAAGAGACCCCATCAGAGGATCAAGTGGTCAGCTTAAAACTACCCAGTTATTCAGTGAGGACTGCCACTGACCAGCTTCCCCAAACCTCAGTCCAGTAACCAGGCCCAATTCTGATGGACTCATCCCTTACAGGTCATCTAACACCCTACAGTATGGGAGACTTACTCATGCCCCAAACATAACCTAAAGATTTTATATGAAACAATAAGAAGGATGGGTCTGAACGAAATGAGTTAGGAATTTCCCTAGGAGCCCAAAGCAGCAGTACCAACTGCACAGACCACTCTTAACGGTGAGTACTGTGGTCATGGGCAATTTTCTATCCTATTTTTCCAAGACACGGTCAAGCAAGAATTATGTTAGTGCACCATTTGCTGTCTTACCTGATCTCAGACTTACTTATCCCAACTTTTACTATGGAAAGGATACTCTGAGGATGGAGGATTGCTTAGTTCTGTTTGCTATCCTGACACTCAAGGCCTGCCCTGGACCACTGTACCTGCCTTTCTCTCCTCATCTCTCATATGTACTCAAGTAAAATGAGAACCATGTGCTGTTGTTGCCTGAATACACCCCTCTGACTGATCTTTGCTCACATAGGTTTTCCTACTGGGAAGACTCCCTTCCACCTCCTTCCCTGTCAATAATTTGCCAATCTACCTATCAAAAGCTCTCAATATTTGAAAAGATTTACAAGTGAAATGGGATAATTCAGGAGGAAGAGGCCCTAGCTCTGCAGGTGTTCAAGGAGAAAGGTCAAAAAACTGGTTAAGATTATATGAGATAAAGTTGGGCTAAAACATTAAAAATGATGATATCTAACCATGGTGCATGGAACTGCGTAATTATTCTCATAATCACCCAGGATAGAAATAAAATGATCTTTATTTTATAGAAAAGGCCCAGAAAGATGAGGGTAAAGGAATCAGCCAAAGGTACCTCAGCTGTGATTCTGACCAAAGCAATAAGATAACAGGGCCAGCTCTCAACTTTTATTCTCGCTCTTAGTTCCTCTCTCTTGGATCTTCTCTCCTGCTCTCTTGGCTCCTCTCCTCTCCTCCTCTTGTCTCTCTTCTCTCTGCTCTCTCTTCTTTCCTCATTAGCTCCTCTCCTCTGTCTCTCTCTCTTATACTCTCTTTCTCTCTCTTATCCTTCTTCATCCCTTCCCTCCAGCCTGCTGGGTTTTCCCCAATAAACCCTTTCCCTTAAAAAAATAAATAAACAAACTTTTATTCTCAATGCTTCTATGGTCCTAGATCTTGCACACTCCTGTCGGATCCCCTCTCTGCATGCCTCAATCGGTGTCATCTCACCTACTTCTGGAAATTACTATCTCATTGGCCTCACTTAATGTATTCATACACTTGGCTCACTGCTAGATGAGTTCCTAAAATACAGAAACTTGGGCTCACTGACCCACAGGGAAATCAGACTGCTGAGATATATCAGGTATTAGCTTTCTGCTTGAATAACCATCATCCCAAAGCTGCACACAACAGTAGTGCTCCATAAATGGTTGCTGTATTTCTTAAGCATGGCTGCTCAAACATTCAGCAGCATCAAGAGTCAAGATTTCAGTGCCGGCCCTGTGGTGTAGCAGGTAAAACCGCCGCCTGCAGTGCCAGCATCCTGTATTGTTGTTGGTTCATTTCCCAGCTGCTCCACTTCCAATCCAGCTCCCTGCTTTTGGCCCAGGAAAGCAGCAGAACATGGCCCACGTGCTTGGGCCCCTGCACCCACCTGGGAGACCCAGAGGCAGCTCTTGGCTTCAGTTCCAGCTACTGTGGCTACCTGGGGAATGAAACAGCAGACAGAAGATCTCTCCCTCTCTCTGTCTCTCTCTCTCTATCTCTCTGTAACTCTGCCTTTCCAACAAATACTTAAATTTAAAAGAAAAAAAAAAAACAGAGTTAAGGTCTCTCAATACAGCAGACTAAGCTCCCCTTTGCTGGGAGTATCACTCTGACTGTGATGGGCAAGCCAACTGGCCAGTCTGCTCTCACCAGGCCCAGGTAGGACTCAAGAGCCTTCTTCTGCAGCCAGCAGGTGGAGTTAGAGAATCCTTTCTGATTATTTGAAGTCAGGAAATCTTCCACTGGCCCCTCAGTGCAAAGTCACTTGCCTTGGAGAGTCTAGAATTGTGTTATATACAGATAAACATGGGTTTTGGAAAATCTTAACTTGTTTCCACCGCAGACCTATCTGGGGAGGCTTTCTGATTCCCACAGTGTCTGTGAATTGTTCTTGGTCCCCACATTCCATGGAGCCCCCTGTCTTATCTTACATCAGAAATCTCACACATCTCTCAAGTTGTTCTTAGAGTAGGAAGGTCTAGGAGAACGAAGACTAGCTTGATAGAGGGAGAAATTCATTCCACTATTAATCATAGTAAAATTGTGAAAAGTTATTTTTCTTATTCTTAAAACTAAAAGGGAAAATCATGCTAGAGATATGTCATCAGCTAGGCTAATTAGGCAAAATTAAAACAAAGAGCAATATGTCCTTGCTTCACTTAATTTAATTACTGTATGAGTGACAACAAAGAACGATTGCCGGAGTAGGCATTGTATATTCTTTAAGATGCCATTTGGGATGCCTGTAATACATATCAGAGTGCCTAGGTTCATGTCCCAGCTCACTTCCCCTTTAACTATGTGCTAACGTACACTTTGGCGACACCAAGTGATTGCTCAAATAGCTGGGTCCCTACTACCCACTTGGGAGATCTGGATCAAGTTCCAGACTTCTGACTTCAGCCTGCCCAAGCTCCTATCTCAGTATATAGGATATTATGTTTGTGCTCTCTGTCTCTGCCTTTCAAATAAAATTAAATTAAAAAATAAGTAATAGTGGCCAGCACTGTGGCATGGTAGATTAAGCTTCTACTTGCAGGCTAGCATCCCATATGGATACTGGTTCATGTACCAGCTACTCCACTTTGGATCCAGCTCTATTAATGTCCTGGGAAAGTAACAGAAGATGGCCCAAGTCCTTGGGCCCCTGTACCCCTGTGGGAGACCTAGAGGAAGCTCCTGGCTCCTGGCTTCACGTTGATCCAGCTCTGGCTGTTGAGGCCATTTGGGAAGTGAACCAGCAGACGGAAGACCTCTCTCTGACTCTCCCTCTGTCTGTAGTTCTGCCTCTCAAATAAATCTTAAAAAAAAAAATAATATTTAGAAAAAGAACCACTTACCTTTGGACAAAATAACAGTTTTATATACCAATTAACACTCTCTCCCATGGGCCAATCCCACATGGCACACTGAGCCACTACTGTTGCAACAAGTCACTCTTTCTCTTGTTTCTGAAATCTTATTTTTTGCCACATGCTAAGATGCCCATCTTCTTTACTCTTTCCTCAAAGTTTGCTCAAAGTTCAGCTCGACTGTTACTTCCTCTAGGATTTCAAAGGAATTTTTGACTATCCCAAGGCAAAGTTATACCCAGCAGTAATTTGTTAAAATATCTGCCCTCCCTCAGATAAGACCCTGAAGGATCTGAACCACAACTGAATCACACATTTATCTTTGCATACAGTATGTGTTTGACAAATGTCAGGGCAATGAGTGAGTTCAATGTAATGATCTTGAGTATCAACCCTATCCCAGTTCCTGGCTTGGTTGAGAGTGATGCTGAAGGTCTGCTCTATTAGGAGCAGCAATCCCTATTATTTTTTTATTTTTATTTTTTATTTATTTATTTTTTTGACAGGCAGAGTGGAGAGAGAGAGAGACAGAGAGAAAGGTCTTCCTTTCCCGTTGGTTCACCCTCCAATGGCCGCCACGGCTGGCGCGCTGTGGCCGGTGCACCACGCTGATCCGATGGCAGGAGCCAGGTGCTTCTCCTGGTCTCCCATGGGGTGCAGGGCCCAAGCACTTGGGCCATCCTCCACTGCACTCCCTGGCCACAGCAGAGAGCTGGCCTGGAAGAGGGTCAACCGGGACAGAATCCGGCGCCCCGACCGGGACTAGAACCCGTTGTGCCGGTGCCACAAGGCGGAAGATTAGCCTAGTGAGCCGCTGTACCGGCCCAGCAATCTCTATTAAGTAACTACATTTCACAGTAGACCATGGAGTACAAAATACCGAGTGATACACCTGGCTAAAAGTAAAAAGAGACAAGTTCCAATAAGGCATGAGAGCAAAGAGAAATATGACACTGAGTAAATAAGCAAGATTTTAATATGGAGATACCGAGTCAGAAATGACCTGAGGGTTTTTATTTGAGGTTCTAAGTGAGCCTCTAGTTCCCTAGCTTAGGCTGTTAAAATTTAAAACTTAAAACACCCCTAACAAGTCAGGAAGTAAGAATCTTTAATTCTGAAGTTCTTGATATATTCACTAACTTATTCTGGAAAATTAATGCTAAATTAGTAAGAACTTTAAAAATAAAAACCTTCATGTGTAATAAAAAAAAATCTTCTAGCACTAAAGGTCAAGGAAGAAGGAAATGAAAAGGATGTGCAGGATAATTTAAAATGTAAAAAGAAAAGGCAGAGAATGAAGTAACACACCTACATGCCAAGGTACACAAATCCTGTGTTACATAAAATTACAATTACAGTCAAGAATACATTGAGCTGCTCATACGTGCTATGCACTTGAGACGGCACCCTATAGGGAAACTGTCAAAAGTCAAACACATTCCAAGTTCTGCTGAGAGCCCATAACAATTAATATGATTCACTCTTGCACTATGACAATTATGAATCCCACTGTTCCTTCTTTAAAAAACTCAATACCGCACACCTCCCAGCTTGATTCAGTCCCTCCATCTCTCTACCTGCTCAGCTCCAGGCAGCTCTCTCCTCCTAGTTTTGCTTTGACAAAGAAAGAGAGCACTCTCACCACGGGTTCAGTCTCTAGACACCCTCAGTGGTCGAGGGGCTAAAACAAGGAACTCAATCCGGGTCTCCCATATAGGTGGTAAAAACCCAACCACTAGAGCCATCAATGCTGCCTCCCACCATCCACATTTTCCCCCAAGTTACCCATCAGGGCTTGAAAGGAAATGGCTGTATTCTTAGCTGATAAATATATTTTGACTCCATAAACATGATGTATATACATGCCAACTCTCCCCTCCACTACCACATTTTCCTAAGCACTTTTCTTGGATATTAAGTTACAACCAATTTTAACTACATCTTGCTTGAGCATAATGCTATCACTTCCGGAAAAAGCGGATCACTTTCTGAATGAGCAGGTGTATCAGGTTTCCCTCCTTACAGACTCTTTTGAGGCAGAGAGGAAGTGATGCCTGGGACGGGTATACGGGTATACAAGAGCCTTTTATCAGACACTTGTGCACATTAAGTCCCTTGGTCCCTTAATGAGGCCAGAGTTTTGCCCGAGGCGATGAAGGCAAAGTATATCACAGGCCAAAAATCAAAACTCATTTGAGGAGGGCTTGGGGGAGGGAAAAGTCCCACCAGATCAACATGCTGCTGATTAAACATTGTAGCGCTAAAAAATTTTTTCCTTTAGCTTTTTCTTTGTTTTTTTTTTTTTTTCTTTTCCTTTTTTTTTTAATTAAACCATCAAGTGGTCATGTAAAAAAAAAAAAAAGTCATCCCAGAGGGAGGCACAATTTTTAGCCTAATAATTAAAATATCTGTTTTCCATATTGGAGTACCTAGGCCTGACATTTGGCTCCTGACTTCAGCTTCCCATTACTGAAGACCCTGGGAGGCAGCTATGATGGTTCAAGTTGTTAGGTTTCTGCTGCCCACATGAGGCACATGGACTGAGTTCCCTATATAGAATGGCTGTCATACAGAAATTAATCAACAACAAATGCTGGTGAGGATGTGGGAAAGGGTTCCCCAATCCACTGTCGGTGGGAATGCAAACTAGTACAGCCTTTGTGATGGTTCAAGTAGCTGAGTTTCTGCCACCCACATGAGACACATGGGCTGTGTTCCCTCGATTGAGTTCCAGCCCAGACCCAGCCATCAGAGGCATTTGGAGAGTAAATCCGCAGATAGGAACTCTTTTTCTTTGTCTCCCAAATAAAACTGTCAACACATAATCAACCACAAAGTGTTCACTAAACACCTACTCCGCACTGGAATCCACCTGATAGAAATTTGTTTGATGTCCAGCATTGTACTTCAGTGCTTTGTTGGAATCGTCCATATAATGACCTGATCATGCCCAACAACTAGGATCAACTTTACATGCAGAGTGACACAAAGACTGACTTAAATGCACAATGTAAAATTCTTTAAAAAGTATGAGTCAAACTCTTATTTTAATTGGCGTCTAGGGAAGGCGGAAGAGAAGAGGGAGTGAGAGCAAACAGTTTATCTTTCAAAATTGCAATGGAGTCAAGAGTGAAGCTAAAGAATAATCATTTAAACATTGCATATGGGCATTTCAACTAAAAATAAAAAGCAAAATTTAATTAATGACCTTTGAGAACATGAGATCAGAAAGCGAAACGGGGACCTTTTGGGGTTCCCTTTAACCCAGATAAAAGTCATCATGTTTTTTAACTCATAACTAAAACCAGAGCAACCAGCTTCCTCACCAAAGCCAATTTCAGGTTCAGCCACTTACCTCAGAAGAATCCATTAAACTTAGTTACCAGGGGAACAGGAGCTACATTCAGAAAGGAGGACAGCGTTTCTTTCAAACTGCACTAGCTTTAGTTAACTAAATTTAAGATCAAAGAAGGTTGTTTAACAGCCTCTCTTGAAGCTCTTACTGTCTTAATATATTTTAAAATAAAATAAAATAAACCAACAATAAAAGAGTTCAATTAAGCCTAATTTGTGTGCGTCAACATCTGGCTGGGTTGCTGCTTTCTGCACTTCACTTGAGCAGTAAAACATCATCCTTGTTAATTAAGAATACTGATTCTGCTTCCTGAACCGACCAACAACCAGGTTGTTGTTTGGGCACAGGGCTCTCTAGAATGCGGCTTCATGTAACAAAGGACTACTTTCTTCGAACTGTCAGGCAATCACGGTTTCTGACGACAGGCTGCCTGCCCTACCTCATTCTTCATCTTAACTTTCTTTTAGAGAGGCTAGGCCATCATCGCTACTGGATAGTACAACAAATGCATGTGCACACACACAAATCTCTCAGTAATCTGCATTGAGTAATATGGGTTTTGTATTCTATGCCAATATGGACAGATTCCCTGGTAAATCACTAACAAGCAGCACTCATTTCTTAAGACTGAAGCCACACTATGTGCAGCTTCTCGACTGTGCCAGGACTCATGCCTAAAAGGTAAGTAGACTCAATCCAATCTCTTATGTGCACTTTGGTGATCAAAGAGAAACATACAATAGAAGACTCTACATCCATGGTTGACTACTCAGCTAATTGTACCTATAAGGAAACATTTCTTCACCAGCCTTATTCTGAATTAACTTCCTCTGCTCTGCCATGCATAATTAAACATTCTAGCAAGACAAAATGTGAGATACAACAACAGTTTTCACACCCAAATTTCCAACTCCAAATTTACAAAAATATAAATGTGGATTCTTTTAGTTGAAAGCCTATCATGAAATACTGTGCTTTCACTCTAAAATCTTTTCAAACTACATTACCAGAAAGAAAAGCAAAGGGATAGTAAAATAAGTTCTAAGAACGAATTTTCAGAGAAGAATTTTGGATCAAACAGACAGAGTCTCAGGAGCCCAGACAAGCCCATTGGTACTACTTCAAAGAATTTAGCATTTCACCCTGCATTCCCAAAGTGTGCGTGAAATACCCCCCCCCCCCAACACACACAAACACATACTGGTCTCTTGCTTTTTGGTGTGAACCCACATGTCACAATACTGATGCAAGGTAGGAAACACCCAGTATCTGGGCACTGAACTGACTTGAAAGTCTAATCCAGCTCCAACTATGTAGTTTCTCTTTGTGGCTAAACAAAACAAAATTAATAAACTAAAAAAATTGCATTTTATCCTTTATAATTTGGATTTTTTTAAAATGTGAAACTTCCCCATAAAAAATCATTTACATAAGGAAATAAAACATTTCATTGTAGGACATTCCACTGTCTAAATATAACTAACAAAGATCAGTGATAATTCACATTATTTTTATGATAGATGAATACATAATTTTTCCAAACCTACAATTTATATGCACCTGAAAACAAACCATGACAATATTCTTCGCAAAACACTTATTTGATTAAATGAATTCTGACCTTTAAAAGTCTTGATGCTTCTTTTGTTACACAAAGGATTCTTTCCTGATAGTGGAATCAATTTACACATCCAGAGTATATATACAGAGAGAGAATTTCACAGTCAACTATCTTGTTACAGATAGCTTTTCTTACAGATGAAAATACAGATATACAATTGCTCTTATCAGAAGAACCTGCCAATAAGAAGATTAAAATAGACTGCATATACACAGCCAGTTTCTTAACACAAGCTTTCAGGAATACCGGAAAGTGTGGTGTGGCAATCCTCCATTTGCTTTGGAAAGACAGATCTATTTCCCTGGAACTGTCAGTTTCAATCATTTACTTCTAAGAAACAGACACTATTCGGAGAAAACCCTGAAAGGGCATGTGGAGTAGCTGAGACCACTGTACAAATCTCTCTGAGCTTTCATCATCACATACTCACTAGTTTGATGACTTGGGTGGACGGCTGAATTTAACCCTAATACAAATGGATCACATCAGTAAAATTAGTGAAAACAGGGTTTCCGTAATTATTCATTATGGTTTTTGTGGCTTTGCGTGTGTCTATCGGGGTGGGGGAGGGATTCCTGTGAATTAGGCAGATCAGAGGTTTAGACACAGTCTATGATTCAGTGCTTGCAGCAACAACTATTCCAGGGCTTTGCTTAAAAGTAACACTGGGGACTAGATTTGTGGCACAGAAGGTTAGGCATTCACCATCTGGCTACTGCACCTGGGAAGGCAGCGGAGTATGGATTCCTGCCACCCATGTGGGAGACCCAGATGGAGTTTTATGCTCCTGGCTTAGGCCTGTCCCACCTTTTGCTGTTGTGGAAATCTGGGGAGTGAATCAGCAGACAGAAGATCTCTCTTGCTCTGTCTTCCTCTGTCACTATGACTTCCAAATATATTTTTTAAATCTTAAAACAAACAAACAACTAATTTAGAGATAGCTCAAAAGGAGGTACTTGGTGGGGATTGGGGGTGGTCCCAAGATGGCATTATAGCAACAGTATGATTAGAGTCATGCAGGGAAAAATAGATAGTTAAAAAGGAGAGAAGCTGCACACCATAGATAAAGCCACAGGAAATTCGAGATGGGAAGCCCAGGAGACCAACAGAAACTTGGCAGGTCCACACTGAAACAGCAAATAAGAAAGAGAAGGGGCTGAGGCACAGACCAGGGAGGCTGTTGTCAGCCCCCAGTGAACAAGGGGACTGCCGCTTTTGCCTGCCGTGCACAAGACAATCAATTGTGGGGGCCTCCTCACCACACCCTTTACCCAAGAGCAAGGACCACAACATTTCAGAAGAATTCCTTCCCCACCATGCAAGCCATACAACAAGGAAAAGTCCTGAATATCGAAAACTCGAGCCTGCTCAATCCAACATTGAGAAGCAAGCCAGGCCCCCCAGTAGGCAGGGCTCCAAGACCCAGAGCTCATACCCACCTCCACCATAAATGAGAAGTGAGCTTGGCTCCAGCACGTGGGGCTCTGTGCTTCCACTTGCAATGCACTGAGACATAGTAGCTTATAACAGAGGGAAACCTCACCACAGAGAAAAAATTAAACAAATGGCGAAAGACAAAGGAAAAACCCTAAGTAAGAATAAGGAAGACACTATGAACCCCCTAAAAGGAACACTACAACTCTTCAATAATAGAAGGTAAAGATGAAGAGATTGCCAGAAACAGAATTCAGAAAATTAATAGTCAGATTACTATGAATCAATCAGAATCAAATTCATGACCAAAAAGAAAAGTTCTCCCAATAAATTGAGATATTAAAGAGAGATCAGAATGAAATACTAGAAATGAAAAATTCAATAGATCAAATGAAAAATGCAGTGGAAAACCTTAACAACAAAAAGGGTGAGAGAGTAGAAAGAATAGCAGAACTAGAAGACAAATTTCTGTAAATATTACAGTCAGACCAAAAAAAAGAAATTAGAAGAATAAAAAACATGGTTGGAAATCTACAACACTATGAAACAACCTAAAATAGGGATCCTAGGAGTTCCAGAAGGCATGGAAAGAGAGAAAGAATTAGAAGGCCTTCTTAATGAAATAGTAACATAAAACTTCCACAGTCTGGACAAAGAGACATCAAAGTACAGGAAGTAAACAGAATTCTCCAGAGACATGACCAGAAATATCTTCACCATGACACATTGTAGTAAAACTCTCCACAGTAAAACATAAAGAAAAGATCTTTAAATGGGCATGAAATAAACATCAAATCACATTCAGAGGAAACCCAGTTAAACTCACTGGAGACTTATCAGAAACCCTACAGACAAGGAGAGAATGGTGAGGTATACTCTAAGTCTTAAGACAAAAAAAAAAAAAAAAAAAAAAAAAAAAAAAAAAAAAAGTCAACCCAGAATACTGTAGCCTGCAAAGCTCTCATTTATGAATGAAGGAAAAATAAATATCTTCCACAAGAAACAGGAATTGAAAGGATTTGTAACTACTCACCCATCCCTACAAAAGATGCTCAAGGATGTGCTACACACAGCAACACAGAAACAAGAACATCACTACAAAAGAAGATTAAAGAGGCAAATGACCCAGTGAGAGTACAAATGAAACCCAAAATACAAAATTAGGACTATTTCAGAATCATGGGGCATAGCAAAGTTGGTATTTAACAACAATCACTCTGAATGTAAATGGTCTCAACTCTGCAGTTAAAAGATACAGACTGGCCAAATGTATTAAAAAAGAAAACCCATCTATTTGCTGCCTACAAGAAACATATCTCACCAACAAATATGCATGCAGACTAAAAGTGGAAGTATGCAAAAAGATACTCCATACTAACAGAAACCGAAATAGAGCTGGTGTAGTCATCCTAATATCAGACAAAATGAACTTTAACACAATAACTATTAAGAGAGACAAAAAAGGACACTGTATAATGATTAAAGGATCAATTCAAAAGGAATATTTGGCTATTATAAATATATACACACCTAATTAAAGGGCATCTGGCTATCTAAAAAAAGTTAAGGGATTTAAAGGAAAGACTCAAATACAATAGTAATGGGGGACTTCAATACCTACTTTCAGCAATGGACAGATCAAACAAACAGAAAATCAACAAGGAAACAACAGAGTTAATCTATAATATAGACCAAATATACCTAGCAGATATCTACAGAGTCTTCCATCCTACAGACACAGAATACAAATTTTTCTCCCCAGTGCCAAGTGTCTGTTAATAACAATAGATAGAATTAAAAAAGAGACAACGTTCCAACATGGGAAGCAGTTCACACAGTAGACTCAAAGAATGACAATAGCACTCTGACCTCAGAATCTGCAAGGCATCATGTTCGGGCTAAAAAGCCCATGAGAGCATTTCAGGCATGGAAGTCAAGACACTGTGGCAAAAAAAAAAAAAAAAAAAAAAAAAAAAAAAAAATCCTACATGAAGTGCCTCTGTGAGTGAGACCCCAGTGGAAAGAAGGGGCCATGAATGAAGGATGTACTTTTCTCTTAAAGGAAAGAAAATCTTCTAATTTGCTTATGGCCTTCTCTAAACATTGATGGAGACTGTAGACTCAAAAGGCTTCAATACCCCAGGAATCTCATGTCAAGAGCCTTGGGTGATCATACCTAAGAGTGTTAATTGTTAAATTAGCAACAGGAGTCACTGTGTACTTACTCCCTATGCAGTACTTCTGTCCTCAATGAGTTATACTATGAGAATTAATGATAATACTTGCTCTCAAACAGTTTTTAATATTTTGTGTATGTGTAAATTGTTGAAATCTTAATATAGAATTGGTCTTCTGTGTATTAAATTAATTGAAAATGACAAAAAAAAAAGTTGCGCCTTGGCTAGTTAAGAAGTCAGTTACAGGAATATAACTCGATCCAGGGGGTCATTGTGTGGTTTTTCAATGAATTCATTTTGTTTTGATTTTCTGCCTACCCAGTGCCCAGCCCTCTGTCCTATTTTGACATAATTGGTCTCTGGTGGACTCCTGGTTGGATCTGAAGTGTCCATCTCCTGCTACAGGCCAGGGCCCCCGCATTTCCTTCCATGCCCTGTGCACAGCTGTCTTTTAGTCGAGCTGCTTGTGCTACCACTGGATGTAGCACTCCGTCATTCTTGGACCTCAAACCTGTTGTGGTTCATTCTGTTTGCTGCAATTTATCTTCTAGCCACTCATAGACACCATGAGCTTTCATTGTCAACTTAGTACTTCTGCTTTTCACTAAAGATAACCAAAGTTGGTTTCTGTGTTCCCAAATAAAAGATTCCTCAATGGAAAAACAACAACAACAACAACATGAAAAAGCCTTGGGGCCAGCACTGTGGTGTAGCCGATAAAGCCACCACCTCCCATGCTGGCATCCCTTACGGGCACCAGTTGGAGTTCCAGCTAATCCATTTCCAATCCAGCTCTCTGCTATGGCCTGGGAATGCAGTGGAAGATGGCCCAAGTCCTTGGGACCCTGCACCTGTGTGGGAGACTCTGAAGAAACTCCTGGCTCTTGGCTCTGGACCAGAGCAGCTCTGGCTAATGCGGCCAACTGAGGAGTGAACCAGCAGATGGAAAACCTCTCTTTCTCTCTCTCTGTGCCTCTCCTTCTCTCGCTGTGTTGCTCTGAATTTCAAAAAAATATATATATAAATCTTTTTAAAAAAAAAGGCTCAGAATGTTAATTTCACTCTAAATGCAGTAGAAGAGAGGGAAAGAATGAAGAGAAAAAGTGAAAAAACCTGTTGAAACCAGGAAGTCTTGTCTTCTTCTACTTCAGAATTTATTAAAATGGGTCTGATTTCCTAAATTCAGCATAAGAGTCTAGGAAAAAATACTATGTCTTTGGTTTCTGTCATTCACAATAGAGATTTGACAACGGAGTCTGCATTTGAATTTCTTGTGTTGCTTCATGCATCTGTAAGGGTATGAGACTCCATAAAATACAATGCTAAAAGTGAAATATGTCCCTGTATCTATTCTATAAGTGAGTCTTATGGCATGAAAAAAAAAGGCATCTCTGCCTTATTTTTAAAAGGACAATAATCAGAGATATTTCTGGAGCCAAATACTGGGCAGAATTTCAATCCTTGGTATTCTTATTCCAAATGCCTTCAAATCCTAGGAGGTCTAGCAAAGCAAAAAAGAGAAAGGGGCTGAACAGACATTATAAGAATAACACAGGGAAGTGGTTATTGATTTTCTTAATTATGGCAGAAAATGGCTTGTCTGTGTATAAGTACCCTGTGATACTTGGTTTGAGTAAGAAGAAAAGGTAAAAATGGAACTCAAGGGCCTGGAGGCCTTGTTCTCAGCTCAGTCTGCTGGTTTCCTCCATAAATCTGACCTTTCTAAAGGTAAAGATCTTCTTTTTAAAATTTCATTTATGGTGCCAGTGTTGTGTCATAACAGGTTCAGCAGCTACCTGCAATGCAGTTTCCCATTTTGGGGCTGGTTCTAGTCCTGGCTGCTACACTTTCGATCCAACTCTTTGCTAATGTGCCTGGGAAAGCAGCAGAAGATGGCCCAAATCCTTAGGCCTAACCCAAGCTCCTGATTCCTGGCTTTGGCCTGGCCCATTCCTGGCTATTGTGGCCATTTGGGGAGTGAACCAGCAGATGGAAACTCATGCTTGCTCTTGCTCATTGTCTCTCTTTCTCCTCCTATGACCCTGTAACTCTGCCTTTCAATCAATCAATAAGACACATAAAAATCTCATTTATTTATGTGTTTATTTTGTTTATTTAAAAGGTAAGGGCCAGTGTTGTGGTATAGCATGTAAAATTTGCCACCTACATTGCCAGTATGCCATATGGGCTCCAGTTCATGACTTGGCTATTCCACTTCCAATCCAGGTCACTGCTAATGGCCTGAAAAAAGCAAAAGAAGATGGCCCAAGTGTTTGGGCCCCTGCCACCCAAGGATAGAGCACTCACGTCCTGGCTTTGGCTTTCCCCAGCTCATGCCATTATGGCCATCTGGAGAGTAACCAGAGGATGAAAATTCTTTGTCTCTCTCTCTTTAAAAAATCAACAAATCTTTATCAAAACAAAACAACAAAAGACAGACAGAGAGAGAGACAGAGACCAACCTACAGACACTCAGGAAGAGAGATTTTCCTTGTACTGGTTCACACTCCAAACACCCACTACAGCCAAGCTGAGCCAGCCAAAACTTAATATGGGCCTGCCATGAGGTGTCAGGGATTCAACTACTTGAGCCATCACCTCCTGGCTCTCAGGCTGCACATCAGCAAGAAGCTAGAATCAGAAGCAGAGTCAGGACTCAAATGCAGGCAGTAGGACATGGGCTGCAGCCATCACAAACACCATCTCAACTGCTGCCCTAAGAGCCTGCCCCAAAAAACTAGTCTTGACAACCAGTTCCTCCTCCTCCTCTAACCCACAGCAGTAGTCAGAAATAAATGCATGACATATTTCCTAAGCTTCCTCTTTTTCTTTAAATAAGGTAATAATTGCACACATTTGCATTTTCACTTGACTGCTTTGATAGTTCCTTCTGGAAAACCTACTGGAAATGTTAAAGAACATTTCATTTTGGGCTTTGATCACATATACTCAATGATTCACAAAACCCAATTAAGCCAAAATCAGTCCAATGTTAAGGTTACACAGGGTAAAAAAATACCTGTCTCCCAAAACACCCTTTTTTATCATTCTATCCTTTATGGCATCTCCTATGAAATGTGGGAATTGGGTGACCTCCGCAGAACAAGAATACCAGCTTGTGGTCAAATGGATTTGGAAAATGCCATGTAAAACATCAACATTTTTCCGAGCACACAATATACTAACACGCAGTGTCAATCTCAAAAGGTATGTGTGTGTGCTGGGGGTAAGGGTGAGAAAAGGGTACATGAACAGAATAAATCACAACCTCCTGATTCACCTGACACCCCACAAACTTCTTCCCTGGAACACAAAGAAAAAATAAGTATGTCCTATATCTCTTGCAGCTGTACATAACACTCATGCTACCTTGTCATTATGACAAAATGACTCAAAGCAGTGCCTAAAGGAAGTGACAGTGCCTTATTGCTGGAAGACTTCAAAGATCATGAGAAAGACCATTGAGTGTGATTGAATTATGTTAAAAAGTCTGCTTCAGAGCCAAGATGACTTGTGTTCAAACTGTTTTGGCTTTGGTAGCTAAGTATTCTTATCAAAGTTATTTCACCTCTCTGAGCCTGTTTCTTGATCTGTAAAATAGACATATAAATGCTACTTCATAGATGTGCTTATCTTACCATGATTCTGTTAGATAGAGATAAGCATTTTTTTTTTTTTTTGACAGGCAGAGTGGACAGTGAGAGAGAGAGACAGACAGAGAGAAAGGTCTTCCTTTACTGTTGGTTCACCCTCCAATGGCCGCTGCGCTGTGGCTGGCGCACCTTGCTGATCCGAAGCCAGGAGCCAGGTACTTCTCCTGGTCTCCCATGCAGGTTCAGGGCCCAAGGACTTGGACCATCCTACATTGCACTCCTGGGCCACAGCAGAGAGCTGGACTCGAAGAGGGGCAACCGGGACAGAATCCGGCGCCCTGACTGGGACTAGAACCTGGTGTGCTGGCACCGCAGGCGGAGGATTAGCCTATTGAGCCGAGGCTCTGGCCACCATTTCTTACATATTATTTGTTCATTTTATTTTAACTATTCATTTACCTCAATTACACTGAGATTAAGACTGGATTGTTGCCACCTAAGTAAGAAAGCTTGACATAAAAACAACTCAAAATTTCTACCCACTTTAGGACTTTATGATTGTTTTTAAGATTTGTGGAATTTTCAAAATCTAAATGTATTTCACCCAAATCCCCCAACCAATATACATTACAAGCTACCTCATGTAATCTCTGCTAAATGTTTCTCTACTCTGCCTGCTCACAGATCAATCATCAAAGACAAGGAAAATTGCCCAAAATGAGTATCCTAAACCATGTGGGTCAGAGATAACTGACACATCCACATTGTTAGAACTGTCACAACAAAGTTTTATGCTACCTGTGGGCACACTAAAGAGTAGTCTGATAGACGAAATGGATAGAAAAAAAACAACCACATAAACTGTTTCTCTACTACTGTCACTGCATATTGATTTTTCCAGTCTTTTAAATAGTCTGTGTTTTAAATAGTCTGTGTCCTCAGATCAGTCTGAGGACAATTCACTTACAAAGGCATGTAAATAAGGTTAAAGACTGAACCTAAATTTAGAATAAGTAGCAACAAAATGTAGTTCAAGTTAAAAATGGCCCCCTGATAGGTCAACATATATTCCTTCCCCCAGAGTGCAGTTAGACTGAAGTAATAAAAGCTGGTGGAGACACTGTTCTGAAACCGTGAATGCATATCAGAGGTCTACTGACCCCTTAGAAAGGTAATGCTAGCACAAGCTAGGTTTGTTTTTTTTTTTTGGGGGGGGGGGGCGGGTAGAAGGTGGTCTTGAGAAATACTTCTCATTTAGATTACATTTTACACAAACAAATATTTCAACTGCTAATAATAGTTGTCCTTAAATATTTTAAAGCTTAGGGCTTCTGTCCAAAAAGCAAGAGAACACTGATCCACAAAAAAAAGGCAAAATGCTGTCAAACTGATGTGGGGTAGGCAGGGAGTCTGGGAGGGACAAGGAGCCAAGGAGTGGCAACACCCAAGCCATTCCCACCACCCTAATCCCACCCTGCCCATGTGGGCTGAAGACTCCATCCATTCCTCATCCAGCAGCTAAGCCTCACCTCACATCAGACATCAGGTGCCAAGACCTCTTCTTTGAGATTACACAGGCACCGCAGCTCCACCCTTCATTCTGAAAAAAGGACCATCCCAGGCTGGGAGGGACAATTCTCTCTATTGAGGTTGCTGCCACTCATGCCTGAGCATAGACTATACTTTCGTCTTCCAATAAATACTGCTTTTCTGTTCGCCTCCATCTGCAACTGTGGGTTGTATGCTTACATGCAGGAAGACAAGAACCTGAACCTAGCCTAGCATGGGGTCTCTTTGAGCCCTGTCGGGGCTCTCAATCCCCAAAATATAATTTACAGGTCTCCATTTCCAGAACAAAACTATCTAAGGAAGACATCAAATAAGCAGCCCCTTTCTATTTATTATGTATTTATTTTTATATTTTAGAGTTAGAGTTATCGACAGAAAGAAGAGAGACAGAGAGAAAAATTTTTCATCCACTGGTTCATTCTCTTAAGTGGTTGCAACAGCCGAAGCCAGGAGCTTCTTCCTGTTCTCCCACAAGGGGGCAGGGGCCCAAGCACTTGGGCCATCTTTTACTGTTTTCCCAGGCCATAGCAGAGAGCTGGATCAGAAGAAGAGCAGCCAGGACATGAATTGGCGCCCATATGGGATGCCAGTGCTGCAGGCGAAGTCTTAGCCTACTATGTCACAGTGCCGGCACCAAAAGCAGCCCCTTTCTGGGCTTTACCTCTAGGCTACCTCTTGCCTTACCTCAGCTTTGTATCTAAATTAAGCATCAACCAACTGGGAGCCATAAACATCATTCCCAAAGTTGATTAAGTTTCTTCTTTCTTGTCTGTAATATCTGCACCTCACAAAACTGTGTTCAGTTGGAAGAATGGAAATTCCTAAGGAAAATTTCATAGAACAATAAGGGAAATGATTGTCTCAGAGAATGACAAAAGGGGCTCGGTGATGGCATCCAGTATGGGGTTAGTTCTTTCTCTTATTTCTATAGAAGCATCATTGCACCAGTTGAGTTCAACTGTGACAACCAGAACCCATTCTATAACCTTTAAGAAGGTGGGATTTAATGTGGGGAAGGTAGAACTTCAAAACCCACCAGAAAGCTAAAGGAATGAGCGCTGGGCTGAGCCTCCAGGGATCAGGGATGACTGCGGGGACACTACTCCAATGACCACGGGGAAATTACAAGGATTCTGCTCCCTTTTCAAAGCTGCAATAAAATGGAGAAATTGCCACTGTGACAACTGCCTATGTACACACAGCAAAGTGTAGAATGCCCACCTGTCACTGCAGTCCAGAGTTCATGGAGCCAGAGCTGAGAGCTGCCACCACTGATCAGGCTCCCTTACAACTCAGACAGCGGCAGGAGCGTTTTGGACTTGGGGTTCAGATGCCGGTTAACATGCCTGTGTCCCCCATCAGAGCGCCTTAGTTCCATACTCAGGCCCAGCTCCTGACTCTAGCTTCTCGCGAATGCAGATCCTGGGAGGCAGCAGTGATGCCTCAGGTAGCTGGGTTTCTGTCACCCACAAGGGAACCCACGAGCGAAGTGCCCACCTCCCAGTTTCAGCCTCAGCCAATCCTGGCTATCACTGTCACAGGGCATTTTGGAAGTGAACCCAAAGAGCAAAGAGACTCTGTACCTCTCAAATAAATTAAAAATAAAATTAAAATTAAACAAACAAACAAAAAACACCACAACCAGAAACTCAGAGTGTTGAACAGACACATTAACATAACCACAGGCTACCCTGACATTCCCACATGGCCTTGTTTGCCAGCAGAAACAACAAAAAGGAGGACAGAAACAAGGCCTCCACTTTATTTCCACCTTTGAAACATCACAGAAACCCATCTAATTGGAGAAGCCTTTTCTTGACCCAGAACCTAGCTAAAAGAGAATCTGAGAAACACGGCTTTTAACTTCCCAACAACTCTAATTTGAAAGATTATAAAAATGGAAATTGAGGAAACCCATGAAGGTACACAGAAATACCAGCTTCCAAGGGTAAGTCCCTACATAGGAGCATGATGGAAACCAGTAGAAATCAAGGTTTCTGGAGCCTTTGATACTTTTCAGCAAGGAAAAAAAAAATGACCAGTCTCTTCCCTGGCTATGTATAGAAGGACTTCCTTCAGTTTTCTTGGGACGGTTAAGCTGCTGCCAACTCAAGGCGGAATACCAGTGGCCTGGTAATGCTATGGGCTTATAGGGTTAGATAAAACTAGCAGTCTTGCCCTACAATGCCACTGGTGAGGTACCATCTAATTAAAACACCCTTTCCCGACAGCTTAACCCAAGGCAGCCTCTCCTCCTGTTTCATGAATTCTATGTCCAGGTAACTCACTGATAAATCTTCATGGCACAAAACATGATCAGAAGTTATCTTGTCCACTTATTTCTTGGCTTGTATAGATCTCTTTTTCTGATCACAAGAGAAGTTTCATGGAGGTAAGGATCTTCTCTTGTTCACATCGGAATCCAGAACACTTGTAACAAGATGAGTTATATATTAGGTGATGCTGAACTTATCAGTAGTGTATAAACCATGATACCCAGGCTTTAATCCATGTAATGTATCCATCCTCCCTTATCCATGAGGATGTATTCTAAGACTCCCGACAGATTTTTAAAATTACAAGTAGCACATAACCCTGTATGTACTATGGTCTTTTCAATATATATACATGCCTATGACTTAATTTATAAACTAGATTCATGATTAAGGGTAATTTACAAAGTAGGCACAGTAAGAGATTAATAACAACAGACAACAAAATAAGACAGGTCTAATAACATCCCTATCCTTTAATAAGAGTTCGCTAACACATGATTTATTTCTGAAATTTTCAATTTTATATTTTTAGACTATGGTTAACCATGGATAACTGCAACAGTGGAAAGTAAAACCACTAAAGTTTTTAGGCTCTTCTCATTTTTGCCAATTTATGTTTAAACAATAATAAAAAGGGAAGAATTGTTGAGAGAATCTGTGGCAAAACACAGCTAATTATTAATTGGTTTCCTCTTTTGGGACTCAGTGTTTTGTCCTACTATGCACCAGTCATTATTTCTGCTGGCTTTGCATACATTAGAACCCAAGGCACTAGGGAACTCTACTGCTAGAAGATGCTTACAAACACACACACTAATACATGTTGATGCTGTCCCTAAAATAAGTGAAAAAAAAAAAATCTTGCATAACTGTGCTAAACTTACAGAAAAAGACCATGGCTTTCAAATCAAAGGGGGAAAAGGCCCTCATCCTTGGGGTTATGAAGATCACATCTCCCATGAGAGTGCTGGGTTCCTGGCTCCGGGACCTCTCCACCAATATAGATCATGGCAACAGCCATCATGGCTCAAGGAGTTGGGTTCCTGCCATGCTCAGGGGATACATAGATTGTATTCCCAGTTCCTGGTTCCACTTTGATCCTGCCAAGGCCATCACTGGTATTTGGAAAGTGAAACAGCATATGGAAGTGCAGCTTGCTTGCCTTTCTTTGTTTCTCTCACTCGCTCCCTCTTGCTCTGCCTCTCAAATTGAAAAAAAAAAAAAAATCATAATAAAACAAAAAAGTCAAAGAGAAACTCTGAGAATGGGATGCATACTAATGCCAGTATATCCAGATCCATGAGCAGAAGAGAAGGCCAGAAAGCAATCACAGTATACAGGTGGTCCCCAACTTTCCATAGTTCACTTGGGATTCTTCTGACCTCACAATGGTGTGAAAACAATACGTCTTTAGAAAACCATACTGTGAATTTGGGACTCTGATCTTTCCCTGGGCAAGTGCTATGTGATAAGTGGTACCAGGTTCTCCTGCCATGCTGGGTAGCAGCTGTGAGCTGCTGCACTCAGCAAGCCATGTGATGCGGAGGGGGACCATTGATACCCTTCAGGGCACGGTACTGCTAAGCCATTGGACGGCAAGGTGTGTTCAACACATTTTCAACTTGACATTTCCCACTTGTGATGGATTTATTGGGATGTAACTCCACAGAAAGCTGAAGAGCATGGGTTCATACCAGTCACTATGTGACAATGGGTGACAAGGCAAATTCTAAGGAAGAATGAGCAGTTCCACAAATAATGGCAGACACCATGGCTAATTACTCAGGGAAAATCAGTTACATTTCTTCCTTACGTCAAATATTAAAATAAATCACACAATGATCAACGGAATGAGAGCAGAAAATGGAATCCTAATGTAACTAGAAGAAAATCTATCTGGCTAGTAAGACATACTTAAATATACAAACATCAAAACAAAGTGACAAAGAAAAAAAGTCATATGCTGCTATAAAAAATTCTTTTAAAATGCAGTGAAAAAAATAGCACAGGAAAAATGTATTTGAAAAACATAGCATGGATTCTGAGATAAAAAGCTACTACACATTGATAAGATGTAAATTTCTCATTAGAAAACTAAATTATAAGCATGAACAGTTTGCAAAATAAGAGATATAAGTGGACAAGTACAATACGAAAAATATTCAACATAGCATATTCAATTACTTACCATTTTAAGCAGTGAGACAGCATTTTTATTTTAAAAAGAGGCAAATGATTTTTTGCAATAATAATACTGAGATCTGCTGAAGTTATAAAAGAAAAAGACACACGTCTACACCACTAGTCAGGGCAAACTAATATGCAAATAAAAATATTTATTCATACCCTTCTAAAAAGGTATTCCAATGTAATTATCAAGGATTGAGACAAAAGGTAGCAGTAAGACATCAGCCAGTTTCATGTTATAACAACAAAACTGTAAAAAAAAAAAAAAAAAAACAGTCCAGCGCTGTGGCTCAATAGGCTAATCCTCCACCTGCGGCGCCGGCACATCGGGTTCTAGTCCTGGTCGGGGTGCCAGATTCTGTCCCGGTTGCCCCTCTTCCAGGCCAGCTCTCTGCTGTGGCCCGGGAGTGCAGTGGAGGATGGCCCAAGTGCTTGGGCCCTGCACCTGCATGGGAGACCAGGAGAAGCACCTGGCTCCTGGCTTCGGATCAGGGCAATGCGCCAGCCGCAGAGGCCATTGAGGGGTGATCCAATATAAAAAGGAAGGCCTTTCTCTCTGTCTGTCTCTCTCACTGTCCACTCTACCTGTCAAAAAAAATAAAAATAAAAAAAGGAACAAATTCTGACATATAAAAGCTAAAATTTGAAAGGTGTTAAGAAATCAGGTTGTTAATGCTTAATAATGTGAGAAAATATTGATAAAGCTAAGTTCAAATAGCAGAACAAAAATATGCAAACTTACATATATGTATATATAAATTTTATAAAAATGCAAAAGACATACATACAAATATACATATATATATATACACACACATGTAAATTTGTATTTAGAAATGAATGGCAAAGAGTACTGGATAGTCACTCAAATGTTAATAATGATTATATCAAGCAAAAAGAATGAATGCTGACTTGCTTTCTCTTTTTTATTTTTCTGAATGTTTCTTTTGATAAATTGAAATATAATTAGCAAATGTGATAATCATACATATACACTCATTCTAGAGTAAATCTGCTAGGATTCACTGTGGTCCAGTTTATTAAGATATGGAGCTACGATAAAGAAAAAGAAGCTGTAGACATAAAAAATACTCCGGGCATGAGATCTTCTGGAAAAGGAGTCTCATGCTCGTTTAAGGCTTTATGTAAATAAAGTAGACACAGACACGGAAAGGTGTGAAAGCTACACTGTAGTTCAAAGCCAGGAACACTTCCCAGAGAAGGTGGCATATAAGCTTTTCATGAAAAAGCCGGAGCCCCATCTCCCCCACCATGGGAACAGAGCATTCTCAATAGTGGCCACATCGTTTAGACTGGAGTCCCAGCCTCATCTAAAAATCCTAAGGCCTTATCCTCAGTGCCTCTCTTCTCTTGCTTTGCCATCTAGCATGTAGTTCTCTGCTTTTCAAGCCTTACAGAGATTGTATTTACCGAGGAGGGAGAAAATCCGCTTACTCAAGCACCTCACAGACAACATGAGGGAAGGATCCTCTCAATCATCACCACACACTATGAATTAAAGCCCCCAGATGAAGTTCTCCTAGCATTCATGCTTATGTATTTAAGTCCACCTATTATTGAAGGATAACAAGAAAAGTGCCTCCAAGTTAAATGTCATGGATTAGGCAAGCAGGTAGGGCAGATTCAACAAAGAGGAAGGACGAGAACTGAAACCACACGCGCTGCAAAGCCCTGTTGGTTAAGTCACCCGAAAACCTCTTCCTGTTACAGGTCATTCTTACATGTGAGCCATTTTCAGAAATCAAAAAATGAAGGAATTCAACTAAACTTTTCTTCTTTTTTTGTTTAATTTTCTACTGCTAATAATCGCCAATCCAGGAAAATTGTTACCAAAAATGTGATGAAAATATTGCACGAAAATGCATCATGGGTTAAAACAAAAAAAATTATGAAGATTTAAATACAGGCAATCATTTTTTTTATAGACATCTTCTAGGGAGATCCACTATGTCCCAATGCTTAAATTAGAAAGTCAGCAGAAAGATGAACTGAATCCCAGATGTTAATTGCACAGGCTTACTGGATTAGAACTAGAGATAATTAATTGCTAAATTTTAATATGCTTTGGACTAAATGGATGATAAGATTTCTAGCAGTCGGGTTTCAAGTCCAGAAGGGAATGATTATTTCTTCACAGGCCTGAGAGCCCCTGAGGCCAGAGACATTTAAAACATCTGTATTTGGGGAGAATGGCATTAGGTAAATAATAGAAGGGGTTAGGAAATGGCATAAACTTCTAGAAAGAGATTGTGGAAGTTCAAGTTGCCTTTTCCCATTAGAAATTTAAAATATCATTCTGTATAGGAAAGAGATTTTGAATTTCCTTTTTTTTTTTTTTTTTTTTTTTTTTTAGGGAAGGCTTGGTGATTAATATTCTCAGCCAATAATGTCAACATTAAATCCAGACAGACCCAAAGTCCATTATTTCCTCTCTGCAAAAAATAAAAGACACTGTTTATAACCTACATAATTACATTTTTATGTTCTTAAGAATTCAGTAGCATGCTCTGGTTAATTGGGAAAATTGTAAATTACAGCTAGGTTGTGCTTGGTTTTTTAATTATTATTATTAAATGTGTAACAACGCTAAAGGTGAGGAGCCAGCAGTTCGCCAATGCTGAGGATCCAGACAAAACGCACTCAGAGAATTCCGACAAGCCAATTCCATTAAAAAGTTGGCTGCAGAGGTAAGATGTGGGCTGAGAAGTTGCGGGACTGCAGGGAACACTTGCGAAGACAAACAAAAGCTTGTAGGGAGCCACTTTCAGACCACTCACAAAGGAGGAAAGATGACCAACTACAAGGTCACAGCTCTGGAGCCTTGGGACCCCAGGGAGGCTCGGAAGCGCCAGTGAGCATGAACACTGGCTTTACCAAGTGTAGATTCACCTGTGCACCTTGTCAAAAAGAGAGGACTGTGAACTCCACTCCTCTAAAATGCTAATGATTCAAGAGGTCAAGATAAGACCAGGATGTGACTCTCTTCTATCTTGGAACAAAAACAAATGTGTTGCCAGGTATGATTATTTCTTTCTATTTTTTAAATTAAACTTTGAACATTTAAATATTGGCAGCATTCTGGTCATCTTTTAATTTGAATAACATGCTCTCGAAGGGTAGATGCTGTAAGGTATTTGCAACAAGATCCAGGGATTCCTGTGGTGCACCTCAGAATCTTTGGTACACCCTGGGGTGAAATGACCTGCTCTTTGTCACATAGGGAATTAATAAGCAAAAAGTTGTAAGAAGTAAATTCTCATACTAGAAAGGATGTACCTGCTACAGTCACTTGACTGTGCAACAAATGTTAAAAAATGCAGGGTAATATTCTCATTTCCTCAATTGTAAGATGCTGAGTTTGATGTTTTTAACATCAATAAATGCAGATGTTCTTATGACTGATGTACAGCAGTCCCCTCCTTACCTACAAAACACTTCCAAATGGCTATCTGAAGCACACATAATTTCAAACTGTACAAATACAAACACATATATGACAAAGTAGAATTTATAAACTAGGTACAGTAAGAGATTAACAGTAATGAGTAACAAAACAGAACAATTCAACAATGTACAATAGAAGTTACTTAAAACTTACAAATTATTTACTTCAGGAATCTTCCATTTATTAATTTCACACTCATCTGACAAAAAGCCAAATACAGTAGGTAAAACCAAGGCAAGTGAAACTTCAAGTAGGAGGGGAATGCTCTCTATAATTGGCATAGCAGCTTTTTTTTTTCCAAAATATTACAAAAGCAATGGTATGCTAGCAATTGATAACATTATAACATGAGGGAAACCGGAGGTATGTGTGTATGTATTACATGTGTCCTTTATCTGAGATAAGGTCATTAATTAAGTGTGAATGGCATCCTAGTGATGTCTCTAGTAAGGAAACCTGGAAATCATTTTTTGTGTAGATTTGCCCCTTGTTTTCAGCAACTCATTGAGTCCTGGTGACTCGATTTCTACTTCTTCAATCTTATTCCTCCTTCCCAGTCTCACAAGCCCTACTGATCCATCCCTACCCTCTGCTGCACTAATCAAACACATTGCAAAGAAACCACACTGACCTTCAGCAAACATGCAATCCCCTTATTTCCTTTTCTAAAGTTTCTGGTGGTCCTCAGAGCTTTCAGCATCGAGTCCAAAGTCCCCAAAATGACAGAGCATCCTGCAAAACCCGTCACCTTTCCTTTCCAGTGTCTTGGTCAACAGTTGCTTCTACTCTGGTTCTATCAGTTCAATCTCCATTTCTGAGGCTCAAGGCATTTTGGCCTCATTTCTAATAAATGGAAACTTTCGAGTCCTCACTCAAAGGTCACACTTTTCATCACATAATGCCAGTCCTCCCATCAAAATGAGTATCTCCCACCTCCCTGTTTCCACCTGGGGCCCAGCAGCATGGAGCACACCAAGTCCTGCCTCTTGTGGTCCTTTCTTCTGTGCCCTGACAGTACAAACTGAGCCTTACACTTATTCCTCACAGAACTCAGCAATGTGCCTGCACATAGTAGGGACTTGATGAGCAGAAAATCTCTAACAAAGCCAGAACTGACTCTGACATCTAGGTTGCACAGGTTACATCTACCATAAATAAAACTTTACTGAACTGAAACTCCTAGCTTTGCATATTTTGCATATTTTGACCAGGTTCCACCACGGAGCGATTAATTTTAGGTAATATTATGCTGATGATATATAATCCTCCCCCTACATCTTGGCCGAACCCAGCAAAGTAATTTCCTGTTTGATTAAGAGTATTTCAGTAGCCATGGCTGCATTATAAAAATTTACTATAGGGTTGAAAGTTTAAGTTTAATTGTAGAGCAAATGAGAAGTAGTCTAAACAGCGGGTTTTAAGGAAAGTGTATGAATAACCTTTATCAGACTATCATCTTCAACACTAATTGAAGGTTTGGTAAATATAGAATTTCAAGAAAAGTACTCATTCTGTCTTCTATAGGATCAGAATAGGAGTGGTGATGATTTCTGCTTTTTTAAATATCTGAAGCGCCTAATTCTTGCTCTAATTATATCTCACCTACATGACGGTTTACCATTTGTTCACAGAGCAGTGAACAAGTTTTATATTGTGTCATTCTTCACACAGGAGTTCCCAAATTTTGACTTTAAATGCATATTAGGTTTGGCCGGCGCCATGGCTCACTAGGCTAATCCTCCGCCTGAGGCGCCAGTACCCTGAATTCTAGTCTCGGCTGGGGTGCCGGATTCTGTCCCGGTTGCTCCTCTTCCAGTCCAGCTCTCTGCTGTGGCCTGGGAAGGCAGTGGAGAATGGCCCAGGTCCTTGGGCCCTGCACCTGCATGGGAGACCAGGAGGAAGCACCTGGCTCCTGGCTTCGGATCGGCGCAGTGACAGCCATAGCAGCCATTTGGGGGTGAACCAACAGAAGGAAGACCTTTCTCTCTGTCTCTCTCTCTCACTGTCTAACTCTGCCTATCAAAAAAAAAAAAATGTATATTAGGTTTAATGAGTTTTAAGAGACTTGCTTCCCCAAAGCCTAGTGTAACAAGGGTTTCATTGTCTGCCTGACCTCCTGAAACCCTCAAAAAATAACTAAATAACCAAGAAAACTTTTTTTCTGGTTTCACTTACATTTTTTTAAATCATTGATCATAGCTACACTGCACAAAACTCTTAAGAAGTGGGTGATTTTAAACTATCCCTATAATGGCTGACTATCTTTAGCAATCAATTTTGTAATAAGGTAAAAACCTGATGCCTAACATTATTGTTAGTGGTAATTCTCTGCTCTATATTAATGCTATTAAAATATAATAATGGGAACTTTATATAATTGCTAGTATAACTATGATAATATATAATAATGTATGCTAACATATATTTTTATAATTAAAAAATAATAAGGCATGGGCAATTAGCACAGTACTTAAGACACTGCTCTGTAATGCCCACACCCCATATCAGAGTGCCCGGGGGCAGGTCTCAGCTCTGCTCCCAATTCCCCCTTCTTGCTAATGTGCACCTGAGAGGCAGCAGGTTATGACTTAAGAAGCTGGGCCCCTAACACCAAAAAAAGAGTACACCCTTTCTTTCTTATCTCTTTCTCACTCTATGCCTCAAATAAATAAAAATTTAAAAAATAATAACAGTAGTTTGAATCTCTGGTATTTACCTAGCAATATTCTAAGCACTTTACATGCATTCTTTTTATTATATCCCACAGAGCTCCTGAGGGCAAGCTTTATGTCCACTATACGGAGTGAGAAACAGATGACTGAGATGGAGGGGACACGAGGAAGACATCAGGAATGTCAGCAAGAGCCAGCGAAACCCTAACTGGCCCAGATGCCATTTCACCCTCCATGTCACACCATACCTGCCAGCCAACTGATGGCGTCAAAGAGTTCATCTCACAGCTTCCTTTCATCTGGGTTACGTCCCTTGAGAGTGAAACATATTAGCCCTGCACCTGAAGTGACAATGCTGTCTCTTAGCCTGAGTCCCGCAACTGTGAAATAAAACATGTGATCCTGTAAATTCAGTCCCTCTCCAAACCTCCCCTGCTGAAACCTAATGCTTCTGATTTTGAGATTCCACAAGATATCTTTCACAAGTACCCTTCCCAATACTCCTGAAATTAAAATTCCTTCAGTTTTTGTTATCTAGGTCAATCAAAAAATAATCTACTTAAAAATGTTTACAGTTTACTTAAGCCAAAAATCATTTAACATGCCTGTGCCCTACAAATCGCTTTCCTACCCATTTGTGAGATATATGAGTAGTGCTCAAAGCACTTTACATATTCAGGGTTGAAATGATAGAAATGCACAACAAAGCTTTCTGTTGTTGTTTCAAACTGCAACTAAAAAACAATTTGATGCTTGGAGATAATCAAAGAGGTATTACAAAGCAGCAAAATGTCCACTGAATTGTATGGCTAATTACTGTAGAAAGGCACATTCTCTCCAAACAAGAATAATTACTGCCTGCTAGCACTGGTACAAGTATTATAGGTCACATACAAAGACTATCCAACATGTAGAAAAACTCAGTAAATGGCTGCTTTTATTATTATCCTATCAAAAACAATGCAGTGTATTTATGAGATGGTCACCATGAACAAAGAAATCTGGTTTACAACCACACCATGAGATGAGATTGGATGGTCTGTGCAGGAGTTGTGAATACAGAATGAGTGAGTTTCTGAAGTCCTGCCCTCAGGATCCTTCTGAGTCCATAAAGCAGATTTAGAAAGGAAGGAGACTGAGCAGAAGCTGTATGGCCAGGAGCACAGGTTGGCTCCAAGAAGAAATATGACTGTCTTGGAACTCAACCAGGAGGCTGGCATAGAAATCAAGGGGTTAGATTACGAGGGTCTGCCACAAGAACAGAGGAGATGAAACATCATCAAGATGGTTTTAAAATACAAAAGCCACTGTGTCTGAAAACATGGAATATGGGACAGGAAAGAAGCAGGGCCACATATTCAGAGCCCCAGAGAAGGGAGAATATGGCAAAATCTCTTCCAGAAACAGGCTTGCAAGAAGTTATTGGTTTGGAAACTGTTGAGTTAAAGACCTACAATAAAATAGAAGAATAAAGAGGCAACTTCTTACAATTTATCCCAACAGAAAGCACTTAGAAAGGAAGAATAAATGTTAGTTAAATTTTAAAGATTAAATTACAAATTTACTCAAGTGATTTAAACTTTTATGGCACAAGTAGCAATTTTAAGTCGTAAGGGATCTGAAATGTTTCCAGAGTTTTAAAATCGACTGTTTAACTCTAGTGAAAAAAAGATTTTCGCTTCCAAGTGTTGAGCACATAGCAAATCCTCTGCCTTATTATGGCCTGGTATAATTGCACAGATTCATTAAAACAATGATTGCTAACTTCCTAGTTTTCTGTTAATTATCATTTCAGAATAAGGAAAACTATTACTTTCAAAGCCTATATTAAAGTGGGCTTAAGCAAGCATGAAAAAAATCAGCTAGAGAAAATATAAAAAGAAGTTATTAATATCAACAGTTACAGTTGGACACTTGTTCATTTAATAAATCTTTGAGATATTAGCAAGATTGATGAGAAGGAGTACAAATGAGAAGAACATGAGATAAGTGATCATTTGTTATCATTACTGAGATATATAGTATGATTCAGGGTTTCATAATGGATGTTAAATTTGATTTAACATATGGTTGGCTCATTTGCTGAAAACTATCCTTAAAGACATAAACTTGTTCTAAAGTCAAAGCCATTGTCTTAGTAACAGTCTTTGAATTATCTTTTTATGAAACTTAATAAAGTCAATAAACACAAGCTTAGGGTGAGGATGTGGAAAGGCTAGTTCTTTAAAAAATCAAATATACCATAAACTCAGATTCATTAAATGTAGTGTTGTCTAGGTTGAAAGAGTAAAGAATTAATGCATTTCAAAAGCCAGAGAGAAGGATTCTCCTGAAATAGGTTTTCAGATGACAAAGAGGAAAACTCAGCAGCAATGTAAGGAATACTCTTTTGTCAACTTCATTTGGATAATCATCAAAGAATAACTGAGTCCACTTTAACTTTAGCAAATTGAGTAGATTATCTCACATGCAGGTAAAACAGTTTATAATTTATCATTATATTTCAGAAGCGATCTGTCTGGAGTAAGATACTCCTATGAACCTTTCTGTTTTCTCTGAATTCTCAGTTCCCTTAAGAGACATGTATGAACTTCAAATTTTTAAAATTATTTGCAAGGTAGGTAGATCTAGAGAGACAGAGACCGACACGCAGAGATCTACCATCTACTGGTTCACTCTCCAAATACCCACAACAGCCAGTGCTGGGCTGTGCTGAAAGCAAGAGCCAGGAACTCAATCTGGGTCTCCTATGTGGATGGCAGGGACCCAAGTACTTGTGTTATTACCTGCTGCCACTCAGGGTACAAATGCTGTCTCTCGCAGGGTACAAATGCTGTCTCTCTGGGTCAAAATAAGCAGGAATCTGGTATCAGAAGTGCAGCCAGGACTCCATCCAGGCACTAGTATCTGGGATGCAGGCATCCCAGGTGGTGATTTAATCACTGTACCTGCTTCAACTTTGAATAGACTAAGTTAGGTTTCACTTCAAATAGCACATGAATTTGGAGTCTCAGTGTCTGCAGCAGTCCCTGCATCAACTCTGTACCACAAACTGGTTTCTTGAGCTAGCAGGTTTCTGCTCCAAATTCAGTTCATTAATAAAATGTCTGTCTTTCAAAACAAAACTCGAATCTTAAATTTCTACTGATGACTCTGCCTTTGCTCATCACTGGATATCTATTCTTATAACCCAGCCTACGCTCATCTAATATAAGAAGCTGCAAGGCAGCTTTATCATCCTGCCTTTGAAAATCATCTAGATGTGGGGAGAAGCATTTCACCTGGTTATAGGCATTAAATCTATTTATGTTGTTAGGTTGCATCTTGTCTGATCAAAGCGTCATCTAATTCACATTGAGCCATCACAAGCAACTCTACAGAAAAATACTTTAGCTATATAAGTTTTGTGCATGCCTTCTTAGGTTGTTCTCTTTAGTGAAGATTACTCTTATTTGGTGGTGATTTCATTTACTGACAACATGAATATACGTGCTCAATGCCCACGCACCCTGTGCCACTGACACTCAGAGTCCCTGAGCTTTGTTTGATCTTACAAGAATTCACTGAGGCAGTGTCCTCTGTCAGACTGACTATATACCTACTCCCTGAAGGTTTTACTTGGGGTCCAAATGCATAGATTAGCTCTCAGGGGAACACCAAATTCTGCATTTTAATAAATTCCTGGGTCATGCTCTTGGGTATCCCCTAAAGGAATATTGGGACAGAAAAAAAAAATGTACAGCAATCTGCAATACCATGCACTGAATTCACTCAATTATGAGTTGGAGGAGGAAAAATCACCTTAAATAGGCTTTTATCCACTCCATGGAGATACCTTGTAGCTCCTCCAAGAAGGTGACCTCCAAAAACCATGGAGCCAGGACAGAGATGAGGAGCATGCTGTCAGGGTCCAGAGTCCCCTCTTGCTCTCCTAGTAGCTGTATAATAAATCTGAGATTCTCAGAGATTAGGGTTTCTTCTCTGTAAAACCGGGATAATCAAGACTTCCTTCAAAATGCATGTGCATGTTAATTATAAAATACACTCAAATGGAGCAGGTGTTGAGTCCAACAGTTAAGATGCCTGCATCCCACGTTTGAGAGCCTGAGGTCTACTTCAGACTCCTATTTGCAATTCCAGCTTCCTGCTAATGTAGATCTTAGAGAGACAGAAGGACAGCTCAAGGGTTTGGGTCACTGTCACTCAAAGAGTCCTGGATTGAGTTCCTACTCCCACTTTTTGTTCTGCTCTATGATCAGGAACTTTTTCTATTTCTCTATCAAATTAAAAAAAGTTTAAATACTGCATGTAAATCACTTTCAAAATGGAAGGATGATTAGAGCTGGACTCAATTCACTGTCCCATCCTTCACAGTACTTAACACACAGCAGATAGTAAGGAAAGATTAGTTTGAAGTAACAGAGTTTAAACCAACTATCTGTGAAATATGTTTTTCATTCTGCACATTCTGATGGAGTGTCTGCTACCTGCAAGGTACCATGAGTTGCCATTGCCTCAGATCCTTTCCTCTAATTCTTGCTGTGCTCTTTGCCCCTGAAGGCTGAACTGCATTAACTACACTAATGGGCTGTTTTGTCATCTAGCTTTCCCTGCAAGTTGGCCAGTGATGGTTCTAGAAGGAGATGAGAGACAAAAAAAAGGATCTAAAAGAGAGGTCATCCCAAGTTGCCAGGTAGAGACCCACTATTCCTTCTAAGGTGGCCTGCTCTTCTCATCTCCCTTAATGTGCTATTTCTTTCTCTCTACCTATCTTTGGGCTTGAGTCTTGACAACACCATTGCTAACTGCAGGCTTCTCCATTAGCCTTGAGATACCCTAAGAGCCCAGCAATCTCTCTTAAATCAGTCCCTTTGTAAAGAAATTCTCAGGAGCTCATCCTCACTTGGGTGTTCCTCTGTTTCAGTTGGGAGTCTGACATAAACTCTGTGTTAGGATCTAGAAAATAAAGTAACAAATTAAAAAGACATGATATCTCACTCTTACAGAGTTCTAACTATGGACACTAACACAACAAGAATTAAAAAACACCATCATTTGTGGGTATTACACATCAAGCTCTACAGAAATTGCACTTATGAAATTGGTACAATTATTATCTTCATTTTGCAAATAAAACTCCCCAGCCTTGCAAATGTAATTCCCATATAAGTAATCAGCAATAGAGCCTGTCTTAAAGCCAGAGTTCACTCAATCTAGAACACAATATATTGAACACTAGGGCACTGCCAGATTTATCTCAGCTATGTCCTGAGTAAGATTTTCAGGTAAGAAACTGCTTCATGTATTTCTTCCCATTCCAAATCCAGCAATTCTAAGGCAAGTTAGGAATGCATGGAGAATGGAAATGTGTCCTATGATGACATTCACTCATCCATTTGCTCATCGGTTCCCTGCTATATGAGCTAAAAGTCACCTCTAGAGAGATTCCTTCTTCCCTAACTAGCAGCATTTGTTCAAACCACAAGACCCACTGCTTTCCTGGAAGACTGATGCTGCATGCAATAGAGTGGACTGTTCCATGCCTTTTTCCTTGGGTGGCTATGTTGGGATAGTGCAGCCTTACACAGCCACATCAATATCGTCATCAATGGCTTCTACATGTGCAATCTCCCATTTGTACAAGATGCCCCTTCTGGATTTACAGTGCCTATCTCCTCTGACCTACAGGCCAGAACTCAGCCCTTTCATGGTTTTTAAAATAGGTATACCCACTCAGGCTGGGCTGACAGGCACATAGCTGTACCAACCTCATTAATTAGTACCCAGACCTTTTGAGAATTGATTTCCACTTTGATCTGGCTTGTGCATTTCTATCTCTGATATCTAAACAGCAAATCATGTTATCTTATAATTAAGTGATAATCGTCATGACAGAAAATATGACATGCCTATAAATGGCTTCTGTAAAGGATTAAAATAACTTCTTCCCCCTTCCAACCAGCCCTGGAAGTTCTCTTCAACTTCACAAAGCTATTGGTTGTTAATAAAGTGTCTATAACATGAATCTCATTCCTATTCAGCAAGATCACAAATCCACTAAGTTTGTAGCCAGAAATGATATATACCTTATTTTTCAATGCTTAATTAAGTACATCTTGGGCTTAGGAAACTACACAAATTCAACAAAATATTTGACATTAATGTATACAAATATATGCAACATTTAACTATATATATATATATAAAGTTCAAACTAATATGACGATCGCCGTTAATTTAACAATGAGCATTTAAAATGCAGTAATAGTAAATGGCTATATGTAGATAGGTTTCATGTGGATAAATGAACTAAATATTTACTGAGTACCTACCTCGTACTGAATACTGGGTTACATACTCAACCTGCTTTAGCAAGCAAGACATAATCTCAGCTCTGATGGCAGCATAAGGCCAAATGCGAAAAAAAGTAAATAAAAATTCTGGAACTATTAGCTGCCAAAGCCATAAAGGATGAGATGGAAAGAGTGCTAGAATGGATGAGCAATATCTGCAGGTTTGGCTGGACCCTGCAATGACATTGTCTATGGCATGTATGCTCAATGAGCACCACCCAACCAAATGGACAGAGGCATGAAAGGTCATCTTTCTGTTTAGACTCCTTTGGGAGCTTCTCTGTGGGTAAACTCCGTATTTTGGAAAACTCTCAAGACAATGCTTTATGTGTAGCTGACACTCATTTGGCTAAATAGAGTCTAAGAAGTATTGCTTTAGTTTCTGACAATGTTATCCTGTTGTCATTTGGGACACCTCATTGATTTGAAAGCTTTCCTTTCCAGTTATTCTATTCTTGTTTTCTTTCCCGACTCATCCTTTTCCCCTTCTCATTGCCTACCCAGTCCTCCTCCTTCTTTCTAAATACATCACTAATTTATGTTTCTAGATCAGCAACCATAAGAAGTTTCCTTTAAATGAGTTCAACAAGTATGTTCTACAGATACAAGTACAGGGAATTTCAAAAAGTTTGAGAGAAAATGGAATTAAAAGATGGACTTTTTTGGTACAAATGCATTTTAAAATTCACTCATAGCTTTTTTGTAATACACATTTTCTATGAACTATTTGAAAATGCCAACGTAAAAGGCTTTTTGAAGTCAAGCTGAAAATTGCCCAGGCTAGAGGTCTCTGTTTTTAATAGCCACATCCCCAACTTCTTAAAAGCTGTATTTAATTATTTTTTCTGAGTAATAGAATATGTGTATGAAGTCCTGAAAGATGCTCTAATTCTACCATAAGTAGTAAACTTATTTCTGATTGTTTTCTGCTATGTCTAATTCATCCTTGTTGCCTTTCTTTTTCTCATTCCAAACATTTCAAGATTTCATTTGTTATCAAACTAAAGTGAAAGAGATATAAGACCCTCTTAGATGACTATCTAGCTCTTTTTTGAATTCTAAGTCCTACTATTATCTACTCTATTAATGTTTTCATACATATCAGACTGAACTTTGAATGCTTATCTGATTCAACCTGTTAATCATGCTCAGATTTCCAAACAAAAGATAAACCACTTCTTAACCCTTCTACTTTTTTTTGCATCTCTCTACTTCTCTGCATCTTTCTAGGTTCTGTTTTTCTCTCTGCAATTCTCTATCTCGTGTTTCTCTCACACATGTAGACAAACACACACACACACACACACAGGGTTAATATTCAAATCCATACTCTGGGCATTTTGTTAACTTGCCATCCTACTTCTCAAAGGTAGAAGATCCTCTTTTCTGTGGAACCAATTCTGAGGGGGAAAAGTGAACAATAATCCTGCAGAGAAGTCACTGAAGCACAAAAGGAAATGTGTCTAAGCTTGAGATGGCTCTGACCAGCTGTACAACATCTTTGCTGTAATGTTTGGGTTTCATTTTCTCATTTGTCAAACTAGAGAGTAAAGCAACATGAGTCTAGAATCCTTTATGGTTCTGAAATCATCATTATGAATTAACACTTATGCTCCAAGCTATGACAGGCTCTGGATTAACTCCTGGATATCAGTATCACTTTAATGCTGACAGTTCTATAAGGCAGTATGGTGGAATGAGAAGGCCATGCCAAGATGGCCGCTGCCAAGCCAGCGTCAGTTACTCAGGAATGGCTTCGAAACCCACCTGGCAACAGAGCCTGCCTGGCAACAGGCTGTGATTGGGTGGCTTTGGATATTGCCTGGCAACAGGCTGTGATAGGTTAGGGCATAAACTGCCCCTTGACCCGACTGGCTGCCTTGGCTACTTACGCTGCTATACCAACTGAAATAAATGAGTCTGCGGGCTGCTTGTCTCTGGCCCGCTTTCACCTGACTCCCCGGGTCTGTGTGCTGACTCCGCGTCTCTTGTCTTCACTAGCTCCTCTCAGAAAGAATCCAAAGCAACAAGGTGGAGACCTTGTCATCCTCTTTGTATCACTGAGGAAACTGGATCTCAGAGAGGTAAAGTAACTTGGCAATTGGTAAGATACGGACCTGAGACTGGACCTCAGAAAATGTAACTCTCAACTGACATGTTCCACATCTCATTCTCATTCAGATTGATCTCCTGTGTTTCCACACAATGTCAAACATTTTGAACCTTTAGCATGGAAGTTTTGTCAACAGTGAAATGATAAACACAAAGGAAACAACACCCACATTGCTAAAAGTTATTTCCTCTTCCAAAATGATTTGAAAGGACACTAACAGGCTCTAACACATTGATCCAAAATAGTCTTACTGCCTAAGTGCATATGCCACATACGTCCCATACTTACACAAACACATGTAATCTCACACTTGTATGTTATATAAGCATTAAGTGATCATACCACATTATTGACTTTATAGGATAAATGCATATTACAAACAAGCTTCCTGTCATGGAAAAAGCCAATCCCCAAGTGATGTCCACAACTCTGTCGCCTTCTCGGCTGCCTGATAAAACTCAATCTCTTCCAACCCTGTGCCCAAGTCTAATCCCATCAGCATCCCCTCCTGCTCTCATTCTAGGTGAGACTCTAATATTCTCTCCCCAGCAAGGACAGCCACCTTCCACCTGGGAGCCTCTGCATTCCTGAGTGCATTCTTGAGGTCACAGACCTCCTGTCAGCTCCAAAAGCCAGTCACATAGGCTACCTCCCCCCCTTAAAACTGATCAGTGGCTCCCTTTTGCATCAGGAATAAAATCCAGACACCCTTCCACTGCTTCAAAAACATACTGTCTACCTCTACACACATATAATGTGTCAACTGGTCCTTGACCTTTTCCCAACACTGGCTCCTTGATGTGAACGCTTTCTCTCCCCACCTCACCTGCCTTCTGCAGTCAGTTCTTCTCATCTTTCAGACCTCAACTAGGATCCCCCTTCCAGAGAGCTTGGCCAGTCCTCTTTAAGTTGGTGCTGGCCCCTGCTATTTTCTGTTGATTGTTCATTTGTTTCCTTCATAATGCGTACCACTGATTAATTGCTTTAATTATCTCTCTGCATGTGTGTTCTCTCTCAGGATAACACAAGCCTTGTGAGGGTTGAAAGCAGATTGGCCTTGCTCAGGGATTTCTCCCCAGCATTTTGAATCCAGCTCAGGTGAGATGGTCCATAAGCACGCGTTAAATGAACAAAAACAGGAACCTCAGATCTTTCCAGTTTCTTAGAAAGAAAAAAATAGACTTTTTTAAAAGAGAAAAATATTAGAACATTGGCAGAAGTCCATGTTTTTGGCAAACATGATAATGGCCCATTGATAGATGTTTAAAAAATGGAGCTCATTTTTTAACAGATTTCATCAATCTTTCCTACTTGAAAGGTACTTTTAAACTTCTATCTGTACCCACTAACAATTGGGTGTGAATGTTCTGTGTGAGCAACAGGAGCTAATGAATTGCTCACTATATCTTTCAGGCTTACTGAGTGGTTGAAAATCTCTGGGCATTTCTCTCTCATTTTCTCTTCCTTTCTACTGGTTTATTTTCACACTGATTTTTATGATTCTGCACTGAGCTAAGTGAAACCCTGGAGAATGCCGAACAGTGACTTGAGTCGACAGAAAAGTTTTAAATAATCAAAATTCCTATTGCTAAACCCACCCAACACAGTTTAATACATCTGAATGGAGATTTACATTAAAATTGCACTTAAACTTGCTCTTAAGTTAGATTCCTAAAGATAAATGAGAATTTGAAATAGGAACTAAAGGAGTTGACACACAAACCTCTACTTTAAATATATTTAAAAGATAGAAGTACTTTTATATCTATCAAAATAGCAAAGATATTGAAGACAAGGATTTAAGGTAGATGGATACAGAAAAGCTTGATGAAAACCTGGTGGTCTTTCTGATTAGGATAGAACACATTTTATGGCTCCTAAAATACATGACATTTCCACTGCTAGGCTGGACAGTGAGAAAAGGAGGCCCAGTGCTGGTTTCAGAGAGTACACTCCACACACTAAGCCTTGAATTCCAATGTGCTCAAAGGAACACCAGAGTTCTGCATGTTTCTGTCCTGCTCTACCCCAACTTCTCTTGCTGAAGAGACAGTGACAGATCTGTAATAGTAGGCAAATTTTATTATAATTCTCTAGGCCAGGCCTCTACCAGAGCTTGTGTTCAGAGAGAAGAAGCAGGGAATGAGAGCCAGGTGGCCAGAATGACAGAGAGCATGGTTCAGCATCATAAGCTAGCCAATATGATTAGTAAATAAAGGACAGATAGGGTTACCTGAAGTAGGAAAGCTCCTTTGGTTAACCTCAGCCTGGAAAGCAGTCTGCAGGGGTTGGGAACACGAGTCATTGTCACTGATGTGGGTGGCAGGGTGAGAGCAGGGAAACTGGTTCACATACTGGGAAGAGCTGTCCCAACATTAACCTCTACTGCAGCTATTCCTACCATTTTTTTTAAATCTTAAAAGAGGAAATATTTCAAATGACCTAAATCTAAAAATAGGGTACTTCCCACTCACGACTATTCTAAATAGCATCTTAAAAAAAAAAAAAAAAAGAACACATTTTCATTTCTGTGATTCTTCTCCCTCTCCCCTCGATTGTCATTCAATCTATAATCAGACTTTGTGCCAGCTGGAATCTTAGGTCTATTTATTACCATGCACAATTCTGACAGTAACTCTTTGCTGAAGACTGATTTTGCCACTGCCACCACCACTGAGACGCAGTCTAGCTGGAGGTCTTGCCATATTTTGTCAAAAAGATGGACTCAAGTAGGAGTAACCATGGAGAAATGTCATTAAAAGGCAGGTATTAGTAATTGATCCAATTGTCTTTCTGGAGATATCAAATTAAATCTAAGTAACTGCCTAATGAATATAGGCCAAGATAAAGGTAGGAAAACAGCCAAGAAACTTGCTACAAGCGGGTAACACATTCACAAGTAAGTTTACAACATTTTTGAATCTAACATACTTAGTCATTTACTTGCAAACACACATGGAAAAGTAATCTAATAAGAGCACTAACTTATTTTCCAGAGAACTGTTTACATTTGCACCATATGATAGTTTCAAAGGTAGTGGTTCCTGGTTGAGGTTGTAATTACACTCACAAAGCTCTGTCAAAAGTGGAGTGTGTCAGTTAGTAGGGATTGAGCCCATAAGCCTTTACCAAACTTTATAGATTTGAACCTACACAATACACGACACTCAATAGGCAACACCATGACTGGTTTCATGCACACAGATGCCAAGATACATATACACATGTGATCCAACACCATCCACATTTTCACTTCTGCAAGATCAAGAACCTGCTCAATCTCTCTTTACAGCTAATCCTGCAAGTCAGTCAGTTGCTCTCTTTTTCCCTCTCTCTTCTCCTCTCCTCTGCAAAAGTACCTGGAGTAGTATCTATCACTGATTTCAAGTCTTTAATGTCTTAATACATTTGGCTTAAGATTCCTTTCCATGTACCCCTAACATACCCTATGCTGCCCCATCAAGCTGTGTTTCTGTAGCCACTTCACTAGCTCATTTGTACTCTTAGCTTAGGGTATGCCTTACTGTAGCCTCAGAAGCACAGAGAAGGCACTCAGTAAGTATGGAGTGAAGAGGAATGGAGGGGGCTGGAATGGAATCATAGGAAGTATGAGACAGGCAGGGACATAGCAGGGGATCCAAGGGAAAGGGAAGCTATGCAGTAAAAACCCAGCTGAGAATTGAGAAATCCAGAACAAGAAAAAAGGGCAAGTCAGAGGCACTAACTCAGAAAAAAGTAGATGGAGCCCAATACCATCTGATTTAAAAGGTGAATGAACTTGAAAATAGGTGGACAGATCACAAAGATGGCACCACTAAGGAGGTTATCCCCTTACCAGGGTCATGTACAAACAAAAGAATGCTGCCTGGGTATGAAGCATAGCATCTATTAAAAGAGGAAAAACTGTGCAGATCAAACTACTCAGCCCATATTCTATCCCTAAAGCCTGAAGCTAGAAAATCAATATGATTCAAATATTTGTGGAATACCTACAGGGTGGTTTGAATCACAAAGCTTTACTTGATGACCTGCAACCTTTAGCCTCTCCACACTTCTTTCCTCATTATAGAGAGAAGAATACAAACGGTTCAACATTTGTCCAGGGAAGAAGAGGTTTTACATAAAGCAACTTGATGCTAATTTGCTTCTACTAAAAAAGGAAAGGTCACCACCCCTGACCTGCCAGGGATTCGCTTCTCTGGCAGTAGCAATGGACAGAGGTCTTGGCAGCAGGAGACTGCATAGTCCAAAAAGATGTGGTAGAGCTATAACACCTTGGAAAAAAATTTCTTTGAAGATTCTGAACTTCTCACATTCTGATGCTAAAACAAATTAATCATCAAAGAGAAGAATCTGAGGGCAAAATGGGATCCTAATGGTGTTTGCTTCCTACTATTCCTGGTTTCTCTCGGTAGAGTGGCATCAACTCTAAGTCCATCGACAGTAGATGTTGACCTTCCCTGCCTAATTAGTCCCTCAATGTACTCTATATCTGCCTTCGTAAAAATTCTCATCACCATTAACAATACATGAATTTGAATAACTGCTTGTTTACAGTCCATTTCTTCCACTAAACTGTAAACTCTCTAAGATTCAAGACAGAGTTTAGATTTGCTCATCTCTTGATCTCTTGCATCTGGCACATGGTGAAAATGGGATGGATATTTCCTTGTTGGCCCAACAAATGTTAACTTCTGCTGTGACCTGTTCCAGTTCAAGGCAAGAAGAAGAGGAAGAGGAGATAAGTGGAGCACTCCATGTCAAGGTTATTTACAAGCTGTCATGTCCTGTGTTTCCTGACTGCCTGAGACATAACCAGAATCTATACTAGCAGAGCCAAGGAAGTCATAGTCATTATCATGCAAGCAAATAAAATGTCCTGTGGGATAAAGCAAAATGACTTTAACTACAAAATTCTGATCCATTATCTGGCATCCATTGACTGAGAGCTACATCACTACTACTGGAAGCCAATCTAACTTTCTATGTTGAGTATCGACTATTTTGATGGTAATATCCTTCTCTTTTCTACTCAAAGCTGTTCAAATATCTTTCATGAGGAATGAGCTACCATCTAATTTCTATTTTTAGAGGGGGTTTGGTTTCAGAGAATCCTCACACAATGAAAATTCCTTATGACCTTGACCATGTCTATAACATGTGGGTGTGAAGGTGACTTTTTCTATCTTTAGATGATGGATCACAACACCATTTCAACATGAAATGATAGGAGGTTGGTGGGTGAGGTGGGAGCAAAATACACAGGCAGCTCTTCTCAGCAGGCCATGCAAGCATTTCTTGAGGGGCTGTGTCAATGCATGTGGGCTTACATTTTTCCATTTTATTTATTATTTTATTTCAAAAGTAGAGCAATATCAAGAGGGTGAGATAGATATAAATCTTCCGTTTGCTGGTCCACTCCCCAAATGCCCATGACATCCAAGGCTGGGCTAGGTAAAGCCAGGAACCCAGAACTCAGTTTGGGTCTCCCTTGTGCATGGCAGAGATGCAAATACTTGAGCCATTACCTGATGCCCACCTGGTGCACATGAGCGAGAAGTTGGATGGGAAACAGGAAAGGGACCCAAACTCAATCCCTGTGATATGGGGATCCCAAGTAGCATCTTAAGTGTGGTGTCAAATGCCTGCATCTGCTTTTAAATTCTGTACAAATGTGCCTATATGCTAGTAAGTATCTTAATACTATAAAAAGGAAAGCACTAAACTCAATAGTCTATGACTTTATAAGAGGTACAATAGTCCCTATGGTTTAATACTTCACCTCTTCTAATTAGGAAAAAAAAAAAAACACATTCACTAGGAAATGTTTTCTTTCTTTCTTTCTTTCTTTCTTTTTTTTTTTTTTTTTTGTAGTATATCTTGGGCATTTGCATGAATACCTCCAAGGAGTTGTATTATTCAAACAAATTTCTATTTCAAAATACACAGGTGTGAGAACTAACAAATTATTACATTTCTTCTAAATGCAGGGAAACAACAAAGTTAATTAAGAAAACACGGAAGCAGCTTTTCCCAAATGGTACCCTGCCTCCCCAGGGCAGACTGGTTTCCTTTTAAGGAATCCCTGCTGACAGCAGAGCCACCTTGGAAGGGTAATTAATGACACCTTAACAAACAGAACTTCCTTCTTGTTTTTTCCCTCAGCACAAAGTGAGGGTGATGAAGGGTAAGTGTCCCCTTGCAGTGGATTTTTACAAGAGCTTCTAAAAGGCTATCTGTGTGAGAGACACACACCTGCCTACAAAGATTAGAAAATAATAATAATTAAAGCATGAGTTAAGCTGAGAAAACACCTTCTGTGATTCCCACTCCATAAAGAATGATTAGATAGCCAGCTGTCACTCATTTCAGTTTCAGCCATCACGTGACTGTGTGATGAGGACTGACTTCAGGATTTAAAGGGAGCTCCATCAAGGCAATCATACTGATGGAATAAATGAACAGATGAACTGGACTGGAGGACCACAGCAGTGGCTCCTGCATCAGAAATCCATCTAAATTTGGTCTTTGTCATGCATGATCTCTTGGTATGCATCAATACTGGAAACTCCTGTAGAAAATATGAAGCCATTAGATGTATTATTAAAGAAGAGGCAGCAAGCACCAGAGTCACACAAATCAGTATCACTTCAGACCACTCTATTGCCATGAGTCAACATCTCCGGGGGTAAAATGATGGTGGGGATAGCTATGTAATAAGTGTGTTGTCAAGAGAAAGTGACAAAGTAAGTAAATATTTAAGCAGTGCTTACCCATAGAGACACTGAATAAATATTCATGGAAATAAAAACAACACTTTATGTTCAATGTATCTTGGGGCCCACTGATCTAGTGAATAATGATTAACTAATTTATTTGAAAGGCAGAGTGACAGACACGGGTGTGGGGGAGGGAGAAACAGAGCTTCCATCTGCTGGTTCATTCCCCAAATGGTTCCACGGTCCAGGGCTGGACCAGGCCAAAACCAGGAGCCTGGAACTCCATCAGGGTCTCCCCTGAAAGCAGCAGAAGCCCAAGCATTTTGGCCATCTTTCATTGCCTTCCCAGGTGCATTTGCACGGAGCTGGTCCAAAAGCAGAACCACCACTACTCGAACTGGCACTCAAATGGGATGTGATGTCACATGTGGAGGCTTAAACTCACTGTGCCACAATCCCAGCCCTGTCAGTCATGATCTTGATCACCTCACTCATAGGCATTTTCAATTATCCCATTTAATGCCCAAAGCAATCTTGTGAAGAAGCAATTATACTATCCATTATGACGATGAGGAGACTGACAGTTCAAACTTAAAGCAGCTTAGATGAAAGCTCTTCAGCTTCTTCAGTTCTCTATTTAATTATTCCACACTGGTTTTGGGGTCCAAAGAAGCTCCAACTGTAAACTCGTACGTAAGTAAAACTGAGAAGAACTACAGATCAAATGATTGTACCATGGGAAGTGACAGATAGGAAGTATTTGTACACAATTTGCAACCACATGAATGAGTGACTACAGCCCAAAGACAGTTTGCAGTTTTCTGGTCATGGCTGAAACAGAAAAGGCTAGGACTACAATGAACAACAACAGCAAAGGTAAATACACATTGTTATGATTTGAGCAGCACTTGGCTTCTCAATGGCAAGCCAATGTTTAAATCCCAACATCTATGTTAGCAGTTAATGGATTAGGGTGGAGATTTGGTTATGAAGTGGGTATACTGGGAGGTCTCTACATCACAGAGGACCAGCTTTCAGAAGATAACATCGTCAAAAGGGTCAGATATGTAAGCCCATCACACTTTTTCAATCTCTCTGCTTCATGGCTCACCAAAGGATGGCTCCTCTTTAGCTGCTCCACACTGCCAGCCTCCACCAAAAGCCAAACTAAAGGGGATGCCTGATCTTCAACTGGGAATCTCCAAACTGTAGGCAAAAAAATAATAATAAAAAAAAAAGCCTTCTTCCCTTCTAAGTTGCTTTTCTCAAATGTTTTAGTTAATACCACACAAAGGCAACCAATAAAAACACTGTCTCTCCTCTCAAACAGGATGGGGGCAGAGGTTTTTCTGGAGTTCAACAACACTTTCTTCAGATAGAAATGTTCTTATCTAATGAAAAAAGCGTAGCAAATTCAAAACTAATACATAACAATGTTTCACCCACAAGTACCATTCAATGTGTAAGTTCCATAAGCTATACAATAACCTAAGCTCCCCTGCAGCCCTGCTTTCACGCCATCTTTAGAACTTTAAGTACTATGAAGATCTACTACAGCACCAAGTTTTGCATAGAGACTTAGGTTCCGAGGACGTGTGTCTACCAGCCAGCACTGAGCTGCTTCAAGTATTGACAAAATTGGGGTACAGAGCACATCAAAGTCACTGAAAAGGCTTTGATGACAGGCTCTAGAAAGACTTCCACAATGGCCCAGGAGGAGGTTTGTCACTATAAGGAAGGCAAAGAAATCGGCAGCCATCCACAGAACCACATACTGATATATACCACCAGAATTTTGCACATCTTGATTGTGAGAAAGGCATGCTAGCAACAAAATTAATGTCCTATGCACTGCTTCTCAGTGACCCTGAAGTTAGTGACCAACTGCTGAAGCACTATTGCAGAAAGACATTAATTCTCCTTCAGTGTTCTAGATAGCAGAAACTGCCAATAACTCAGAAGGATGACCTCAGCCTCAGTTCTGCCTTCCACAACTCACATCAGCTCACCTAATTAATAAAAAGGGAATGGTATCCAGAAAACTAGCTGCACAGGAGTCTGGGAGTGTACTATTTGACTCTCCTGCCTTTCAGTAGAGGAAGGCACTTGGTGAGGAGTGAAACGAGGCTCAGAGGAGCATCATCACTTTTCTTGAGCAGGTTTGCTATCTACCCAGTGCCTGGCTCCAAATTAGGAAGAACCAGAAAAGGGTCAAAGCTAACCGTGAGTAAATGCAGGGAGTCAGGACACAGAGGGCCAGCTGGGAAAGTAAGGAGGATATAGGACAACTCAACTGTAGCATCCACTTGTGAACAAGGCAGGGATTGATGCTGCGGAGGCATACAAGACCCAGATGACAAAAAATCCATCACATCAGCTTACCGGCATTTCCGGTTCCAGCTTACCAGCATTTCTGGTTCCAGCCAGATAAACCCTTTGTGCACCTAAGAAACTCTGAACAATCCTCAACTATTTATTGATCCTAGGGAATCCCAGTCATGCCTGTTCTTGTACAATCCTTGGTTCTCCTGGCAAGGACAGTGTATGGTCAAGGTCAGGGAAGATGTGCATCATTATCTATCTATGGTGCATTGCACAGTGCTTGTCTTGTAACAAATGCTTGATAGATAATTAGTATATAGAATTACATCTTCAGATTCTTTACAGAAAGAATATTTTACTGATTAGAATATCATTAATCATCTAATTCTCAGCATGGGGAATGTCCAGCCTGCAGTTCATATCAGGCTGGCAAAATCATCTAGTCTGACCCTGCCAAGGCAACCACAGGCAGGACTCAAAATTCAATAAATCAACGGTAGGCTAATTTTTAAGTTTATGTTTCACATCATTTTGAGATCCTGTGTCCAAGGTGCCAAAACTACCACTGGTCAATAAATTCTATCATTCAGATTAAGAGGTGAAGCACATTTTCCATCTTATGCCATCAAAAGGAATTTTTTTTTCATTCACCTGACATACACTATTTGTTGAAGAACTGGTGTTGTGGTATAGTGGATAAAGCCACCAGCTGTGATGCCAGCATCCTATCTGGGTATCAGTTCATGTCCTAGCTGCTCCAATTCTGATCCAGCTCCCTGATTACGGCCTGAGAAACACACCATAAGATGGCCCAAGTGCTTGGGCACTTGCCACCCACTTGGGAAATGCAAAAGAAACTCCTGGCTCCAGCCTGGTTCAGCTCTGGCTGCTAACTGTTGCCGCCACTTAGGGAATGAGCCATGGTGTTGAAGATCTCCCTCTCTGTCTCTTTCTGTCTCTAACACTGACTTTCAAGTAAATAAGTAAATCTTTTTTTAAAGAGAGATAGAACTGAGAGAAAACACAACAGCCTTTTTTTTTTTTTTGTCTACAGCCCCTGATAATTAATTAATAGAAAATGTTCATTACTAAAATGGCTTCAGAATTATGGGAATTAACAATGACTTGAAGGAAAATTGAGTATGTCCAGTTTGTCGCAAAGATGACAGTGCTACAGTAACTAATGATACTGAGAAGGCACCATGCCCATTAAAAAAAAATCATCAAGACTTTCCAAATAATTGAAACAGGTGAAACATTAAAAAACCAAAGCAAAAAAAAAAAAAAAAAAGCCTCATGATTACAAGTGTATTTATACAAGAATAGCCAATAAAACAGGAAGAATCGCTTCCTTCTAAAATGGCCTTTACTTGTCATACAAACTCATATAAAATTCCTAAAATCTGTCACTGTAGTAGCTTCTAAGTGATATGTCAACAAATAGATTCACTGAGAATGCTCATTCTCCCTAGAGCCAATGTTTTTAGAAAAACATCCTAAAGAGTCAACTGTTAAATCAATAAAATGAATGTTTTGAGCAGGTGTTTGGAATTGTGATTTATCCATATTTTCCAGTTTAATTTCCACATTTACCACCAAACTTCTACAAGAAAAATAAAACCTACCTGGAAGTATTATGCTCATCATAAATACAAAGACAGTCGTGCCAAGCTTATCTGCGCTGGTAAGGGTGATTCCTAAATCATACTCATTTACCTAAATCCTTAATGTTTTCTAGTTAATTGTAGTGATTAGAATGCCAAGTGTCATGCAGTTTAAGTGGTATTTTATGCTATTAGTGGCTGACATTTTAACTAGATATATTTATGAGAGAAATAGAAAATATAGAAGCAAGGAATAAACATTGAATCTCGAACTCATGAAAAGAGAAAATAATTACCATGCATTTCTTTTATCCTTTTCTTTGGGCTTATCAACGGGATGCAGTATAGCTTAGTAGTCAAGAATGAGTGATCCAAGGCCAGACTTCAGTTCAAATCATAGCTCTGGTATTTACCAGCTGTGAGACTCTGAGTAAGCTGCATAAACTACATCTGTTTCCGCAGGGAGAATGCCTGTAACTACCTCATAAGGTTGTTGTGGAAACGGAATTGGATATTGCTCAAAAACATTTTTGCACAGGGCTCGAGAGGAAAGAATTGTTCAATAAATGCTAGCCATTTCTGTATCATCGCAACTTTGCTCACTGGGTAAAGGGTGAATAGTGGTAGTGGACTGTCATTTCAAATGTTATCTCTGTCTTTACATTTCTTCCTATTTCAGAAATTATGCAAAAACAATTTAAAAGACACATGAGGGGTCTTCAAAAAGTTCATGGAGAATAGTTATAAAAAAGTATGAGGGCCTGCATTATGGTACATCAGGTAAAGCCACCCTCTTTGACACTGGCATCTCATGTGGATACCGGGTCATGTCCCAGTTGCTCCACTTCCAATCCAGCTCCCTACTAATGGCCTAGGAAAGCAGTTGAAGTACTTGGGCCCCTGTACTCATGTGGGAGACCCAGATGAAATTCCTGACTCCTGACTATGGCCTGACCCAGCCCTGGCTATTGTGGCCATCTGGGGAGTAAACAAGTGGATGGAAGATCTCTCTGTGTTCTCTCTCTCTGTAATTGTGCCTTTCATATACACAAATAAATCTTTACTTCATAAAAAGTATGAGGGAGGGCATTGTGGTACAGGTTCATCCTATGCCTTCTGCGCCAGCACCTAATATGGATGCCAGTTCTAGTCCCAGCTGCTCCACTTCCAATCCAGTTCTCTGCTATGGCCTGGGAAAGCAGTAAGATGGCCCAAGTCCTTGGGACCCTGCACCCATGTGGAAGACCCAGAAGAAGCTCCTGGCTTTGGAACGGCACAGCTCCAGCCACTGCGGCCATTTGGGGAGTGAACCAGCAGAAGGAAGATCTTTCTCTCTATCCCTCTCTCTCACTATAACTCTACTTTTCAAATAAACAAAGAAAATCTTTCAAAAAAAAAGTATGGATTTCAATTATTTTTTTCATTCAAATTAATTCATCTTTCAATATGCTTTTCTGCAAACTTTTTGAAAGCCCCTCATACAAGAGACCGAAACAAACAGAAAAAGAAAAAACAGCCCAACTTAAGCGCTAAGGTTAAATAACAAGTAAACAAAGGTTACAGGCAAAAATAGAAAAACAGAACCAGAAAAAAAGGTGAAGAAAACCCACAAAGATGAGATGACAGATATAATCAGCTACCAACTTGTCTTGGGCTTCCTGGCACCCAACAGAAGGAACCTAACTGGGTTTGCAGTACAATGTTCAGTTCCCACAAAATTAAAATACACTAATTACCTAGGAAGAGTACAGTAATTTTCTTAGAGAAAGAGAACAATGAGTTAACGCCAACAAGTACAGCTAATCTCTAAAGGGACACACCATTAATAAGCATGGTAGACAGGCTTACAGACTTCTATTTTTCCCCTTGTAACGGGACCTGTACTGCAATCTCTATAGCCAATTTCCTTCCTCACTTGGAACCCAGTCCTAAGATTTTCTTTGGTCTCGCTATATGGGTGGCAGTGACGGTGTGTCCCACCCCTGTTCCAGTCCACGCCCTGAAAAGGTCAGAAGTGTTTCTGCTAGCCCTGCCACAGAAGTCAATGGCAGTGGTTAATCTGGTTGCTGATGGAAGGATGATCAAAGACACAGGCAGAATCAGACTGCAGTGAGAAGCAGAGTTACCCTGCTGAGCTCATCTCACATCAACTAGATCCCATGCAATCTACTGAGACGTAACTATTAATAAATGATTGTTGTTTTGTATTTTTGAAATTTCCTTTATTTCCATGAAAGAAGGGACAGAGACAGAGCGAGATCTCACATCTGCTGATTTACTCCACAAATAAGCGCATCTAGGGATGGACTACACTAAAACCTGAAGTTTGGAATTTGATCCGTCTCCCAAGTGCGTACGGGGACCCGAGTACTTGAACGATCACATGCTGCCTCCCAGGATGTATACAAGCAGGAAATTGGAACTAAGAAGAGGGCCCACACTCAAAACTAGGCACTCCAACTCAGGACATTCACATCCCAGTGGCAGCCTAACTGTGGTGCAACAAGCTCGCTCCTGATTGTTGTTTTAAACCTCAGAGTTCTGATGTAATTTCTTATGCTGTAATGGAAAACAAGTACAATAACCAAACAATCACCAATCTTTAAGTAATAAATATATTGCTACTGTAAGCCTAAAACATGTATTCTAAATGACTTCTTACAATCTAGATTTATAAAAGCATAAACAGGCCGGCGCTGCGGCTCAATAGGCTAATCCTCTGCCTGTGGCGCTGGCACACCGGGTTCTAGTCCCAATCGGGGGGCTGGATTCTGTCCCGGTTGCTCCTCTTCCAGTCAAGCTCTCTGCTGTGGCCTGGGAGTGCAGTGGAGGATGGCCCAAGTGCTTGGGCCCTGCACCCGCATGGGAGACCAGGAGGAAGCACCTGGCTCCTGGCTTGGGATCAGCATAGTACACCGGCCATAGCGATGAACCAACGGAAAAAGGAAGACCTTTCTTTCTGTCTCTGTCTCTCTCTCTAACTCTGCTTGTCCAAAAAAAAAAAAAAAAAAAAAGGCATAAACAATACCATACCTGTAATCATATCTTTGATAGTCAAACTTGTTAACCATATCATTATAATTTTTGACATTCCCAACAAACAGTATAAATAAAATCAAACTATTTGTTGTTCATTTTACCAAAAGGACACCACCTAGACAGCCAGTCATCAAAATTTAATAAATTTGAAGTAATCAATCTCCAAATTCAGGTCCAAGAGCAAAAGCAAACATCACCACAGAGTGGGGTGGGAATGTAGGTTATACCTTACAGAGACAGACTAACAGCTTTCCAAGTAGCACTGGGCACAGGTAGCCATGTGTGTGGCCTTCAGGAAACTTGCTTTGTGCCCAAAGATGCAATGGGCAGAGAAATCATTCTCTTCAATGAGTGCCTGATTCAGACAATGTAGGGCAGATGTCCCAAAATATTTGTTTTGATTTGAGTATGGGTTGCTTCTCACATGGGAAATCCTATCCACTGTGGATAGAGCTCAAGTAGATGTAGGGATTTATTTAACCAAGGTCAGTGAGTCTCATGCACAAGGCTAGGAAAGGCAACCTGTCTCCATACCAGCAGCTAACACTCACTCATCAGTACAGATGAGCTTGTCACTGTGCTAAGCAACAGGCATGAATTACTCCATCCAATTCACTTAACATTAAAAAATCCAAGGAGATAGGTATTTTTATTTCCTTCTCCAATCCACTTTGCCTCTTGCTTTTATAGCCAGATATTGTGAAGCATGGCAAGTTCAGAGACTTGCGGATGGACATATGGATACCCCTTTTTTTTTTACCAGGAGTGAGTGTGCAAAATTAGCACAGGCATACTTGATTACTATTTTGTTTAGATAAACCATGGGTATTTTCTTGGTTGATTTAATTTTTATTCTTTTCTTAAAGTTTCGCTTAATTTCAACTGGCGTGGGAACACAATATGCCAAACAGAAGGCATTTCATGTGTGGAAACCACTATGATGCACTGTGAGAATCACCGAAGTGGCTTAGAGAGAATGCACCAATCCCGGTGATATTATTTTAGAATCCCCGCTCATCTCAGTTTATTCACAGGAAGCTGACCAAAATCCCTCAGCATTACCCTTTAACTAACTCTGACCTCTGGGAAATCCTAGCCATGTTCTCACTAGCCTATGTCCTCACAGTCACATGGACAACCTAAAATGCTCTCTTCCTTTGAATTATTTTCTACTGGAAATAATACCCTGGACTCAGTAGTCCTAGAAAGTACCTTGTAAATATACAAGTATTTTTTAAATTTTTCTTTAGTTTTATTTCTAATTTCTACCTCAAGCAGATGACAGATTCTACAACTCTACTACATGGAAATTGTGTACTAATTTCACCACTTGGGTTTTGCATATTATTCTGATGATTTTCTACTATGGCATGTGGAGCACAAGATAACAGCCAGCAACAAATCTTTATGAATTAAAATCAGTCCCAGTGTACATGAGACATAAGCATGCCCAAGTTTATTTTGCCTCCAAATTAGCTCAGGTGACTAAAAAAGGCTTACAGGATTGTTGAAAAATGCTTAGTTCCTAGGGCTGGCCTCTCATCCAAATGCCAGTTCAAGTCCTGGTTGCTCCACTTCTGATCTGGCTACCTTCTAAAGTGCCCAGGAAATAGCAGAGTATGGCCCAAGTCCTTGGGCCCCTGCATCCACATGGGAGATTCAGATAAAGCTTCTGGCTCCTGGCTTCAGCCTATCCCAGCCCTGGTTGTTGCAGCCATTTAGGGAGAGAATCAATGGATGGAAGATCTCTCTCTCTCTTTTTCTCTTTGCTTCTCTCCCTAACTCTTCCAAATAAATAAATCTTTTTTTTAATGCTAAGTTCCTGCAAAATAATACAGTGCTATAACTGGGTCAATCTGCTCCAGAATAGTCATCATGTAGCAGCAAATAAAAAAAAGTTGGTATTTACAAATTCAGAGTGACAAAATATATGATCCTATCTACACACCAGCTGGATTCAGCTGACTGCTACAGCCACTACAAACAATTTTTTTTTTCATTTCAGAGACAATGAGACAGAAAGAGGGAGAAGGAAGAGAAAAAATATAAAACAGGCAACTGTCACGTGCTTGTTCACTCCCCAAAGGCCCACCGTGGCCTCTTATGGGGCAAAAGACGGGAACCAGGAGCTCAGGGCAAGTCTCCAACATGGGTGGCAGGAATGAGCCAATCTCTGCTGCTTCCCAGGATCTGCACTGGAAGAAACTAGAATCAGGAAATGGAGCTGGGCATTAACCCAGGCACTCTAAATGGGATGTGGACATCCCAAATGGTGTCTTGGTTAAGACACAAAGCCAAACACTGACCAACCAACAATGAGCAGAACTTCTGTTCTTCAAACAACTGCCTGATCCCTCACCTGTGCAAACTACTGTCAATCTCTTTGAAATGCTATTAACACGTGTGTTTATCCACGTGGGACTCCAGTCTATTAATACACACAGAATATAATGTATTGATGAGATAACTGTCACTTAGCATTCCTTCCCTTTGCCACTGGAGCTGTTGGTATGCATTTATTTTCTTGAGAATATGAACTTCTCATCATGGTTCTCTCCTCCTGGTCACAACAGACAGCTTTCATGGTCAAGTTCTTCTATTTTAGAAACAAAAGCAACTCCACATCAATCCCTTTTCCTTCAAAGTCTATAAATCTTAGGACATAACCACTAATTCACAAAATAAACTTTGTTATTTTATTTTTTGTCATTCAAAGGCTCCCCAAGAACAGCAAGTGTTGTCAGTGTGTTACCATCAAGCCCATTAAAAACCTGGAGAAATTTCTTATCAACTGTTTCATATTTCCAGCAGCCAACAAGGGCATCAGTAATCCAAAGCTGAAATGGCGATCTCTTTTTTTTTTCTTCATGTGACAAGCCCATAGTGGCAAAATAAATAATTTAGCCAAGTCTGAACTCTTAACGGTTTTATGTGAAGGCGAACTAACTCAAACTAACTTATTAAAAACAGGGGCTTTATGTAGGCTGCCTCCAGGCTGCAGTAGTTGCTAAATGTGTAATAATACCCTTATTTTTTAAAGGGGTGGAGGTGCTGACTTGTGGCCAATTTTAAGCTACCAAAACGATATCAACCTGTTCACAGAATTCCTGACAATACTCTCATGTGCAGTGCTTATGAGCCAGCTCTAGCACTGTGGGGTGATCTAGGTATTCAAGGAAGACAACAAACATCCCATCTTCTCCCCTCTCTGCTTCATCACATCCTATTTCATTCCCAAACAAGTTTGGTCTATACAGTGCCAAATTTGAAGGCTTCTAAATAGCTTGACTTTTTATAACCAAATTCTGAAAACAGAGAAGTAATATTCTGATCAACCAGTTTGGGTGAGCTAAGGGATTGGGTACAGCTATTTCTATGTCATCTAGATAAAGTAGGATTCTTGTGAAATGAAGGGAGGTATCTCTGCTAAGAAAGAAAATCCAAGCAGAAGAACATCATGAAAACCACCCAAGTTTCATCAAATTTACACCAAAAATTGACTCCATTTCTGGGGGAGTAAAGCAGCCTGAACCTCCTAGCATGTGCCCTCTGTCAATGGAAATTTGAGACAAATACTTAAGATCCTAGGAAATGAAATGTATTTTAAGAGAAAATATATTCCTGTAACATATAGACACTATCCTCAGTCATGGACAAGTACAAATTGCAAAGATATATAATTGATGCATCATTTTATTTATAAAAGAGCTAATGCCATAAATTGTGTATCTCCATTTTGATATGCAATCTTTTATTTTCCTTTTACTAAGAAAGAAAAATAAATGAGCACAACTGGTAATATGGCTTGCAAGTAAATTGGATTTTCCACCAGTGAAAGCTGTTTAGAAAAAGCTATTTGAAAAAGCAAAATAGCAGGCACAAAAGGTATTAATGAGTCCAACCAGGAGGAAAAAGGCTCCAACAGTATAAACAAAGCTTTCCAAAGCCTTTCTCAGGACTATCAGCAGAAGGGATGCTTTGAACTCTTTACTGAAACTATCCCACTGGCCAGCAGAGTATGAGATTCAGGGAAATATTTCATTAAAAACTCTTAACACAGACTACAAGTCTTACTGATGATTCAAGAGAAAAGACTTCAGCAGCTCTAGGTTTGGAATAAAGATGATACTTCCTGCCCTCAAACTGTGAGGCACTTACAGGAAGGATCAAGATGTCAACCACACGGTGCCTTTGCACTGCACACCTTGGTAAATGTGAATGTCATAACCCAGAGGTGCAAGTCCAACAGGTAATGCAGAAAGATCAAGCAGACTGTGGCTCTACCAGAAAAACTCTTTCACTATCCACAAATTTTGAAAACCCTTTTTATATATTTGTACTTATTTATTTAATAAGAAAGTAACAATACAAGAACAGGGAAACAGCAAAGAAAACTAAAGCACTTTCACCCAAGAACAAAGAAGTGGAGTTAGGTGCCTTTTCTATACTTTCTGTTTATCCCTAAACCAACACAGCTGCAAAAATACAGTTGCTACAGCTTAATGTACTGCCTGAAGGAATGGAGCAGTCGGAGAATGACACCAATTAAACAAATCCATGTTCACGTGTACAATTTTTTTTTCTAGGTCTATCACTGTGGGACACGAGCACTTAGTCAAGCCACAATTAGCACAGTGGAAAATTGAGGCAGAAAACTGTGAATCACTCAATTGTCACTGAATGTTTTTCCTTAAGTGTAATCTAGGGCTTTACTACTAACTCCATGCTCTCCAGGTCATACATCAGATTCATGGCAGACACAAAGGGGAGAAATGTTGTCTGTTGTGACCAGGAGGAGAGATCCATAATGAGAAGGCCATATTGACGAGGAAGTAAATGCACACATACAATTCCAAGAGCAAAGGGAAGGAATGCTACGTGACAGTGATCTCATCAACATGTTATCATATATTATGTGTATTAATAAACCCTGGAGTCCATGTGGATAAACAGCACATGTGATAATACTATTTTAAGGAATATGACAGAAGTTTGCACAGGTGAGGGGTCAGGCAATTGTTTGAATATCAGGAAAAAAATGGACCTTTCAAGTCATAAGTAGCAAAAAATAAGCGTGGTTATGTGGGGATGCTGGGAAGGATCTTCACAGTGTTTCTTTTTACCCGAGTAAATTGCATTTGACCTCTCCTATAGAATTTCATCTTTTGCTAATATCATGTATAGCCTCACTAGCATCTGTGATTTAAAACCAGAAATATCAGTTGGCAAAATGTGTTGGAGATTTACCAGAGTATACACATAAATGAGACAATCAGACAGAGCATTTGAATTAATTTACAGGTTACACCATGGTGTAACTACAGACCAAATATCTGCCAGTGTCTCCAATCAGGAAAGATAACTGAGATTAAAAACCGTATTCTAAGGATTCCTATAGAGCCTGAGTTTACAATCCCTTGCTGGGAAGAGAAATGTGTTATTTCAATTTATTTTCATTTAATAAAGGCAGGGCTTCTCACATGAAAAAATAAATTTAGTCATAACAAAATAAGGGTAAATATGACCCTAATTTGCACCCTGCTGTTCCTTCTCCCCTGCTGTGTTCATTAGCTACTGCTCTTTGACCTTGGAATGTAACAGGAATCCTTTGAGTATGCAATCTTCTACCACCAAGAGGAAGTTCCTTCCACTCTGGTGACATTTTTGTTGTAGTCGTTGACATACTAGGTAAAATAATTCCCTTTGGACACAAAAAAATCCTTCTCAGGGCAGTTATAATCAAAACAGCCTGGTACTGGCACAAAAACGGATGTAGACTAATGGAACAGAATAGAAACTCCAGAAATCAATCCATGCATCTACAACCAACTTACCTTTGACAAAGGAGCTAAAATCAATTCCTAGGGCAAGGACAGTCTAACAAATGGTGCTGGGGAAACTGGGTCTCCACATGCAGAAGTATGAAACTAGACCCCTACCTTACACCTTACACAAAAATCCACTCACAATGGATTAAAGACCTAAATCTATGAACCGAATCCATCAAATCATTAGAGAACATTGGGGAAACTGCAAGACATTGGCTTGGAAAAGACCCCAGAAGCACAGGCAATCAAGGCTAAAGTTCACAAATGGGATTACACCAAGCTGAGAAGCTTCCATACTACAAAAGAAACACTCAGCAAAGTGAAGAGGCAAACAATAGAATGGGGGAAATTATTTCCAAGGAGGAGGAGGTGTTGGAGCATGGTTGGGAAGTGTCACTATGATCCTAAATCTGTATAGATGGAATATATGAAACTTGTAATTTAAATAAAGCTAAAAAAGTCCTCCTCAACACCAGCTCCTTCAAACAACTCAGTAGGAAGCTATAGGTATTAAATCACTGATTATAAGAAGCTGAATTTACTTAAGTCTTTGTTTCTTTGTTTTGTTTTGTTTTGTTTTGTTTTCCATTCATTTTCTGGGGCCTACAGCACAGATTTTGGAAAAAATGGCCACGTGAATAGGTACCATCAATTTGAAATTCCAAGAGGGAATTCTATATGGATCATGCTACTCTACTGAAAGTACAGTAGTACTGGAAGTACTATTCAACATACTTTTCCAGGATCAATACTGATAGGCTCTGTGGAGAACAAAGGTGCATTTCTTCAACTGAACTATCTGGAAAGCTTCTACCCTGGAGTTTCATTTCCTTTGTCCCTTATAAGGACAAAGAAAATGTAAAAAAGGACAATGTAGTATGGTGATCCAATATATTTGCCTTGAATCTGACATGAGGAGCTCCATGGTAACTGCAGCATACTTCACAGAGGATGGGTCCAATCACATTGCTACAGCACTGTAACAGGGCCATGAATATCCAGTGCCCCTATAGTCCTCACCCTTCATCAGCAACCCTGGAATCATCTGGCACGGCCAGCATCCTTTATTGTCAGTCTATAAGGTCGGAGTGGAGGTTCATCTTTAGAGATGGAGAATGTACTCCAGGCCAAGCTAATAGGCACAACATATTCCCAGGCCATGGGAATTTGCTGTAAAATATCATCAAAATATCCTTCAGAATGTCCACAAAAGCTACAAGATGTGTGAAAGAGGCTTGTTCTTGTCTGCTGGAGCTCCTGTAGGTACACTACCACCAACAGCTAGGCAACACGAAATTTGAGATCCTTCAAAAATCTAACAGGATTGTAGGAATATAACACTGTCACTTGTTTTTGGGGATGAAATATATTGGAGTCAGCCTCTGATGCTCCTAACCTTGTTAGGATATTTCAAAGACCTCTCCCCTGAGGGCTAACCACAGAAATCTCTACTTGAGAATTTCTGTCTGGGTTTGGGCATTCTCTGAAACAAGCAAAGGATTTTATTAAAGAAAAGAAACAATAAGCATGAATTGAAATTTACTACACAATGCAGTTAAAGACTTTCAACAGCTTATAGTAGGCTTAATAAGGCAATATCATGCCTCTTCAATTATAAAGTTAGATCAACTTTTATTTATTTTTTTAAAACTTTTATTTAGTAAATATAATTTTACAAAGTACAGTTTATGGATTACAATGGCTTTTTCCCCCCATAACTTTCCTCCTACTCGCACCCCTCCCATCTCCCACTCCCACTCCCATTCCATTCACATCAAGATTCATTTTCAATTATCTTTATATACAGAAGATCGATTTAGTATATATTAAGTAAAGATTTCATTAGTTTGCACCCACACAGAAACACAAAGTGTAAAAAACTGTTTCAGTACTAGTTATAGCATTAATTCACATTGGACAACACATTAAGGACAGATCCCACATGAGGAGTAAGTACACAGTGACTCCTGTTGTTCACTTAACAATTTGACACCCTTGTTGATGGCGTCAGTAATCTCCCTAGGCTCTAGTCATGGGTTTCCAAAGCTATGGAAGCCTCTTGAGTTTGCTGACTTCGATCTTATTTAGACAAGGTCATAGTCAAGTGGAAGTTCTCTCCTCCCTTCAGATAAAGGTACCTCCTTCTTTGATGGCCCATTCTTTCTACTGGGATCTCACGCACAGAGATCTTTCATTTAGGCCCTTATTTATTTATTTATTTATTTATTTATTTTGCCAGAGTGTCTTGGCTTTCCATGCCTAAAATACTCTCACGGGCTCTTCAGCCAGATCCGAGTGCCTTAAGGGCTGATTCTGAGGCCAGAGTTCTGTGTAGGACATCTGCCACTTTATGAGTCTGCTGTGTATCCTACTTCCCATGTTGGATCGTTCTCTCCCTTTTTCATTCTATCAGTTAGTATTCGCAGACACTAATCTTGTTTGTGTGATCCCTTTGACTGTTAAATCTATTAGTGTGATTACTTGTGAAAACAGAAATTGATCACTTGGACTAGTGAGATGGCATTGGTACATGCAATCTTGATGGGAATGCAACTTTTATTTTCTCACTAAAAGAATGCAGTGTGCCAGTAAAGTATCCAAGAACTCAGTTGCAAAAAATTGTAAACAACTTTGTAATCATCTCATCGCCTACCTGTTCAGTCTTATTTAAGACCACTGTGGTCCTATACTTATCCAAAAATTAGTTTCTAAAGTCAGCATATAGGAGATATCATAGTACTTGACATCATTGCATTAGTTTATACCTCTATATATAATATGGTTCAACAGCTTCCAAACATATCAAGATTCTGATTCTCTCTCACCACTACCATGAAGCTAAAGCCATCATCATCTTTCTGAAATACTCCCAAAGTCTTTCAAACCAGTCTCCCTCCAAACTTGATCCTGTATAGACTATTACTCACAGAACAGTCCATCTAACAGCAGTACTTAACATTTTTTACTAGTCTGTCAATGCAAACTCCTTAGTATAACATACAAGGTCTGTGTGAATTGATGTGACCCATGCCTACTATTTCAATCTCAGTTCCTGCTATTCTCTCCCTCTATTACATATCTCTAAACCCACTTATGTTTTTTGCTATTTCCAAGGCAAGAAATATTTTGAATTGCTAAAGGAGTGGCAAGTAGGCTAGTGGAGCTAAAGATTTAATCAGCTTTTTGTTCAATTCAACACCTTCCTGTGTTCCATATCAAATAGAGCACCCTTTTCGCAATATTCACTCCCACGTTGTTTTATTTTCTTCATCGTATCTGCAACTATAATATTTTTTAAAGATTTATTTATTTATTTAAAAGGCAGAGTTACAGAGAGGCAGAGGCAGAGAGAAAGTAAAAAAATCTTCCAACTGCTGGTTCATTCCTCAAATGGCTGCAATGGCTGGAGCTAGGTGGATACAAAGCCAGGAGCCAAGAGTTTCTTCCTAGTCTCCCACATGGGTGCAGGGGCCCAAAGACTTGGGCCATCTTCCACTTCTTTCCCAGGCCAGAGCAGAGAGATGTATTGGAAGTGGAACCAATCCACAATCAAATAAATGCTTATATGGGATGATGGGCATCACAGGCAGCAGCTTTACCCACAATGCCACAGCGCTGGTCCCCAATTATAGTATTTTCATGTTGACCTGCTAATGATCTGTCTTCTCTACTGAAATGTAATTTTATGGGCACAGGGATTTTTGTTGGTCATATTTGCTGCTGAATTGTAGCAGCAGGCACATAGCCTGGCACACACAAGGTACTCTAAATTTTTGATGGATGAACCAATGAATGGATCTTGCTATAACATGATCCAAAGGAAACAAATGTTCAGGTCATCCAAAAGTTAATGGCAGGGATAAAGAGGAAGTTGTTCTTGATTCTGCTTGGTGTTTATCTTTTAGTCAATGAATAGAAAACGCATTTAACATTCAAATTTTGTCTGTCAGGTAACATTGAGACTGTGTAGTAAAAAAATCTTTGCGGGAGGCACACACACACGCCAGCAAAAGACTCTTGTTTCTTATGCCTTAAACAATGTCACTACTTTTTGAAACCTGAAAATACTCTTTAGGACATTATTAATGTGATGTCCTAACCACAGAGAGGAAATAGATTCTTTCTCTGGAAAGGAGAGCAGTAGCCCCTTCCAGGGGTGAAGAAATCCGGGTATGTATATACGAGAATAATTCACATTTATGGGTTTTTCTGCCACAGGCAACATACGCATAAAACACAAATAAAGGACCAACTCACATGCTGCCAATCACGGAGAGAATACAGAAGAAGCTTTGAAGCCACATATAACAAAGGAAAACAAGTTTTGAAAAGCATGTAAGAGGCAGTCCTTTGAAAAAACTATCAGGACTCCCCACCAAAATGGTCATGCATACCTTCCTTTCTCTACAATCTATACTGTAGGAGCTTTCCAGACCCCATGAGTATGAGAATGCTCAATAATTTACACATAAATCATTAAAAATTTTTAAAATTTTCATTTAAAATTTTAAAATTTCATTTTCATCTGAGCAACAGAAAGCATCACATTTCAGTGTTGTAATTTGGAGCTTTAAGTTAACTGATTAAAGTACAATGCTGGTATTTACTCGGGCTTGGTTTCTAGTTCCAATTTCTGTTTTTAACTTCAAAGGAAAGCTGAGCGAACTCTTGGGTACCTGACACGATGAGTAAATGAGAGCTGCTACTCAAAACTAACTCAGAGCAACCAAGTTTCCTCCATGCAGTTCTCACTGATTGTCTGTCTGCCACCTCAGCAACAAGAAATCATAGCAGTAAGCTGCATTCGCCTCAGGATTCACCTAACCTTTATTTCTCTTCCTCAATTATCTTTTGAGATAGTCAAACATCTTGACTTTGTAGATGAGATTCCGAACACTGACTTTCCCTTGGTTTCTTAAGTGGCAAAGACTCACTTAGACCTATGCTTTCTGAATTCTGGCCCGTTTTAGGCTCTTCCCATCATGCCAATCTCTAAAGACCCATCAAGTACAAGGACAGTAACTTTCATGCACCATTCACCAGTCTAAAAAAATAAATGAAAATAGACGAGGGAGAGTAGAGGAAGAACAAGAAAAGGAATAGGAGAGGCAGAAGCAGAGGAGGCAGAAGGCAGCATCTGCTATCCAGCTTCCCAGGGCTGATTTTCTACCCTCCATCCCCATGGACTAACTCTAAACTTCAACCAAATTACCTTCTTGTAACCTCAATACTACACCCCGTTGAGCCTGCCTGTTTCATTTCTATTAGCTTTAACAAAAGTGCCAATTATTAACATGGAAATTCTATTCTGAGATTTATCATGGATGCTGGTTTTCTGCAAAATTCTTAATTAAGAAATGTTAGAAAACACAGCTCTCACTCAATTGCCATGGGATATAATACCCAGGGACCATTTTTATTTCTTCTTCTTTCCAGTCTCAGAAACACCAATGAATGAATGAAGCTGGACGATAGCTGAAGGCCACATTTCTGGAACCGAAATAGCAAAGACACATGATGGGTGCAGAGCAAAGTTTCAGGTCCAGCATTTTATCTTGCCCTAGACTCGGGATTAAACTCTGCAACGAAATATTATCATTGCTTTCCAGTGGAACCTTCCCCCATTTTCTCCAGTTTAAGTCAGGACTCAGTCACTCATTCAACAGTTAGTGTACAGTGACACTGTGAGAGGTGGGAGGCATATGGTGAAGATCATGGTAGACACTGTTTTTGTTCTTTAGAGACAATATACTAGCGGAAGATACCCACAAAGGGCAAGCTAAAACACACAATGATGACCACTTATAATACGATGAAGGAAATAAATGAAGGCCTAATGGAGCATGCTGAAGGCACTTTCTGCACACAAAGTGGCCAGGCCAGGCATTTCTGGAGAGGTAAGTTGGTGACAGGACTGTCATTAACGGGCATTCCTTCCTAGAGCTTTGCTTGCTTTATTCTATAGTCTTTACCTTAACATACACTGATGAACAGGTCAACAACGCAACAGGCCACAGTAAAGATAGTACCAAGCCCATCAAAAAGTCCTGCTTTAAACTGTTGAAATCCTTACTTAATGCATACTAAACTGATCCTCTGTAAAAAAAAAAAAAGAAAAGAAAAAAAAAAAAGAAATTATCAATTCCCAACTTGACTCTCACTGGGATTAAACATGACAATAGGTCTGCTCTGATTTCATCATCATTTAAAAAAATCATCTATTATTTTTCACTTTATGTTTCTGTGTGGGAGCAAACTGTTGAAATCCATACTTAATGTATACTAAGCTGATCTTCTGTATATTAAGATAATCGAAAATGAATCATGATGTGAATGGAAGGGGAGAGGGAGTAGGAAAGGGGAGGGTTGTGGGTGGGAGGGACGGTATGGGGGGGAAGCCATTGTAATCCATAAGTCGTACTTTGGAAAATTATATGCATTAAATAAAAGTTTAAAAAAAAAAAAGTCCTGCTTTAAAAATAAGTTATAAAATGTTATTTCAGTTTAAAATAAAATCAACATGGAAGAGCAAGAAACTCTAGTCATTATAAAAATGGCCTCTTTATGTCCCATCAAGGGATCATTTCTCTAAGATGATAAGAGGTATATTGCCAATAAATCTACAATTCTGTTTCCAATTAATGCAAACTTCTAACATTCCAAGCTGTTATTAGATTTCAATTAATAACCTGTAATGCCTCATTAATGCAAATATGCTCCTAGTGGTGCTAAACCTTCATTAGTGAAATGGGTCCAACGACATGACATGACTGTTTCATATGATAATGGAACTATGATTAAAAGGCAAAATTAATCATTTACTCCTACTAAATAATCTCTATGACAGTTTACTTATGCCTATATATGAGACACTTTTTCTTGCAAAATGGCAATTTATATTTAATCTATTCAATAAGAGAAAGAAAAGCAGAAGCATCACAGTGAAAGATCTCTAATCATTACAAATAATCCCAGAAGCAACTCAGAGTCCTTAGGAATAAGGAAGGCACAGAGCTGGTGGCATTTGCCATTTTATGTCATCTGTTATGTTAAGAGCACAGAGGAGACAGCAGTAAATCTCAGCCACACAGCATAATGTCGTGCTTTTTAGTTTTTTTCTTTGTGTATTTTCAGATCCTTTGAGCCCTGAATCGCTCCACCTGCAGATGTAAGTCAGCTACCAAGCCTGAGCCAAGTATGGCAAAAGCAGGGTACTTCCCACCCCTCCTGCCTACCTCTCCACTCAAAACAGTGAAGTATGACTTGAAACCAAGCTGCATAGAACACTCCGTATTACTACAACATGACCAGCATCCTTTGCCAACTCTGACAACAACCCCATGTCTCCTTTATAGAGCTATTCCTTTGTCTTATCTGCATAATCCTAGACCAGGTGTCCATTGGAGTTCTTCTCTCAAAAGGCTGCACCAGACTGAGCCATCAAAGAAGCCAATGTTTCACACAGTGACAGATGCAGGAGTAGGCCCCTGAACACAGCATCTTCAGGGTTTTTCCTGAAATTCCCTTTCCACTAATAAAGAACATCATTTCTGTGCACCGGGGGAAGCAGCATATGATGGTTCAAGTCCTTGGGTCGCTGCCACCCACATGCAAGAAGGAGAATGAGTTCCCAGCTCCTGGCTTTGGTCTGGCCAAGTCCAGCTCTTGCAGGTTTCTCTAATTTTCAAGTCAAAAAATGCAAACACCTGAAAGAACACCAGTTGGGCTCCATGATTTAGTTTTAGTTTATTTTTGATTTTTTTATGAATTTCAAATATGAAAGGTAATAAATTCAACAGGGCTTCCCATCTCACTCTAACCAGGTAAAGTCCGTCCCCTGTAACTCTGTCAGTCCCCAGGGGTACAACTGCCAAGAGACATGAAGTGGGCAAAACCACACTTCTCTCACTTCAGTAAAGAGTGTCTTTAAAAATCCACTGGAATTTTAACTGTTGCTTAGTAACCAACACAAGATTAGAACTGTTTTCTAGCTTTTAAAAATTATTACAAAGAGGTCGCCAGATATTTAAAATGAAGAAATAGTCTTTTTTTTTAACATTTAATTTTATTTGAAAGGCAGAGTTACAGAGAGGCAGAGAGATAAAGAGAGAGAGATATTTTTTTTCATCCACTGGTTCACTCCCCAAATGGCCGCAGCGGCCAGAGCTGTGCTGATCGGAAGCTAGAAATCAGGAGCATCTTCAGGGTCTCCCACGCAGGTGCAGGGGCCCAAGGACATGGACCATCTTCCATTGCATCCAATTCCATTTTAAGAAATACTCTTAAATTAGAGTTGCGGAGCCAGTGCCGGGGTGTAGTAGGTAATGCTGCCGCCTGTAGCGCCAGCATCCCATCTGGGCACTGGTTCAAGTCTAGCTGCTCCACTTCAGATCCAGCTCTCTGCTTTGGCCTGTGAAAGCAGTGCAAGATGGCCCAGGTCTTTGGGCCCCTGCACCCGTGTGGGAGATCCAGAAGAAACTCCTGGCTTTGGACTGGCACAGCTCCGGCCATTACAGCCAATTGGGAAGTAAACCAGCAGATGGAAGACCTTTCTTTCTCTGTCTCTCCTTCTCTCTCTGTGTAACTCTGACTTTCAAAAAAATAAGTAAGTCTTTATAAAAAAATGGAGTTACACAGAAACTCATGTATTTAGTTTCCTTGCCTCAGAGACACAAGCCTAAACGATGTAATAGGAAACACAATAGACTATTTTGATAGAGTTGATCCATTCCTTTTCAATATTTTGTCCTAATATGTGGATCATGACCATTTCTTGAGCAGTAAAAGTCATACTTGTTGTTATTTCACATGTATTAGTTATTTATAGGTTGTCACTGTCTTACAATAGCTCACCTTAAGATTTATTTATTTATTTAGACAAATAACAGTGCAGTTATAAGCAGTCAGTGGAAACCACATTTTCAGTGCTGATCATTCCCCAGGCTGGTGATATGGATTACAATCTTGCAGTCAGCTGTGTGAGGGGAGATAACTGATACTATATGGTGCTAAGCTTTGATTTTCAGTAGGTTAGTGTACTTGGAGCATTTTCAATTTTTATTTTCAACTTAAAATGGGTTTGTTGGGATATTCCCTCCTGGTAAGTTAATGAACACCTGTATGACTTATAAATTAGATGTAGAAGATGTGTTAAATATGATATTTAGTATTAAAATGTACCTGTGTATTTCAATAGTTGTTACCAGATTCATGGGTGTGGGACTCAGAAGAAGTACTAGGTTCATCAAAAGTATCTTGAAACTAGTGCGGCATGAAGCCCAGGAGCAGTTCAACCTTTGTGAAGTCACAATCTTCTAGGTCTCACTCTGCTCATCTTTAAAATGAGGGTTTTGATTAGACGACCTCTAAGGTCCCTTCCAGTGTGAACATCAGATGACCTTCAGAGGGGAGAACAGTAATGACCAGTGGTCAAATCAGTGCACTGGGGGACAGCAAACCACAGGCTGCAGAGAGCCGACATTGAAAGCTTTGAAAAAAAGAGTAGAGAAGGAAAACTTTCACTGAGTTCTTTAGTCAGAGTAACTCCTATAAAGCAAAATGCTAGCCCATCAATACGGAGTCCATTACCTGCTCAGAGATAGGTTCAAAGTCCTTCCTAGAATTATTTTTTAAACAGAATTATATGTTCACAATTTCAAAAACCTCCACAGTTTTACGGCAGATGGTGTTTTAGGTATGTGTGGAAGTGTGCTTGAACCTCAGTCGGGATGGCTCCCCAAATCAGGAAAGTGAAAGCTACTGCCATATCAAAGAGCAAGTGCAGGCTGTGGGACTTCACAAGGTCATGGGTAACCCTGGATGTTTTGAGCTCTCCAAACACTTTATGAAAATTCTACCCTCAGATTAGTTCGCCACATGGTGATAGATGGTTTCTGGTAGCAATGGGTGCTCTGGATTTTCCTATTTAATTCCTGGAAAAGACCAGCTTTCTTTTTTCACAGCATATGCAAGATTGCCCTGGGACCCAAACTGGTTCACAGTGGCTCTTCTTTGAGTTAGTACCTGATCACTCAGACGGAATTACTCAGATTTGGAAGGAAAGACGGGAGGCTGGGAGGGAAAAAGACAGAAAGCACAGGAAGAGGGAATATATATATATATTTAAATATATATTTTTAAAGAAAGGCTTCTGACATTTGAACATAGCTCTGATAGTCACAGCTAATCCTCAGCGTCAGAAGCTAGTTGGGCATTCTATGGCTATGCCACACTGTTCTGCTACACATAAACAATCTCAAAGCACACCAGAAACTCAGGGAAGGTCACCCTGAGACCATGAAAAAGTAAAACAAGAATACTTCAATATTCTGTCTAAGCCCATACAAAAGAAAGGTCTGTGTGCATTCTATGAAATACTAAACATCCCACTTGGGCAATAGGAATGAGTGCTGCTTCACTATAACAACATGAGCCTTCCTGGAGATTTGACTTACCCAATCATAGAAGTGCCCCAATTTGTGACACTTTGTGACTCTCCAGAATGAGTTTCAATTCCTTAGATTGTCCCCAGAATCACCATCAAAGCGCACATGATTTTTTTAAACAATTGATTTACTTACTTGGAAAGCAGAGAGAAACATACTTAGAGTGAGAGAGAGCAAGACAGAGTTCCCAATCTACTGGCTAACTCCATGAATGGGCACAACAGCAAGAGCTGGGATGGGGCTGATGTTGGCAGCAGGGAACTGAATCCAAGTCTCTGACTTGAGTGGCAGGGTCCCAGATATTTGAGCCATCATCCCTGCCTCCTACGGTCCTCAATGGCAGGAAGTCAGAGTCAGGAACCCGAATTAGGACTTGATCCAAGGTACTCAGATATGGGACATGGGTTGTCCTTAAGTACTATGCCATCCTATGTGGGTGCTGGTTCTAGTCGCAGCTGCTCCACTTCGGATTCAGCTCTCTTTGCAGTAGAAGATGGCACAAGTGCTGGGGCCCCTTCACCCATGTGGGAGACCCAGAAGAAGCTCCTGGCTCCTGGCTTCGGATTGGTGCAGCTCCAGCCATTGCAGCCATCTAGGGAGTGAACTAGCAGATGGAAGACCTTTCTCTCTGTCTCTACCTCTCTCTGTAACTCTTTTAGATAAAGTAAATCTTTAAAAAAAAAAAAGTATCATACCAAACACCTACCTCTCCAAATCCTTTCTAACACCTTCTTATTGAGGGATTCTGTGGTTCTCCATGGTATACATGTTGGCTCCCACAGCAGTGAGTAACAAACCCAAGTTGTTCAGTTCTAAGTGTGTCCCTGGTAGTCACCAGTTAAAGGAGGGAAACACTGGCTCCTGAGCAGTGTTTACCAACTCTTTGTGTTTTTGTTTTTTTTTTTTTTATTTTTTTAGAAATCAGATCGATTTTTGTCCCCCCAATTCATCTACCACTCTAGAAATCTTAATTCCACAGACATACTCATTTATGGACTGGATGTGTACCTGTGCTTTGTACATATCAAGAGGAAGATTCTCATCACTCACACACCCACAGACCAATTTTCTGCTTGCTTTAAACTCAACTGTGAGTTAAAAAGGATATTGCAGAGTTCACCACCATGTCTCATGAAGCATATGCCTTGTTAGGATGCCTTTTAAGAACAGTAATGGAGTAACACCAGTCAATAGTATTATTAGTGCTTTGTGTGTGAGAGGCAGTGCTTAATAAATTTTGCACAGATGACTTTGTTTTATCCTCATGTTTTAAAATTAGCAAAGTAGGCATTAGAATGATCTCCACTTGAGACCAAGGCAAGACAAGGGTGCAATGTTATGTCTCAAGTCACAGGGCTAATCAAGGGTACAGGAACCACAGATAGCTGGGCCAGGGACTCCAGGGAGCAGGCTCTTCCCTATGAGACATGCTGCTCTGCGCTCCACAGTGTTTCCAGACACACGGATAAGCCAGTCCATTGTTTCACTCCCAGACACTTAGTAACAGGGCAGTAAAAACAAAAGAACATATAGGGTAAGACTTAAAAATGAGATGTCAATGACACAGGAAAGCAGTGTGGTGCCAGACTTTCAGGGAAAGGTTCACAGTCTGTGTTGCCTATCACATGTTTCAGAAAACAAATCCCATTTTATGTGTGTAGGAAGGTGTGTATGATTGTCTACCTGGAAAATATCTCGGTTAAGAAAAGGAAGATGAATTGGGGTAGGGGCATAAGGGGGAAAGGTAGGATTCTTCCCCTACAAAGTACGAATGAAAAAGGGATCATGGGGGCCAGCTCTGTGGTGTAGTGGGTGCCAGTTCTGGCTGTGGCTGCTCCTCTTCCAATCCAGCTCTCTGTTGTAGCCTGGGGGAGCAGTTGAGGATGGCCCAGGCGCTTGTGCCCCTGCACCAGCTTGGGAGACCCAGGGAAAACTCTGGCTCCTGGCTTCGGATTGGCTGGGCTCCGGCCATGGTGGCCATCTTAGGAGTGAACCAGTGGATGGAAGACCTTTCTCTCTGTCTCTCCCTGTCTCTGTCTGTAGCTCTGCCTCTCAGGTCAATAAATAAAACATTAAAAAAAAAAAAAAAAGGATCATGCCACCGCACTGTTGTGAAAGGTAGCAACCTTCTGCTTCACTGCTAGCCAGCACTGCTTTTTTGAGGCCAAATTTGCTGCTGTATGGTCACAAAGCCAAGATTTCCTCTCTTCCCTGAAAGCCACCACGCTTTCAGAACATTGTTCTCAGAGAGGAAGTGTGAGGCTGCATTGCTTATCTTTATAGCTATTTTTATGCTTCCAATGTTACTGGAGAATGCTGGGTCCTTGCAAGGTGCACTCTTCTGGGATCAAGTGTTCGGCTCCCAGGACCGCTGCTCAAGTCTGAGCCGCTAGATTGGGCTGATTTTCCCCAACTGAGCAGAGAAAGAAAGAGCCTTTTGTGATGAGCATCTGCTGTTTTGTTAAAAATGTGGTTAAAGACATTAACAAAAATGACATTACCAGCTGTTCTAATGTCAAGCAGCTTAGCTAAACTGTTTTTTATCAAATGACAACATATGACACCCAAATCAATTCCAAACCAATAACACACTGTTGCTTGTAAAACAGAGCTGAATGAGGGTGCGAGGGAGCACACACGCGTGTGTGTGGGTGTTGGGGTGTGTGTGTGTGTGTGTAGGAAAGAGGATGGGGAGTTAACTAAAACACAAATTCGAATTCCTTCTAAAGGAGGAAAAACACACAACAGGATAGTGGTAATTTTGATAAACTGTTTTGCCTCCATCTCAAACAAAAGAGGAAGATCATTGATGTTATAATCTAACCCAGAAACAATGAGGTTCTTTGAATTCGCTTGTCATGTAAAAAAGGTCTGACAGTCAGTTTCTGGCCATTAGAAATCACAGAGCCCTTGAGCCATGTACCACCTGAGGGGCACCACACTTGGGAGCAAAGAACTGTCTGGTGTGACTGTGTTGGGCTTCTCTATTTTTATCTGCCCATCATTTTTAATTATCGGGCCATTAAAAGGTGGCAGACCAGTGGCACTGCCAACTGCGTTGTCCGTATGGCGGAAAAGTCTGTGGCAGTTCAGACAACGAACACTCTCCTCTGTGCATCACGGCGCTTTTAAGAGCAAAACAGCAGAACGTCTGCCTGCCTGCCACAGTCACTGCTAATCCTGAATAAATGTTTAATTTCCAGGACTGTGATGCGGGTAGGGCCTGAAGGGTGCCCAGTGCTGGGGACTCAGGGGGCATTTCCTATGCACAGTGATTAAAAATGCAATTCACAAATGCATTTGTGAGTTTACTGACAAGGCCTCAGCTAAACTGTGCTTTCCCTAAGAGTTGATGCAACACAGTCATCAGGAAAGAAGGCACTTCCAAGGGCATCATTTCTCCTGGAAAGAAAACAAAGGTGCATGCTTCAGGGAAAGGACATTTGCCAGCAACAGAAGGTACATTGCACATGGAGAGTGTTTCAAAGTAGACAACTCAGGGGGGACCGATATTTGGAGAAAAAAAATCAGAACCAACAGAAGAGGCAAAAATAAGCAAGCAGCTGTGTGCCCCTGTTTCCATTCAATCAAAGGAAGACGGGGCTGAAAGTCACAATCAGCATATGGAGAGGCACCAAGAGGAGCACTGGGAAAACCAGTGTGCACCAGGCGTGATGGTGCTGGCTTCCGGGAGGAGCTCACTGCTCCATCACAGGTGCGCCCTTTACAACTGCACAGGTGGATGGTACTTCTCTGCTCAGAAAGGATTAATGACAACGCTGACCACAGCAGAAAGGATATAAGCGTGATGCTGGAAAGAACTTGGATGGCTCAGGGCAACACAGGACAAATACGAAGAGAAATGTATCAGAGGCAACACTGAGGGGAGCATGGACATGGCTGCCAACCTCAAGAATCCAACTCTGTGAGGAGACAGAAGAGGAAGGCTGACCTCACCGTTCTAATCTCACCTCTACAGAAACGAGAAGCTTCCCTAAGGGTTTGCAGCTTTAGGTTTCCAAAAGAGAAAGCACCATTCTTAGTCATTTTATAATTTATTCATTTGCTTCTTTACTTGAGAAGCAGGCAGACAGAAAGGACCTATCGACTGTCTTACTCCCAAATGCTTTCGGAAGCCAACATGGGCCAGGCCAAAGCCAGAAGCTGGGTACTAAATCCAGGTCTCCCATGTTGGGGGCATAAACCCATTACTTGAGCCATCCCCGTGGCCTCCCAGAGTCTTCACTGGCAAGAAGCTGGAGTCAGGAGCTGGGCTGGAGCCTCAAATCCATTTCCTGAGACAAGGGCTACTGCATTCATAAATGCTAGACTGAATGCCTGACCTGTTCTTAAATTTTTAAATTCCTTTTTAATAGCTTCCCTGGTATATATTTTTATTTTACTCTTAAAACTAATGTGTATATTTTCTATAGTCACCTATATATCTAAATTCTCTATTATGGGGCCAGCATTGTGGCTTAGTAGGCTAAGCACAGGCATGCCCATATGGTGCCGGTTCGAGACCTGACTGCTCCTCTTCTAATCCAGATCTCTGCTATGGCCTGGGAAAACAGTAGAAAATTGCCCAAGTGCTTGGGCCCCTGCACCTGCATGGGAAACCTGGAACAAGTGTCTCGTTCCTGATTGGCTCAGCTCCTTTCTTTGCGACCATTTGGGGAGCAAACTAGTGGATGGAAGACCTTTCTTTCTGGTTCACCCTCTCTGTCGGTAACTCTCTCAAGTAAATAAATAAGTAAATCTTTAAAACATAACTTCTCTACTAGTGAAGAGAGAAAATCTGGACCAAATGCCAGAAGTAGCTACCATTTATTCCCATTTCCTTGTCTATGCCTGTTATTTGTTTACTCATTTTAATAAATTAGAGATTACAGTTCAGCCCTTGTTTCTCTGAACAATTGGAAAACAGACTGATCATGGGACTCATGGTCCCAGGTCCTGTGATATGCATGAGTTTGTACACCTTTTTCCACCTATCCAGTTCTCAGTGTCTAGGTGGGATAATAATACTCATCTCATAAAGGGTAATAGGTAACACAGGCCTAGTAGTGAACACACCCACACCCCTCATCAGAGGACCTGGGTTTTACAACCGGTTTGCTCCTGATCCCAGTTGCCTGTTAACAGATACCATGCGAGGTAGCAATGATGGCTCAAGTAGTTGGATACCTGCTGCATACTTGGGAGATCTGGCATGAGTTCTTAGCTCCTGGCTTTACCGCAAGCAGGGGCCTCTATGGGCATCTGGGAAGTTAACCAGATGATGGGAGCCTTCCTTCTGCCTCTTTGCTCTCTCTCACTCTCTGCTTCTCAAAAACAAAAAACCCACAAAGTACCCACAATGTCTTTTGCGGAATTTCCCTTCTTATGATCAGCCTAGCCTCAACCAAAGAGATGCTATCCAAAACCAAGAGAAGCAAATGACAACTCAGCACACTTCTTTGTATATTATTTACAGTCTGAGCCTTGCTACAAGTTTGAGTGCCCCATATCCTGCAAAAATTATGGGTGGCTTTTGTATGTGCCAGAGTTCTTTGCTCACAAGAAAGTTTCTACCAGAGATAGAAAAAAAACCTAACATGCCCGTTACTGGATAGTGAGTACCTAGAAGACAAAGACAGCCCTGGCTTCTGCTCACCTTTATTTTATTTATTTTACATATGTATTTATTTATTTCAAAGGCAGAATGAGAGAGAGAGAGAGAGAGAGAAGAGAGAAAGAGAGAGAGAGAGATCTTCCATCCACTGGTTCACTCCCCAAGTGCCTACAACACCCAGGCCTGGGCCAGGCGAGGCTTAAGTCAAAAGCCAGGAACTCCATCATGGTCTCTGACATGGGTGGCAGCTACTCCGGTACTTGAACCATCATGTGCTACCTCCCAGACTCAAAAAGAAGCTGGCATTACAAGTGGCAGCCCAAGGCACTGTGCCACATTGCTGGCTTCTTCTCCCCTTTAAATGTCTGAGGTTCAGGGAAGAGCCTGACTTGAAGCAGAATTTCAGGAAAAGCACACTTTCAAAAATTAATTTCTGCATTAAAAACAGGCTTGGTAGGAGACCATATACTTAAGTCACTGGCTAATGGAAGACTGCTGAAGTTTTTTTCTGAGCACAAAAATAACACCACTTTAGGTAGACTCTGAGGAAATGAATTACTGAACAGGATGGACATCCACCAATCAGCACATGAGGGCAACTTTCTGCTAAGGAAGAACGGAAGAGGTTCACAACAGGCCGCCCACCCAACAGCCTAGGATTACTGAGTGAATCCCTCCAGCTCACCAGCCAGCCCTAATTAAAAGAAGAGCCTGCTCTTGGCAAGTAAGGCCACACAGCCATGGCACTGCGGGCACGTGGCACATTATGCCAGTCTGAAAATACACACCATGACCTGGCATCCTTGCCCAGCTGCACCATCCCATGTTTCCCTGATGGAAATGAGAACATAAGGTAACTTCAGCTGACAGGTTTATTAAGACACAGAAGACATTACAAAGGCCCTTTTGACATTATAATCTCTAGCACAGTCAGGGGTAGAAGCTGGCTTGCCATCATTATTGCAAGTAATTGGTCAAGGAAATAAAACAGGTGAGAGAGAGGAGGGCAATCCTATAAAGCTGTCAAGTTAATTATTCGGCCTACAGGTGCATTCAGAGTTCCTGACTGAGCTTGAGCTTTGTGGGGCTGTCCCCAGCCAGCACTCCCACCTCGAACTCTGGGGCACTTCAAGCTAAAACAAATACATTCAAAGCACAATTCCATCTCATCCAAGCTTTCTCCTTGCTCAACTGCATTTACACAGGGATCCAACCCCTGATATTTCCCTAACATTCTGTCAGATTCACATGGTGCATGGCAATTTTGCAGGACAAACAAACCAAACAAAAACAACCTACCTCTGTGAAATGCTATAGAGGGTTGCACCATAAAATCAAATTTTCTTCACAATGGATTTAAGTTCTTCGGGAGTTCAGATCAGACATCAGAAACTTACATATTTTCACAAGGCAGGCAAACAACCTATAGGTGTCAAGAAGGCCAGATGGGCATGCAGAGTGACTGATGGGATGATGACAAACAGGAAGTGCAAAAGGGACGCTAAGTCGCACCAGAAAAGTCCACCACACCAGGGACGGAGGTTGGGCTCCATCATTATTTGGTGAATGAATGAATTCTTTTGCAAATAATCTTCCTGATACTTCTGGGTCTTGGGTTCCACCAGCAGGACAGAGTTTTGGGCTTATTTCTCTAATGCTCAAATGCAATTTGGAAAATGATGAACTTACTCAGAAATTGAAATTTAGAAAACACACAATAAGCTGAAGCCACTGACACATGTGGATGACGCCATTAAACACGTACCCCTAAAAGCACAATCCATTTAGTGCATCATCATAAGAAATTTTATTTCCAACTTGTTATGGGAGAGCATTATTTAGAGTAACTATTTTGCAATAAGTTTAGTGGCATATCAGGTCTACAAAATGAAGACTAAGGGTGTCACGTGAGATTATAATGAGGCCCATCTTTGCTCAGAAACAGGAAAACAGATGTGTACCTCTCCATCTCTCCTTAAAAAGTTCACTTTATTTTTTTAGTTAATACTCAAGTCCCAGAGTATGTATGTATGTATAAACTAAAAACCTATTCTTTTTAATATTATTTATTTTGAGAGGCAGACTTAGAGAGAGAGAAAGAGAGAGAGAGAGAGAGAAACAATCTTTCATCTGCTGGTTTATACCCCTAGATGGCTCCAATAGCCAGCACTAGGCCAGGCTGAAGCCAGGAGCCAGGAGCTTCTTCCAGATCTCCCATGTAGGTTGCAGGGGCCCAAACACTTGGGCCATCTTCTACTGCTTTTCCCAGGCCATTAGCAGGGAGCTGAATCAGAAGTGGAGCGGACGGGACTTAAACTGGCACCCATATAGGATACTGGCAGCACAGGCAGTGGCTTTAACCTCAATGCCACAAAGCCAGTCCCAAATCTATGGTTTCACAAACTGTAAGATATGTGCTGGCAGAAACACACAGAAGAACAACATAAAAAAAAAAAAACAAGTCCCACTACTCATAGTTGTCCTCTGTGAACAATCTAAAGTGTGTATATATATATATATATTTTATATATAAATATATATGTATTTATGCATGAAATGCAAAAATTATCATAATAGCATTCAGAATCTTCCTTTGTTTCATTCTACATCTTGGGCATCTTTCCATAGCCATGAAAATATATCTGTTTTGTTCTTTGTGTCTACTGATTAGTAGAAACTTACTTTCCAAGCACAGAAAGTCAGCTTATCTTAACAGTCATGATAGAAAAGCTCCTCTGATGTGGGCTCTGTTTAATTCTCCAAAATTAAAATGTTTAAGTATGTCATTTGAATCAAGAAAAGTGGCTGACTCTGTCTGATTTAAGCATTGAGTTTCAGTTGGTTAAAAAAAAAAAAAAAAAAAAAAAACAGAAATAATAAACCTACCCAGGCATGTCTGAGCATGAGGTAATCAGAAAAGGAGCATCATCCTGGAGTGTAAGGAACGGAAAGGACTTTTTTGAGAATTTTTTTTTCTAGAGGACTTATGGGCCAATTATTCTTTTGTACAGTTGAAGACTTTCTATAAATAAACTAAGAATCAGAAAGTATGCTCATCATTGCTATTTCAAGCTTCCATGAGCGCACATTTGTCATTACTATCAACAAACATTCAATATATGTTGAGTGCTCAAAACATGTTAAGCAGTGTGCCAAGAACTGCCCATGGGTGATCGGATCTAACTCTCACGCTCACCTTGAGAATATGTTACGATCATCCCTAGGCAGAATGAAGGAACACAGGATCACAGTTACACAAAGACAGGAAGAAGCAACCATTAGACGCTGTTCATCCCTGCCTCCCTCGAGAGAGGAAGTTAACCTTGTTAGTATGGTAGCATCCAGACACTCTCGTCAGGTCCTGAGAAACCACTTGTTGCTGACCACATATGTCAAAAAGTCCTTGCTTTTCATGAGTGGACCCCTCTGACTTGGAATCTTCCTTCCCCACACCCCACTTAGCCCCTACCCAGTTACTAATTTGGAAAAGATTTGATTTCTATTAGATTTCTGGCCAAGGACCACCTTCCATTCTTTCTAAAAGAGTTCTGTCCCTATTATGCCCATATCCCTTAACCTGCTTTCTATCCTTGGAATAGTATCAGTATGATAATAAATATTTGTTAAAAAAAAAAAAAGAGAGAGAGAGAGAGAATGAACTCAGGGTAGGCATTTGGTGTAATGGTTAAGACGCTACTTGGGATGCCTGCATCCCATATCTGAGTGTCTGGCCCTCATCCTGATTCCAGCTTCCTGGCTGTGTGCATCCTGGGAGCCAACAGGTGATGGCTCAAGTAGTAGGGTCCTGGACACCCACAAGAAAGACTTAGAATGATTTCTGGGCTCCTAGCTTCTGCCTGGCCCACCTATGGCTGTCGTGGGCCTCTGTGTAGTGAATAGATGCGTGAGAAACGGCTCTGTCTGCCTCTGTGTATCTCTACATACTTCAAATAACTTTAACAGAATTAACTACACACTTCTTGAAACATCTCTCTTTTAGCATTTTGGTAAGCATTCTCTAATCAAAATGCGTGTGTGTGTGTACACATATACACACATATAAACACATATTTGAAAATTCTGTTGTTTAAATTCTTATCACCACCACAACTGACGAAAAACCCAGTAAGCAGCATAACAGGAACCCAGCCAATACAAACAAAGTGAATTGCAAACACAAGATGCAGTAACTGGACACTACAATAACTATGAAGCAGTGACATAGTGGGTTGCAATGTTCTGAATTAGAGCAGGAGCCATGCAAGCTTTATGAACTCCATGGAAAACCCATTTTTCTCTATTTATAGTAGACTGCCATGAACATGGAAAATTGCTAAGAAGTTGTTTTACCTCATCACATTTACTGAGATTGAATCTTGTGATTTACTTTAGCAGAGTTCATGAAGTCCCTACAGTTAACTAGGAATTTATTTCTCATGTTGATGATGCTGGTCACAAAGACTACAAAAGTTCCTAGTCAGTACTCAGGCAAAAGCACAGGAACAAACACTTCAAACAGTCTCCTGCTGTGAGAATGAATGAGACAGGAGACTGACAGCCTTCATCATTCCTCCCAAAAGATATCTTCCACTCCTTCTCTATGACTGTTAGGCTGATGTAATTAACCTAACACATGGAACAGATTTTACCCTTCATTTTCAAGTACGCTGTCTATTAACAGTTGCCATAAGCACTCTGATTATGCAAGGTTCTCATCAATGGATCCCTGCCAATACCAACCATCAAGCTAATGATGTGTGCTTGCCAGCTCCAAGGTGAAGGACCACTCTGAGATAGATCTCTCCAGGTCTCAAAGAAGAGTTTACTCTGCAAATGATCTGGAGAAGCAGGTGTATATTCCCTCCCTGCCAGGATCTCTACCAGCTAGATGGGATGGGAGGTCAAGAGAGAAGGAAATGAAAACTACTAATTCATATTGGTTGAGATTATTGATTTTGCTTGCAAATGAAGACACACTGAAAAGGGAGAGCACTGATTATGAAAGGTGAGATAGGCTATATATGAACCTGTGTTTCATCAATGTCAGTTTTTTTATGTTAGATGATAACATCCATCCTGGGATTTGTCAGTGGCACCACACAGTGAAGCTGAGAGGTAGAGGGTTATTTCTGTAACAAATGATACTCTTTCTGCCACAGCAGTCAAGCATCTGTTGATTCTTCCTTTCCTCCTCTGCTCTGGTGAATCCTGTTTGAATCTCTTGGGTGAAAGAGCTGAAAACCCCAGCAGAGAGCAAACCTTAAACAGTCACTTGGCATATTGGGATGTGTGGCATATTTTCTTCCCAGTTTTAAGCCCCTTCAGGAACACTTGAAATACAAATGGAAAATTCTTTGAACATCGGGGTCAAAGTACATAAATAGCATCTCCTCAACTGAGTAAGAAAGGGGCTTGAACTGGCAAGGAAAAAATGATGGATGGCACATATTGGAAATTATAATTCTACATGGAAAGGAGATGCACTACTTCTGACAACCCACCATTTACTCCTCCTATGTGACTTTCCATTGGGAAATCCAATCCTGTTCTTTGAGAAGTGGCTTTCTAGGTGTAAGCCCATGACCAAAACTAAACATTTTGAACTTATTTCTTTATTTATTTGAAAGATAGAGACACAAAGAGAAAACTCCATCCATTGGTTCATTCCCCAAATGCTTACAACGGCCAGTACTGGGTCAGGAATTCAATCTGGGTCTCCTACATGGATGGTAAGGATCCAATTACTTAATCTAGCACTTGCTGCCTCCCATGGTGCACATTAGCAGGAAGTTGAAACTGCACAGAGCTAGGACTCAAACCCAGATGCTCTCATATGGAATGTGGGCATCACACCATCACACCCAGTGAAAATTTTATTCCGTGGTATCAGTCCTTCTGTGAGAGTTTAGCTAAGGATTTTTGTCAACAGCAGTCTAAGAGGGGGACTTCCTAGACAGCTAGATAATTAGATGGGTGGGTACAGTCCAGGTGACAAGTCAGCAGAGGGGTAATCTCACTTATTACCTTACAAGGAAAACCTTCCAGAGAATAAAGCAATCATAGCAAAGAGCGGAGGTGGTGGGGGCAGACAGCGCTGTAGTATAGCTGGTGAAGCCACCACCGGCAGTGCATCCCATATGGATGCCAGTTCATGTCCCAGCTGTTCCACTTCCAATCTAGCTCTCTGCCATGGCATGGAAAAGCAGTCTAAGATGGCCCAAGACCTTGGGCCTCTGCTCCCACATGGGAAATCCAGAAGAAGCTCTTGGCTCCTGGATACAAATCTGACCAGCTCCAGCCATTGCAGCCATTTGGGAAGTGAACCAGTGGATGGAAGACCTCTGGTGTCGCTCCCCCATTCACGGAGGAATGACACCAGACCCTGCGCTGTTCTTTCTGTCCGGCCCTTCCCGGGTTAGCTGCCGCTCCCCCACTCGCAGAGGAGCGACGCTGTCCCGGGTTAGCTGCCAGCCCCTCCACCTCCGCGGAGGGGCAGCACCCCCCCGCCGCTTTCCCCCCGCTTCTGGGGAGGAGCGGCACACCACCGGCCGGCTCTCTCGGGGGCTGCTCAGATGTTCCTCAGGTGTTCCTGGTGCATGTTGTCTCTCTCCTCCTTTATAGTCCTCTTCCACCAATCCCAACTCTGCTGCCCACACGCCGAGCACGCTGCTCTCCTCCAATCAGGAGCAGGATCAGCTCCTGCAGTTTATTGGTCAAACTGGAGGCAGTTGCGTAGAAGTTGTTTGGTCTCTCTCTCAGCGCCATATTGTGGGAGAGCAGATGCATAGAATAAGTCTTAATTCCAGTAACTTAGTCTAGTCTCAGTTGCTCCCCACACTCTGGCTCCCTCAGAATACATTTGGTGAAGCAGTGGAAGATGGCCCAAGTACTTGGGCCCCTGCCACCCACATGGGAGACCCAGATGCAATGCCAGGCTGTTGGCTTTCGCCTGGCCCAACCGCAGCCATTGCAGCCATTTAGGGAGTGAATCAACAGATGGAAGACTTCTCTCTCTCTGCCTCTCTAACTCTGCCTTCATATAAATAATAAATCTTTTTTAAAAAACGCAAAGAGCAGAGGGGAGAGGTAACCAGAGATTGTTAGTAAGATACATGTGTGTGTGTCTGTAAATTGATCCATGAATAACCTAAGCATCACTGTTTTCTGAGCCAAAGTATCACCCACTTGTTACAAGAAGGTAGTACTTCTCTTGTTTGTTGAAATTACTTTCATATGCATTTCTATCACTTGAAATTGAGAACGTGCTGTACAAACTGCCCTGTTAGACCCTGGTTTACTCTTCAGTATAACTCCAGCACTTAAAAAAGTCTTGATAGAAGAAGACTTCAAACAAAAGTTGAATGAATATTTTTAAAAGGAAATTTGTTGACTTAAGAATTATCTCCCAATTCACAGCTTTTAAGAGTAAAAGGCAATCAAAACAAGCTTGTCGTTTTCATCAAAATCCCACCAAAATCAAACACTGAATAAAAATTAACACTCTCCCATACATAGATGACCCCTGACAAATTAATGCTTCCACATAGTGCTTAGTTTTTTTCAGGTGTTTGCATGTAATCTATAACATATCTTTAATGAATAAGACCATTTATTTATCAATTTCTCCCCACAAACTAAAATACCAGTGCCAAAATATTGAGCTACTCTCCTAAGAACAAGGTGTGCAATACAAATCCCTTGTTTCTGGAAGAGGATTTAATTAGACAAGGAAAATGAGGAGCTAACTTCTTAGGAAAATCAAAGACCTAATAACAAAGAACATGCCCAGCTTCCCATCTCCAGCTGACACGGGTAGACCTGGCAAGATTAAGCATTTTTCAAAGTCCCTTCTTTTCCTATTAGTCTAAGAAAATGAGAACATTTCTATATTTTTCACTTAACTGTATAACAGAGTTTCTCTTTCCTAATTTTTAATGCACAGCAGTATTTCTTATGGTTGCTATCTTCTTTTAAAACACTCTTTCTCCTTCAGGTAATGTATAGCAAATAGTTTCTCCTGGAAATGACTTTTTACTGTTCGCTCCTAATTATATTTTTCAGCAACTAAAGTGACTCTTCCCTTCTGTGTAAAACTTGACAAACTGAAAGAAGGCTTTTGTGCACGTGGAACCCTCTGAGCAATGATGTGGCCATACATGTGCTCCAACTGCACTCTGCCATCTAACAGCTCTCAAACACACAGTAAATCTCCTGCAAATCAGATTTTAAAAGACGCCTAACAGTGGATACAAACAGCATGGCAAACAACTGACTGTTTCTCACTTCATTTTCCAAAACTAATACCAAATTTCAGAAGAAAACTGTCACTTGAACTTTTCCCAAGCCATGTGTTCAATGGCTTTTTAAGACCTCAACCTCTCATTCTGAAGTCCTATTATAATAGTCCTTCCTTCTTTCATCATTTATTAAGTACCTTCCGGAATTTATTAAATGCCTGGTAACAAACCAGTGCTGGGAACAGTTACATACAAAATTCACACAGCCCAAGTTTTAGGGACTGTCCTAGTTAGCAGGGAAAACAAATAATGTTTGAATAAACACAAAAGAAAATCTAACTTTATGAATGCAGCAGAAGTTGCAAGGTACTCCAACTTCACAAAGCAGTAGAGTGAAAATGATTTTTCTCTTATTCCATTAAGGGAATAAAGATTGATTTGAGGACCAAGTATCAAATAGGCCTACAAACAACACATATTCATGAGATATAATGAAGAAGAATGTGAAGGATGGCAGAAAAAAATTAAACAAGAACTGTGGCATACTGGGCCAAGCCTACACTTGCAGTACCAGCATCCTATATGGACACCAGTTCACATCCCAGCTGCTCCTCTTCTGATCCAGCTCTCTGCTATGGCCTGGAAAAGCAGTGGAAGATGGCCCAGGTGCTTGGGTCCCTGCACCTGCATGGGAGACCCAGAGGAGGCTCTTGGCTCCTGGCTTTGGCTCAGTCCGGCTCCAGCCAATGTGGGCTTTCTGGGGAGTGAACCAGTAGATAGCAGACCTTCTTCTCTGTCTCTCCCTCTTTTAGTCTGTAACTCTGCCTCCCAAATACAAAATCTTAAAGAGAGAAAAAAAAAAAAGAAGAACAGCAGCAGGGGATAGATTTCTTGAAGTAGGGTAAAAACTTGGTACAGGAGAAACAGAAGGACAAGATGGCTGAGGGAAGGCTGGTGAGAGATGGAGAGTGAGAAATTAGACGAATCACTTTCCATGTATTTCTGCAATGTAAGCAGCCTTACTCTTTAAAACTCTATTATTTATATCCTGTTGCAAAACTGAGGTTCAGGGGCCAGCACTGTGGCACAGTGGGTTAAAACCCCGGCTTGCAGTGTTGGCATCTAATATGGGCATTCTGGCTGCTCCAGTTCCGATCCAGCTCTCTGCTAGAGCCTGGGAAAAACAGTATAAGATGGCCCAAATCTTTAGGCCCCTGCACCCACTTGGGAGACCCAGAAGAAGCTGCTGGTTCCTGGCTTCTTATCAGCTTAGCTCTGGCCATTGCGATCATTTGGGGAGTGAACCAGCAGATGGAAGATCTCTCTCTCTCTCTCTCTGTCTCTCTCTCTCTCTGGCTCTACCTCTGTAACTCTACCTTTCAAATAAATAAAATAAATCTTAAAAAAAAAACTGAGGTTCAAAAAACAAGAATAAATTGGCCATAATCATATGGCTAGCAAGAAGACAAGTAGGACACTGCTCTAAGTCTACTTGATTTCTAAATCCATTCATTTCTATAAGAAATTAAGGTAAAATTCATACAATATGAAAATTATCTAAAAAGGCTCCATCTCTGGCATTTAGAAATTCAGAATGCTGTGCCACCATCACTTCTACCTAGTTCCAAAGTGTTTTCATTGTCCCAATAATGGCCCAAGCACATTATGCCATAATATCGTTCATTTGCTGTTTCTTCCAGGTACTAGAAACCACCAGTGTCCTTCTGTTTCAATATGTTTCACTTCAAAAAACATTATTTCTAAAGGGAGTCAGGGGGGGGGGGAGAGGGGGAGAGAGGGAGAGAGGGAGAGAGGGAGAGAGGGAGAGAGGGAGAGGGGGAGAGAGGGAGAGAAAGGAAAACAATGATCTTCCATCCACTGGTTGACTCCACAAATAGCCACAATGGTCCAAGTACTCAAACCATTTTCCCCAGCTTTCCCCAGCACATTAGTAGGAAACTGGATCATAGCAGAGCAGCCAGGAATTGAACCAGAGCTCCAATACAGGATTCTGGCATTAGAAGCAGCTGATAACCTGCTGTTTCACTACTCGGGCCCTCTTTCCACTTTCTTGATGGTGACCTGAAGCACTAAAATTTTCATTTTCAGTGAAATCCAGTTCATTTATTTTTCTCTTCTATTGTCTGTACTTTTGATATCAAATCTAAGAATTCATTTCCACACACAAATTCATGAAGATTTACACCTGTGTTTTCTTCTAAGCAATATGTTTTTTAGTTTTTACATTTAGACTGCTGTACGTGACATGAGATATTCTATGCTTTTAACCTAATAACTTCCCTAAAAGGCAACTGCTAAACATGAAGTAAAGGCTATCTTCTGAAAACAAAGCTGGAAATGAAATCAGCCTTCTGTGTTAGAGATTCAAATCTACAGAAGTGTAAGGCACATTCTAGAAAAGTATAAGGTATATTCTAGTTTCTTTCAGGAAGGCAGAAGTTCATGATTCACACACTGATATAAAGGGCTATGGATAGCCAACTCACCTCCCTCACACCCCTCTCCTGTTCTCCTTGAATCACCTCAGTGCCTAGCACATTGTCAAATTTAAGAAATATGAGCTGACTGCCTGAATGAGAGGATGAGGGTATGTGGCGATTAAATCACAATAAAATCCTCAGCTATTGTTCTAACATGTACTGCTACTTGCTCTGTAAATGCTCCTTCAAATTTCATCTTCTGTAACGATGACACTATGTCAACTTAGCCTTGAAGCGCAGAAGTACCAATGCCTCATGTTAACAGAACTCCCATCTTTCCCTATACAAACAGCTGTTTATTAAAATGAAACTTGAAAATCAAGATAATCAACACACATCACATTGAATATATACTCCAATAGTTATACAAAGCTAACCTGCACATTCTGCTGCATTAAATAGAAAACTAATATTATCTAAGCACCTCAAGAGGACAACGTGGGGTAGGTGCTCCAGATCCTGACTAGGATGATGGCCTCTCATAACGGAATACCTGGGTTCAATTCTAGGCTCCGGCACCTGACTCTAGCTTCCTGCTAATGCAGACCTATAGGATCAGTTATGACTCAAGGAGCTGGGTTCCTAGCACTCCATGCGGGAGACCTGTCTTGAGTTCTGGGCTGCTGGGTTGAGTCTGGCTCATCTCCAGCTGATGTAAACTGTTGGGTGAGTGAACCACAGCAGACAGGTGCTCCAGTCTGCCTGCCTGTTAAATAAAGCTGTAGGAGGACAATATGGGGATCTGAGTGATCTCCCCATTACTGGCCAGGAAATAATGATGCAGTCCTGACTGCACTGCAGGGCACTTCAGGGTCTGAGGTAACTGCCCACTACGCACACCAAGTCTTCCTAGGGACACCTTAGAAGAGCAAAGATGTGGTGTTGGAAGGGAGAAGAGGCTAAAACAAACAAGTAAACAAAAAGAAAAATTAAATTACTCAAGATAATGGCTCTCTAGAACATCTAAATGACAATATCAGCAAAATCACGCACCTTAGAAAAGACAGGCCAGACAGCAGACCAAACTGAGAACAGTTTAAAGCATTTTCTACAAAGGGCAATAAAGAGGAGAAATGAAGTTTTTTCAGAGGAATAACAGAGTGAACACTCCTGCCTTCTTCATAAATCAGGGCCTCACCAACAAATCTTCCACCAAGTTACAAGCTGCAGCATTTTAAAACTCAGAGCTTTTAACTGTGGCACAGCACAATCAGTGAATTTCATGATTCTTTTTTCTTTTTTACTATCTGGTTTAACCCAGAGATACCACCACTTAGTATGTCACAGCTATGGTGAAAGAAATGTTTAATACAAGAAATGTTTCCATGTTCTATGTAAGGGCACTTCAGGGATGCATGCTGTGGCATAGTGAGTTAAGCCATCACTTTGGATACCACATCCCATACTGGAGTGAATGTTGAAGTCCCTCTGCTTCTGATCCAACATCAAGCTAGTACATGGCTTAGCTATTGCAGGCATTTGGAGAGCCAGTCAGCACAAAGAAGATATTGCCTGCCTCTCTTACTTTCTCTGTCTCTTACTCTGCCTTTCAAGTAGATGAAAACAAACTTTAAAAAAAAAAACTGTTATTAAAGTATACTTCAAAAAGTGCATGGAAAAACAAAATAAAAAGTAATTTTATCTGGTGTAAAAAGTTTCTGAAAGCCATGCAGTTCTATTCCTGACACCCACTGATATGGGATTGGAATGACCTTTTACTGGGTTATCCCTTACTTCAAAAAGTGCATGGAAAAACAAAATAAAAAGTAATTTTATCTGGTGTAAAAAGTTTCTGAAAGCCATGCAGTTCTATTCCTGACACCCACAGATATGGGATTGGAATGACCTTTTACTGGGTTATCCCTGATGTCCAAACTTCCCATTCCTTTCCTTGAAAGTTCTCACATCTTATGCATTAACAAAATGTCTGAACATTCAGTTACTGCTTTCCTCGGAGTGTTACTCAGAACACGATCAGGCTATGGTGACCTGATTCTACACCTCTCCAGTCACAACTTGTCTCTCTAGCATCTCTGCATACATTTCCTATCTGATCCATAAAATATTCTCCAGACCCCAGATTGGGGGGAAGCGAATCTGAGTTTTAACTCCTGTTGTCCTTACTGGCCAAAGATCAAGCTTTCTCTTGTGTAAAAAATAAACAAACAAAACCTAGTGACACAAATTGGTTCTGTGTATGCTAATGGATGAACCTACACTGTGTGATTTTTTTTTTTTTTAGTTTGAGAGAAAGTGAGAGAGAGAAATGTCTTATCCATTTGTTCATTCCCCAAATTCCCACAATCACTTGGCCTGAAACCAAGAACCAGGAATCAATCCAGGACGCCCAGGTGGGTGGCAGGATCCCAGAACCAGGGGCAACAGTCAAATAATGAACAATGGTACCCCCAAATACAATGTATACATCTTAAAGCTCTGCTCCTCCGTGAATTTTCTGAACATGCCATATAACTATTCTGTCCAACATGGTAGCCACTAGTCATATGTAGCTACTGAATGTAATAAAAAATAGAGCCTTAATTGTATTTAATTAAAATTAATTTAAACAGCTACATGTGACTAACCGCTGCTGTATTAGAAATAAGAGCTCTAGAAAAATAATAAACCAGACAAAAACTCAAGAGAATACTTGCAGACTAATCAGATATTAATAAGTGAAGAATGTGGAATGACTCTCAAGCATAATTTACTTGAATTTCATAAAAGCAATCAAAACGGCCTTGAGCAAGAGTGGTGAAGTTATGTATAACTCCTCCAACTTTGAGGCTTTATGATGTATAAATAAACACGTGGCAAATAACCTAAGGAGAAACAGACACCTGGGTAGTCCAGGTGGAATTAGAATTAAAGAGGGAAATGCAAACCAAGGCTATGGTAAGGTTGGCGCACCCCTAAAGCTAAGAAAGTCAGGTTTCCAGCCAACAGAGCTGTGTGTACGTGTCAGAAAGATTAAGCATAAGCACGAAGCTGGCTTAATGAAGAGAGCTTCATGAATCCTGAGTCACAGGAAGTCCTGCCCCTGGCCTTCAGACATCAAGCCGTAAAGTCTGCTGCTTGGAAATGGGAGCTCCTTTTGCTGACTTAATGTTCTGTCTGCCTTTTCTAACGGAGGGAAAGAGGTCAGGGAACTCCAATGAGGAGACAGAAGCCAGGAAAGAGGCAGGAAATTCAAAGGGGAAGATCAGAAACAGCAATGAGAAATCAACACTCCTAAGGAGACGGGATGTTCCCAGGGAGAAAATGATGAAAAATCAGAGGGGGAGACAGCTTTTGTAAGAACCTTTGTGAACTTATGTACAAAATCACAAATTATACACATGCCTCCTAGGAGCTACAAGTGCTGGGAAGAAAAATAAATACCTGCTATTAAAATAAATAATGAGCAGAAGGAGAGGGGTGGTCTGGGAAATGATACAATAAGCCAAGGCCAAATTAAAGAAAAAAAAAGCTAGAAGAACTTGACCCAGAGTTTAATAGTGGTGAGTTACTTAGTTCACAACATATAAAGGTATTAACACAAGCAGCCATGAACAAACTAAAGGTAACTTGAAGGAATTCCTTCTGATCAATTTCTCCCCAAAACTGTAGTTTCAAATTAACAACAAAAAAGTAAATGAGATGGAAGCTATGCTTCCAAATGCAGTTTCTGGATGGCAGTAGGTCAAAATAGAATAAGTTTACTAAGGCTAGGGATAGGTAAATCCCATTCTGTAACACACCAATGGAGGTGTGTTATCCAAAGTGCCAGCATCAGCACTGTTGCTTTGCACTTTGCAATGAGAGATTTCGGGATCATCTGCTAAGGTATTACTATTACCATGCAATCCCCAATGTCAGTTCAGACTCATTTAAGCCAAATCCAGCACCAAGCTCTTCCCTCTTAGGTTCCTATCAGGAGTTCTCATTGCATAAAAACTTTTTTTTTCTCTTTTCCTAAAGAAAATTCCCATGAAAATACTGTCATTTCCTTCGCTTTGTCACAGTCACATGCTGATAGGTTGGATTGGGTCAGAGCAGGGAATCTGAGAGGAGACAGACACCCAAAGTTCCCAAGCACTTTCACTTGCTGGTGATCTGCACAGCATAATACCACAAGGGAAAGCTAACAATGCAATTCAAAGCTGACAGCCCCAGTTGCAGCAGTCAAAACTTAGCATTCATGTCATACCAACTTTTCCCATGTGGCACCAGAATCAAATTAAACTTTAGGTGGTCCAATTAGCTACTGTACAAAACACTGGAAGAAAACCTTTCTTGTAAGGAAGTACAATATCTAGGAGGGCCAAGGAAGGACCCCTAGTATCATATAGATGACTCAAACTCCCAATGTCCACTTTCTTGTTCAGCATGTACGACCTGTGACCAAGTCCTATCTTTCTATTTAAGAATGGGTAATCTTTCAAATATGTTAACAAGAGACAAATATCACTAGTACAGCGGAACACAGACCTATCAGGTCAGAATTACTCTTTCTCAACTTCAAGTTTTAAATAACACCTTACTCAGTATGTAAAAAAATTTTTTGGCCTAAAATCTATCCCTCAGTCTTCTGGTCCCATGAGATGTACCTTGAAGAAAGTCTTTTGCAGATCAAAGAAGACAGGGAAACTCTGAACACCAAGTGCTCTTCTTTTTAATCTATCATGAGTATATTAAAAGCTCTGAGAAGTTTGGCAGTGACAAAAATTGGATTTTGCCTCTATCAGTCTCCCTTGGTGTTTAGCCTTGGAGCCATTTTTCCTTTGTTCTCTCACTACAACACCCATTACCACCTTGTGTCTAGAACCTCATGAAATATACATATACTTCAGGAAACACTGAGGCAACCTTCTATTAATTATAGTATAATTTGTCAATAGTACAAGACACCAAAGGTCCTAGAGAGACAGCTTTTCACTGGCAGGGACAAAAAAGTGACCAAAAAACTAGAATTTATTGCATTCTACCATGTGGCGCATTCCATTAGAACTTCCCAATTCTCCGGTATGTATCTAAATTACTCTTTTTCATGCAGAAATGGAACTCCAAGTTCAGAGTTAACACTCATGCCATTCATGGTCACACAGAAAAGAGGTGGCAGGGCAGCGATTTGAGAGGCCTGGCTTCCCTGACTTGCATCACACAGGTGGAATCTTCACACACTGCACAGGTTTCTGCCAAGCTAAACCACTTTGAAATGTTCATCTTGCGTGACATCTCAACATTGTTAATGTTTTTTTGTTTCCCATTATCTGCTTAGGATAATCAAACTGAACTATTACAATAGACATTCAACTTGTTCTGTAACAATGCTTATGTGAGACTCTGTCAAGGTAAATCAACATGAAATTCTTGGAAGATGTGCCATTTTTTAAAGAACAAGATCTTTCTGTAAATATAGAGGACCCACCAAAATTAAACTAGACAGCTAGAGAACTTCAGATATCACGTTGTGAGACAGATTTCTCTAGGTCACAAGCTACAGGAAGCGAGCTCCCTTAGCACAGGGAAACAGTCTGAAATCAGTATATGACAGAGCTATTTGTACCCCCATTCTGATTACAACTCAATTCACAATAGATTAGATTTGCAATCAACCCAAATGTCCATAAACTGATAACTAGATAATTAAAATGTGATATATATACACAATGGAATATGACTCAGGCATAAAAAAGAATGAAATCCTGTCTTTGCAACAAAATGGATGCTCCTGGAAACCATTATTCTTAGTGAAATAAGGAAGATCCCCAAAGACAAATATCATGTTTTATTTTATATGTAGTAAATAAAGAATACCAAAAATATAGGATTTCTACTTTTTGCCTTTATTTACACTTCTGTGGAACTATGATCTTTATACTTCTTTACTTGTTGAATATTATGGTTAATGGTGCATTAAACCTATGATTATAGAGTACACTAAAATTATGTTTTTGCAAAAATCAAAGAAAAAAAAGGAAGGAAAGAGAGGATTAAGGGAGGGAAAAGAGGAGGAAGGGAAGCATGGTTATTTTCTTAGAATTATGCCTATGAAATACATGAAATCTGTTCTCTTCATATTAATAAAAATTTAAAAAAGGCTCTAGGCCAACCTAGAAGTGAGGGCTGATTTACAGTGCCTTGGATGCAGGTGTTAGATGCCGTCAGGTCCTCATCTCCCAAGGTCTCCCAGCCTCCCTCCCTTAGCCTAAAGTTTCCTTGACTCACTTTCATGATTGCAAATAAACCTCTTAATAAAATTAAGTCTATGAATTCGGGAGTGGTACAGGCAGCTGCATGTGTCCCTGAACAGAAGACTCATGAGGTCATGTATCTTCCAGGTAGATTACATCCTAAGGTTTGGTCTTGGCTCCAGGCTGGTTGGTTGGTTCGTTTCCTGGAACCCCAGGTCCTGATCAAGAAATAGTGACCACTTGACTGAATGGATCCCACTTAGCCATCAACAACATCCCTCAAAGATAATGATATCACCCACCAATCAAAGGAATGCCAGGATCAACCAGAGCTAAACATGCACGTTTCAACCCCAATTTCAATCTATAAGATTCTTCACCCCTAACCCCTCAAGATGCCTGGGACAGCTGCTTGGCTTCTTGCTCTGAGCTTGACAATACCACCACAGTGTGACTGACTTGCTGTGCAGGGCAGACTGAATTCGGAGAGCTCTACAACAATATTAAGAAAAACCAAGCCACCTTTCCTTTTATCCTAGGCATCTGCAATACTCTAAACTGGTTTGCTTTGTTTTTCTTGCTACAGGGAAGGAAATAGCTACTGCTAACTCCCCAGTATCTCTTTCTCCCCATATAGAAAATCAAGTAGGCTGGTGATGGAATCTGTGTCACAATTGTAAATTCTCTGAGGAATGCAACCCCTATTTGCTGCAATGTTCCACAGGGAACACACTATACAAATGTGGCTGGCAGAAACGCCACAACTGTAACCACCATATGGATGGGGAAGGGCGATCTACAGACAGCAGAGCAGGCAGAGCTGTTTAGGTAGCCTGCACAATTTGTACAAAGACTTGATAAAATGCACACAAGTACTCCAACAGAAAATTTGCACAATAAAGTGACTTTCAAGTGGGGGAAAAAATGAGTCAAGTTTTAAAAGAAAAGTAGAAAAATCTACCATGCTGTTTGCAACAAAAATAACCCAACTTGTGCTTATGCTAAAGTTATAAAAAGGAGGAAGGGAGAAACTTCTCACACCTGCAAGGGAATCATTAAAACCTGACAGGATGGTTTGGGTTTGTCAGAATGAAGGGCCACCTGCTGTTGCATATTTCACCCTCATTCCTCTCTCCTGGTCTCCACAAGGAATGTAAAGGAAGCTGAAAGAACTTTCCCAGAGACAAAATCAAGTACAGGATGGATCTGCTAGAGATTATTTTTCTAGTCTGGATGAGACATCTTGATGGACGGTTTCTAACAGCTTCTTTTTGTTTTATTTTACTTTTTTAGGATTTTAATCCCTTTTTATATCACTCAGCATGACTTGGTTTTTATTTTTTAATTAACTGTTAGAAAAAAGGGTACATGTCATAAAAATGGAGGAGGGTCTTGATATCTGAATTCATGTTGATGCTGATTCATAAAAATTAATCAGCATTTGTTTTTTCAGAACTTGAATAATATCATATCTAAACTTTGAAATCTGAATTGCTTCCAGAAGGATCTCACCTAGTTGTCACACTCTCTTCCTAAATTATCAGATTCACGAGGTCAAGTACTTCGGCAGGACATTCGCAAAAGGCTTTATATACTTTAAACACACCAGGCATCTACTTTCATTCAGTAAGCTGGATTTTTAAATTTTTCCTTTTCTAAAATGGAGTATAAGAAAAATTACATTCTCTTTAAAATAGTGAGTTGAACTGTAATGTGGTTGGTGCTACTTAACAAGCAGAGTCACAAAACACAGTGCTCTATGATTTTTATTATTAATATCTGCACTGGTTGGGAATTTCAAATCATCCTCAGTTTAAAGATATAGATATGTGGATTCAAAGAGTTAAAAACAAAAGACCAAAAACCTTCCCAAGGCACACAGCTGGGACCCAAATCTCCATCTGACATCAGAACCATTCTTGTTAGCAGTAGGACTTACAGAAGATGGGAGTTTAGCTTATTAGTAAAGACATGTTTAATAAATACAGTTTCTTGATCATAATGAATATTAAAACTCAGACTCCATACAGAGCTGTGATTTTCACAGACCAGCTGAAATGTCTCAATGCATTTCTACAGCACTTGTTTACTTTTTTTTTTTTTCTGTAGCTCTTCATAGCCTACAAAACACTGTCACTTTACCTCATTCTGCCATTGGTAGGTCCTCCCAATTTAAATGATATCAAATTATTCCATGTATCATGAAAAGGAACTTGAAACACACTTTAATATATATAGTCTTCTGTTAATCTCTAGTTATTTCTGCTCATGCACCTAGGTCTTAACAACTCAATACATGTATGTAGCAGGCCTTCTGTATCAGTTGCTATGCCAAATAATACTAATTCCAATATATGTTAATACATGGATAGAAGCACAAAATCCCCAGAAGTGAAAATCTGCTGGCTTGAGTTAGTCAAGGATCATGAGGCAGTATCTCCTAATACACCTAAAGCCAACGACTCCATGGTGCATTGGTTCTATCAGAGCACTACATACCAGTGACTTTATACAACATGACAGTTCATTCGACTGTTCTCATTTGTATTAAGCTGCATAGCCAATAAGCAGAATCCTGATTGTCCTTTCTTTTTTAAAACTTGCTCAAAATAGTCATTAGATTATCCTCTTTGAAAATGTTTTATTCATTCATCTGATTTCTTTGAAGGGGGCAGAGACAGAGATAGATCTTTCATCTGCTGGTTCATTACCCTAATGCCTCCCACAGCCAGCATGGGGCCAAGCAAGTAGGAGCCAGGAGCTGGCACTCAAACTCTTAGATGTGTGGCAGGGACCTAAATACTTGGACCATCATCTGCTGCTTCTCAAGGTGTATATTAGCAAAATGCTAAACTCAGGAGCAGAATCAAACTTGAATTCAGGCAACCTGATATAGAACACAGATATCTGAAATAGTCTTATTCTTAAATGTTTATTTATTTTAAAGGCAGGTTGACAGAGAAAAAAGGACAGAGAAAAGAAGAGGAAAGATTTATATATATATATATATATATATAGAGAGAGAGAGAGAGAGAGAGAGAGAGAGAGAGAGAGAGCTCTCTTTGTCTCTTTGATCTATTGGTTCACTCCCCAAATGGCTGCCATGGTCAGGAGTGGGCCAGACCAAAGGCAGCAGCCAGGAATTCCGCTTTGGTCTCTCACATGGGATGCAGGTGCCCAAGCACTTGGGCCATGTTCTGTTGCTTTCCAGGGTGTATTAGCAGGGAGCTGGATCAGCAGCAGAGCTGCTTAGACTTGAACTGGTGCTCATGCGGGATACCAGGTGGCTTAATCTGCTCTGCGTTAATGCCAGCCTACCAATTAGTGTTATAACAACTATAGCAAACGGCCACCTCAGGTCCTCCTTTTATGAATGTTGGTGAGGTTACAAAGCAGAAAATTAAAATAAAAGAAAATAATGGAAAATGTGTTCTCTTTAAAGGAAATTCTAACAATGATTCCCTTTCCCCTCATTCACTGGGGAGAACATGGCTGCAGTCCTCTCTAACTGCCATGCATAAAATAGCACATTCAACCCAGACCGATAAGAAGTCAAATATATAGAAAGATCAGGGGAAGGGAGGACTATTTTTGAGGTCGTTGGTTTTGTTTGGGGGGGGGGGGTCACTCAATGACTAACAAGTCTAATAGTCTCTCAATCAAATCAGATAGAAGTTCCATAGATACTCTGAGGACTTTTCAACATTACACAAGGGGTTCAAGTTTCCCATATCACATACACTCTTTTCAGAACTTGATAGTGTCTAAGATAGTAAAAACAGCTGATTAAATGATGCTAATATCCCATCTCTCCCCCAAACATCCATTCAAACAAAGCCAAACTGTCTCCAATTGAGCCAATACCATGTATAACAAAGAACGTTCCCTTTGGGCACCCGGATCTTGATGTTAGTGTACTCTGTTTTTAGATTTCTTTGTATGCACAAAGATACTTTAGAAGAGTTTTAAGCCTACATGGAAATTGTGGAGATAGTACAGAGCTCCAAAATGCCCCACATCTCGCCTCCACCATCGTTAGCATCTCCCAGTAAGCCTAAGAGTCGTCACAATTATAGAGTTAACAATGATACGCTCCTACTAACTAAAGCCCCAACTTTATTCATATTCCTTAGGTTTTAGCCCTATAACCTTTCTCTGTCCTAGATATCATTCAGGACACCTCATTAACACTGAATTTTCTCTCTTAAAGATCTTTTTGGCTATGACAGTTTTTCAGACTTTCTTTTTCTTATGACTGGGATAGTTTCAAAGAATGCATACTATTGAAGTTCCTCCACTGAGGTCTATCTGATGTCTGTCTTGTTTTGAGACTGCATTTATGTTTCCTAAGGAGTGCTATCAAGTGTCATTCTCACCATATCATAACATATCAAGGACATATATTCCTATTATCAACATGAGATCACTGTTGATGTTTGCAACTTCATTATCTGGTTAAGGCAGTATTTGTCAGGTTTCTTCATTCTAAATTTTCCAAATTCTTTAGACAAAAACACACTGCACACTCAAAGAGTGGGAGTCCTGCTCCCTCTCCCTGATGGCAGAGTATCTACATAAATTATTAGAAATTCTCCTGCCAAGACTTTGTAAATTCTTCTTCTTCATTTAGTTATCCAATCATTTATTTATATCCCTTTTAACTCACAGATATTCATTTTACGCCTTCGGCTATAATCCAATACTAATTTTTAATTTATTTTTTGTTGCTCAAAGTTATCTATTTTTGGCAACTGAGAGCTCTTTGAGTTGGCTGCTGTTTCCATCTGACACCCTGCCCCCACTATTATGGATTTATTTTGTTTTTTTTTTAGCTCTTCCTGGTACTATAGAATGCTCCAGGATCATCTTTCATATTTCCCATCCAAGTCCTAGAATTTGCCTTTTCTCCAGTGAGCTTCAGTTCTTTTTCTTAGAAAATAGGATTAGAAACCAAAATCTGGGTATTGGGTATACTCACCACTTCCAAGATGTCACTGCTACTATTCTGTGTCAGCTGACAAAACAAGGAAACACATGGATATCTTCTAATCCATGGGTATACACATATGTATAAATATGGCCATATGTAATAAGTAGCATTACATTCTACATTCAGCTAAATAAAGTTTCACGCCCCAGTCCCAATTGGTCCCTGTACAGATCATCGGAACGTTCTCCCTTTGCTTATGTGTAACCTCCTTTGGGAACAGTATCAAAGCTGCCACTATACATCCACCATCTAGTCACAAAGTTGTTCAGTTCCAGTATACGCATAGAGAGGTTTCAGAGCTGTTAATATACAGCTTTAAGAATAATAACTTTATCTACTGGATTATAGTGCTTATAGATGTTGATTTTCTTTAATGTTATCGACTCCACTCATCTCTAAATTTACTTATTCATACATTTTTCTTCCACCTCCTTGAGATTCTTTCACACATTTGTAATGCAGTAGTCTCTCACTATCCACGGTTTCACTTTCCATGGTTTCAATTACCCTCAGCTAAGTAGGGTTTGGAAGTATTCCCATAGAAAATATCTTAATTCCTCATCGTGCTAAGTGAGAAAGAGGGATCATATTCAAATATCTTTTACTATAGTATATTGTTACAATTACTCTATTATTAATTACTGCTGTTAATTTCTTACTGTGCTTAATTTATAAATTACCCTTTAATATAGGTATGTACAGGTATGTATGTACAGGAAAAAAAAACACAGCATATAGAGTGTTCAGTGCTCCTTGTGGTTTCAGGCATTCATTGGGGTGCCTTGGAACGTATCTCTCACGGATATGTAAGTATCTAGTGAACTTGTTTTGTAATATTCTGCATTTCATACTGGTATCCACTCACTACCTAAATGACATTTTACAGTTTGCAAACATCAAAATTCACTTTATTAGCTACAGAGTGCCATGGATTTTGACAAATGCAGAATAGCACATATCCACAATTACGGTATTACACAGAATAATTTCAACAGGCTAAAAAAAAAATAAAGTCCCCTGTGTTTTGTCTATTCAACCTTGCCCCATGAGCTTCTGGATGCCATTGATCTGTTTACCTTCTTCATAGTTCTGCCTTTATCAGAAAGTCATTTAAATTGGAATCATACAGTAGATAGCATTTTCAGATTAGTTTCTTACCTTAGTAATATACATTTAACATTCATCCATGATTTATGATATAGCTGATTCCTTTTATTTTTGTGTTGTATCATACAAGTATGCCACAGTGTGTTTTTCCAAAATTTACCAGATTATCTCAGTTGTTTCTTGTTTTGACTGATTATGAATAAAGCTCTGACAGACATGTCTGTACAGATTTTGTGAGAGATCATATTTGTCTATCAGTTGTCTAACTATCTAGGAACCTAATCCCTGGATTGCATGGCAAAACTAAGTTTAACTTTTAAAAAACTGTACAACTGTCTTCCAAAGTGGCTGTATCACTTTATATTCTCACAAGCAACATAGAAGAATTCTTGTTGCCCTACATTCTCCCTATCTATTAAGATACTTTGCTCATTTTAAAATTAACTTGTATTCTTACTGTTGAGTTGCAAGAGTTCTTTATTATGGTACGTAAGTCCCTAGTCAGATTTTCCTTTCTGTTTTCTGATTCTGAGGTTTGCCCCTTTGTTCTCTTAACAGTGGCTTTCATGGATTATGTTTTGAGTGCCATATCTACAAATCCAAGGTCACATATATTTTTATTCTAGAATTCATAGTTTTGCATTTTACATTTAAATCTATTTCAACAACTTTTTGTGACATACAGAACATCTACATCTAGGTTCAGATTTTGCATTGGATATTAATTGCTCAATCACTATTTAATTACCTTTGTGTCTTTGTCCAATACTGACTGAACTGTCTGTAAGCCAATTTTTTTTTTAGATGTTCAGCAATGGTAAAAAACCAAGAAAACAAATAAGAAGGTTCATCTTCAAGCAAAGAGCAAGTTGATAATGGCAGGTCAGTGTTATCACAAATGTGTTGTACACAGGTCAGTTCAAGAACATTAACAGGATCATAACAGAGCTCAACTATATGCAAAATGCTCTGTCCTAAATGTTTTATAATCACAAATTAATCCTCTTCTGGCATGGGTGTGCCTTATTAGCTCTGGTAGCAAGCAGGGAAGGTGTTAGATTGATAATGCTAAGCATGGGGTAGAGAAATTAAAGCAGAAGAGCTGTAAAGAAGGTGAAAAGTGTCCCATTTATGAACTTCAGGGGTGGATTTTCTGTGTTTTTTAAAAAAACAAGCATGATGATTTGTTTATTTCTTCCCTATATTACACACCCTTTCCAATCCTAATTTTTTTAACATGTACTGCTAATTCAAACTGTGTGATCATTTGGTATTTTACCAGTGGACGTCTGCACAGGACTGAGGCATATGAGTATTTTATAAAAACTGTAGAACATTATGATTAGACTGTGTTGCAAACATGCTTTGAAAGCCAAGGTCAAAGCTATCTTGTTGTCTTTCAGAGGGACCTGTGGGGAATCAAATGACATAGACTGTGATTCATTTGCAATTTTTCCTCATGCGTGTTTACCCATGATGGCCAGGGAACACAAAGTACAAGCCTCCCGCTGGAGTAACTCTGTAAAATATGAAACCGCCCAATGTCAAATGGAAATCAACACGTCATAAGCCTGTCATTAAACTGGCTTTGTGAGGACAGAAGTGAGACCAGAGACAGATGAAATTACCACCGATAATACAGAATCAAAGTGCATGAAGCTGCTGTTCTGAAGAGAAGTTGTTCTCTGAAGACCGAAGCCTATAAGCATTTTTTAAATGAGGCCATGCAAGAGGGACTCTGAGATGATTCCAGTGCTTGGTGCCCTCAGACCCCATCATGAGTTTTCTGGGAGTCACTGTGATGTAAAACGGTGAATGTAGAGCAACTGATCCTTCTCCGTTGTAATCAGTCTTCAGCCTGGACAGTACGTGATCACTGGCAAGCACAGCACTGTGCTGCAACACCAGCCGGCCTATTAAATTCACCCTGCTCATGCACAAAGCCAGAACGAGCGCAAAACTAGCAGCAAATAAATTTCAATAAACAGATTTATTGTTCTATTTCAATACAAATCACACTCTATTAAGAATAATGTACTCCAGTCCAGGTTCTGACAGTCAAAAATGCTGATTTAAGAAGAAAATTGTGTTCCTAATTTAATTCATTCATTTGCATCTTTCTCCTCTAAGTATGATATAATTCAGGCTTCCTGATCATAGCTGACAATCACCCCTCCCTTTTGTGGTTCAAATCAGGCTTTTAAAAATCACAGTTTTACTTATTTATGTAGGGATTTTATATATTATGGCTCTAGGAAGAATGCTGATGAGGTAACAACAATGAACAAAGCTTCCTCAAAGTGACCCCTGGAATCAGCCCTCACATTTTCAAAAAATGCATCTGTACTACACAGTGCATCGCAGAATCCAAGCACATTTTCTCATAACTAATGATATGATCTGCTCTACTTACACCTTTTGCCAACACTTTTTTCTGATTTCAACACAACCCAAACCAACCCATTGAATGGCAGACCCCTATGAAAGAAACTAAGAAGATCTTTACAGCTTCTGTTTTATCATTATTACATTAAAGGCAAATAGGACACAATTCCTTCAAATATAGGTATTTCCAACAGATTTCCTAGTTTTCTCTTCCTCTACATCTCTTTTTAACTTGGTAACAAAATACATTATAGACGCTGGCATTTTTCTATCACAGCTGATGATTTTCTGGATTATTTTTAATTAACAGATTATTTTGTTAAGTTAGACACAGCAAGGTCTTCACTGGGTATATCGTTTCTTCCAGAATGTTTCCTCTTGCTTTGTGCCTTGTCTGAAACAGGAAGCTCTTAAAGCAAGCGACAGTGACGCAGATTTTACCAAGTTTTGCTTGAGTTAAGGAGGTACCTGCACTGGATCCTTCAAATTTTGCCTCAAACAATTTTGATAATGAAATCAATTCAATCAACTACCAAAAATCCTTAAATTACTTCACAGTTTATACCATACTGTACCAAGAAACAATGTATCTAAATCTACACCCATAATTATCTCAAGTTAAATTTTGAGCCAAGATACAAGTTCCTCCAATAAATAAATAATAATAAATCACTATTTTCTTACAAATGTAGAATTTTAAAATGAGACATTGTTGGGCTCTCTGTCACAAAGCATTTTTTTTTTTTTAATTTTAAGCTTCAGGGCACCCGGATGTTAAAAATAGATTACACTTCTATTCATCCAAAAGAATGCCACTCACATGAGTGCTGTAGCTTTGTACATTTCAGGAAAAATCAGAAATGATCTGCAGCTTGGTGAATAAAGTTGATTCACTTACAAAATACCAGCATTTCTCTCCTCGCCTAGCTTTTGAAAGCCTCCCTGTAACAGCCCCTGCCTACAAAATTGCAGAGGAATTACTCTCAATTACAGGCTTCTGTCTGTTAAAAAGTAGAGCTGGTGACCAGTTCTGACCTTTTTCTTCTGACAAGTCAAAGAAACGAAAGAAAAAAAAATCTGACAGGTGTTCAGTTTAGAGGCAGGAGGTGGGGGAAAGAAGAAAAAAGCAAAGCTTGTATTACCTAACTAGCTCTCAGGGGCTTCGGGTATGTCACATCTTATTTTCAAAATTCTTTTCAATGAATACATTGTACGTGGCAATATAATTTTGCTTAAAGCCACTCACTTAATGTTTTAATTTGAGCAGGAATTACTGAAATCTTCGCACAGTCATTCAGGTTTTCAGTTTCACAGCTTGAGGAATGGTGTTGGACACTATAGCTCTGCCTCTCCCTTCTTCCCTCTGGTAGGATACAAAGGATCACAATCTGCATGTGATATGTTGATTTCAAGTTATGACTGGTAAACACCAGCCTTCACATTTTACCTATTGTGCAGTCATTGCTAACTGACCAGATTCCAGTTAAGACTGGGTTTTAATTAAATGTGAATGTGTTATGAACAATATGGATAATTTTTTTTTATCTTTTATTTAATGAATATAAATTTCCAAAGTACGACTCATGGGTTACAATGGCTTCCCCCCCCATACCGTCCCTCCCACCAACAACCCTCCCCTTTCCCACTCCCTCTCCCCTTCCATTCACATCAAGATTCATTTTCGATTATCTTAATATACAGAAGATCAGCTTAGTATACCTTAAGTAAGTATTTCAACAGTTTGCTCCCACACAGAAACATAAAGTGAAAAATAATAGATGATTTTTTTTAAATGATGATGAAATCAGATCAGACCTATTGTCATGTTTAATCCCAGTGAGAGTCAAGTTGGGAATTGAAAATTTCTTTCCTTCTTTTTTTTTTTTTTTTTTTACAGAAGATCAGTTTAGTGTACATTAAGTAAAGATTTCAGTCGTTTGCACCCCCATAGAAACACAAAGTGAAATATACTGTTTGAGTACTCGTTATAGCATTAAGCCTCAGTGTACAGCACGTTAAGGACCGAGATCCTACATGAGGAATAAGTGCACAGTGACTCCTGTTGTTGACTTTACCAATTGACACTCCTGTTTATGGCATCAGTAATCTCCCTATGCACCAGTTATGAGTTTCCAAGGCTATGGAAGCCCCTTGAGTTCTCCGACTCTTATCTTGTTTAGACACGGTCATAGTCAAAGTGGAGGTTCTCTCCTCCCTTCAGAGAAAGGCACCTCCCTCTTTGAAGACCTGTTCTTTCCACTGGGATCTCACTCACAGAGATCTTTTTGCCAGAGTGTCTTGGCTTTCCATGCCTGAAATACTCTCATGGGCTTTTCAGCCAGATCCGAGTGCCTTTAGGGCTGATTCTGAGGCCAGAGTGCTATTTAGGACATCCGCCATTCTATGAGTCTGCTGAGTATCTCACTTCCCATGTTGGATCACTCTCCCCTTTATTTATTCTATCGGTTGGTGTTAGCAGATACTAGACTTGTTTATGTGCTCCCATTGACTCTTAGTCCTTTCATTATGATCAATTGTGAACTGAAATTGATCACTTGGAGTAGTGAGATGGCATTGGCACATGCCACCTTGATGGGATTGAATTGGAATCCCCTGGTATGTTTCCAACTCTACCAATTGGGGCAAGTCAGCCCGAGCATGCCCCAAATTATACATCTCTTCCCTCTCTTATTCCCACTCTTATGTTTAACAGGGATCACATTTCAGTTAATTTTCAACACTTAAGAATAACTGTGTGATAATTACAGAATTAAACCAGTCATATTAAGTAGAACAGACAAAAAAAAAATACTATGAGGGATAATGTATTAAGTTGTCCATTAGCAGTCAGAGCTATGCTGATCAAGTCACCATTTCTCATAGTGTCCATTTCACTTCAGGAGGTTTCCTTTTTGGTGTTGAGTCAGTTGTCACCGATCAGGGAGAACATATGGTATTTGTCCCTTTGGGACTGGCTTACTTCACTCAGCATGATGTGTTCCAGATTCCTCCATTTTGTTGCAAATGACTGGATTTCGTTGTTTCTTACTGCGGTATAGTACTCTAAAGAATACATATCCCATAATTTCTTTATCCAGTCTACCATTGATGGGCATTTAGGTTGGTTCCAGGTCTTGGCTATTGTGAATTGTGCTGCAATAAACATTAGGGTGCAGACCGCTTTTTTGTTTATCAATTTAAACTCCTTTGGGTAAATTCCAAGGAGTGGGATGGCTGGGTCGAATGGTAGGGTTATATTCAGGTTTCTGAGGAATCTCCAGACTGATTTCCATAGTGGCTTGACCAGTTTGCATTCCCACCAACAGTGGGTTAGTGTCCCTTTTTCCTCACATCCTCGCCAGCATCTGTTGTTGGTAGATTTCTGTATGTGAGCCAGTCTAACCGGTGTGAGGTGAAACCTCATTGTGGTTTTGATTTGCATTTCCCTGATTGCTAGTGACCTTGAACATTTTTTCATGTGCCTGTTGGCCATTTGGATTTCCTCTTTTGAAAAATGTCTATTGAAGTCCTTGGCCCATCTCTTAAGTGGGTTGTTGGTTTTGTTTTTGTGGAGTTTCTTGATCTCTTTGTAGATTCTGGTTATTAACCCTTTATCTGTTGCATAGTTTGCAAATATTTTTTCCCATTCTGTCGGTTGTCTCTTCACTCTCCTGACTGTTTCTTTTGCAGTACAGAAACTTCTCAATTTGATGCAATCCCAATAGTTGATTTTGGCTTTGACTGTCTGTGCCTCCCGGGTCTTTTCCAGAAATTCTTTGCCTGTGCCAATATCTTGAAGGGTTTCTCCAATGTTCTCTAATAACTTAATGGTGTCAGGACGAAGATTTAGGTCTTTAATCCACGTTGAGTGGATTTTTGTGTAAGGTGTAAGGTAGGGGTCTTGCTTCATGATTCTGCATGTGGAAATCCAGTTTTCCCAGCACCATTTATTGAATAGACTGTCCTTGCTCCAGGAATTAGTTTTGGATCCTTGATCAAATATACGTTGGCTGTAGATGTTTGGGTTGATTTCTGGTGTTTCAATTCTGTTCCATTGGTCTATCCATCTGTTTCTGTACCAGTACCATGCTGTTTTGATTACAACTGCCCTGTAGTATGTCCTGAAGTCTGGTATTGTGATGCCTCCGGCTTTGTTTTTGTTGTACAAGATTGCTTTAGCTATTCGAGGTCTCTTGTGCCTCCATATGAATTTCAGCATCATTTTTTCTAGATCTGCGAAGAATGTCTTTGGTATCTTGATTGGGATTCCATTGAATCTATAAATTGCTTTTGGGAGAATGGACATTTTGATGATGTTGATTCTTCCAATCCATGAGCATGGAAGATTTTTCCATTTTTTGGTATCCTCTTCTATTTCTTTCTTTAAGGTTTTGTAATTTTCATCGTAGAGATCTTTAACGTCCTTGGTTAAGTTTATTCCAAGGTATTTGATTGTTTTTGTAGCTATTGTGAATGGGATTGACCTTAGCAGCTCTTTCTCAGTCATGGCATTGCTTGTGTATACAAAGGCTGTTGATTTTTGTGCATTGATTTTATATCCTGCCACTTTGCCAAACTCCTCTATGAGTTCCAATAGTCTCTTAGTAGAGTTCTTTGGATCCTCTAAGTACAGAATCATATCGTCTGCAAAGAGGGATAGTTTGACTTCTTCCTTCTTGATTTGTATTCCTTTGATTTCTTTTTCTTGTCTGATGGCTCTGGCTAAAACTTCCAGAACTATGTTAAATAGCAGTGGTGAGAGTGGGCATCCCTGCCTGGTGCCAGATTTCAGTGGAAATGCTTCCAACTTTTCCCCATTCAATAGGATGCTGGCTGTGGGTTTTTTATAAATTGCTTTGATTATATTGAGGAATGTTCCTTCTATACCCAATTTGCTTAGAGTTTTCATCATGAAAGGGTGTTGAATTTTATCAAATGCTTTCTCTGCATCAATTGAGATAATCATATGGTTTTTCTTCTGCAGTCTGTTAATGTGGTGAATCACATTGATTGATTTGCGAATGTTGAACCATCCCTGCATACCAGGGATGAATCCCACTTGGTCTGGGTGGATGATTTTCCTGATGTGTTGTTGTATTCTATTGGCCAGAATTTTATTGAGGATTTTTGCGTCTATGTTCATCAGGGATATTGGTCTGTAATTTTCTTTCAGTGCTGCATCTTTCTCTGGCTTAGGGATTAAGGTGATGCTGGCTTCATAGAAAGAATTTGGGAGGATTCCCTCTTTTTCGATTGTTCTGAATAGTTTGAGAAGAAATGGGATTAGTTCTTCTTTAAATGTCTGGTAGAATTCAGCGGTGAATCCATCTGGTCCTGGGCTTTTCTTTGTTGGGAGGGCCTTTATTACTGTTTCAATTTCTGTTTCAGTTATGGGTCTATTTAGGTTTTCGATGTCTTCATGGTTCAATTTAGGTAGGTTGCATGTGTCCAGGAATCTATCCATTTCTGATAGGTTTTCCTGTTTGCTGGCGTACAGGTCCTTGTAGTAATTTCTGATGATTCTTTTTATTTCTGTGGTGTCTGTTGTTACGTTTCCTTTTTCATCTCTGATTTTATTGATTTGGGTCTTTTCTCTTCTTTTTTTAGTTAGTTGGGCCAATGGGGTGTCAATTTTGTTTATTTTTTCAAAAAACCAGCTTCTCGCTTGGCTGATTTTTTGTAATGTTTTTTTGGATTCAATCCTGTTAATTTCTTCTCTGGTTTTAATTATTTCTCTTCTCCTACTAGATTTGGGTTTGGTTTGCTGCAGTTTTTCTAGGTCCTTGAGGTGCGCTGAAAGCTCATTTATTTGGTACCTTTCCAATTTCTTGGTATAGGCACCTATTGCTATAAATTTGCCTCTCAATACTGCTTTTGCTGTATCCCATAAGTTTTGATATGTTGTGTTGTTGTCTTCATTTACTTCCAGAAAGTTTTTGATTTCTCTTTTGATTTCTTGAATGACCCAGTGTTCATTCAGGAGCATGTTGTTCAGTCTCCATGTGTTTGCATACTTTCTGGGGTTTCCTGAGTTGCTAATTTCCAGCTTCATCCTGCTGTGGTCTGAGAAGCTGCATGGTATGATTCTAATTCTTTTAAATTTGCTGAGACTTGCTTTATGGCCTAGTATGTGGTCAATCCTAGAGAAGGTTCCATGCGCTGCTGAGAAGAATGTGAAGTCTGTAGATGTAGGGTTGAAAGTTCTGTAGATATCTGTTAGATCCATTTGGGCTATAGTGTCATTTAAATCTGCTGTTTCCTTGTTGATCTTCTGTCCGGATGATCTGTCTATTTCTGAGAGTGGAGTATTGAAGTCCCCCAGTACTATTGTATTGGAATCTAAATCTCCCTTTAAGTCCCTTAACATATCTTTTAAATAGACCGGTGCCCTGTAATTAGGTGCATATACATTTATAATAGTTACATCTTCCTGTTGAATTGAACCCTTAATCATTATATAGTGTCCCTCTTTGTCTCTCTTAACAGTTTTTGTATTAAAGTTTATTTTGTCTGATATTAATATGGCTACACCTGCTTTTTTTTGGTTTCTGTTGGCATGGAATATCTTTTTCCAACCTTTCACTTTCAGTCTGCATGCCTCTTTGTTAGAGAGATGTGTTTCTTGTAGGCAACAAATAGTTGGGTTGTGTTCTGTGAGCCAGTCAGCTAAACGGTGTCTTTTAACTGAAGAATTCAGACCATTAATGTTCAATGTGACTATTGATACGTAGTGACTTTGCCCTGCCATTTTCCCGGAAATATTTTCTAGTATATGCTTTGAGCTTCCCATGCTCTTTTACTGGTAGGTGTTCTTCCTTTCCCTTCTTTCATATTGATGGCCGTGTTTCTGTGTTTCTGAGTGTAGCACATCTTTAAGTATCTTTTGCAGGGCCGGACGAGTGGCCACAAAGTCTTTCAATTTCTGTTTGCTATGAAAGGTCTTTATTTCACCTTCATTCACAAATGAGAGCTTGGCAGGATATAATATTCTGGGCTGGCAATTTTTCTCTCTTAGCACCTGTGCTATGTCTCGCCATTCCCTCCTAGCTTGTAGGGTTTCTGATGAGAAGTCAGCTGTGAGTCTGATTGGAGATCCTCTGAGAGTAATCTGACGTTTCTCTCTTGCACATTTTAGGATCTTTTCTTTATGTTTCACTGTGGTAAGTTTAATTACCACGTGTCGTGGTGAGGATCTCTTTTGGTCATGTTTATTGGGGGTTCTATGAGCTTCCTGTACTAGGATATCTCTGTCCTTCTCCAAACCTGGAAAGTTCTCTGCTAGTATCTCACTAAAAAGGCCTTCCAATCCTTTCTCTCTCTCCATGCCTTCAGGAACTCCTAGAACTCGAATGTTGGTTTTTTTGATAGTATCCTGTAGATTCCCAACAATATTTTTTAGGTTTCTAATTTCCTCTTCTTTTCTTTGGTTTGACTGTATGTTTTCCTGTGCTCTATCTTCTAAGTCCGATATTCTCTCTTCTGCTTCACCCATTCTGTTTTTAAGGCTTTCTAATGTGTTTGTCATTTGATCTATTGAGCTCTTCATTTCATTTTGATTTCTCTTCACTATAACACTTTCCTGTTCTACTAGTTTCTGAGTTTCATTTTGACTCTTCCTTAAAATTTCGTTTTCACGAGAGAGATTTTCAATCTTGTCCATTAAGGATTTCTGTAGTTCAAGGATTTGCTTTTGAAAACTTCTAAATGTTCTTATCATAAATTTTTTGAAATCCGTATCTTGCATTTCTTCTATCTCATCATCTTCATACTCTTGGCTTGGGGTGTTTTGCTTATTTGGAGGCATCATAGTGTCATCGTTGATCTTGCTCCCTCTATTTCTGTGTTTGTTACTCGGCATAGTTAATTCTTCTTGCGTCACTGTGCGTTTTTTTTTCTTTTTTTTTTTTTATTTATTTATACTGTGTCCGTGTTAAGTGGACTGCCTGCTGTTGGAGGAGCCTTGGAGGCTTGAGATGGGTGCGGCCTGAGAGCTCTGCCTGGTTCTTCCAGGTTAAGGGTGTGCAAAGGTGACACCCTCAGGTTATGCGTGGTAAATCTCTCTCTTTTTATTTATTTATTTATTTTATTTATTCAGGGGGTAAGTAACACCGCAGGGCACGGCTGTGCAGAATTGGTGGTATTTAGCTTCCAGTCTTTGGCTCCTCTGGACTCCCACTGGGTTGCCTAGGCTACTGAATTGTAGTGACTCAGTTCCTTAGCTCTCCCCCATTGATATGTAAATCCAGAGAGGGGGCCTGCTCTTTGTCTCTTGGGAATTCTAGCCTTGCAGCCTTGTAACCTTTGCAAGGTTAGGGGGAAGAGAAACCCCAAAGCTTTTTTTTTTCCTTCTTTCCGGTAGTGAGTTTGCTGCACTTTCCGGCCCCCCTCTAGATTCTGACCCCTGTTTCCCCACCAATGTCTCGGGTTATTGAGCTCACCTCCCCTTCCAGCGCCGATGTGTGGAGCGTCCCAAGTCTCCCCGCTGTTGTCTGTGTGGCATGCACTCCCCTTGGAGCACTGGGGCTTCTGCGGCTCCGTCCCGCGACTTGGCTTCCGCGCGGTGGGTGACCTTGTTCTCCCAGTAGGTCCTCCGATTCACGATTCCCGTGCAATTTTTTCCTGGTTCTTTTTTCTGCGGCTACCGTAACTCCGCTTTTATTAAACTAAATTTTCCCGGACTATCGGTGCGCGCCCTCACTATTCCGCCATCTTGGCTCCGCCTCAACAATATGGATAATTTTTTAACTCCACCATCTACCCAGGACTTCCCATTTCAAAAGAATAACTATTTTTCTAAGGAATGAAAAAGTTGTTATGATGAAATTTAAATTCTGAAACATTCCATATGCTTGGGAGCTCACTGGCTAAGTTGATAACAAAGCACTTGTCCAGCAAAATTACTAATGAGAAGTAGAAGCCATGTGTGCTCTGAGCAGCTATCTCTCCAAACTTCAAAGAAAGCAAAAAGACCAGAGGCTATGCTCTTGGCTTAGGAATTCATCTGACCTGCATTTAGGACAGCGAATGACAGCTCACACTCTGCTATCAAACATGCTTCTTGTAAGTCAGCTTCTCTTCAGTGAGGAAAAAACTATTTTGAGAAGAACTAATAATTCTAGAACACCATGCAGAAGCCAATCAGTTAAAATACCACAATCCAAAACAGACCTGCAAACAGGATTCTGATTGACTGATGACATCACAGAACCAAAATAATGTCCCATATTTTCTTCTTGTTCTGCTATTTTGGTTTCCTTTAGAACAGGCAGAGTTGTTATTCTAAAATGAATGAGACGGTTTGCTCAGAAATAACACACTGAAATGGTTAAAGGCCACAGACTGGGATTAAACTAGAAACAAATAAAAACTAAACAAACTAAAGGTCACAACAGCTCAAGGGTGATACACACATCACTTTCTAAAAGCAGGCAGAAGATGGTTACCATCAAAATACTAAGAGAATTTTATCATTGTGCCATGGTCCATAGGCCCTTGGAAGCTAAGAAAAAATTCTCTAAGGATCTACCTCGTTTCAAAAGGTACAGTCTTCCTGCTGTTCCTTTCTAGTCTAAGTGAGGTGGGATGCTTTGAGGAGAAATGCAATTCCTACCGTGAAGAATTAACCAGGGATGACGGTGACAACAGCACAGAGTGTAAACTGCAGAGCTCTGGCCAACACCAGTAGGCCAAAGGGACAATGGTTAAGAACAGAATTAATGGTAAATAGTTAAGTATCTCCTTTTATTCAAAGTTCCAGGAAAAGAGATGCATCTGAAATAAAAATATCTAAATTTTTGGCTTTAATCACCATCTATTATCTGACCAGGCAGTCACGGAGGGGCCTACTGAACCAACTAAAACTTCTGTTACTAGAAAACAGAAGAACAGTATTTCAGTCTATTGACTTGAAATTAATATACTGCAAGAATGTAAGGATAACTTGAATGGATCAGAAACGAAAACATAAAATTACAATGATTCAAATAATATTGTATCTGCAGATGACTCAGACAGATGCAAACAGATGGAAAAGAAGTATATAATCACAATGACCTTATAAATACACAGTGGCAAGATGAACAATCCACACATGGTATTTGGAACAATGAAGACATTGAAAAGAATAAATCTAATCCTTACCTCACACCTTATCCCAAATAAATTCCAAACCAATTGAGGATTTTAAAATTTAAGATGGTTTATTTAAAATATAAAACATTAGACAGCAAAGTAATAAAAATACTTTAAAATATAGTTTTAGAAACATTCTTGCCGTACACGAAACCTAAGAGGCAGAACTTAACAAATGCAATTATACAGGGGAAAAAAAAAAAAAAAAAAAAAAAAAAAAAAAAACCCAGAAAATCCGATATAACCTAAATGGAAAGAGAGATAAGTAAATAAAAAAATCTTACTACAAAGGTAAAAGACAAATCGACAAAAGCTAAATGAGCTTGATTTTCAGATGCAATAAATTAAATCCTAGAGAAAGCAGACAAATGGAGATGTAAGTTAGGGACTCAGCAGCAAGGTTACAAATAGAGACATTGGAGTGTGGTCTAGGTCTTTCACAAAGGCAGGCAGAGACTGCAGCTCCCTACCTTCCCACAGGACGTGGAGGAGTGCCCACCCTGTGATTTCAGCTCTCCTACATGGGGAGACCTTTGACAGGTGAATAATAAAGGCAGAGGCTGTGTGCACCTGTGTCCTCTTCAGCCATTCAGAAACAGAAAACAGGGCGAAAAGGCAGGGCTCCGAACAGAACCAACTGGGTCAGCAGTCCTCTGCTTTCCTGATCTAGGCAGGAAAAGGATGGGGCAGGCACTCTGCACCCTGAGAGGAGAAGCAACCAAGAAAACATGCAGAACAGAGGCGGGAAGACAGTGATGGAAGCAGAGTAGCTGCTGAGCTCCTGATGCTGTTCCAGATCTTGGTTCCAGCTCCTCTTGGAGCTGTGTTTAATCCCTAGAGGTATCTGAGTGACCCAGTGACACATTCAGTGCAGGTGCACATGCTGGCCTGTGGAGGCTTGGGAATAGTGCCCTTCCCCAATCAGAATCCTAGAGCTGCCATTGGCAGGCCTACACCTTTCTGATTACATTAGGTTGGGTGATTTTCCAGCAATTACCCTAATTTGAAAACTCCCGAGAGTGCTGTCTGCTGAAAGGATGAATAATACATTAAGAATAAAAAGACAAAAAAATAATAAAAGATGAAGTGCACAGGTGGGAAAATCAGCTGGTCCCACGGGCCTTGGCTGAGAAGAGGCCAACAGAGAACATCATGAGGAAAAAGACTAGGACAACTGTGAAGAATATGGACATAAATGCACAGTATGAAGCACTTTTGCTCCTAGGAACTTCATGCCATCGTTATGCCATGCAACGCTCCTCTACTTGGGGCAGATCATTTCCTGCATCTTTCTACAGGTCTGGGCAGACCCCAGTGCTGGTGGCTTCAGTCGTGGTGGGGAACACCTGGCAGAAGGAGATGTCTACCTTGAGAACAAGTCTGCTTGGCACTGGTATGCTGACCAGAATGTCTCCTCTTGTTATTCAAAGTGCAGGACCCAGAGAAGCAGTGTTGACATCATCTGAGGGCTGGTCCGAAATGCACAATCTCAGGTCCTGCCCCAGAACAAGCAGGACAGAACATGCATCTCACACGTCCCCAGGCACTTTGTACATATCACCAGCCCAACACTACTCTGTCCTTGAATCTTTGAGATCCATCCAATCTTTATTTTATTATTTTTTATTTTATTATTATTTTTTTTTTTTTTTTGACAGGCAGAGTGGACAGAGAGAGACAGGTCTTCCTTTTGCCGTTGGTTCACCCTCCAATGGCCGCCGCTGCAGCCGGCGCACCGTGCTGATCCGATGGCAGGAGCCAGGAGCCAGGATCCAGGTGCTTTTCCTTGTCTCCCATGGGGTGCAGGGCCCAAGCACCTGGGCCATCCTCCACTGCACTCCCGGGCCACAGCAGAGGGCTGGCCTGGAAGAGGGGCAACCGGGACAGAATCCGGCGCCCCAACCGGGACTAGAACCCGGTGTGCCGGCGCCGCAAGGTGGAGGATTAGCCTATTGAGCCGCGGCGCCGGCCGAGATCCATCCAATCTTAACAAACTGAGAAGGCCAGGCCTCCTACCAAGTTCCTTATTTTACTCTCTAGTAGCTATGCCTCTAGATCTGAAAGACCATTCTGCTCTATAGTCCCTGTGCTCCCTGATGTAAGAACAAACAAACTCCCAGCAACCAGAATAGCTGTCAAGTCAATAGCCAGCTGCTGTCAATCCAGAGAGCGCCTCTGTAGGGAGGACTCTATGTTCCAACTTCAACCAGACACTGGAGAGAAGGGGAGGGGGCCATCCATATATTTGCAATCTTCATCCCACTTGCTGCCTACCAACCCACCTAGCCAAGATCTCAACCTGGCAAGTTGGCATTTTATTTGGAATGTCTGGATTTCACCTCACACTCTCCGAGTTCTGACTTTCTACCCTCCTGCCCTGTGAAAGTCTAATGAAAACTGCCATCTACCTGACTCATGTTCAGCTTTGACAGCCCCTGGACACAATCATCAGCTTTTTGTAAGTAATTATTTTACAAACTCTATAATTTTGAACGTAAGTTCCCCCCTGAAGTGACTGATCATTCATTTCTGTTGCCAGTGAAAAAATACTCTGTTTTTAAAGCAGTCAAGCAGGCTAGGATGACCACAAACTAAGTGAATGACATTTTGCTTAAAAGCCAGCACAATGAACACCAGACTGCACTCAACAGGAAAATGAAAATGTCTCCAAGTTTAAAATCCTCAGTCAAGAGGAGTACAATCATGAAAACACACTTTAAAAGCAGGAACCCTCAGCATCTACTTGAACATGTTACAAGAAATATCATAATCCTGTCGAAACCTAAACATAGGTGTGAGCATAACTACTGCCCAAGCCCAGGAACACTGCACCTGAGAACAAAACCGCCTCAGGCCACACACTGCAGAACAGAGCTGGTGTCAAGGGAGCCTGAGACCCCAGTAGAGGCTACAAAGGCCTCAGGCACATGTCTTTCCCAGCTGACAGAGCAGGAGACAATGAGACTTCAGTTTTCCAGTAATATTCTGCAAAGTGAACATCAGTTCCTAAAACACAGCAAATACACATAAAATAAAAACGCTATTTTGTTAGCTGAAGAGTTTCCAAAAGCCTATCCTAAGAGGACCTCAGTCAATTGCAGGAAGCAGACAGCCTTCCCCCACACAGGCACACACAAGACAGAAAAGCAGCAGCTTGCAAACTGAGCATCATCAGGTTGACATGTCACTTCAGAAATACATAAGTTCAGGGGCAGACGTTGTGGAGTAGTGGGTGAACCTGCTGCCTCCGACACCACCATCACGCATGGGCCCCAGTGTGAGTCCAGGCTGCACACTTCTGATGCAGCTCCTGCTAATGTGCCTGGAGCAACAGCATTCCTGCACCCGCATGGCAGACCCAGAAGAACTTCCAGTTCTTGGCTTCAGTCTGGCCCAGCCCTAGCCATTATGGCATTTGGGGAGCAAAGCAATAAATGGAACATTCATATTCTCTCTCTCTCTCTCTCTCTCTCTCTCTCTCTGTGTGTATCTGTGTGTGTATGTGTGTTTCCTTCTCTCTCTATAACTGTGCCTTTCAAATAAATGAAAAATTAAAAAAAAAAAAAAGAAATATGTAGGTATTAAGTCCTGAGATGCTCACTCACACTTTGAAGTATTCCTAGGGGCCTATCAAGGGCTGTTGAGGGAACAAACTGTGGCTCAGGGAGACAGGCCTCTGCACACAGACGGCATTGTATGAGACACAAGCGAAACCAGAGACCAGCACTAGGAAGACGAGGCCAGAGGGAGAGAGAGGCCTCACCTCAGCTAAGGTACTTCAGGAAGGTCTTTCAGGCAAAGAGGTGCTTGACTCGGTTGTCAAGGAACAAGTTCCCTTTTCCTTCTGAAGAAGCTGACAATGACGCCTTTTTATCACTCTATTACTCAAGGCATGGGTATTAGTTCCCGATCATTGTCATAACAAATTGTCACTGATGCAGTGACTTCAGACAATGCAAATCTATCTTTCAGTACTGGGGGCCAGAATTCTGAAATGGTTCTTCAGGAATTAAGAGCCTTTTTCTGCGACAGTACCTTTCTCACCAGTGTGTACTTAGGCCTGCAGTATTTTTTCAGTTTTAATTGGTTGGTTCATGGTAGTTTCTTTCATCTTGTTTGAGAGGAAATGGGATCTTACTGGGGGCACAGGGCTGGTGCTCAGTTTTTGAGATCAGATAGAATTCCTGGTTTTGGCTTGGCTCAGCCTTCTGGGGAGTCAGTCAGTCAATGGAAAATCACTCACTCTCTCTGTATCTGCCTTTCAATAAGTAAATACATACATCTTTAAAAATCAAAAGGGCAGACTAGCTGCAGTTAAATACACACGGGGGAGCCAAGAGGGCAGCACGGAGTCCCACTTTTTAATACTTTCTGGGAAAGAGATCTTGCCACTTCTGAAGGTGTCCTATCCAATGTCAGGAAGGTCCAAAGAATAAAAATTCTTCCTTAAATTACCAGAAATCTATCAATCTGTTGTCCACCTCCCCTGGCCTTGGTTCTGGCTGATGAACCAAACACAAACCAGTCTGCTACTACACATACCTAGCTGGCATTCCTGAGGTTGGAAGCCTTTGGTTGGAAAGCTCCCATGAAACTCCCACAGAAGCTTTATAATTCCACATACTCCAAAGGCCATGTTGTTGGAGGACGTTTCTTACTGCAAACCCTGGCAGGTCCCCTTGATGAGCTCAAGTCAGTTATGATAAGGCTCTGTGTACACTTCCTAATGATGGATAAAACAAATGGAAACGCCTCACTGGCACAGCAGGAATTAAAAATACATTAGCTCATTGCAACTTCTGATCTGGGAATGAGGAATGTGTGGATGATTTTTTTTTCTTTTCAAATAAACTTTATTCTGTGCTGAATTCCTGCCTCATCTAGAGTTCTGAGACTTTCTGGGTCCAGTTCAGTACTTGGAGAGAAATCAAATATATCATATTGAAAGTATGGCACTAACTTTCATCAAAAAATTATCATATGCTCAGTCACAAATGGTTATTGTAAAATCTTTATTAACCTAAGTGCATATAAAAATTGTGAATTCCTAATACAAAGCAGTATTTGACTTTTAAATTTCATTTTAAGCTTGGCCCGTTCACTTGGAATGTGATTACAGAGTAAATTAAAAAGTAATCACATGTGAATTACATTTCCTCTGAATGTAATGACTTCAGGAGGCTGATTAATGTTAAGCAGTGCCTGTCCTAGTGCATGCACACCTTCCCAGGTGAGATAGGCAAGGTAGCTGTCGTGAGCTGATTTAATTTTCTTTCCTTGGTATTCCAGAGAGATGTATCAACACATAACAAGCTTAGCACGTTCATTACGACCAGGGATGTCCTTCCCTTTTGTGTGTTCAAGTCCCCACTGCAAAACACTATTGCTGTCAACTTTTGGTTATGAGAGAAGCCCAACAGAGAAAGCAAAACTCAGACCATGTCCTAACAAACCAACTCTTAATTTCTCAACCTTTCTACCGTTTTGGCAAATTCTTCTTATTTTGAAGGAGTAATTCAAAACAACTGCTGGAAAAACGTATCTGCACTGGTGCAAAGGTAACAAATCGTCTCACAAGGAATGAAAGCTGATTAATAATCTACAATATTACTGCCAAGAACAAAATTTAAACTGTAAATTTAAACCATGTGGAGTACAAGATCATTAAAATATTTCCCTTGTGGGTAATGGGGAATGTAGAAGTCTAAAATATTTACTCCTTTTCAGTATATTCAGATTAGGCATTGTTTTCTAAAGAATTCATCAGAGAAATAATGCTGCTGTCTGTAGTGGAAAGGGCCTGGTGCTTCATAATTCTGGAGCCGACAAAGACTAAATACAATGAATTTGGTAGCAGGTCAACTAGAATCAGACACTGAACATCACTTTAGGACTAGTGTGAGTCTTCATTCCTGTGACTCTCCATGTGATTGGCTAGGATGATAGCGCAGTCCTACAGCCTTAAGAAGGAGATCTCACATCATAATCCAGCACACAAATATGAAAAGAGTTGATGAAATTAAATGATAGACTAACAGTGTGTGATGCTCTCTGATGGCACCTCTCAAAGTTCCTTTTTCTAATTTGGGGGGATACATTACATGGTATTCTTAAACCAAGAATGTGTCATTGCCAGCAGTTGGAAACACTATGGACCAGAGAAATTTTTGAACCCCTGGAGTTGGGAGGTCACTATTTCACTGTGCAGCTGTACAACTCTGAGCTCTTGGGTGGGAATGATACAACTATCACTTGTCCTCAGCTTTGGGAACAGAGGAAGGCATGGTAGGAGAGAATTAATGTTAAGAGAGTAAGACTAAAATGGCACACAATTCTGTAGTTTTTCCTAAGATTAGTATTTGAGATTCCTCTGTTTTTGTTTGTTTCTGTTTGTTTACTGTCTGAAGTATAAGAATTTCCAGACCATTCAAGGTCAATTTTAACTATGTAGTATATATTATTTTATACTTTTAACTTAAATATAAAACACAAGGAATAAAAATACATCTGAGAATTCTCAGGGCTGTTGCTGTGGCATAGTAGGTAAACCTGCTGCCTGCAGCACATCCCATATGGGTGCCAGTTCAAGTCTTCACTGCTCCACTTCCAGTCCACTTCCCTGCTAACGCACCTGGAAAATCAGCAGAAGATAGTCCAAGTTCTTGGACCCCTGAACCTATGTGGAAGACCCAAAAGAAGCTCCTGGCTCCTGACTTCGACCAGGCTCAGCCCCAGGTATTGTGGCTATTTGGGGAGTGAAGCAGCAGATGGAAGACCCCCCCTCTTCTCCTCTATACCTCTGACTTTCAAATAAATAAATATTTAGAAAGGATAAAAAATTAATAAATCTATGAGAATTCAGTAGGTAATTGACATTTCTCTTGCATTAATAAGAGATTAAGAATTACTATTGTATTTTGACCTGGAAAACAAGATATAACTAAAAACATGGAAAATCACTCCATTGTTTTAATGTGGTGAAGGATACAAAGATTCTTTTGTCATACTAAAGGTTTCATTCTCTATCTTACTCTTACTAACATCCCACGTGACGTACCCAGGATGGTGATGGGTATAGTGAGTGACCTAGACAACACATAATGTGATAATTAGCTCTTGTCTCATCTGTTGGCAAACCAACATTTTTTTCCCCAAACTATTTGTTGAACACTTTACTTAGTGTAGGGTTAATCTTATGGGTATAAAATTAACTGAAAATAGATCTTTGCAAAAAATAAGAATAGGAATATGAGAGGGAGAAGGAGGAAGGTTAGGAGTATGGACAGGAGGGAAGGCAGGCTGGAAGGAATCACCATCTTCCTTAATTTGTACATATGAAATGCATGAAGTTTGTATACCTTAAATAAAAGGCTTCTAGGTTAAAAAAAGATAATTATTAAATATTCATTAGCTGTCTATTACTGGCCCAGAGAGTAATAAGTATTTTAGCTTATAATACATATAGCAGTGAATACTCGCTATAAAGGACATCACTGATAAGTGAAGGCTTGTAGGGCAATAAATAAATATTAGAGTCAAAAAAGGAGCCAGCCAGGTTTAACACAAGGTAAGACTCAGGTACAACTGAATGTCTTAGGAATATTGTCTCCATGCAGAAGAAATTACTGGACCCAGGATACAAAGGCAGAGACAGTAGACTGTGGGTTTTCCATGAAGGTATTAATGAGGATTCTATTACCAACAGGACAGGGCTAATCAATTTTCCCTCTCTGCATAGCCATCTGCAAAACAAGGAATGATATCTAAGGTCCTTTCCAATATTTTAGGCTCTAATGTTTGACAGGCACCTATCAGGCTAAATGAATTCAAATAATTTGCTCTATCATGTTTGATGGACTCTTGTAGATAAGTCAGCATATCACTATAATTTCTAATGTGTCATAATCTACTTTCAGCCTCACCCTTCTCTAGGATCTATCACTGGAAGGTTGCCACATACTACCAAAATTAATTTTACAGCACAGAATTTTGTCTAAAACATGACCAGGGTGAGTAAATCAAATAATGAATATGTGAAAAGGGTCATCTACCAAAATTTTACCTCTTCTGGCCATCCACAGTTTGAACTTTAAAGGCAGTATTAAATTGAAGCACCAATTTATTTCTTTTGGAATCTGAATGCTTTTACTACTTTTTTCTTTTAAAGAATGTCATTAGAATTTTAATTATGTTCCAAAAAGGTGACCTGAGACAATATGTATGACCAATTTAATGCTACACTGCTCTTGTGCTATTTACTTAAAAATGGACCAAGCTTTGAATCACTATGACACCACACACTGAAATCTAAAATGTTGAGGCTACTGATTTAGTTTGAGTTACTAAGATGCATTTTTTTGCTCTTTGTCCACCCACACATTCATATTCCTATCCACCTAGCCACGTAACAAACACCAACATTCATTCATTCATTCATTCATTCCTTTTGGTCTGGCATGAGAGAGGAGAAGCAAGAAGAAAATGGTTCTTTTTTTTTTTGACAGGCAGAGTGGACAGTGAAAGGTCTTCCTTTTTCCGTTGGTTCACCCCCCAAATGGTCGCTACAGCCGGCATGCTGCACCCATTCAAATCAAGGAGCCAGGTGCTTCCTCCGGGTCTCCTATGCGGGTGCAGGGCCCAAGCACTTGGGCCATCCTCCACTGCCTTCCCGGGCCACAGCAGAGAGCTGGACTAGAAGAGAAGCAACTGGGACAGAATCTGGTGCCCCAACCAGGACTAGAACCTGGGGTGCCGGTGCCGCAGGCGGAGGATTAGCCAACTGAGCCATGGTGCCGGCCAGAAAAAAGTTCTTGTACTCAGTAAAGTTTAATAAAGTCCTCCTGGAAAAGAGAATCAATTATCTAAATTAGAACAATGTGGGTTGATAATGCTCAACCTAATTAAAAGAGACTACTAACTTGAAGAGTTAGTCATCATTGCTTTGAGCTCCTTGACTGACTGCTGGGTTCACCACCCAAGAGGTGGCCACTGGCACATTGGAGACAGCAGTCCCTTTGGTATCTTATACAACAACATGGCTACCCCAGTACATTCTAATCATTGTTCTAAATCTACATTGTGCATTTCTACTTCTGAGTGCCATCATTAATTCCAGTAATATCTTACATTACCATCTGGTGCCACAAAGAGAAAAATATATGCTACACTAGTCAGACAACAAGATGGGAAAAATGATTTAACACCCCCAATAGAGTCATTCGTATTTGTTTTAAAACCAATACATGACCACCTACTGCCACACTTAGTATCATGGTCTATATGGGAATTTAGTATATATTCAGTTTACTTCAAAAAATATTATTTATTTATTTGAAAGGCAGAGTTACAGTGCAAGAGAGACAGAAACAGAGTTCTTCTATATGCTGGTTCACTCACCAAAGGTCTGCTGGGCCAGGCCAAATCCAGGAGCTTCAACTAGATATCGCACATGAATGGCAGGGGCTCAAGTACTTGGGGCTGTCTTCTGCTGATTTCCCAAGTCCATCAACGGGAAGCTGAGTCAGAAGTGGAGCAGCAGGGACTTGAACCAGCACCAATATGGCAAGCTGGTGTCATAGGCAGTATCCTAACTCACTAAGCCACAATGCTGGCCCCAATCTACTTCTTTTGTATGTATTTGAAGTACCTCCAAGTAACATTTTCAAAACTGTCAATGCTAATGAGTTAGTCTACTCTGTGTTGAATGAGAAGACAACCCAGACTTGCAGTGAGAACCCTAAATTTCTTTTGGAATCTCAAGAAGGGAAAACAAGTAATTCTTTAGAAATATTTGAATCATTTTTTCTATGTTAGCTTAGCCTAGGCTAACAGAGAATTGTTATAACACGTAATAGTCAACTGTTCATTTAAATAGACAGTTGCCTGTCCCAGGAGTGGGCTTCTACATTGTCTTAGGATACTCCAGTAACAGAGAGGAAAAAAATAATGGAAATTTTGTAGACTATTATGACTTTCTAATGCAATGATTTATTCTACAAAAATGAACACAATACTATAGTGTTATAGTATAAAGTCAGTAGAGGGCAAACTTCCCAGAATTTCAGTCCAGACTTTGTCACTAATTATCTTTGTGCCTTTAAGCCTATCACTTCACTATTCTAGACCGCATTTACTTACAAGTAAAAGGAAGGAGCAGTAGGAGCAGTTTCCTATGGCTGAAGACCATGAACGCTATTAATACAGGAGTATTTTGAAGTTCTAACTCCAGCAGGGGACGGCCAATACTGTCTTCACTCTTTTTTTTTTTCTTTTTTGACTCCTTTCAAGTTTTACAGACCCCTGTTAGAGGACTCATAAAGAGAAGGGAGGTGCTGCTACCCAGGCACACATTCTGTGTCACAGCATGTGATCAGATGCTGGTTGGTATTAATTTACTTGTTCACAGTTGTATGTGAGACATTACCCATAAAGAGTAGCTATGGTTGTCTGATAGCATAAGTGTAATTAATTCTGGAAAAGGTCGCTATAAAATCACAATCCTGGCAATCTCACTAAGTGTCATAATACTCAGGAAAACATAGCTTCCCATCGACACTCATTTATTTATTTTATTCTTAAATAACAGATACTCCCTAGTAGTTCAATGTAAAAGTGCTAAAATTCAATTCTTTTCAGAAGGGCAAGAATTGCCAGGTCTGTAGGACTTTTTAAAAATATTTATATATTTCTTTGAAAGACAGAGACATGTTCCATCCATTGGTTCATTCCCCAAGTTTCCACAACAGCTGGGCATAGACTGAACTCAGGAGCCTGCAACTCCAAAAAGGTCTTCCTGGGTACTTGGGTGATGGCCAAAAGTACAATCAAAAGAAAAGTTGAATTCAAGTAGATAACCCTCCAGTAACTTCTCTGTAGAATTTTTTTGTTCTTATGTGTTGTAAAAATAGAAGGAATTCAGTATTTCTGCCTTCTTCTTCTAAGATCCCATTCTTAAGATGTGAAAATGTAATTAACATATCCTGCATCAGTTGTGCTGTGTGGCTAAGCATCCGAGAGAAAGGAACTCTCTCCTACTCCAGATTTAGCCCATTTTCTAAACGGCCGCCTGCAAAACCTGAGTAGAGCATGGCTTTCCCAGCAGGCCATGATTTATGGCCAAAAGCACAATCTTTTTTCTTTTGTTTTGACTTAATATGCCAGATAAACAACACAAAACTATAGGAATTAAACCTAATCCATTACACTAAGCTCTCTAAGGCATACAAGAGGCAAGGGCTGCACCAAAATGGATTTATCAATCATGCAATGCAGTGCCACTTGTATGATTAGCATAATTCTTTAAAAGAATGCAGAACAGGTAGGCAGCTCTGCCATTCAATTACCCTGTTTAAGGAAAACACTGACTCGGGAAGCCTTTCTAAGGCGACAGCCTGAGCGTCAGCAGGGTACATTACTGCATGTGTGTATGTGTGTGTGCACATGTGTGACGAAATCAAAAGGTGACTTTAAAAAATCTCCACACCACATACTTCTGTTAATTTAATTTGGAGCCAACTGTACCTTGGATACTTCATTATAGGTGCAGTTACTATTCTGTTTAATTTAACATTTATTTTCAATATTTCACTAAAATTCTTAGTAAACAGGAAGCAGATACTCTACTCGCTAGACTGACCTCAAAAGAATATACATGCGTGTCCCAACACACACACACACACACACACAAACACACACATGCAGTGGGCTATAAGAATGTTAAAAAAAGCATTTTTTAAAAAATCTCTCAACACACCTAGGAGTACCAGGTTTACTTCTTTGTCCAGCAAAGTGTTATTTTCAATCCATTAGATAGGTTAGGAAGTAGGTGTATATATAAATAAATATCTGGGAGGACCAATATTATGTTATATAACAATGTAACACTTAGAGAAAGTAATAGGTGTGCATGTGTGTTAGTATGTGTAATCCATAGTAAGTTCTATTCCCAGCCCTTAACCAAATCTGATATAATGTTTTGGACCCAAAAGGATTTGAAAAATACTGTAGACATAGAAAATACAAAAAAAATCAAGAAACTGGTGTAGATGTAGTATATTAAAATCAGGCAGCTTTCTTTCTGCAGCCAATTTTCAATTTTTCTAGGTACAGTTTGGATTATAGAATCTTAGAATTCCATGCCCAGGGAAGGCTGGGGGCTGGTAGGACCAGAATGGAGATGTTCAACAGACACTAAGGCAACTAAGCAGCCCTAGCCAGAATAACTTTATCGTAACAAGTGCTTTACCCATGCCATGTGACCAGCACTTCCTCTAGTGTTGGAATACATTTAAATCTGTCATTTTAAATGTGTTTACACTTAATCTGTGTACAAGAATTGCTGACAAAGCCAAGTGTGACATGTCATACTGATGATGTGGTAAGCTGAAGAAATTCAAATGGTCACAAACAAAACCCTAACCTTATGAAACATTTTAATCACATTTTTATTGAAGACTATTAAGGCTTTTAGGACTTGACACATTTTCTTTCTTTTGCCAAGTCTTAGGTGAACAAAGTGCATTTGGAAATCACCTCCTCCCAAACTGTAAACTCATCTTCAGAAATTAAATGTTGACATTTAAACATCATTTAAAAGTCAAATTTATTAGAATGGTTGATAGTTTGAAAATCCTGAGTATTGACATCATGCAAAGAGAACTTAACACAGAGGTCAATATAGTGAGTAATTTCAAAATTATCCTTAACTCCTTTTCTATAGAAGTCACGCACAAAAAAAAAAAAACACATTTCTTTTATATACAACCTATCTATTTTCAATCTCTGTTGAAAAACAGTCCTCTTTTCAAGACATTGGGTATTATTTTGTACAAAAGTTAGTTTCTCAATAGCATGATTCTGTGTTTATGGACTACAGAGATACAGTTCTGAGAATATAAAAGATGATAATCACTAGGGAAGGCAATGGATTTCTGTGTTGGCAAAAGTTTTAGACATTACTTTTTGGGATGGCACTAGAGAACCATGCATCTCTAAGTTTCTACGACTGGCTATAAAACGGAGAAATTCTTTCACCAAACATTGGGAGCATTTGTATTATTTCAGATACAGAAACAGTGGTATTGTGGTGACACTGATTTCACCTTTAAGGAGGTTTATAGTCTACTGCTTCCCATAAACCTCAGTGCCGACAGAATGACTGTTTATCAAACATATTGACATTCTCCGAATAAAGGCACTTTTAGAGAATTCAAAATTCCAATATGGATTCCAGAAAATGCTAAAATACTTATTCTTTTTTCAGGCCTTACAAACCTAGTGAGTGAAATATCTGTAAAGTTTTATGTATTTACTTGAGATACAGAGAAGTACATAGAAAAGCAGAGCCCACATCCACTTGCTCACTCCTCAAATGACTGCAACGGCCTGAACTGAGCATGACCAAAGCTGGGAGCTGAGAACACAATCCAGGCCTTTGGCATGGGTGGCAGGAATTCAATTCACTGCTGCCTCCTAGGTCAACACTGGTAGGAAGCTGGAGAGAGGACTTAAGAGTCAGGAATTGGACCTGGTACTCGTAGATAAGTGTCTTCAGTGGAGTCTTAACAACTAGGTAAATGCCTGCTCCATAACATATTTTTAATATGTTATTTCAGACACATGGGTGCTAGACAGCAAAACTATCCCAACTCGGTACTCTTTAGCAAGCCTTTGGTTTGTACGTTAGTACCCCGTGTAAGCATTTTGGTAATGGTTGGGGACATAAAGAGAAGTGTGCAGTCAAGAAAGACAAATGCATTGGCCTTCACCAGAAATACATCCTGATCTCTCCCACATCCATCCCTCTGACCTAGCTACCCTTGAGTGTCAACCATCTACTTTTCCCAGGAGGCACAGGCTTCACTAAGTCAATTGTAAGAAACTATTCCCTTTGCCAGGAATGCACTTAATAAGGAGTGAGGCCCTGGCTTAGCCAAAAGGCAAAGTGAGGCGGAGTATACTAGACAGTGCTTTTGAAACTGTTTCTTTACTCTTTGTAAACAGATAGTAGATAAACCCAACTGAATGTAAAATTAGTACAGAATGGGAGAAATGAGATATTCCCAAATCACTAGAGGGAAAATGGGGTTTTAACAGACACTGTCAGGACAAGTTCACATTCATTTGAGAAAGGCAAAATGAAATTCATTCCTTAGGCTTTAAACCAGGACAAACTCCAAACAGATCAAGTATTTAACTATGAAAATTTAAAGTAAGTACTAGTAGAGAACATAGATGAACTTCTCAATCTAAAACAGAAAACTTTGTTGCAATAAACAAAAAGATGGATATTTGTGATTATATTGCAAACTTCTATGCTAAAGATTTAAAAAACAAACTGGTAAAACTTATTTATAAGTTACGTTAGAAGCTGCAGGGTCTGCGCGTAAGTGCTCGAAGGGGAGTGCAACAGCGGGGAGACTTGGGAAGTCCAGGGCTCCGAGTCCACACATCAGCGCTGGAAGGGGAGCAGACCTGCGTGGAGAGCGTGGGAGCCCACAGTTCGGGACATCAGCGGCAGACTCAACACACCAGCGCTGGAACGCGAGGTGAGCCGAACCTCAATAACCCGAGACACCGGCAGGCAAGCGGAGAGAGGAGACTAGAGGGAACGACCCCCGGGGCGGGGGGGACTTCACCAAGCTAACTGGAAGAGAGAGAGAGGGAAAAAAAAAAAAGGTGACTGGTATGGACACGGGTTTCTCTCTCTCCGCTCACCTCTCAAGGGCGAGCAAGACAAAGAGCAGGCGCCATCTTGGACATACGTCATAAGCAGAGCGACCTCAGGTCTGCACCGGCCCTGAGCCTAGCAGTAAAACCTGACTCTGGGTGGGGCGAATTAACAGGAGATTAGGACTTAGTAAATTTATGGTGCTACTGAACTGAGACTGTGAAAAAAGAGACAGTGGGGGAGAGAACTCACGGAATTCACGTGAGCACTCTCCAGAGACGCTACAATTCCGTAACTTTGGCAACCCAGTGGGAGACTGAAGGAGAATTTGAGCCCACTCTAAGGGCCGAACAGATTCCCTGTGTGGTCCTTGGGAAAGAGCTTCTGATCTCTGGCTCCTGTGGGTATATCATTTGCCTGCTAACTACCTCCAACTTTGTTCAGCTGTGCAGAATAACTTCCCTGTTGAATCAAAAAAAAAAGAGAGAGAGAGAGAGAGAGAGAGAGAGGTTTACCACGCCTAACCTGGGAGTGTCACCTTTGGCACACCAAACAGAGCTCTCAGGCCACACCCATCTCAAGCCCTAAGGCTCCATCAAAAACAGTTAGTCCACTTAATCTAGAGTCATAGTATAACAAGAAAAAGCACCACAGTGAAGAAACCAAATATCTCCAATATGACAAATAACAAACGCAAAAACCAAGGTAATAAAAACAAGGAAGTCACCATGAAGCCCTCAAATGAAAAAGACACCCCAATTCAAGATTATGAGGATGATGAGATAGAAGAAATGCAAGAAGCAGATCTCAAAAAATTGATAAGAACATTAAGAAGTTCTCAAAAACAAATTCTTGAACTACAGAAATCCTTAATGGACAAGATAGAAAATCTCTCTCGTGAAAATGAAATATTAAGGAGGAATCAAAATGAAACGAAACAACTAGTACAACAGGAAACTGGGATAGTGACTGAAGTGAAGAATTCAATAGATCAAATGAAAAACACAATAGAGAGCCTTACAAACAGAATGGGAGAAGCAGAAGAGAGAATATCGGACTTAGAAGACAGAGAACAGGAAAGGATACAGTCAGACCAAAGAAAAGAAGAGGAAATTAGGAATCTAAAACATATTGTCGGGAATCTTCAGGATACTATTAAAAAACCCAACATTCGGGTTCTAGGAGTTCCTGAAGGCATGGAGAGGGAGAAAGGATTAGAAGGCCTTTTTAGTGAGATATTAGCAGAAAATTTCCCAGGTTTGGAGAAGGACAGAGAAATCCTAGTACAGGAAGCTCACAGAACCCCTAATAAACACGACCAAAAGAGACCCTCACCACGGCACGTTGTAATTAAACTCTCCACAGTGAAACATAAAGAAAAGATCCTAAAATGTGCAAGAGAGAAACGTCAGATTACTCTCAGAGGATCTCCAATCAGACTCACAGCTGACTTCTCATCAGAAACTCTACAAGCTAGGAGGGAATGGCAAGATATAGCCCAGGTACTAAGAGAGAACAACTGCCAGCCCAGAATATTATATCCTGCAAAGCTATCATTTGTGAATGAAGGTGAAATAAAGACTTTTCATAACAAACAGAAATTGAAAGAATTTGTTGCCACTCGTCCAGCCCTGCAAAAGATGCTTAAAGATGTGTTACACACAGAAACAAAGAAACACGGTCATCAATATGAAAGAAGGTAAAGGAAGGAAACCAAGGAAGGAAAGCTCACAGCAAAAGATCACAGGGAATTCAAAGCATATATTAGAACTTATCTTTGGCAAATGGCAGGGCAAAGTTACCACTTATCATTAGTCACATTGAACGTGAATGGCCTGAACTGTCCAGTTAAAAGACACCGTTTGGCTGATTGGGTTAAAAAACAAAACCCATCTATTTGCTGCTTACAAGAAACACATCTTTCCAACAAAGATCCATACAGACTGAAAGTGAAAGGCTGGAAAAAGATATACCATGCCAACAGAAATGAAAAAAGAGCAGGCGTAGCCATCTTAATATCAGACACCATAAACTTTACCACAAAAACCATTAAGAGAGACAAAGAGGGACACTACATAATGATTAAGGGATCAATTCAACAGGAAGATATAACAATTATCAATGTATATGCACCTAACTACAGGGCACCGGTTTATCTAAAAGATTTGTTAACGGACTTAAAGGGAGACTTAGACCCCAATACAATAGTACTGGGGGACTTCAATACTCCACTCTCAGAAATAGACAGATCAATAGGACAGAAGATCAACAAGGATACAGTAGATTTAAACGACACTATAGCCCAAATGGATCTAACAGATATATACAGAACTTTCAATCCTACAGCTAAAGATTATACATTCTTCTCAGCAGTACATGGAACCTTCTCTAGGATTGACCACATACTAGGCCATAAAGCAAGTCTCAGCAAATTCAAAAGAATTAGAATCATACCATGCAGCTTCTCAGACCATAAAGGAATGAAGTTGGAAATGAACAACTCAGGAATCCCTAGAGCATACGCAAACACATGGAGATTGAACAACATGCTCCTGAATGAACATTGGGTCATAGAAGAAATCAAAAGAGAAATCAAAAACTTTCTGGAAGTAAATGAGGATAACAGCACAACATACCAAAACTTATGGGACGCAGCAAAAGCAGTGTTAAGAGGAAAGTTTATATCAATAGGTGCCTACATCAAGAAATTGGAAAGGCACCAAATAGATGAGCTTTCTATTCACCTCAAGGATCTAGAAAACCTACAGCAAACCAGACCCAAATCTAGTAGGAGAAGAGAAATAATTAAAATCAGAGAAGAAATCAACAGGATTGAATCAAGAAAAACATTACAAAAAATCAGCCAAACGAGGAGCTGGTTTTTTGAAAAAATAAACAAAATTGACACCCCATTGGCCCAACTAACTAAAAAAAGAAGAGAAAAGACCCAAATCAATAAAATCAGAGATGAAAAAGGAAATGTAACAACAGACACCACAGAAATAAAAAGAATCATCAGAAATTACTACAAGGACTTGTATGCCAGCAAACAGGGAAACCTATCAGAAATGGATAGATTCCTGGACACATGCAACCTACCTAAATTGAACCAGGAAGACATCGAAAACCTAAACAGACCCATAACTGAGACAGAAATTGAAACAGTAATAAAGGCCCTCCCAACAAAGAAAAGCCCAGGACCAGATGGATTCACTGCTGAATTCTACCAGACATTTAAAGAAGAACTAACTCCAATTCTTCTCAAACTATTCAGAACAATTGAAGAAGAGGGAATCCTCCCAAATTCTTTCTATGAAGCCAGCATCACCTTAATTCCTAAGCCGGGAAAAGATGCAGCACTGAAAGAGAATTACAGACCAATATCCCTGATGAACATAGATGCAAAAATCCTCAATAAAATTCTCGCCAATAGAATGCAACAACACATCAGAAAGATCATCCACCCAGACCAAGTGGGATTTATCCCTGGTATGCAGGGATGGTTTAATGTGCGCAAGACAATCAATGTGATACACCACATTAACAGATTGCAGAAGAAAAACCATATGATTCTCTCAATAGATGCCGAGAAAGCATTTGATAAAATACAACACCCGTTCATGATGAAAACTCTAAGCAAACTGGGTTTGGAAGGAACATTCCTCAATACAATCAAAGCAATCTATGAAAAACCCACAGCCAACATCCTATTGAATGGGGAAAAGTTGGAAGCATTTCCACTGAGATCTGGGACCAGACAGGGATGTCCACTCTCACCACTGCTATTCAATATAGTTCTGGAGGTTCTAGCCAGAGCTATTAGGCAAGAAAAAGAAATTAAAGGGATACAAATTGGGAAGGAAGAACTCAAACTATCCCTCTTTGCAGATGACATGATTCTTTATTTAGGGGACCCAAAGAACTCTACCAAGAGACTATTGGAACTCATAGAAGAGTTTGGCAAAGTAGCAGGGTATAAAATCAATGCACAAAAATCAACAGCCTTTGTATACACAGACAATGCCATGGCTGAGGAAGAAATTCTAAGATCAATCCCATTCACAATAGCTACAAAAACAATCAAATACCTTGGAATAAACTTAACCAAGGACGTTAAAGATCTCTACGATGAAAATTACAAAACCTTAAAGAAAGAAATAGAAGAGGATACCAAGAAATGGAAAAATCTTCCATGCTCATGGATTGGAAGAATCAATATCATCAAAATGTCCATTCTCCCAAAAGCAATTTATAGATTCAATGCAATACCAATCAAGATACCGAAGACCTTCTTCTCAGATCTGGAAAAATTGGTGCTGAAATTTATATGGAGGCACAAGAGACCTCGAATAGCTAAAGCAATCTTGTACAACAAAAACAAAGCCGGAGGCATCACAATACCAGATTTCAGGACATACTACAGGGCAGTTGTAATCAAAACAGCATGGTACTGGTACAGAAACAGAAGGATAGACCAATGGAACAGAATTGAAATACCAGAAATCAACCCAAACATCTACAGCCAACTTATATTTGATCAAGGATCTAAAACTAATTCCTTGAGCAAGGACAGTCTATTCAATAAATGGTGCTGGGAAAATTGGATTTCCACGTGCAGAATCATGAAGCAAGACCCCTACCTTACACCTTACACAAAAATCCACTCAACATGGATTAAAGACCTAAATCTACGACCTGACACCATCAAGTTACTAGAGAACATTGGAGAAACCCTTCAAGATATTGGCACAGGCAAAGAGTTTCTGGAAAAGACCCGGGAGGCACAGGCAGTCAAAGCCAAAATTAACTATTGGGATTGCATCAAATTGAGAAGTTTCTGTACTGCAAAAGAAACAGTCAGGAGAGTGAAGAGACAACCATCAGAATGGGAAAAAATATTTGCAAACTATGCAACAGATAAAGGGTTAATAACCAGAATCTACAAAGAGATCAAGAAACTCCACAAAAACAAAACCAACAACCCAATTAAGAGATGGGCCAAGGACCTCAATAGACATTTTTCAAAAGAGGAAATCCAAATGGCCAACAGGCACATGAAAAAATGTTCAAGGTCATTAGCAATCAGAGAAATGCAAATCAAAACCACAATGAGGTTCCACCTCACCCCGGTTAGAATGGCTCACATTCAGAAATCTACCAACAACAGATGCTGGCGAGGATGTGGGGAAAAAGGGACACTAACCCACTGTTGGTGGGAATGCAAACTGGTCAAGCCACTATGGAAATCAGTCTGGAGATTCCTCAGAAACCTGAAGATAACCCTACCGTTCGACCCAGCCATCCCACTCCTTGGAATTTACCCAAAGGAATTTAAATTGGCAAACAAAAAAGCGGTCTGCAGCCTAATGTTTATTGCAGCACAATTCACAATAGCTAAGACCTGGAACCAACCTAAATGCCCATCAACAGTAGACTGGATAAAGAAATTATGGGATATGTACTCTTTAGAATACTATACTGCAGTAAGAAACAACGAAATCCAGTCATTCGCAACAAAATGGAGGAATCTGGAACACATCATGCTGAGTGAAATAAGCCAGTCCCAAAGGGACAAATACCATATGTTCTCCCTGATCGGTGACAACTGACTGAACACCAAAAAGGAAACTTGTTGAAGTGAAAGGGACACTATGGGAAACGGTGACTTGATCAGCATAGCCCTGACTGTTAATGAACAACTTAATACATTAGCCCTCTTAGTAGTTTTTTTGTCTGTTCTACTTAATATGACTGATTTAATTCTGTAATTAATACACAGTTATTCTTAAGTGTTGAAATTTAACTGAAATGTGATCCCTGTTAAACATAAGAGTAGGAATAAGAGAGGGAAGAGATATATAATTTGGGACATGCTCAAGCTGACTTGCCCCAAATGGTAGAGTTAGAAACATACCAGGGGACTCCAATTTAATCCCATCAAGGTGGCATGTACCAATGCCATCTCACTAGTCCAAGTGATCAATTTCAGTTCGCAATTGATCATAATGAAAGGACTAAGAGTCAAAGGGAGCACATAAACAAGTCTAGTACCTGCTAACACTAACTGATAGAATAAATAAAGGGGAGAGTGATCCAACATGGGAAGTGAGATACTCAGCAGACTCATAGAATGGCAGATGCCCTAAATAGCACTCTGGCCTCAGAATCAGCCCTAAAGGCATTCGGATCTGGCTGAAAAGCCCATGAGAGTATTTCAGGCATGGAAAGCCAAGACACTCTGGCAAAAGATCTCTGTGAGTGAGATCTCAGTGGAAAGAACAGGTCTTCAAAGAAGGAGGTACCTTTCTCTGAAGGGAGGAGAGAACCTCCACTTCGACTATGACCTTGTCTAAACAAGATAAGAGTCGGAGAACTCAAGGGGCTTCCATAGCCTTGGAAACTCATGACTGGAGCATAGGGAGATTACTGATGCCATAGACAGGAGTGTCAATTGGTAAAGTCAACAACAGGAGTCACTGTGCACTTACTCCTCATGTAGGATCTCTGTCCTTAATGTGCTGTGCATTGAGATTTAATGCTATAACGAGTACTCAAATAATATATTTCACTTTGTGTTTCTATGGGGGTGTAAACTGTTGAAATCTTTACTTAATGCATACTAAACTGATCCTCTGAAAAAAAAAAAAAGAAAAAGAAAAGAAAAGAAACGAAACTATCAACTCCCAACTTGACTCTCACTGGGATTAAACATGACAATAGGTCTGATCTGATTTCATCATCATTAAAAAAAATCATCTATTATTTTTCACTTTATGTTTCTGTGTGGGAGCAAACTGTTGAAATCCTTACTTAATATATACTAAGCTGATCTTCTGTATATTAAGATAATCGAAAATGAATCTTGATGTGAATGGAAGGGGAGAGGGAGTGGGAAAGGGGAGGGTTGTGGGTGGGAGGGACGGTATGGGGGGGAAGCCATAGTAATCCATTATTCGTACTTTGGAAACGTATATTCATTAAATAAAAGTTAAAAAAAAAAAATAAAAATAAAAAAAAAAATAAGTTACGTTAGAGACGAAAGTTCTACACATTAAATGCTTCAAAATGTAGAAAAAAAGCCAACCTATATACATAAAAAATGAGTTAGAAATATGAATCCATCAGTTTCAGGAAAATAAATACAGATGGTTCTTCACTATATGAAAATATTCAACTTTTTTTAATAACAGAAATGCAAATTACAGTGTTATTGACACTTGTGACAGACAAATCTTTACATTTGCCAACACAGTATAATGGACAAACTTGTGCAAACAGAAATGTTCATATAGTTCTGGTGTCAACATAAAGTGACATATACAAATTAGATACATGAAAGTTTATCAATATGTAGAAAAATTAGACAGGCATTTATCCTTTGATATAGAATTCCACTTCTGGGAAGGTATCCACACAGACACACTAGCCAACACTTTAAAAAGCTATACATAAAGTTATAAATGATAATATTATTAATAATGAGATTAAATAACCAACATGTCTACAAATAAGACACAATGAATAAAACATGATAATTCCCAATGGTAGAGCACTACAAAATTACAGAAAAAAAAAAAAAAAAAAAAAACAAAGAACAAAATAGCTCTACAGAATGCAGTGGGATGTTTTCTTTGCAATTTTTCCAGGAAAGCAAAGAAATGGACTAAAGTCTGCAGAGTATCCAGAACTAATTAAGGATAAGCTAGGACATATATATACATATATGTATATATGTAGACATACATATATAAATAGCTATGTGCAACCTTCAGAAAATATGTATTGTATTTGTTTTATAGTTACAAAGTAGAATAAGAAATTTTGAAGACAAAGGAAATAGGGTAATGGGAACAGAGGAAGAATTCAGACAATTCTGGATATAGTTATTTTATAGACTGATTTTTTTAAAACCATATAAATATTCTCCATATTGCAATCATTTGTCAATTAGAGATGGGACATTCTCATAATGGTGTAAATGTCATAGAGTACCCTGAAACAAAGCAAAATGGTTTGGTCAGCCATTCAACATGGTATCTCCATAGAAATAAGAGACATAGTAACATGAGGCAGTGAAGCTGCTGCTGGTATAAGGTAACACACTGCTTAACACCTTAACTTGTACCGCTTTAAGTAGAGGTACTTCTGTAATGATGTAACAAGTGTGGCTATTTATTATCAAGTGCTATATAATGCACATTGTTGCATGAGCTGTGCTTTTATGTGACTGGCAGTACAGCTTTCTTTACACAAGCATCACCACAAACACATGTATAATGTCCTGCACTAAGACATTAGGATGAGGACCATGTCATCCACTTCCATTATCATCTTATGGCATCACCACTGTTTATGTGTTCCACTGACCAAAACAACACTATACACTGTATGACTGCACAGTACAACTTAGAAACTAAGAGAAATCTCTACAAATTGAAAGTAAAATAAAACAAATCTAATTTCATATTTAGTTAGTGTCACAAGTACTCACAGAGGAGCTATTCCCAGAAATTTTATTTAAAAACACAATAATGTAGAAGAAGTCTTAAACTGTTTAGCATAATTACTTCTAGTAGAATCAGTATTGATATTCTGAGAATCTTGTGCATGCTTATAATTGTATTGTGGGTATATCAAATTAATTATGATTATCATTAGAAAGAGGGTTTTATGATTTTTTCAGTGTTTTTAACTTTTGGAGGGTGTTTTTGGAGTGTGTGCTGTTGTTCTTTAAAGTAAATAAAGATTAAAGCATCGCAATTGGAGAAAACAATACTCCAAAATTGTTCCCTATGTTGCCTTAACTTCTTCCACAGCCTCCCATTTTACTGTCATGACAACCTTTTACATATGATGAGGCCAACATATGTTTCCAAGTGTAAAAACACATTTACATGTATGAGTGGATATACACTTACACTCACTCATACAACATGTTTACATGCAGTAATTGCATTTCTGATTTGAACAAACAGTACACTGCCTAAATTCCTCCAAGTTGAGTGTGTCCACATGTGCTCAGGGCCAGCATGAGGCCTCTCACTCTTCCCCACTTCTTATCCTAAGTCACTGCCTCCTTGCGGTCACTAAGCAGAAAACATTTGTCCTCAAACATGTGCTCTATTTCTAGCTTCTGTTCAACAACTCAGATTTTGGTATTTACAACAGAAACCAATTAAAAGAAACCCTTCAGCCACAGGCTTGGCTTCTGAATATGAAACTCTAAGGAATGCCCATCAGAGGGATATGTAGCCAAAAAGCTATGTGCTATCTACTAGAAGGAAGGATTGAGGTAACAGTGTAGAAGCTATGTGAGATCACGGTCATGGATTTAAAGGGCTCAACATGGGTAGATCAGACCTTCTCTTTGTATCAGAAGGAAGACTGACAAGGCAGAGAAAGTGGAGGTTCAGATAGAAGACAACTCTTAGGACAACACTAGTATCTATTCTTGGGATTAGTATAGGACATCTTCTCAAAATAAAACAAAACATATCTCTTTACCATAATAGGAGACATATAAATAGTGGAAGTATCTCTGAAGCCAAGTAAGTGTTACAGAGTAAAAGAAAAATCTTTGAAGAAGAAAGCAGGGGAGAAGTGCAGAATGATTATAATTATTTAACTTGGAGAAATAAATATAATTTGCAACATATATGAAAGGAAATAACACTAGGACAGGGGACAAGTAAAAATCCTGTCTCAGAAATTAGGCTGGAATGGAAGATGTGAGGATTTAGAGCAAACTTAACAGAAAAAGCATATGGGAGAGCACTTTTGAACACTAATGGTTTTTCAAGAGACCAGAAAAATCACAAGGACCTGGGGATTCTTAGGAGGACAGCAGCTGCCCATGAATTTGTCCATCCCCAGCCATCAGCCTAGTGTTCAGGGAATGTATATTTAACACTCTGCTTCCACACTGCCTGAAAGCAAACCCAAAGAGACAGCACTCACTCAAAGTATATATATCACTTCATGATATCTTTATGTGTTCTTTATTGGTTCTTTGAGTAATTATCCAAGACCCCTTGGTAGCAGGTGACAAGAATGCAAATTAAATTAGCTTTAACTACAAAGGGAATTAGTTAGCTTATGTAAGCAGGCATTCTACAGGTAAAACATCAGGAAAATCTGGATCAAGGCATATATCCTTTCTGGCTCTCTCTCCCCAATCTCCTTCTGTTTCTATTTCCCAATTATACTCATCTGATTATCTTTGGATTTTGCCTCATTTTTTTTTTTTTGGTGATTATGATCTAAAACCCCTAGTCCCCAAATTAATTTTTTAAGTCGTCTCTCTTCATTTAGTAGATCTCATGGAAGGGTTTTTGCTGACTTTAGTGATGAAATGCATCAGCTACACCGAACAATCACTGGAATTATTCCTCTGATACCTAAGTGAGTCATTTCTACAAGTACCACGGTAATAGTCAAGTCATTGTGCTTGTCAAATCCATCACAAATACATGGAATGCATAAGGATCTCTTTTCCAGTGGAACCCAACCTCAGATATCTACCACTGTCCTTCCAATTAAACTCAGCTCTCCAAGGGCAAGGTCATCTCAAACATGTTTGTGCTTCGCTAAACTTTCTCACAGTTCCTCCTAACTGACATCAGCCTTCTAATTAAGCAGACAGGAACCTAACCAGCAGATGAAACCTGCTCAAGAACTAGGACTAGGAGCACAAGAGACAAGGACACATCAGCTTGAATAGGCCATCATTAGAAAGCATGTATGCACACATCCTCTTTCTAAAGTGAAAGCATTTAACATACAACCCGAGATTTTGAGAGATGAAAAATGGATGTTTCAGATATACTAGGAATCTTGCAACACAGAGGTTACACAGTATAGCCTCAAGGAGTGAGAGGCTGGCAGGGTGATCACAGGTGGGAAGACAGAGAATAAGCAGAAAGAATCAGGCTCTACCTTCAATGCAAACAGAAAGTCTCAGCTTGCATCCTCTTTTTTACTGCAGTTTCACATGAAGTTTTGTTTGAAAAAAATTGCATTACCAAAGTAAAAAAATACAGAAACAACCAAAAAAATTTTCTGTCTAAGCACTTGCTTTGCTGGAGATGATAAAGATCCTAAACTACGGATGCTGAATTTGGGATAATTCTAATCTCAGCCCTGCATTCCTCTCACTTCACCAAGCTGACTTTCCTAATTTGCTTCTGCAAAGGAAGGATTTTAAACAACATAGTATTCCATGTTTGAGTTTTTTGAAGACTTACATTTATTCTTATTTATTTGAAAGGCAGATGACAGGAGTGGGAGAGAAGAGATCTTGGATCGTCTGGTTCACTCCCCTGCCACCACTGGGGTTGGTCTGGGAAAAATCAAGATTCTAGAACTCCATCAGCGTCTACCACTTGATTGGCAGCGCCCCCAGCTCATGGACCATCTTCCAATGCCTTCCCTGGTGCATTAGCAGGGAGGTGGATTGAAAGCAGAGCAGCAGAAACTTAAACACACACTCTGATATGGGATGCCTGCCCACTGTGACTTAACCTTCTGTGCCACAACACTGCCTCCTCCTTCTTAGTTTCTGCTTTTTTCACCTTTCACATTGGTTTTTGCCTTTTGTAGTTTTACTTGAGATTTTTACATGATTCCGTTTTCTTTTCGCTCTCAGCATATTAATGATACTCTAAATTTTCCTTTTTTAAAAGTTGACCTAGAGTTTGCAGTATATATTTGCACATACCCACATGCAACCCACATGCCTCCAAGCCTACCAAATCCAATGAGACGGTGCTACTATTTTGAGCTGTTATCTGCTAGATGAATTAGGAATAATAGAAATGTGTTTTACCTTCTCTAATGCACTTCGTTTCTTTATGTATATTATTATATGTATAATGTATATTATACTTCTTTACATACTTTAGCTGCCACCTGCACATCAGCAGGGAGGTGGACTGAAAATGGAGGTGAGACTTGGACTAGGCACTCATTTGGGGGGCCAGTATTCTGGCAGTGGCTTAACCTATCCTGATTTCCTAAATCACACATATACATGTATATTTAAGTTCTGCTTAGTATTTTAGAATTTTTGAAGAGCCTTCCTGAACCCTCAAACCTTTTAAAAACACTTGTGTAAAATATGGACATAAGAATCAAGAAATATCTACTTATTTATCTATCTAGTAAATGCCTACAATAGGCTATTTAATTAAAATGAATAGTTCAAGCATTCATGAATTAGTTGACCATATTTATAAAAGGAAGTTATATTTAAAACATATTCATATCATTTCTCTTTCATTTCATATATATAATCTATCCGATGTATGATCTTGGTAACATACTTTTCAACCATTGATAAGAGAACATTAAATACTTTATAACTAAGAATAGTAATTTTTGAATAATTTTGAATTTATTTTCCAAAACAATATGACTTTTTAAAAACATGTACTTCAAATACTTGGCCTAGAGAGCCATGGTAAAATAAACAGAAACTCTGTTAAGCATATTTCTGCAAGTCAAGATGACGGTAAGAAAATATTTTCTGGGCCGGCATTGTGGCACAGCAGGTTAACGCCATGGCCTGAAGCGCCAGCATCCCATATGGGCGTTGGTTCGAGACCCAGATGCTCCACTTCTGATCCAGCTCTCTGATATGGCCTGGTAAAGCAGTAGAAGATGGCCCAAGTCCTTGGGCGCCTGCGTCCATGTAGGGGGCCCGGAAGAAGCTCTGGCTTCTGGCTTCGGATAGGAGAAGCTCTGGCCCTTGCGGCCAACTGGGGAGTGAACCATCGGATTAAAGAACTCTCTCTTTCTCTCTGCCTCTCCTCTCTCTGTGTAACTCTAACTTTCAAATAAATAAATAAACCTTTAAAAAGAAAAGGAAAATATTTTCTACCTGAATTTCATAGAGATCAAAATTAGGGCAAGACTGAAACTCCATTTCAGAATGCTAACTGAAATCTGTGGCCATGAAAGGGAAGAAATACTCACCAGTGTTGCATGAGAGCATAAGCTATCCTGGATTTTACAACATTTCAAAAAAAGAAGAAGAAGAAGGAGAAGGAGAAGGAGAAGGAGAAGGAGAAGGAGAAGGAGAAGGAGAAGGAGAAGGAGAAGGAGAAGGAGAAGGAGAAGGAGAAGGAGAAGGAGAAGGAGAAGGAGAAGGAGAAGAAGAAGAAGAAGAAGAAGAAGAAGAAGAAGAAGAAGAAGAAGAAGAAGAAGAAGAATTTAGGATAGAAACTGTGGACAATGTTGGGCAATCTGACAAGACAGTCCTAGAGAATCTCTCCAAGATTGCTACCTACCGTTCTAACACTGAAATCTGTCTGTCTGCTTCAGAGATGATAGCATTAAGTACGAATGTCCAGTAAGACTTGAAACTCCAATACTAGGTCAATGACCATCTAAAACCCTGAGGACAAAACAGATTTTACCATGCATCTCAAGTTCTTGTGAAATTGATAGGTCAGGTTCTATTTTCTTTTTTGGAGTCAAGTAAAATATATCCATCTCCCAATCCATGTCATAGTCAGAACATTCCCAAACCATTTATAAAGCTATTTGTGTCCTGCCTCCCTAATACTTGGCTGAAATATATTCACGGATTGGGGATATTTATAATCTGCTAATCCTATGGCTTTCACATAAACACTGCTGATTGGCCAATTTACACAAAGGCAGGATTCCTTAACAGAAATCATTTTTAATGTCTTAAACTATCACATAAACCACAAGCAAAATTGATTTGCCCAGCTATGTTCCAGAGTCTGCTCACCCTTTTCTAAAAGCAACTGTCATTTCATTCCCGCTGATAAAACTCTGTAGGGGTTTTGCAGTATCCTTTATTTCAGCTCCATCCCAAACAACTGTCTTGTCATCCTGGCAGAAATTCCCCAACATCTGGATACTCTGGATGGCTACTGTTATGACGGACAGATTCCATTTTATCCAGCTACCCAGCTCTGAAAATAGAAAATGAGCAGAAGCAGCAGGAATGTAATATTTTCCCAGCTAAAACACATAACTGGTTCAAGTAATGTCTGCTTTAAAGTATTAGAACTCTGAATAATTTCCTTCAAAATGCAATTTTATGACATCTGTAAGATTATACAGAAAATAAAAATGCTATGCTTCTAAAAGAATAAACAATGACATGCTTCCTAAATGTTTCTCTGGGTACTTATGAAAACTCTAAGCCCATAGCTTAAACTGAATTTCTGCTTCTTGGCCTTATTTGATGGTTTGTTTACTACACTTAAACCCAAAAACATATGTGTTGGATGAAAATCCATTAGCTGAATAAAAGACAAAATAAGTCATTTTCCTTGAGCTTGTCATCCATTTCAAGCACCAGTTCTACTGTGTAATATTTCCTAAATATACATCAACTCTTGTATCCTCTGCTACAGAAGTTGAAATACTTTCCTTTATCTCACATCTTTTCTTCCCACTACTTGAATCCACTTTTCACAAGCAGCCAGAGTGATATATTTTAAAGGTACAAAACTAATCATGTCATCTCCAGCACCCCCATTCTAAACCCAATTAACGATCCCTCTTCCTGTACAATCAAACTGATACTTATCCTTGTGAACCCAAAAGCATTACATGGTTCTAGTGCCCCAGCTTCTCTACCCTGTCTCATGAATCTCTCTCCTCCTCACTCAACATATTCAAGCCAAACTGGCCTTCCTTCTATTATTTAAATAAATCCAACTCTTGCCATCGCTCCAGTCTTATAATGCACTGTACTACTGCTCTAGTTCCTTCCTGCATGTGGTTCAGATCTTGATTTATGTGTCATTTCCTCAGGAAATTATTCCTCAGTCAACCAGAAAATACTAGTATCCTTCTATCTTTTATGAGATCATGTCATTTTTCCTTATGGTAGTTTTTACAACTGTATTGAATTAACACAGTAAGAAAGACATTCAAGGTATATGCAAAGCTATACAACAAAGCCATTCTCCTCAACTATGTTTTGAAAAGTGCAGTTACTTTTCACTCCATAGGTAACAAAAGTAAAACTAGACCAATGGGATTATATCAAAGCAAATGCTTCTACACAGCAACACAAAGACATTGAACAGAATGGGAGAAAATACTTGCAAGCTACCTAATCTAACGAAGGATTAACATCCAGGATATACCAGCAACTGAAAATATTCAACAACAAGAAAACAAATCCAATTAAGAAATGGGAAAACAATCTGAATAGTTTACTAAAGAATCAAATGACCCACACATACATGAAAATATGCTCAATATCACTAGCCATTAGGAAAAGGCAAATCAAAATCACAATAAGCTACCACCTCAAAACTGTGAGAACATCTATCATCAAAGGAAAGGAAAAAACAAATGCTGGTTGTAGACAAAGAGGAACTTTTACATATTTCTGGTGGGAATGTGAATTAGCACAGCGTGTGTGGAAAGCAGTATGCAAAGTTCTTAAAATACTAGAAATAAAATTTCCATAGGATACAGTAATCCTATTATCATGTATTGAAAAATTAAGAAATCACTGCATGTGTACACACACATACACACACACACACACTGGAATATTATTCAGCCATTCAAAAGAATGTCATTTGCAGCAATGTAGACGGATGTAGAAGACATTGTGTTAAGTGAAATGTCAGACACAGAAAGACATATACTACATGTTCTTCTTCATCTGTGGGTGCTAAAAGAAAACTCAAAACAAACTTTAAAAAACCACCTCAATATAAACACAGAAAGGTTCCTACCAGAGGTTAGTATGGATGGGAAGGATAGAGAGAGTTTGAATTTTAAATACAGAAGAAGCAGAATGTGGCTAAGTAATTGTGACAAACATGTTATACCAATATAAGATATTAATTATAAGGGAAACTGGCAGTGGGTGTATGGGATCTTTTTGTACTAATTCACAAATTTTCCTTTGTAAATTTCAAACTACTCTAAAATAAAAAGATTATTAAAAATATAAATATTTTGAGTCTCAAATATTTTAAAATAAAAATGTTATATTAATGTGTAATGAATTATTGTTATTTTAAGTTAATTAACTTTTATAATTTCTTATATAGCAAATTCCCATAGTCTTAACAACATAAACAAAAGTTCCTTTGTGGGGTCAGTATTGTGGTACAGTGGGTAAAGGTGTTGTCTGGGACACCAGCATCCCATATGCTCATGGTTCAAGTCCTGGCTGCTCCACTTCCAATCCAGCTCCCTGCTAATGCAACTAGCAGAGCAATGGAAGATGGTCCAAGTGCTTGTGCTCCTACACCAATGTGGGAGACTTCAAACAATCTCCTGGATCCCTGGCCCAGCCCTGGACATTGTGGCCATTTGAGGAGTGATTCAGTAGATGGAAAATATGGAAAATCTCTTTGTATGTCTCTCCTTCTCTTTGTAACTCAGTCTTTCAAATAAATAAAACAAATCTTTACAAAAAAAACTTGCTTTGCTCTTTTATAATTTCTAAGTGTATAAAAGAATGCGGAGATAAAGAAATTTCAGTAACTACTACATAGGAAATTATACTATGAATTTAGAAATAATATCACATTATCCCTTATATTAAATCTTCCAGAAATATTTTAAGATTCCCTTAAACATACTGAAAATGAGGAAGACTGCTTAGAAAATGTTCAATTAAGCCAGTCCCAAAGGGACAAATATCATATGTTCTCCCTGATCGGTGACAACTAACTGAGCACCAAAGGGGAAACTTGTTGAAATGAAATGGACACTATGAGAAACAGTGACTTGATCAGCTCTTGTCCTGACGGTTGATGTACAATGTAATACTTTATCCATTTTAGTATTTTTTTTTTGTTCTAGTACTGTTGGTTGAACTCTGTAATTAACACACAATTATTCTTAGGTGTTTAAATTTTAACTGAAAAGTGATCCCTGTTAGGAATTTGGAAAACATTATGCTGAGTGAAATAAGCCAATCCCAAAGGGACAAATACCACTTGTTCTCCTTGATAGGTGACAACTTTCCAAAAAGGAAACCTGTTAAACTGAAATGAACACTATGAGAAACGGTGACTTGATCAGCCCCCACCCTGACTGTTGATGAGCAACTTGATATGTTATCCCTCTTAGTATTTGTTTTTGTTTGTTCTACTTAATACTTTTGGTTGAATACTGTAATCAATACACAATTTTTCTTAAGTGCTGAAACTTAACTGAAAAGTGATCACTGTTAAAATAAGAGTGGGAATAAGAGAGGGAAGAGATGTGCAATTCGGGACATGCTCAAGCTGACTTACCTCAAACGGTAGAGTTAGAAACATACCAGGGGACTCCAATTCAATCCCATCAAGGTGGCATGTACCAATGCCATCTCACTAGTCCCAGTGATCAATTTCTGTTCACAATTGATCATAATGATAGGACTAAGAACCAAAGGGATCACATAAACAAGAATAGTGTCTGCAAATACTAGCTGATAGAATAAAAAAGGGAGAGAATGATCCAACATGGGAAGTGAGAAACACAGCAGACCCATAGAATGGCAGATGTCCTAAACAACACTCTGGCCTCAGAATCAGCCCTTAAGGCATGCGGATCCGGCTGAAAAGCCCATGAGAGTATTTCAGGCATGGAAAGCCAAGACACTCTGGGGAAAAAAAAAAAAAAAAAAAAAAACCTAAATGAAAGATCTCTGCAAGTGAGATCCCAGTGGAAAGAATGGGTCATCAAAGAAGGAGGTACCTCTCTCTGAAGGGAGGAAAGAACTTCCACTTTGACCATGGCCTTGTCTAAAAATTATCAGAGTCAGTGAACTCAGGGGGCTTCCATAGCCTTGGCAGCCCATGACAAGAGCCTAGGGTGATTACTGATGCCATAAACAAGAGTGTCAATTTGTTAAGTCAACAACAGGAGTCACTGTGCACTTACTCCTCATGTAGGATTTCTGTTCTTAGTGTGCTGTACATTGAGATTTAATGCTATAACTAGTACTCAAACAGTATTTTTCACTTTATGTTTCTGTGTGGGAGCAAACTGTTGAAATCTTTACTTAATGTATGCTAAACTGATCTTCTGTATATAAAGAGAATCGAAAATGAATCTTGATGTGAATGGAAGGGGAGAGGGAGTGGGAAAGGGGCGGGTTGCGGGTGGGAGGGACGTTATGGGGGGGAAGCCATTGTAATCCATAAGCTGTACTTTGGAAATTTATATTCATTAAATAAAAGTAAAAAAAAAAAAGAAAATGTTCAATTCTTAGATACTGCTAAGTGAATTATCATGGGATCAGTTAGGTTAGGTTAAAGGCAATGTGCTAATTATAACTGAGTTGTTAAGAAAGTTCAATTTCCTGTGACACAGTTTAAACCTTTAAATGAACAGTTCTCTTCTTTAAAAGCACTCTAACAAATATGAACTTTAACAACAAACACATATAGCCTAAAACGTCTGAGGCAAAGAAGCCTCTAAATCATAATTAAAACTAACCTTTTGATATTAAAGTTATTAAAAGAAAACTAACAAACAAAAACCTGTGATGAGGAAATGCAATATATTCCAATAACTGTTTTAATTATGACCATAACATCAACAAAGCACTATAATGATATTATTCTAAGAGATTTACATGTTTTACCTTTACTATGTTCTCACTAAATTGAACTTAGTAAGTTTTAACTTATCTTTTACCTTACTAAATAATCAATTTTATTATTATCCCTACTATATAGACACTGCCTTAGGACAAGCTAAGTAAGTGGTAGAGACATCATTTGAATCCAAGACCTGAACTCGTAAGGCTACAGTGGCAGTATATTTATATATAAACTAACCTCACTTCTTATCCTGCCTCTAAACAAACCTAAGAGCTACATGGTCAATGTTTTGTTTTCTCCAAATATAAGAACCCTACAGCTTCTTCAAAGGTTCTCATTTAACATCACTGAGAGGGGAAATCTCCACTTACAACAATTTTAACCACGACTGAATTGAAGAACTTGAAGCTTAATATTTTTTCACACAGACATGGGGAACAGCTGGTCTATGGGCCATGTAAGACCTATGAAAGGGGCGTGTACTATGGCAGAGCGGGTTAAGCCACCACCTCCAGTGCGATCATCCCATGTGGGTGCCATTTCAACTCCTGGCTACTCCACTTCCACTTTATCTCCAGGTTAATGTGCCTGGGAAAGTGCTTGGGTCCCTGTATCCATGGGGCATACTTGGAAAAATTTCCTGGCTCCTGGCTTCAGGCTGGCCCAGCCCCGGCCATTGCGATCATTGCGATCATTTGCAAATCAAACACCTCTCACTAACTCTGTCTTTCAGAGAAATAAATAACATCTAGAAACAAAACAAACAAACAAAAAAACATAAAATCATTTGGTCTGGCCCTGCCAAGGGAACTGCATGTGGGACCCTTAACTGAATAGATCTACACCAGACTCATTGTTAAGTTGATAAAAGCACATGGCCCATGAAGGATGCTACGAATATTCCAATTGCCTTTGGCAGAAAAAAATGCTTCCTTGCTCCTGATAGAGCCTATCTACCTATTTTGCTGTCATTGTGTTCACAAATAACTAGTTTGGAGTCTCCATTAATCCAAAGTAAATTCTATCTGTGGTTAACACATTTATGTTAAAGAGAAGACAGTTTGTATTCCTGGAAGAAATTGAGTTATTTGGCCTGACATCCTCACCATTAAAATGTAAACTCTACTGACAAAGAAAGCTTCAACAGTCCAAATTTTAGTGAAAATATCACTTAAAATATACACTGAGAGAGAGGACTCTAAGGTTATCTGAAAGAACACTGAAATTAGCTTTGTTGAAATTTCAACGTAAGTGATACCTCCACCTCCCTTCATTAATCTTGGAAAAACAAGCTGTTTGTCCGCAGAACTGCTGTCACCCTTTTGCCACTGCTTCTAGTCTACATGCAGAAGCTAATAAAACTGAAACATTAGCCGGCGCCGTGGCTCAATAGGCTAATCCTCCACCTTGCGGCGCCGGCACACCGGGTTCTAGTCCCGGTCGGGGCGCCGGATTCTGTCCCGGTTGCCCCTCTTCCAGGCCAGCTCTCTGCTGTGGCCAGGGAGTGCAGTGGAGGATGGCCCAGGTGCTTGGGCCCTGCACCCCATGGGAGACCAGGAAAGGCACCTGGATCCTGGCTCCTGCCATTGGATCAGCGCGGTGCGCCGGCTGCAGCGGCGGCCATTGGAGGGTGAACCAACGGCAAAGGAAGACCTTTCTCTCTCTGTCTCTCTCACTGTCCACTCTGCCTGTCAAAAAAAAAAAAAAAAAAAAAAAAACCTGAAACATTAAGGGCCCCTCACATTAAAGGCACTTCAGGCCCTGGGTCTTAATTCAGAACTATAATTTTCTATGCTTTATCCTAAAAAGGATAAAACTTTCATCAGCTTCATGTTCTTCCCAAACTGGATTTGCGATATTTAAATTCAAAATATTTAAGAAATGGCTGTTTGCCCTAGTAATGAAGATGCTCATGTTCCAAACTGCAGTGCTTGGCTTCAACACCCACATCTGGCTCCTGACTCCAGTTTCCTGGCTGACAGCAGTAATGGCCAAAGAAACTGGTTCCTGTTATACAAATGGGAGACGTGGATTGACTTTCCCATTTCTGACTTTGGCCCCAGCCCAACCTGGCATTTGCGTGAATCAATAGATGGTTGAGTGTTTCAACAGTAGAGAATGTGTGTTTGTTCATTCTCTCTCTCTCTCTCTCTCTCTCTCTCACTGCCTCTCAAATGAAGGAATAAAGGGTGGGTGGGAAGAAGGCAAAGAGGCAGGCAGAAACCAAGAATGTAGGGAGGGAAGCAGAGAGGAAGAAGTATGGAGAGTTTCTCCACAATTTTAGTCACTGAAAATCCTTTGGAGAGACTCATGGACACAAAGCCCTTGGTTAAAAAAGAGTTCATTGCAGCAGGAAAGAGGCAACAAATCATAAATCAGGGTAGGAGAAGAACATGAATTTTTAAAAACTAAATATTTACTGTTATTTATATTTAAAGGCAGAGCAATGGAGAGAGAGAGGAATGGCAGGAAGAAGGGAGGCCTTGGTAAATCGACCCACTGGTACACTCTTTAAATGGCCCCGACAGCGATGGCTGGGTCAAAGTCAAGAGTGGGGGACACTACCTGGTCTCCCACATAGGTGGCAGGAACCCAAATACTTGAGCCATAATCTGTTTCCTTCAAGGGTGTACATTAGCAAGAAGCTGGATCTGAAACATAGGTGGGGCACTGATAAAGGGTGTAGGCACACCAAGGGGTGGCTTCATCTGCTGTGCCACAACATCTCTCACCTCAAAAACATCAGTTAGATGCAAATTTATATCAAGAGGTGATTTGGCTATGAAAGTAATAATAAAGTGGATTCCCATCAGAGGCAAAGCAGAAATCTCTGGTCCTAACTGAGCTTGCATCATTTAAAAACACGACTTAAACACAACTGAACATATTTGCTACCCAATGCCCTTCACGAATTTCCACTGCCTGACTATTACCTTCCAAACATTTGTCACAAAGTAGAAGAATAATATCCAAGAGAGTGCACTTATTAAAAATAATCAATTGACCAAATAACATTTATATTTCAACTTCTATTTTAAATTGTATGAATGATACATAAAAGTTCTAAAACAAATTCAAATGATATATAATTATTTAGTACAGTATGCAGTGTTTAAAATATTTAGAGTGAAAAGTTAAAATAGAAATTTCTTTATCAGACCTAGATTACCTATTTTAAATATCATTTCCCATCACCTTTATATACAACTTCGGTAGCCAATGTTATGTTAACAGTTCAGCCTAAACTAGAAAAAGGCAATTAAATCTGCTCAAATTCAGGGATTATGGCAACAAAAAACTTGTTTTCCAGGCCAGAGCACAGAATAGGGAAGCAAAGCATCTACATTGAGAGTCTGCACTTTATTCCCAGAATATTAGAAAAGAAAGGCACAGTAGATGCATTCCAATCTAGTTGTATCCAAGGTTTTCTGGATCCAGAATAAGATCCAAATACCAATACCACTGGAGCAATGTGTATGGATGGTTTTAATATATATTCACAGCATGCAACCTATGGCTGCCGGCTACTAATAAATGGCGGGCTAGCAACATGAATTAACAATAACACATTTAGTACATTATGGGTCCATAATGCCTAAAGCATGGAGCCAGTTTCCTTATTATTCTTAATGCCCCTACATTAAGCTCTTGGGAGTCATGTGAACTGTGTATTCAACTCGTCTCAAATGCTAAACAGCAAGAAAAATATCTCTGAAAAGCAGATTTTTTTTAACATACAGGTATACATATTTAAATTTTGAGTTTTATAAATAGAAATGGTACATATTTATACTATGCACTGTGATATTTAAATAATACTCACTTATACTCTGTACAATAAACAAATCAAGGTATTTAGCACATAGAGCACTTAACATATTTATCATTCCTTTGTGGTGAAAATATTCAAAATTATGTCTTCTAACTATTTTGAAATATTCAATACAATACTGTTGACTGCAATCATCCTACCTTGTACACAATACCAACATTTAATCTTCCCAAGCAACTGTAACTGCATACCCACTGATCATCCTTTCTCTCTTCCTCCTACCTCCCTCTACTCCCCAGCTTCTGGTAACCACAGTTCTGCTCTTCAGTTCTAGGACAACAATTTCTTCAGATTGCACATACAAGTGAGAGCATATGCTATTTGTCTTTCCATGCCTGACTTATTCACTTAGTATAATGTCCTCCAAATTCATCTGTGTTGCTACAAACAATAAGATGTCATTTTTTAGAAGGCTGAACAGTATTCTATGGTATATCACATTTTCTTTACCCTTTCAACTATTGACAGAATGGGGAGACAACCTACACACTGGGAGAAAACATTTACAAATGATACATCTGACATAGAGCTAAGGGCCAGCATACAGAAGAAGAGAACAACTCAATAGCAACAACAAAACAGAAGCAAAAGATGCAGTTAACAAGTGAGCAAGACACCTGAAGACAGGCAAATGGCCAACAGATAGATGGAAACATTCTCAAAATTACAAATCATCAGGGAAATGCAAATCAAAACCACAGTAAGGTGTCACCATATCCTAATTAGCTATTATCAAAAAGAAAAAATTAACAAGCACTGGTGAGGCAATCTAAATCATGACAGCCATTACAGAAAACAGTGTGGAGGTTCTTTAAAGACTTTAAAATAGATCCCTAGGGGCTGGCACTGTGGCCTAGCAGGTAATGCCATCACCTGCAGTGCCAGCATCCCATGTGGACACCAGTTCACTTCCCAGCTGCTCCACTTTCGATCCAGCTCTCTGCTATGGCCTGGGAAAGCAGCAGAAGATAGTGCAAGACATTGGGCCCCTGCATCCACGTCGGGGGCCCAGAAGAAGCTCCTAGCTCCTGGCTTCAGATCAGCGCAGCTCCAGCTGTTGTGGACATCTGGGGAGTGAACCAGCAGATGGAAGACCTCTCTCTCTGCCTCTATTTCTCTCTCTGTGTAACTCTGACTTTCAAGTAAGTAACTAAATCTTTAAAAAACAAATAGAATAAAATAAAATAATCTCTAATAAGATCTGGTAATCCTGCTACTGGGTACATATTAAAATGAAAAGAAATCAGTATGCTGAACAGACATTAGCTTTGTCAAGTTCAATGTTGCACTAAAAGCAAAGCCAAGATTGGGGTGGGCATTTGATACAGCATTTAAGATTTCACCTGGAATACACACATCTCATAGCAAAGTACCATGTTTGAATCATAGCTATGCTTTGATTCCAGTTCTCTGCTGGCACGTAATATGGAAGTAGCAGGTAATGGTTGAATAGTTCTGTTCTCATCACCAATTTAGGAGACCTGGACTGACTTCTAGGCTCTTGGTTTTGGCATGATCCAACCCCAGCGGTTGTAGGAATTTCGAATGTGAACCAGTGAATGGCCTCTGTTTCTGTCTCTCTGCCTCTGAGAAAAAAAAAATAGAAATTGTTTTTAAAAGATACAGACTCAATTTAAAAGTAGTAGTCATGACTAACAGCTATATCTTGCTTTCTTTCTTTCTTTTTCATCAACTCTTCGGTTCCCCCAAACTTTTTTGTTTCCCTTTGAGCAAGAATTCTCATGAGCAGACAACCTTACTAGGAAAACAGCATGTCAGTACCACAGAAGAGCGAGAGCATTTCCCCCATCCACTGAAAAGATCCCCTATTAGGTGGCCCTTCCTGTATCTGGCAGCTATAGTGGCCTGTGAAAACTCTAGATCGTATCATATCACTGTCCAGCTTTATGTAGTTAGCATAAATTCCAAATTTTCGTCATTGTCTACAAAATTACTTTATTATCTGGTGGCCCACTGACCTCTGAAACTTTTTTTTTTTTTAAGATTTATTTTGGCTGGCGTTGTGGCTCACTGGGCTAATCCTCTCTCTATGGGGCCGGCACCCCGTGTTCTAGTCCCGGTCAGGGCGCCGGATTCTGTCCCCGTTGCTCCTCTTCCAGTCCAGCTCTCTGCTGTGGCCCAGGAAGGCAGTGGAGGATGGCCCAAGTGCTTGGGCCCTGCACCTGCATGGGAGACCAGGAGGAAGCACCTGGCTCCTGGCTTCGGATAGGCACAGCGCGCCGGCCGCAACACCAGCCATAGCGGCCATTTTGGGGGTGAACCAATGGAAAAAGAAAGACCTTTCTCTCTCTCTCTCTCTCTCTCTCTCTAACTGCCTGTCAAAAAAAAAAATTTATTTTATTTTATTTGAAATACAGAGTTACAGAGAGAGAGGTCTTCCATCCACTGGTTCACTCCCCAGATGGCCACAACGGCTGGAGCTGTGCCAACCCGAAGGTAGGAGCCAGGAGCTTCTTACAGGCCCCCAACGTGGGTGCAGGGGCCCAAGGACTTGGGCTATCTTCTGCTGCTTTCCCAGGCCATAGAAGAGAGCTGGATCAGAAGAGGAGCAGCCAGGACATGAACTGGCGCCCATATGGGAAGCCGGCACTGCAGGCCAGGGCATTAACCCACTGCACCACAGCACCGGACCCCTCTGAAAGTTTTTATGTCATGCTCATTGCCAAACCTAAAACATGTCAACCCTGTCATTCCAAAACTTTGACATCTGGTGCTCTCAAAGCCAGCAAGATTCTTGCCATAAACATTTTACTGATCATTTCCTTTTCTCCTTCCTTTCTCTGTTCAGATGTCACCTCCTTACCCTGAGACATGCATTTTTCCCAGTATCACATTGCCCTGTTAAAGTTTTTTTCTATGAATGTGAGACATGAAATTGCCTTCTTTTTTTCATGGATTTTCTTCCAGATTTCTCTCTACAGTAATATGGGCATGTGCATACACATAAACACAAAGAAAATGACACGCCATTAGGAGAGAGGCATTGTCTATCTCGCCTATTATGATCTTCCCGGCACTTAGATCAGATCTTGGTATGCAGTAACAGCTCAAAAAGAGTTATACGGCACAAATAAAATAACTTGCTGGTTGAGCACTTCCATACAGATGATAATCAGTGGAGCCCAGCCTATGAATATCTTCAATTGAGCTGGCTGAAGCCTCATCTCATAGAAGAAATCATTATCTTCTTTCAGAGAAAACACTCAGTTCTGTTCCCTCTACTAGGGTGTGAAAAACAGAAGCTGTAGAGATGACTTGTTTTCCTCTAACATCCTATGCATGTTTCTGAGACTTCAGTCATTCACCAACACTGTGCATTATGTCATTTTTTTATTTTACACATTCCGATATTTCCCCTGTCCACACATTTTTTTTTTCACGGTAGTCTCAGACTATGTAGTAATTGTTGGGAAATAATGGGTTTTCTGAGTATGTTTTTCATTAATAATTTGCTTTCCTGAATCACATTACAAATAATCCATTGGCTTTAACACACACATGTGCGCACACACATACTTGTATATTTACATATACTTCTCCTTTGATCTCTTCAGAGTGAGCTTGTGGCATAGTGGTTAACACACTGCTTGGGATGTCCACCTAAGATGTCCATATAAGATTGCCTGAATTTAAGTCCTGGCTCCACTTCTGATTTTAGCTTCCGGTTAATACACACCCAGGGAGGGTGCAGGTAATGCCATTATAGCTGGGTCTCCACCACCTGCACTGCAGACCTGGATGGAGTTCTGGGCTCCTTGCTTTCGTATGTACCAGCCCTGGCTTCTGTGGGCATTTGGGGAGTAAACCAGCAGATAGGACAGCTGTCTGTCTGTGTCTCTCTTTCCAACAAAATGAAATAAATAAATCAACTGATTCCTTTACAAAACTGTGAACTACACATGAAGGAAGACTTTCTTCCACAGGAATAAACTCTTGGGCAGGGCAAGACGACCGTAAGGCCAGCTAATATGGGTCAGGAACTCACTGTGCCTGGCCCTGTGCTAAGCATTGTATCTATCAGATTACCCCACTGGAGGAGGTATTCACATCACCTCTGCTATGCAGGGGAGGACCCTAGTACAGAGAGCTTAAATCATTTGCTAAAGGTCAAACAACTGGCAAAATAAAGAAGTTCAAATTCAGATCTACCTATAGCAGAGCTTATTTTCTTAACTCCTGTATATCACATAGCATCTTTTCAAGTCCTAATCAACCTGTTTTGTTTCATAGCACAAACATTTCTTTCCTAGGGTACACATGTGGGAACTCTTATTTACCAGTGCAAAAACAGTATACAGTTGACTTTGGTCATCCTAAGAAATAAGCCTGTTGAGATATTCTACGAAAACAAGGTAAACCCTCTTCACTAGTCATTGATTTTAAGTGCCACTAACCTACTCACAAACCTTCACACTATTAGACTTATTTTCATCGTTACTAATCTTCTTCCAAGCCCCCTGCAAAGCATCCACTTCAGACATATGTTAATTTAGCATCATCAGTTATTCTCTGAGAAAGGCCTGAACTATGGGATGGAAGAGACATTTTGGTTTTTCCTTCCTTTGAGCGGCCCTTCATGGGACAGTCACAGCACTCCACAGCAGCCTTGACAATGCCAAGAGAATATCAACTTGGATGGTTGTGAGCTAAGTGGGGCACAGGCTATTGGGAGAATCAGAATGAAGTATTTGTACATAAAGAGCAAAAGGATGTTTGTTCAAAAACATAGTTAGACATAGTTCTGGAAGTTTTAGCCAGAGCCATCAGACAAGAAAAAGAAATCAAAGGAATACAAATCAAGAAGGAAGAAGTCAAACTATCCCTCTTTGCAGACGATATGATTCTGTACTTAGAGGATCCAAAGAACTCTACTAAGAGACTATTGGAACTCATAGAGGAGTTTGGCAAAGTGGCAGGATATAAAATCAATGCACAAAAATCAACAGCCTTTGTATACACAAGCAATGCCATGACTGAGAAAGAGCTGCTAAGGTCAATCCCATTCACAATAGCTACAAAAACAATCAAATACCTTAGAATAAACTTAACCAAGGACGTTAAAGATCTCTACGATGAAAATTACAAAACCTTAAAGAAAGAAATAGAAGAGGATACCAAAAAATGGAAAAATCTTCCATGCTCATGGATTGGAAGAATCAACATCATCAAAATGTCCATTCTCCCAAAAGCAATTTATAGATTCAATGCAATCCCAATCAAGATACCAAAGACATTCTTCGCAGATCTAGAAAAAATGATGCTGAAATTCATATGGAGGCACAAGAGACCTCGAATAGCTAAAGCAATCTTGTACAACAAAAACAAAGCCGGAGGCATCACAATACCAGACTTCAGGACATACTACAGGGCAGTTGTAACCAAAACAGCATGGTACTGGTACAGAAACAGATGGATAGACCAATGGAACAGAATTGAAACACCAGAAATCAACCCAAACATCTACAGCCAACTTATATTTGATCAAGGATCTAAAACTAATTCCTGGAGCAAGGACAGTCTATTCAATAAATGGTGCTGGGAAAACTGGATTTCCACGTGCAGAATCATGAAGCAAGACCCCTACCTTACACCTTACACAAAAATCCACTCAACGTGGATTAAAGACCTAAATCTTCGTCCTGACACCAATAAGTTATTAGAGAACATTGGAGAAACCCTTCAAGATATTGGCACAGGCAAAGAATTTCTGGAAAAGACCCGGGAGGCACAGACAGTCAAAGCCAAAATCAACTATTGGGATTGCATCAAATTGAGAAGTTTCTGTACTGCAAAAGAAACAGTCAGGAGAGTGAAGAGACAACCGACAGAATGGGAAAAAATATTTGCAAACTATGCAACAGATAAAGGATTAATAACCAGAATCTACAAAGAGATCAAGAAACTCCACAAAAACAAAACCAACAACCCACTTAAGAGATGGGCCAAGGACTTCAATAGACATTTTTCAAAAGAGGAAATCCAAATGGCCAACAGGCACATGAAAAAATGTTCAAGGTCACTAGCAATCAGGGAAATGCAAATCAAAACCACAATGAGGTTTCACCTCACCCCGGTTAGAATGGCTCACATACAGAAATCTACCAACAACAGATGCTGGCGAGGATGTGGGGAAAAAGGGACACTAACCCACTGTTGGTGGGAATGCAAACTGGTCAAGCCACTATGGAAATCAGTCTGGAGATTCCTCAGAAACCTGAATATAACCCTACCGTTCGACCCAGCCATCCCACTCCTTGGAATTTACCCAAAGGAGTTTAAATTGATAAACAAAAAAGCGGTCTGCACCCTAATGTTTATTGCAGCACAATTCACAATAGCCAAGACCTGGAACCAACCTAAATGCCCATCAACGGTAGACTGGATAAAGAAATTATGGGATATGTATTCTTTAGAGTACTATACCGCAGTAAGAAACAATGAAATCCAGTCATTTGCAACAAAATGGAGGAATCTGGAACACATCATGCTGAGTGAAGTAAGCCAGTCCCAAAGGGACAAATACCATATGTTCTCCCTGATCGGTGACAACTGACTCAACACCAAAAAGGAAACCTCCTGAAGTGAAATGGACACTATGAGAAATGGTGACTTGATCAGCATAGCTCTGACTGCTAATGGACAACTTAATACATTATCCCTCATAGTATTATTTTTTGTCTGTTCTACTTAATATGACTGGTTTAATTCTGTAATTATCACACAGTTATTCTTAAGTGTTGAAAATTAACTGAAATGTGATCCCTGTTAAACATAAGAGTGGGAATAAGAGAGGGAAGAGATGTATAATTTGGGACATGCTCGGGCTGACTTGCCCCAATTGGTAGAGTTGGAAACATACCAGGGGATTCCAATTCAATCCCATCAAGGTGGCATGTGCCAATGCCATCTCACTACTCCAAGTGATCAATTTCAGTTCACAATTGATCATAATGAAAGGACTAAGAGTCAAAGGGAGCACATAAACAAGTCTAGTATCTGCTAACACCAACCGATAGAATAAATAAAGGGGAGAGTGATCCAACATGGGAAGTGAGATACTCAGCAGACTCATAGAATGGCGGATGTCCTAAATAGCACTCTGGCCTCAGAATCAGCCCTAAAGGCACTCGGATCTGGCTGAAAAGCCCATGAGAGTATTTCAGGCATGGAAAGCCAAGACACTCTGGCAAAAAGATCTCTGTGAGTGAGATCCCAGTGGAAAGAACAGGTCTTCAAAGAGGGAGGTGCCTTTCTCTGAAGGGAGGAGAGAACCTCCACTTTGACTATGACCGTGTCTAAACAAGATAAGAGTCGGAGAACTCAAGGGGCTTCCATAGCCTTGGAAACTCATAACTGGTGCATAGGGAGATTACTGATGCCATAAACAGGAGTGTCAATTGGTAAAGTCAACAACAGGAGTCACTGTGCACTTACTCCTCATGTAGGATCTCGGTCCTTAACGTGCTGTACACTGAGGCTTAATGCTATAACGAGTACTCAAACAGTATATTTCACTTTGTGTTTCTATGGGGGTGCAAACGACTGAAATCTTTACTTAATGTACACTAAACTGATCTTCTGTAAAAAAAAAAAAAAAAAAAAAAAAAAAAAGAAAGAAATTTTCAATTCCCAACTTGACTCTCACTGGGATTAAACATGACAATAGGTCTGATCTGATTTCATCATCATTTAAAAAAAATCATCTATTATTTTTCACTTTATGTTTCTGTGTGGGAGCAAACTGTTGAAATACTTACTTAAGGTATACTAAGCTGATCTTCTGTATATTAAGATAATCGAAAATGAATCTTGATGTGAATGGAAGGGGAGAGGGAGTGGGAAAGGGGAGGGTTGTTGGTGGGAGGGACAGTATGGGGGGGGAAGCCATTGTAACCCATGAGTCGTACTTTGGAAATTTATATTCATTAAATAAAAGATAAAAAAAAAAAAAAACATAGTTAGAGGCCTAGGAGGTGTTTCCAGGAAGAAATGTCAATGTCAAGTGGGTGTCTGGTGCCACTCAGTATGCACCCATTCAATACTAGAATGTCTGGGTTTGAGTCCCAACTTGGCTTCCCACTTCCAGCTTCCTGCTAATGTACACCCTGGGGAGCAGCAGGTAATGGCCTGAGTAGTTGGGTCCCTGCCACCCACAAGGCAAAGCTGGAATGAGCTCTTGGCCCTTGGCTTCAATGTGGTCCAACCTTGGCTGCTGTGGACATTTAGGGAGTGACCAAATGGATGGAAGATTTCTTGCAGCCCGTCTCTCTCTGCCTTTCAAATAAAGCAAAATTTTAAACATGTAAAGGACTGTGTGTACGTATGTGTACACATGCATGTGTAAAGAAATGTCTAGGATTATGTAGTGGGATGAAGCTGGAGAGGATCTTCCAGGCAAAACTAAAAATAGAGGTGTATACAACAAAGTATACAATGTGAAAAAAACAAGGTACCGGGCTCTTGGTGATTGGACTTTAAAATAATAAAGGAGGTGCGTCAGAGCACAATACTGGGCTTACTCCTGAAAAACTATTCTGTTAAATACCAGAGCAAAAGTTAATACGCATTTAGTGGAAAATTTTTCCTAAGACTGTGATTTGGAGATCAAAATCAAGTTGTAACCGGGGACAATGAGAAGAGATTCACAATCTCAAGACAGCTCATTCTGGGATACAAAACAATGAAACATCCTCTCTCCTTTTATACTTTGATCAACACATCTATGGGACAGATACAGGAAGAAACCCTGCCTAAGAATTTAGTCACATTAAAGGCAAAAACCATTTCTACCCATGCGTGGATCCTCTGCTAGAGCTGGAGGGAACCAAAGGGGCTGGGTGCTGTGTTTGCAAAACACAATATAGGATCAGCAGAGAGGCACAGCTCCATGGGGAGGTAAAGGCTGCTAGAGATGCCATAGGCCTCAGAATGTAAATGGTAAGAGAGTCCCTGTGTGGACAAAGGACCAATGTCCTCTTATATCGCACTTTTCATTGGTTCAATTAAAAAGCATTGCTTTCGCTGCAGTAATGTGCCCTGAAGTCCCTTACTTTGAACTCAAGCTTTGAGTGTGTCTGCTTGACACAGTAATTGTAGGTTAGAGGTACTGCAGAAAAATAAAAACCTGGGACAGTGTCCATGTTGAAAAAAAGCATGGAGGGAAAATAAAGTTGGTAGCCTTCACTAATGACATGATGAGGAACTGAGGACTCAGGAGGGACTTACAGGTCATATGACCACACCTAGGTTTAAGAACAAAAAGCCAAATGATCACCCTGTGTCCCTTCTGCTGTGAGAAGTGCTGGTTTCAGAGCATGCTGCCCTGCACGGACACTGGTACTGCACCTGCTGTCTACTGCAGGCCACTACTCCATCTCAATATGAGCCTTTTTCTTCTCCTCTGGCAAGAACATTTATCTATCTAACATGGTAATTGAATCAAATTTAATTTAAAGAAAATCAAAAGTCCTTTCCATGCACTGACATAAGAAAGCACTTAATCTCAATAAACTAGCAGTTAGGATGATGAGAAAATCTGCAAGAGCTCAAAGGTACATAGAAAATCAAAATTCTCCCCATTCATGTAAAGGAATAAAGCCAAAATAAGCTTTCTTCTTGGACTAAACCACATAACATAACATATATTAGAGAGATGGGTTGAGCAATGAGCTGTGACCACCAGTGATTCAAAGGAATCCCCAAACACTACCCAGCGTCTTCACAAAAGTGTACCGGTGCTGGAAAATGACATGACTAGAGATTCTTAATAACAGGAAAATCTTTGGCTGTTTTGTGTGTTATTGGATTTTTTGGCATATATTTCAGAATTCAAATATCTTAACTCTGTCCATGAGTGAGATGGGAACCCCCCAAGGACCACGCTCCCGCTTCTGGAAATTTTTTCATTACTCAAGTCAGGAGAAGAGAGAAAAATCAAAGTTTCTGACTCTGGCCAGCTAGATAGCTTAATTCACATGTGTTATGGTTTCATTATTTGCATTTCCCTGAGTGGGAGGGCTGTCTTCATATCTCGCAATACTTTTTTTTTAACTTGCCACTGTTAAGCAGTTTACTGGAAAAACATGGCTACACTCAGCAAGGATTGATTCTGATTTAATATATACCCTATTGACACTCAATTAAAAACAAACCATGGGTCACTGATGAAAAATATTCTTGTAAAGGCCATGAATAAAACAGGGATTGGACACCAGCGGCTCTGCAATTGGCAGGCAGCCGTTTACGGGCACTGGACTCTACCGATCTGATCTGACCAGTGGTGGGACTGAGGCTTCCCACTACAACGGTCCAAAGAATACAGTACTGACACCTAGAGACTGCTGCTTGTGCTGTGTTTACAGACTGCTCTCCACCATACTTGTTTCAGCTTCCCAATGATTTCTTAGTCATAAAGGCAATCCGTTTATAAACTAATTAATAAGCAATGTTTGTTTAAGATCTGAAGAGGTTGTAACAGGAGACCTGTTATTATTCTTAAAGTATCATTTGATTTTTTTAAGTGTAGGAAATTCACTTTTCATACCTCCTGCATGATGATAAACAACAGACAGCTAACCATGTCACCCCAGAGTGTATGTCCTAATGCCACTAACAACAGTAACACAAGCTTTTAATTCCTGAATGCCCATTATGGGACAGACTTCATTCTTTCATTCCTGTTTTCTCCCTACCCCTGCATTACTGGAAACAGCTTCAAATAAGCTTTGAAACCACTAGTCCCAACATTTTGTATGATTCTATCTACGTGGCACGTTGAGAGTAGACAAATTCATACAGACCAGAAGCACAGATTAGCAGCTGCCATGGACTGGGACTTAGGAGTGGCTTCTTAATGGGTAAAGTGTTTCCTTTTGCGGTATTCAAAGAGCCCTGAAGCTAGAGGGTATTGGTGATGTTTACGTGACCTTGTGACTACATGAAAAAGGTGAATTTTGGTGTATTTATGAAAAAATAAAACAAAACACATAAACCTATGGCCCTAGGTGCAGACTACCCAGGATCAAACCCCAGCACTATTACTTACCAACTTTTCTAAGCCTAAGTTTTCTTGCCTATACAAGAAGGAGATAAAAGGATCAAAGACCATGGTTTGAAGGTGAGCACTCTGAAATATTTGTATTAAATTCTCTGAGAAGAACAATCCAGATTCTAGAGATAAGGAAACACCTATAAATAGTGACGATGTTGCTCCAGTGGCAGAGACACTGAACAGCAGAGGGGGGACTAGAGCTCAACAGTGTCAGGGCTCCCACACTCTGTAGTGACATGTTATTTAGTATCCCAAAACTGAATTTTTGTATCCTCAAGAATATCAAATACTATAAATGTTCACCTAAGTTGTAAAATGTATTATAAATCTTCATTTACACTTTTTTTATTTGACAGATAGATTGAAACAGTGAGAGACAGAGACAGAGAGAAAGGTCTTCCTTCCATTGGTTCACCCCCCAAATGGCCACCATGGCCGGAGCTACACCAATCCGAAGCCAGGAGCCACGTACTTCTTCTTGGTCTCTGACACAGGTGCAGGCACCCAAGCACTTGGGCCATCCTCCACTGCCTTCCCGGGCCACAGAAAAGCTGGACTGGAAGAGGAGCAAGCAGGACTAGAACCTGGTGCCCATATGGGATGCCAGTGCCATAGGCGGAGGATTAATCAAGTGAGCCACGGCGCCAGCCCCTCTTGATTTACACTTTTAAAATGACATTCCAATAATATTATCCTGGTATAGGTGTAAAATTATCTTCTGAGGAAAAAAAAAAGTATTTCTTAGACTCTGTTATAAAAAAAAAATACAGGTAGTCTAAAGACAGACAATGAACATGCAAGCTCACTGCATCTGTGCTTTCAAAGGAATATAATTCTCTAGTCTTGAAAAGTTCAAGACATCGGGAAAGATGCAGGTGCTCTGGTCTCTGAGTTGCTAGCACATGACTAGAACATATTTTTTACCCAAAAGAAAGCCCAAAATATTTGGATAAGATTTCCAGATTGAGCAGTGGTCCCAGTGGCAAAATAATCTCATGAGTCGGGATCAAAAAGAGTAATGAAATCTCACTCCTATCTCTCCTCTGAGCCATTTGTGATACGAGGGCAAAGGTTTTCTTACTTGCTCTCCTATTTTGCAATAACAAAACACATGAACACATACAAATCTACATACAGAGACAAGGGTTCTTTAAAAAGCTCATGGCAATGAATAATTTATTTGAATTCCACTTTCCACAAACTTTTTGAAGTATGCTTCTATATACAAACACACTAACACAGTAAGTTCATGGAAAATGGAAGTCAAAAGTATGTTTATTTTGATGCAGAAAAATTTAAAATCTATACTTTGCTTTTTCATACCATATATTTTCAGAAACTTTTAGTATTACTGGTATGCACAGATTTCAGTATTTTTGCATCAAAAGAAATTTAACTATTTACCAAGAAATTTTTGGAGTATGCTTATACATATACATGTAAGTTTAGTGGATTTTTATGATCTGATTATTTCTGTATTATCAACACTAGGGTCCAGAAACAGAAGATTATCAGCATCCCAGAGTCTCCCTGGCATAGTTCCCAGCAGTCACCTCTAAAAGGCAGCCAAAATCCCAGCTTCTGACACCACTAGTAAATTCTGATGTTTTTTGAACTTTATACGCATGGTATTCTTTCCTGTCCTGCTTCTGTCACTGAACAAGAAATCATCTAGTATTAAAAGGTTTTCTTTGTTGGCACAAAGTAGCCAGAGAACATTTTCCAACCTCATAGAAAACTCACCCTTACTGAGCATATATTATGCATCACGGGCTTTACATGTCTTTATTCATTTAATTCCCAGAACAATCTTATCAGTAAGGTATTATTATTCAGATTAAATGAGTACACTGATGTGTCAAACTGATTAGGTTTTAGTCCCCATTGACTCCACTAGACATCATTCCATGGACTACTGTCAAAGAATTCTGTAGGCAGACTTCAAGTCTCTAATAAGTGAGCTTTTAAACTAGTGATTATCCTGAGTATGGCTGATTTAATCAACTGGAAGGCCTGAAATCAGGCCTATGGCTTCCAAACAAGTAGAGGAAAGAAGGAAGGCAGTAGCGAGTGAAGGAGGGGACCCTTTGATAGTAATGGACAATGATGGTGCACTAACTTATACACGCTGGTAACAGATGATAAATGGACTCAAAGGTGATTTACTCTAGTTCATGCCTCAACAGAAGCCAATGGTAAAATGGCAAGTCCCAAGGTGATTTTTCAAGCCATTCTTTATGCCTTGATACTCTTGCCTACTGTCTCCGTATAGTCTCATTTTTAAATTCTGGGTCAGATTCCAGTTTCAGAAAATTAAGGTCACTATATTCATGGTACGCTGATGGGGATATTTTTGGACAATCAGATTTTTTTATCTTTCAAAGTACTGTCAGTGAAAAGCCTCCCTTGACTGTATCTGAATAAATCTCAGAGACCATGAGATTGTTGTTTAAGAACAGACTACTTCTTCCATTATTGTATCACCCTTACCATGTATAATTGAGCAGGACTGAAGGTTAGTCTTGCAAATATGGATGCATATTACTGTCTTTGTCTTCCTGTTTAATGCTGATTAAAGAACCATTTTCCATTTTCAGAAGTGTAATTAAGACCATAATGGAATTCTTAATTTTCCCTTCTAAATCCATCCGTCTTCAAGTCTTCTCCATCTCAGTTATTAGTCAACCAAATTCACTTAATTTCCTAGGCTATAATTCTTAGTAACCATTAGCAAGTCAGTTGTGCCTCCAAACATATCCCAATCATGGCCACTTTTCTGTCTCTACCTTAAACTCCCTGTTCAGGTCACACTGATATGAAACCTCTCTCAGTTTCTACTTCAGTTTCCCGACAAGCTGTGCTATATGTGACAGAGCTGTAAATCAGATAGTATCACTCCCTTGCTTAAAATCCTACATGAGAGGCACATGGTACAGTACAGTACACTGGGTAAGCCACTACTTGGGATGCCTACAAAGCTTATCAGAGTACTACAGTTTAAATCCTGCCTCCACTTCTGATCCAGCTTCCTGCAAATGCATAATATGAGAGACAGCAAGTGATGGCTCAATCACTTTGGCCTGCCTCCCACAGGGGAGACCCAGATAGAGTTTCATGCTCCTGCCTTCAGCCTAGCCCACCCTGGCTATTGCAGACACTGGGAAATGCACCAGTGCATGGAATATCTCTATCTCTGCCTTTCAAAAAAATCAAATAGAACTTTTTTTGAACTCCAAATAAAACTGCCTATCAAATTATTTAGCAATATTAAAAAATTGCTGTAAAGCTTGAGATATGGCTATATTTGTAATGAATTTTCATGTCACTTACAGTAAAATATTTACAAAGGAAAAGACACGATACCTGTTTCACATAGTCCAGTAAGGTGGTGGTGACTGGAGAAGGGTGTAGTTGATGAGAGGGCATAGAGAAAAGAAGAAAGACCATGTCCAGTGCTTTTCTATTTTTGTATATATTAGAAATTTTTCTAATAAAAACTTTGAAAATCTCCAATGGGCCCCTTACACTGAGGGTAAACATGTAAGAACTTCCTCTGTCAAAAAGGCTCGAAAATCTGACTCCTTGTCACCATTCTCAGGTTTTTTCTAGCACCCAGCTTCACCTGGTAATTGCTGAACAGCTGTAGCAGTGGTTTTCTTCACATCTACATCATGACAAGATTTTTGTTATTCTACAGCCCTTAGACATTGCTGTGATTTGAGTATTTACCCCCCCCCAATTCAGAGGTTTGCTCCCCAAAGTCTTATGTAAATGATATTAAGAGGGCAGAAACTTAATTCAACTATTGTGTTTAAAAGTGGGGCCTCTAACATGTAACAATGCCATCTCACTAGTCGAAGTGATCAGGTTCAGTTCACAAATTATCATAATGAAAGGATTAAGAGTCAAAGGAATCACATAAACTAGACTAGCATCTGCTAATACTAACTGAAAGAATTAAAAAGGAGAGAATGATCCAACATGGGAAACGGGATACACAGCAGATTTATAGAATGGCAGATGTCCTAAATAGCACTCTGGCCTCAGAATCAGCTCTTAAGACATTCGGAGCTGGCTGACGAGCCCATGAGAGTATGAGAGTATTTCAGGCATGGGGAGCCAAGACACTGTGGCCAAAACAAACAAACAAACAAACAAAAAAAACCACCTAAATGAAAGATCTCTGTGAGTGAGATACCAGTGGAAAGAATGAGCCATCAAAGAAGGAGGTACCTTTCTCTAAAGGGAGGAGAGAACTTCCACTTTGACTATGACCTTGTCTAAATAAGATCAGAGTTGGCGAGCTCAAAAGGCTTCAATAGCCTTGGCAACTCATGACAAGAGCCTAGGGTGATTACTGACACCATAAACAAGAATGTCAATTGTTAAGTTAACAACAGGAGTCACTGTGCACTTACTCCTCATGTAGGATCTCTGTCCTTAATGTGTTGTTCAATGCAAATTAATGCTATAACTAGTACTCAAACAGTACTTTATACTTTGTGTTTCTGTGTGGGTACAAAAAAGGTGAAATCTTTACTTAATATATACTAAATTGATATTCTGTATATAAAGGTAATTGAAAATGAATCTTGATGTGAATGGAATGGGAGAGGGGAGCAGAAGATGGGAGGGTTGCAGGTGGGAGGGAAGTTATGGGGGGAGGGGAAGCCACTGTAATCCAAAAACTGTACTTTGGAAATTTATATTTATTAAATAAAAGTTAAAAAAAAAGTGGGGCCTCTGAGAAATAATTAGAATGGATTGGGTCATCCTAGGTGGAGCCCCAAAATTAAACTCCAGTGGCCTTTTTGAAGAGGCCACATAGGCATATCACACATGCTCCCTGTTCCTTCTCCTGTGATGCTCTGTGCTTTCTCAGGACTCTGCCAGCAAGAACACCATCACCCAAGAATGAACCAACGGGGCCACCCAATCTTGGACTGTGAACCTCCAGAACCATGAGCCAAAACAAACTTCTTTCCTTCAAAATTAGGCTGCTGTAGGTATACAGTGTGTGTGTGTGTGTGTGTGTATTTAATATAGTAATGTAAAGTTGACTAATATAGGCATGCTCTTCCTTCAACCTGGCTGGCTCCTAGACCCCAAGTTCTCATGGTTGCCTCCTTCCACTTTATGTGCTTTCACTCCTCAGAAAGGGCCTCCTCTGCAAACGCTACAGAGGCCCCTTCCCTCTCTACTCTCCTTCTACCCATTGCTTTGCCCCATTCCCACTCAACCTCTTATTTCTTTCATTGTTTTTCTTTTACTTTCATTCTTTCAGTTCTTTTAGTGCTTATCACACTATGATATCATCATTTCTCCTTAATAAGTCCTCTTTAAAGAAGTCATTCACTGTTGCTATCTATCTCCCACACAATTGAGTGCATGCGGGCTCACACTGTAGCATGGCCAGTAAAGCCACCACCTGCAGTGCCGGCATCCCATATGGGCCCTGGTTTGAATCCTAACTACTCCACTTCTGATCCAGCTCTCTGCTAGGTCCTGGGAAAGCAGTAGAAGATGGCCCAAGTCCTCTCTAGTGTGGGAGACCTGGAAGAAGTTCCTGGCTCCTGGTTTCAGATCAGTGTAGCTCCAGCCGTTGTGGCCATCTGGGAAGCAAACCAGAGGATTGGAAGACCTCTCTCTCTCTCTTTCTATCTCTCTGCCTCTGCCTCTTTGTAACTCTGCCTTTCATATGAGTAAATAAATCTTTAAAAAATAAAAATAGAGTGCATGCTGTGACATATACAACCTTGTGTGTGTAGTTCACTTGCACACTTCCCATGTCTACAACACTATCTAACATAAAAGTAGGATTCCAAGGGCCAGCACTGTGGCACAGTGGGTTAAGTCACAGCTTGTGACACCAGCATCCCATTTCAGAGTACCAGTTCAAGTCCTGGCTACTCTGCTTCTAATACAAGTCCTAAATACCTGAGTCCATCACACACATAGGAAACCTAGACAGAGTTCCTGGTTCCTGGCTTCAGCGTAGCCCAAACCCAGCCACTGTGGGCATTTGGGCATAAACCAGCAGACAGAAGATCTCTCTGTAACACTGCCTCTCAAATACATTTTTTTAAAGGTAGGATTTCAGTGAAAACAGGGCGCATCATTCTTCTATCAGAGATGGAGATTGAGACTGTGTACCTAACACATGAACATCCAGAAAACCATTAGTATCTTTAAAGATTTTTCTTCAAAGTACTTATCTGTAGTATTAAAGAATAGTTAATACCCATGGACTTCCTCTGAATTAAATATATATCAACATAATGAACAACTAAATTCTTACATGTATTAACACAATGAATAATTGTAGATTTCCTTTGAATTACATACAATCTATTTATATACATGTACAACCATAAATACAGATTCATTATTCATATACCAAATATATGATGAAATCACCATTGAGTCCTACAGAGAGAAGTTGATGGAAAATGTAATTAAAAGGTAAGTGAATTTTTGTGCAAAAAATAATATAAATAAAATCCATACATAGTTTTCTTGTAAAATCCATTTCCACTAATTTTTGAAAAACCTTCATATGTTTTGTACACAAAAATTAACTTATCTTTTAATTTCATTTTTATTACTTTTCAAAGTATCATCAAATAATCATTTGTCACTGTTACATTGCCAGCAAGAAATGCTGCTACACATATTGTTGTCAGACCTCAGACTTTCAAATTCATTTCTAAGATCCTTAGCTGCTGTTAAACCATGTCAGCATAATAAGCAAGTTTTGATTTCCTTTCAGATGTTCCTGGCTGATGAAAGAATTGATTTCTTAAGATTTTTTGCCATTGACCTATATGGCTGTGAAGAAGAGATAGCTCTTCTTAATCTCAAAAATCCAAGCTGAGTTTACAATCTCTGGCCATTGTGGGCATGTCAAATTCAGCGTTTGCTTCATTATGTGTCTTTAAAGTTATGTATCTTTAAAGAAACATGAATGTATTACTGATAGGATACTGGATGACAGGTTGTAAACCCTCTTGAAAATGTTGTTTTAATAATGATAGTTTAGTATCATTCATTTGAGGATAACTGCTCCCACTTATCATGGATAAAGTATATTTTGAAATTATTAATATCCACACATTACAAAGTACAAATTTATTCTGGGGCTATGTAGGTGTAACTTCTTATTATTAGGCTGACAAGGAATGCGAGAGAGATTCTAAAACACATCCAGACTCATTCTAGCTACATTTCAAGCAACTTGGTTTAATAATTGGCAACTCCCAGTGAGGCAGGAACAGCAACAAAAGCAAGACACAGAATCTATAATCCACCTACTTCCCCCAAACAAGACTCTCCTAAACCCTCATTCCTGAAATAAACTTCACACACCCGTAGGCACCTTCCTTTCCTCCAACACAGAACATGCCACACTGAAACCTGTACCCAACTGTCAAGATTTGCCTGTTAGACTTTATACAGTCTTTAAATACTCTAGGATGCTTAAAACCATATGTGCAAAAAAATGGAATTGAAAGATTATCTCAGTGTAAAACATTTGGAAATCAACAGTTTTTTTAATAATAAGCATTTTCCATTAACCTTTTGAAAAACCCTTATGTATGCTATTAAATATTATTTGCCTCTTCACACATCTGAGAAATTCAAGAAGAAAACATAGTATTAAGACTCACATGGGGGCCGGCACTATGGCACAGCAGGCAAAGCTGCAGCCTGCAGTGCAGGCATCCCATATGGGCGTCGGTTCGAGTCCCGGATGCTGCACTTCCAATCCAGCTCTCTGCTATGGCCTAGGAGAGCAGTGGGGGATGGCCCAAGTGCTTGGGCTCCTGCACCCACATGGGAGACCTGAAGGAAGCTCCTGGCTTCGGCTCAACACAGCTCCGGCTGTTGAGGCCAATTGTGGGGTGAATCAGTAGATGGAGGCCCCCCCCCCTTTCTTTGCTTAACTTTCTCTCTGACTTTCAAATAAATAATTGAAATTAATCAATCTTTTAAATTAAATTTAATTAGTTTAAATATTAATTTTTAAAAAATTAATTAAAAAAAAAAAAAAAAGACGGGGCTGGTGCTGTAGCAGTGCTGCGGTGCCAGCATCCCATATATGCACCAGTTCGAGTCTCAGCCTCTCCTTTTACAATCCAGCTTTTTGTTAATGGCCTGGGAAAGTAGTAGAAGATGGTCCAATTGCTTGGTCCCCTGCACCTGCGTGGCTCCTGGCTTCAGATCAGCTCAGCTCCAGCCGTTGCAGTCATCTGGAGAATGAACCAGCAGATGCAAGACGTCTCTCTGTAACTCTACCTCTCAAATAAATAAATGAATAAATCTTTTTTTTTAAACAAAGGACTCACGTTAGCATCAAGGTTACATTGTCATACAGCAGTGGATACACCTGACAGACTGAAATCCAGAGAGTTAAATGGTAACATGGTTTTGTTGATCAAAGATCAACAAGATGAAATGCTGGTTTTAAAAAAAAAATTTACGAAGTAGAGTAACCTTCAGTCAGATTAACAGAAAATAAAACATAATAAACTCAAACAAAATTAGAGATGAAAAAGAAAACATCACAACCAATGCCACAGACTTTCCAAGTACCATAAGAAACTACTAGGAATAGGTATATGCTAACAAATTATAAAATCTTGAAGAATAAATAAATCAAAAAAGATCAATAAAATAAATCAATAAACACAATAAAATAAAAATATAACATCACACAAATAAATGAAATAAATATATTACATAAATAAAATAAATCAATAAAAATAGATCAATAAAAAAGACTGAAGCAGGAATTAAAATCTCCCAAAGAAAGTCCAGGATCTGATGGATATATAACTGAATTCTAGAAATATTTGAAAATAAATGATCTCCAAAATGTCTCATACTATTTCAAAATACTGAAAAGGAGGGAACTCTGCCAAACTCTTTTTATGAGATCTCTCTGATAAAAAAAAAAAAAAAGAAAAGAAACAACACAAAATGAAAACTACATATCCAACACTACATCAAAAGTACCATACATCACAATCAAGGGGTGTTTATCTCTGGGATACAAAGTGGTTCACCACTCACCAATCAACAAACATCATTAATCACACCAACAGAAGGAACAGCATAGTCCATATGATCATCCCAATAGATGCAAAAAGGCACTTGATAAGATTCAGCATTACTGCATGACAAAAACTCTTTACAAAGTAAGTATAGAAGGAATATAATTCAAAATTCTAAAAGCTTTATATGACAAACCAGCAGCCAATATCAGATTTAATGGGGAAAAGCTGAAACATTTCCCCTCAGATCTGGAGTATCACAAAGTGTCCACTTTCACCACACTTATTCAGTGTAGTAGTTAAAGTGTTAGCAAAAGCAATTATGGAAGAAAAAGAAAAAAAAGGACATCAAAATTAGAAAGCAGCAACTTAAACTGCCCATGTTTGAAGATGACCTGATGCTGTACATAGAAAAATCTAAACATTCCACTGAAAAGCTATTAGAACTGATAAACCAATTCAGTAAAGTGGCAGGACAGAAAAATGTACATACAAATCATAAGTAGCATTTTTATACACCAATTTTGATGTTAGTGAAAAGGAAACCAATAAATAAATCCTATTCATATTAGCTCCAAAAAGTAAAATATTTAGGAATAAATTTAAGGAAAGAACTGAAATAACTCTATAATGAAAATTTTTTAAAAATTGACCAAAGAAATTATCAAAGAGTGAAACAGAAAGATATTCCTTGTTCATATATTAGAAGGGTTAATATATTACAACGTCTCTACTACCTGAAGAGAGATTTATAACATATTACAGTGAAAGGCTTATTGTCTCCATTACTTAAAGAATTCAATAAATAAAAAGTAACAGTACTGTAGACCAGCAGGAAAATAGGCATGAGCTATGGACAACAATCAAAGGAAAAGATGTTCAACTTCACTCAAATTTGAAAAGGCACATAATAATTCAAACTACAGCAGCATGTAGCTCCTATCAGTGTTTGACAAATATTTAAAATCCAGTTTGACAAAACACTGTATTTGCAACCAACTGATATACTCTGGGCTCCTTCACTTCCTCACACCTTTTGCTTCTCTTTCTCCTCTCCTTTCACCTCCTTTCTCCCTCTCCACTTTCCCCTTGCCTCCTCTTTTTCTTTCAGTTTTAGCTCCCATATACAAGGCACTATGTGTCTTTCTCTGGTTTATTTCAATCAACATGATTCCACAATCTACAAATCAAAAGCTATCTCTATCAAAATTCTTTATAGAATTAAATAAAATCCTAAAATACATAGAGAACCACAAAAGATCCAGAATAGCCCAAGCATTCTGAGCAAACAAAATGAAAAGTAAGCTAGAGGCATCACAATACCTGATATTAAAGCACACTACAAAAATAGAGGAAACGAAACATCATGATGGTACCGGCATAAAAATCAACACTCAGATCAATGGAACACAACAGAGAATTGAGAAATTAACATACATCATTTTTACAATTAAACAAATTTTGACAAAGGTGCAAAGAACAAACATCAAGAAAGGACTGTCTTCTGAATAAATGGGGCTGACAAAACTGGACACAAAATACAGAAGAATGAAGTTAGATCCTTACTTCTTAACACATATAAAAAACCATCAAAGCAGAATCAAAGACCTAAATGAAATAATGAAATTGACAAGAAAGCATAGAGGAAACATTTCAAGACATTGGTGTAGGGAGTATTTTTTTGAAGATGGCACCAAAACTACTGGCAACAAAGCAACTTTAGACAAGTCAGAGTGCATCAAACTCACAAGCCTCTGCACTGCAAGGCAATAACAGAGTGAGGAGACATCTGACCAAACGGAAGAAAACATCTGCAAGCTACTCAATTTACAAAGGACTAAAATTCAGAATGCATCAGGAACTCAAAATCAACCTCCTCAGTTAAGAAATGGGCAAAAGCCCTGAAGAGACAGTTCTGAAAATAAGAAATACAAATGGCCAATAAAAATTTTAAAAATGCTCAATATCGCTAGCCATCAGAGAAATGCAAATCAAAACCACAATTAGTTATCACCTCATCCATGTCAGAATGACTATTATCAAAGAGAGAGAAAGTAGCAAATACTTTATGGAAAATCAGCGTTAGGGGATTTCCTTAAAACTGGAAACAGAAGTGCCGTATGATCCTGCAGTCACACTACTAGTACTGGCTACATATCTAAAAGACAGGAAAACACTCTATCAAAGAGATATCTGCTCCACCATGTTCATCACAGCACAGCTCAAAACATCCAAGAAATGGAATCAACCAAAGCATTTATGAGGAAGTGAATGGATACAGAAAATGCAGTATGTGTATACAATGGAATATTTTTCAGTCATGAAAAAGAGTGAAATTCTGTTATTTACAGCAAAAGAAATGAAACCAAAGGACATCACATTAAGGAAAATAAGCCATACATGTGAAGACAATCTGAACACAGAATGTGATTACCAGAGGCTAGGAGGGGTACGTGGGAATAGACGTAGCTCAGATAATGAGTACCAAGCAAGAGACTGAAGGAAATTCCTGCTGTCACACAACACAGTGAGACACTGCAGTTCATAATAAACAAGTATACGTTCTATGAGCAACAGAAGCAAGAGGCTTTAATCATAAATTAATGCCAAAGAAGGAAAAATGTAGATTACCCTGTTTTGATCACCCCGTTTTCTTTTTTTTAATTATTTGACAAGTAGAGTTATAGACAGTGAGCGAGAGACAGAGAGAAAGGTCTTCCTTCTGTTGGTTCACCCCCCAAATGGCCACCATGGCCAGGGCTGCGTCAATCTGAAGCCAGTAGCCAGGTGCTTCTTCCTGGTCTCCCAGGGTGCAGGGGCCCAAGCACTTGGGCCATCCTCCACTGCCCTCCTGGGCCACAGCAGAGAGCTGGACTGGAAGAGGAGCAACTGGGACTAGAACCTGGCACCCACATGGGATGCCGGCGCCGCAGGTGGAGGATTAACTAAGTGAGCCATGGCACTGAACCCTCACCACATATTTTCTACATGTTTTGAAATGTCACACTGAAGCCCATAAATATGGAAAAGTATGGTTAACATTTTCTTTTACATGGAAGAATTAAGAAAGGAATGAATGAAATAGGCCAAGAGGAAATGAAACTCCTGGTTTGCTTCCAGTTCCCACCACCCTTCCATTCCACCTCCAAGAGTTTATGTTCTACTCCTTATGTAGACTCAAACATAATTAAAATTTCAAGAAAATAATCACTGAAAACTGTTGAAGTTCCATAGCACACGGCTTTTCTGTTTAATAATTTATCATTGCAGCTTCTAGAAGCAATGGTTCATTCTGATGTATTCTTTCAACACCTTTCTTTGTGAATGGAGATGATTATGTATCCATTTATTAAATGGTATGGCCTTTTTTGGCAAAGGTAGTACATGTTTTCTTTTTTACTTTTTTTTAGTTTAAGAATTAGATATGAAAATTTCCTCACTTTAAAAAATTCAAACCGTACAAAAACTTGAAAATTTTCCCTTACCCACTCTTTCCTTTTCTTTTAGTTTTATTTAAGTTACACAAATTTCATGTATTTCATGTACACAGATTTAGGAACATAGCGACACTTCTCCACCAACCTTCCCTCATAGCCACACTCCAACTCTTCTTCCTCCTTCCTCTCACATTCCCACTCTTAATTTTTATGAAGATCAATTTTCAGTTTGCTTAACGATCATATAGTTAATTCTACACTAAGAAAAAGAGTTCAACAAATAGTATGAAGAAAAAAAAACACTATTCCTCAATGGAAGAGACAAGGGCTATAAACAATCATTGAATCTCAAAATGTCTATTTCACTATAATACATTACATTTCAGGTACTCTTAGTTGCTTTGGATCAGGGAAAACCTGTGATAGCTGTTTTTTGGGGACTGGATTATTTCACTAAGTATAATGGTTTCCAGTTGCATCCATCTTGTTGCAACACATAAGATTTCTTTCTTTCTTTTTTTTTTTTTTTTTTACAGCTGAGTAGTACTCCATACTGTATATATACCATAATTTCCTTATCCAGTCAATAGTTGATAGACATGTGAGTTGATTCTGTATCTTAGCTATTGTGAATTGTGCTGCAATGAACATGGGGATACAGATCACTCTTTCATGTGCTGATTTCTTCTGGTTTGGGTAAATTCCCAGGAGTGGGGTAGCTGAATCATATGGTAGCACTATAATCAGATTTATGAGGTATCTCTCCATACTGTCTTACACAGTGGCTGCACCAGTTTACATTCCCACCAACAATGGAATAGTTACCCACTATTTCTAATCTATTTCAATTCCTTGAGGCCATCTTTTTTATGAGATTAAGACCTTGGGGCTGGCGCTGTGGCACAGGGGGTTAACGCCCTGGCCTGAAGCACTGGCATCCCACATGGGCGCCAGTTCTAGTCCTGGCTGCTCCTCTCCTGATTCAGTTCTCTGCTATGGCCTGGGAAGGCAGTGGAAGATAGCCCAAGTCTTTGGGCCCCTGCACCCACATTGGGGGGGGGGGGGGCGGAAGAAGCTCCTGCCTCCTGGCTTTGGATCAGTGCAGCTCCAGCCGTTGTGGCCATCTGGGGAATGAACCAGCGGATAGAAGACCTCTCTCTCTGTCTCTCTCTCTCTCTAACTCTTTCAAATAAATAAATATTTTTTTAAAAAAGACTTCTTTCTATGCATTTATATCTGCATGTATTATATCTTTTTTGTGTTGTCTATTTGTGGAATTCATGGTTTTATAAACTTCTTTGAATTAACAATATGCCTCAGAGACAGTCCCAGATCAGAAACGTATCTCATGCATGTTAAGTACTGGCATTCTCTATCCTGAATATCCCTTAGTTCCTTCATCATTCCCATTCTGATTAACACCTGTTGTTTCTCCATTATCCTCTCTTAAAAACTCTGAATACAACTCTCCATAAAATTTGCCACAATTCCTCAAAAACAGATACTTGAGGAATGACTGGATTAGAGGGCTTGCATTCTATAAACAATAGATATTAACAGTTTGACTTTCCATTTTGTTTACTGGTCAACTTGATGATACCAGTGATTTCCAAAACGAGCCCATGCATGGTGACAATTTTCTTATTCACATCCACCATGGCACCTGTGACTGGCACATAGGTTCAAATGAAATAGATCTTGCAGGCAGTAACAGGCTCCAACTCAGCCTCTTTCCTGACCTCACATCCTAGTTACATTAACATGGATTCAATTCAATTCATGTTTAATTCTCAGAAGAAAAGACTTTGATGAGTTTTTTTACATCAGCTGTCCTTTTAATCCTCTTAACATCCAATGAGATAGAAACTTTCATCAGTGTTTTATAGACAACTCACAGTGACTACTCAAAGATCACAAGATCTGCGGTATGCCACAAAGGACAAAACAGACCCAGACTTAGGAAATGTATCATAGTTCGATTAGTTTTTCCAGATAGCTACTGTGCTTTGGTGTCTAAGATTCTGCTTTTTAATACTATTAAAGTACTATTAAGTACTCAGTGTATTGGACACCTCTCTTGATTTCTTTTTTAAATGAGTATGGGTTTTTCTCAAGAGGTAACATTCAAGATCTGAAATGTCAGAGAAAAAAGACCATATGGATTAATACAAAGCATACTGTAACTATGCTTTAGCAATATCTAAAGTTACACATCTTAAAACTCTATCCCATCCAAAATTAGCAATAGCTAATATTGCATATTCTAAATGCTATCCTAGTCAAAAATTAAAATAAAACAAAATAACCAACAGTTTGGTTGGTATTTGAAGCAATTTGTCCTAATACCACAAACCAAAATTTCTACTATAATAACCTTTATACCACTCAACTAGTTCTACTGAGGGGGAAAAAAAGTCACATTTTAGCACCAAGAAACATGAATAGAAAAAATGTATTCTAAAATGTTGAAAAGCATGAAATAAAAGGTTAGAACATTTCACTATGCATATCTCACACTGAAACCTTGAAGCCATCGCCTACAGGAGAATGGCACTTTAAAGATTACTGAATGTGATTTCTGAAAGTATAAGATGATCGATCCCTTTTTTAAAGCCCTTAATGTACCAACACTGTTCCTTTGCCTGACAGTTGACAGGGTTCAGGAAAGCAAAGCTCAGAGTTGAGGAACAACAACAACAAAAAATCTGGCATGAAGTTCACCTCCCCTTCATGCCAATCCTTCTACAACAAAGCAAAAAAAAAAAAAAAAAAAAAGTACTGAATAGGAAAACCAGGGAGATTCCCCATCACTCAGCCCGGGCAGGTACAAATGCATTAGTAATGGAGCAGATTCCTGTGACCTTTTCAATTAGGATAACCCCTCAAAGAAAATTAAAACCATTTTCTAAAACATGGTCCAAAGAGTTCCAGAGGTAACTGAAGAACGCATTTAGGAACATCCCTAGCATTTCTCTAGGTATGTACATACTCAACATAGGTCTGTTCTACTCCAGTCATTCCAGGCACGATTGTTGGTGAGCAAAAGGTTAAGTTCAACTGATAGACTTTTTCTAAAGCCTCCACTTCCAGAGATTGCGCATTGTGTTTTGCGCTTCTACATATTTATGTTTTCAAGTGGGAGGATCTAAGAACAGAAAACCAGGCATTTTTTTTTTCTGCTTTAGGAAGATTTGATGTCAAATGAGCCATTCATTCAAAAACAGTATTTTTCTTTGTGGACATGACAAATCCATGTAGTGGCTTTAGAGTTCCAATGATTCCTGTTGGATTTTTACTCAGCAAAGCTTTCCACAAAGCATGGAAACAAAACATGGAGTTGACTAATTTTAAGTACAATGAGTCTAAAAACTCACCCTTGCCCAATTCCCACCTAAAGAATAAACAAGCTAAATACTGAAGGAAGCCAAAGATCACCCCACTGGTGAACTTGTATAAACTGATCAGTATAGACCCAAATGTCAAGTCAAACCTACAGACAAAACATCTAAGAAGCAGAGGCCTCATTCTCTGCTCTCTCTCTAACTGGCCTTAACAGGCAGGCCAGTTTACTTCCTTTACACTGTTTGCCTTAAAATTAAAATACTGGCAAAAGACACATCAGACTCACAGGATTACGTTCATAACCATGAAATAAAATAACATATGTGAAGCATTATTTTGCCTTATTTGAAAGGTAGAGACAGATAATGATCCTCTGTCCACTGATTCACTCACTCCCCTAAATAGCTGCCATAGCTGGGTGTGGGGCTGGATTAGGCTGAGTTTAGAAGCCTGGAACTTAATCCAAGTCTGCCATGTGGTTAGCAAGGTCCCTGCCACTTGAGCCATCACCTAGTGCCTCACAGAGTGCCCATGTACAGGAAGATGGATTGGGAGCAGGGCCTGGACTCAAACCCAGGCACTCCAATGAGAGATGTGTGCTGATGCCAACCCCAAATCTTAACCAGTGCATCAAAGGCCCACCCTGACAAGATTTTTTCAATTATGTAATACTATGGAAAAAGTCCAATAGATTTATCATTACTAGTTCTATATCGTAAGCTTAGATTTTCACTAACAAGTACCTATAATAGCAGGACAAAGGCCACTGCTGCAAACCATGAAATGAATTATTAACAGAAGCCATTCAGTTGCTATCTGCATCTTCTAATAGAACATCAGACACTGAGTTGGAGAGCATGTTAAAGAAACTTTTCAATTCCTATTTTTCTTTCTCATGCTTCTGAAGAGCCCTCATACAGTTGTTAAGCTATAGTTGGCAACTTAAAATAAACAAACCGACTGATAACTAAACCCTTTAAAACGCATCACAACAACAGAAGATCAGTCCAAACCATATGCAACACAAGAAGCAAAGCAGCTAATGAAAACTTCAATATCAGCATCATGACCCTTAATTTCAAGAGGAATGTGTTCTGTGGTTCAGCTCATGTATAACTAGAGAAAACATCAAAGAGATACAAATAAACTATCGGATAAAAGTGCACTTTGCCGTGGTCCAAGTACAGTTTCATCTTTATCCAATTTCAATACCATAGAACCAAGGCAAAGACAAAGAGTTCTGACAAACGTGCAGCACTGGGGAGAAAGGCTGGTTGTGAAATAATTGAGATGGGATAGGGGAGTACTGTGGCTCTCCTTTGTTTATAGAAAGAAAGTCCTCAACAGCTGGCACGTACCAGGAAGCAGGATGAGGGAACCTTTGCAATTTGCTTCCAGACCCATTAGCAACGCTCAGATGCCAGGGTTATAAACACTTTGAAATAAACAGGGAAATACCAAAGAAATCATTTCTTCTAGAGGGAAAAAAATAGCTTAACATGATTAAAATATGCCAGGGTTTTCTCACATAGGAGGAATTAAGGAAACTAATTATTTCAGCACTTGGGGGGACCTTACAACGAGACAGATTTATTCATAGGAATTTAGAAGCAAATATTCCTTTATGCATACTTGCCTCAACAAGTGCTTTTTGAACACTAAACGAGGCATATACTTGCAATGCTTTTTAAGGAAATGGGGTGGGCAGTTGAAAAGGAGTCACTTCACTCAAGATGTTTCAATTTGTATTTATTTTCCTGTGGACTCTGTGTCATGAAGGACTCTCCTCAAATTTCCTCCTAAATTTTGTATTATTCCCAAGATTTTATCAATGGGATTATCATTCTTTATGAGATGTCAAGGAATCACAACAGGGTTTTCAGACGTAAGAAGCTGATCAAATAACACTAGATGAACAAAAGCATCCTAAACGTCATTCCTTCTCTTCCATTTTTTAAATTACATTTAGATACTAAATCTTGCATTTCCTAGGAATTGTAAACATTCTTCAATTTTCCAGTAACAACTGAAAACTATGTACACAAATATAGTTTACTAACATGCATTTATTATACATTTTTCTAATTCTCTAGATCACCACCACCTCTAGCAATTACATAATTCATTGCTTTTATTTATCTAGGTTGCCAAAGGAAGATTTTTTTTTTTAATTTGAGAGGCAGAGAGACAGATAGGGCTCCCACCTGCTGATTTACTGCCAAAATACACACAACAGCAGGGGCTGAGGCAGGGCCAAAGAGGCAGACAGGAACTTGATCCACAATCCCCACATGGGTGGCTGGCAATCTAAGGGCTGGACCATCACCACTGCCTCCAAGCCTTTGCATTGACAAGAAGCTTGTATGAGAGGAGGAGCTGGGTGTCAAACCTAGGTATTCTAATATGGGATGTGGGGGGATCTTAACCTGCATCTTAATTGCTGGGCTAACCACTCACTACTCCAAAGGATTTTAATAGAGTCCCTTGCTCCTAAATAGAAAATCAATCTTGTTAAAAAAAAATGACTAATCACAATTATTGATGAGAAAACAGAAATCGCAGGGCAGACACTATGAAAACAGTATATGTAATTACACTAAAAATTTCATCAGTTTATTAGATCCTTATTAATATTAGGGAATAATTTTAAATTTGCACAGTTCCTATCTCCTTATTTATATATTCTTTTCTCCTGCCCTCTTGATATGAATGCAAATACATGGAAGAGGGTGTTACCAAAAACAAAACTTTAAGGAGTCATTTACTAGATTTTTCTGTCTATAAATGATCATCTCAAATAAACTGCCATTTCACTGATTTTCAGGGAAAATGTATTTAAAAACATGCAATGTTTCACATTGACTTTCAATTCTATGCATTTCACTCCTAAATCATTTCTCAGTACTCACATGGCTTTTCGCATTCACATTTTCACAAAACTCATTTGAGTTTTTCTCCAAAAAACATACTACTATTACTAGTTCATGTATGTGCTTTCTTGCCTCTCCCCAATCCATGAGAATACACTGCTTTCTCAACTTCCATGGCTTCCACACCAGGAATAATGCCTAACACAGATTAACTACACGTCAACGAATATGTTGATTAGACAATGGCACTATCTGTTGACCTCTTCTCAAAAATTGTGTTCCTAATTTGTAGGGTCCGTGTCCCCTTGCAATCAAGGCCACATCTTCCAGGCTCATGGTAATCACGTTTACCCCTTCTTTTTCTTTCTGTTAGCAAGAATATGGCCATAAGGCCTCAAGTTCTTTCTACTGGAAAGCACTGCATTGGATTCTCCTGCTAACACAGACACCTAGGTTCACACATATTTCTACAAGAAGAGATACTTCACACATACACAAACACACATCCCCATAATCCATCTCCTTCCTTTTGGTCAACCTATCTGTGTCCTAGGAGAAACAGATGTTAATCAGCTCTCTAAGCCAATAGGTCTTGTCTTGAATCAATAGGCACATTTTCAACCAGACCACAATGGCCTTGAATCAAATCAATTTCCTCATTCTATCACCGAGATGTCCATATTCAGTCCAAAAAGATTTAGACTAGAGACATTCATATTTAACAAGACACTTAAAGCCAGTGGATTGTTCACTTTTTTACTGTTGAGGGATGACCCACTTTTAGCCAAGTGTTTGCTGTTATTCATAGACAAATGTTCAGTGACCCCTAAGGATCCTCATTTTCCCACATGGAAAATTACCTAGTTAAGAGGTATCCACAAATAATGAAATAAAAGGAACTTCACTGTCATAAAGCTTGCCTTCTTATGGTAGAAATAAAGAAATAGACAGACAATAAAACATAATAGATGTGTGTGCTTGGTGTAATGGTTCAAATGCCATTTGGGACACCTGCATCCCATAGAGGAGTGCCTAGGTTTAGGTCATGGTTCCACTCCCAATTCCAGTTTCTTGCTAATGCGTACCCTGGAAGATAGCAAGTCATGACTTTGGTTGAGTACCTGCCACACCTGCCACCTGGGTAGAGTTCCTAGCTGCTGAGTTCTGCCTGCCCCATTCTGGCTATTGTGAGCATCTGTGAAGTAAATCTTCAGATGTCAGATCTCCCTGTGTCTTGTTTTCTCTGGTATAATTTTAGATAAGAGAAAAACAAATTAGTGTAGTCAAGAGCTACTTGCCAAGCGCATAGAGCTTGACTTGTGCTGGCTCATGTTATATACACATGGAGGTTAAAATCTTAACTTTAGGGGTGGGCCTTTGGCACAGTAGTTAGGACATTACTTGGGATGCCTGCATCCCATATCAAACTGGCTTGTTTCTAGGATGGGCTTAATTTTTTTTTATTGCAGCTACCTGCTAATGTGCACTCTGGGAAACAGGAGCGATGATTCAAACATGTGGGTCCCTGCTACCAACACAGGAGACTCAAACTGAGTTTCCTTCTCCTGGATTGGCCCAGGCCCATTTGTTGCAGGAATCTGGGAAATGAATTAGTAAATGGAAGTTCTCCATCTTTTTCTCTCTGTACTGTTATCTTTCAAATAAATAAAAGTGTTTTTTTGTTTTTTTTTTCATTTTCGATTCTCTTTATATACAGAAGACCAGTTTAGCATACATTAAGTAAAGATTTCAACAGTTTGCTCCCACACAAACATAAAGTGAAAAATAATAGATGATTTTTTAAATGATGATGAAATCAGATCAGACCTATTGTCATGTTTAATCCCAGTGAGAGTCAAGTAGGGAATTGATAATTTCTTCTTCTTCTTTTTTTTTTTTTACAGAAGATCAGTTTAGTATACATTAAGTAAAGATTTCAACAGTTTGCACCCCCATAGAAACACAAAGCGAAATATACTGTTTGAGTACTCATTATAGCATTAAGTCTCAATGTACAGCACATTAAGGACAGAGATCCTACATGAGGAATAAGTGCACAGTGACTCCTGTTGTTGACTTTACAAATTGACACTCCTGTTTATGGCATCAGTAATCTCCCTATGCACCAGTCATGAGTTTCCAAGGCTATGGAAGCCTTTTGAGTTCACTGACTTGCTTAGACAAGGTCATAGTCAAAGTGGAGGTTCTCTCCTCCCTTCAGAGAAAGGTACCTCCTTCTTTGAAGACCTGTTCTTTCCACTGGGATCTCACTCACAGAGATCTTTCATTTAGGTGTTGTTGTTGTTGTTGTTGTTGTTGTTGTTGTTGTTTTGCCAGATTGTCTTGGCTTTCCATGCCTGAAATACTCTCATGGGCTTTTCAGCCAGATCCGAATGCCTTTAGGGCTGATTCTGAGGCCAGAGTGCTGTTTAGGACATCCACCATTCTATGAGTCTGCTGAGTATCTCGCTTCCCATGTTGGATCACTCTCCCCTTTATTTATTCTATCAGTTAGTATTAGCAGGTACTAGACTTGTTTATGTGCTTCCTTTGACTCTCAGTCCTTTCATTATGATCAATTGTGAACTGAAATTGATCACTTGGACTGGTGAGATGGCATTGGTACATGCCACCTTGATGGGATTAAATTGGAGTCCCCTGGTATGTTTCTAACTCTACCATTTGGGGCAAGTCAGCTTGAGCATGTCCCAAATTATACATCTCTTCCCTCTCTTATTCCTACTCTTATGTTTAACAGGGATCACATTTCAGTTAAATTTCAACACTTAAGAATAACTGTGTATTAATTACAGAATTAAACCAGTCATATTAAGTAGAACAGACAAAAAAACTACTAAGAGGGATAATGTATTAAGTTGTTCATTAACAGGCAGGGCTATGCTGATCAAGTCACCGTTTCTCATAGTGTCCATTTCACTTCAACAGGTTTCCTTTTTGGTGTTCAGTCAGTTGTCACCGATCAGGGAGAACATATGGTATTTGTCCCTTTGGGACTGGCTTATTTCACTCAGCATGATGTGTTCCAGATTCCTCCATTTTGTTGCAAATGACTGGATTTCGTTGTTTCTTACTGCGGTATTTGAAAATCATGACTTTTCCTATGTCATTTGACTAAATTTCAGCTGATATACCTAGCTACTAAACCCCTTTAGAAGACAGAAGTAACATTTCTTATTTAATCTACAAACACCAGTTCAATGGTAAGAAACTGTTATCCTCAGCAGGGTGACATGTGTAACTGTGAAGAATGATAAACACCCTCCTACACTTTGAAGCTATACCTGCCTAACACTATCAAGCGATGCTTTACATTATTTTAAAGTATTATTCTACTGCTCAGTTCTACAATAAACTTTACTTTTGTTGTTTGTTTTAAGCCAGGAAAGAAGATAAAGAATCAATGAGATGTCAACACAGGGCAGACACACAGGACCACATGTACTCTCTAAATAGTGATCTACAAGAGTCAGCAGGGGGGTTGGAAATGATTCTAGGAAACCCGACAGTTACCAGCATCTGTACTCTGCTAAATGGTTTGCGTAGTTGAAAAATTCAGACAGGTCTTATACCAGTCTTTCTGAATCCCACCACTTACGGAAATTCAATCTAAGTATGAAGTTCAAGATACCAGTTCCCATCAAGTCAAGATATTAGAGGTGGCTTTTCTCATCATACCAATTCTCAAGCAGTTGAGAGGCAGTGATGTACCTAAAAATATAATCTGATGCATTTTTAACAGTTCATTAAATGTTCAATGCTTCAATTATTATATCCCATTATTTTGCACTAAATAAAACAGCCAAGAGGGGGAATTGTCTATGGGACATACAACACATCATCACAAAGTTCACTGAAATGTGTACTATGAAAATACTATGCATGGGTTCCAAAAAAAATGCAGCAAAGTGACTTCACTTTCTAAAAATAGTTTCTCACTATCTATAATCTTCAAATCTTTACTGAATTATTCATTTAAACTGATTAAAACTGAAAATTCAAGTAACACCTTTGAGTATAATTCAGTTAATATAACAGGATGATCCTGAACCTTCACAAAAATCTGTGTTGCTTAACAGTAAATAACTTTTTAAAGATTTATTTATTTATTTGAAAGTCAGGTTTAGACAGAGAGGTGAGGAAGAGACAGAGAGAGAGAGACAGAGAGAGAGACAGAGAGAGAGATCGATCTTCCATCCACTGGTTCACTCCCCAGTTGGCTGCAAGGGCTGGAGCTGCGCTGATCTGAAGCCAGGAGATTCTTCTGGGTATCCCATGAGGGTGCAGGGGCCCAAGGACTTGGTCCATCTTCTAATTCTCTGCCATAGCAGAGAGCAGGATTGGAAGAGGAGTAGCCAGGACTAGAACCTGCGCCCATTTGGGATGCCAGCACTTTAGGCCAGAGCATTAACCCACTGTGCCACAGCACTGGCCTCAAGTAAACAGCTTTTGGACTAACTGCTTCCTGTCACTGAACAGTAACGTCACCAAACAGTGTTGTCAAAGAATCCATAGAAAAGCCAGCATTTGCACAGTGGGTGAGGCCCCTGCTTGCAATGCTGGATCCTGTGTGAGTGCCAGTTCAAGTCCCAGCTGCTCTGCTTCCAATTCTGCTCCCTGATAACGTGCCTGAGAAGGAGTAGATGATGGCCCAAATGTCTGGGCCCCTGTCACCCATGTAGGAGACTCAGTTTCAGGCTCTTGGCTGTGACCTGACCAAGACTGGGCCACTGTGGTCATTTGGGGCGTGCATCAGCTGATGGAAGATCTTTCTCTCTGTGCCACTCTGGCTTTCCAATAAATAAAAAGAAACCTTTAGAAAACTAAGCAAAAAGCCACAAAATTATGCAGCAATGATTTTCTGAATCAGAATCTCAATAGAAAGTTGATTTTTAAAGGTAATTTCAGAGTTCTGAACTGTACACAACAGTATTTACCACACAGATTGCTTGCTTATCAGAGAGACTGCAAACAACATCTTGAATGGGACTTTTATTTATAAATGTAATATTTCACATTTTTCTTCTAAAGCATAAGATCTTATACTTAATCAGCTTGACTTTTAATTCTAATTTTAATTATTTCAAAATATGCTAAGGTATTTCTGACATATCAAAAGGAACAAACTACTACTGTCTGTCGACTCATTTCTTTAGGAAAGCTGTATCATAAAAAATGTATAGCTGCATATAATTAAAAAATTCAAGCAGTGTGCATCGACTAACATAATATGGACTGTTAAATAATTCAAAATTGTGTTTAGCGGCAGCAGCTGTTTAATTAAAAGGTAAAAACTGCAACTAATCCACCATGGTTGACAGAAATACAGCCTCCATCAGTGGTGCAGTCCCCTAGGAAAGAGAATATGGATATGATTTCAAGAAGTCATGAGCTTCCTTTAATGAATATAATGAAAATAACCCCAATAAATCAGTATGAAAGCATTTTATATCAAAGATTTTCTCAGTGTTGCCTCGCTCTAAATTTCCTTTCAGCTGATAATTTTATGTTTCAACACAGCAAGCAAATCCTTTAAGGTACGTACTTTTACCATCATTGGATGTAGCTTTTATTTGAGGCTTCATCCCTGAAACTCAGCCTACGATGAGGCTAGACAAATTCTCAGAACCAGTTGATCCTTTCAGTATTCTCAACTTCAGATCCAACTTACTTGCTCATATCATCCTGTCACCCAGAGAAACACCAACAGCCAACAACTGCATAGCATTCATCATCCTAACTAACCAGTAATGAAATTAACACGATATTTTCACTGAGAAATTATTTTCACCTTCAGTAATTGGTGGGGCGGGGTGAAGATGTTGAAGAATAATATATTACATTTCCATCCCTTAACCCACAATTTCCAATCTTAGTGTTCTTCTGAAGCAATTATGTAGGTGCAGCAAATTTTATGCACAAAGCTGCTTGCTGCACAAATTTTTAAAAAATATTTATTTATTTGAAACACAGAGTTACAGAGACAGAAGGAAAAACAGAGAGAAGGAGATCTTCCTTTCTTTGGTTTAGTCCCTAAACAGCTACAATAACTGAAGCTAGGCCAGGCCAAAGCCAGGAGCCTGGAGCTTCTTCAGGGTGTCCCACTTGGGTGCAAAGGCCCAAGCACTTGGACCATCTTCTGCTGCTTTCCCAAATGCCTAACAGGGAGCTGGATTGGAAGTGCAGCAGTCTAGTCTCACACTGGCGCCCATATGGGAAGCCACCATTGCAGGCGGCGGCTTAACCCACTACGTCACAATGTCAGCCCCAAGAATATTTTTAACATCAGAAAAAAAATCTCAATATTGAGAATCATCAAGATATTATTATCATTATATAGCAGATTACATGACTGCTAAATAGAATTAGAAAAAATTATATGTATATAGCATATTCTATGTGATGAAAAATGAAGTGACTGATAAAAAAGGTAGCAGACATTTACACAGTGAATAATCTGAATTTTCAAAGATATGATTACTTTCTCAACTTCTCTTGTTCTTTAGCTCAAGTAAATCACATTATTTCTTTTTTCTTTTTTTTTTTCTTTTTTGGACAGGCAGAGTGGACAGTGAGAGAGAGAGACAGAGAGAAAGGTCTTCCTTTGCCGTTGGTTCACCCTCCAATGGCCGCTGTGGCCGGTGCACCGCGCTGATCCGGTGGCAGGAGCCAGGTACTTATCCTGGTCTCCCATGGGGTGCAGGGCCCAAGCACTTGGGCCATCCTCCACTGCGCTCCCTGGCCACAGCAGAGAGCTGGCCTGGAAGAGGGGCAACCGGGACAGAATCCGGCACCCCGACCAGGACTAGACCCCGGTGTGCCGGCACCACAAGGTGGAGGATTAGCCTAGTGAGCCACGGTGCCAGCCAATCACATTATTTCACTCCATAATTTTCTGCTTAAAAATGTCTAGTTGTGGGGCCGGCGCTGTGGCACAGTGGGTTAACGCCCTGGCCTGAAGCACTGGCATCCCATATGGGCACCGGTTCGAGACCTGGGTGCTCCACTTCCAATCCAGCTCTCTGCTATGGCCTGGGAAAGCAGTAGAAGGTGGCCCAAGTCCTTGGGCCCCTCTACCTGCATGGGAGACCTGGAGGAAGCTCCTGGCTCATGGCTTCGGATCAGTGCAATTCCAGCTGTTGTGGCCAATTGGGGAGTGAACCATCAGATGGAAGACCTCATCTCTCTCTCTACCTCTCCTCTCTCTGTGTAACTCTGACTTTCAAATAAATAAATAAATCTTTAAAAAAATGTCTAGTTGTATATGGTAAATTTCCTAGTTGTCCTTCACTGTGCTTTCAAAATAGATCAGAGAGGTAGGAAATCAGGGTGATCATCTATGAGACAGTAATAGAAGCAAGCAACATGAGAAAATGCAATGGTAAAAAGGAGAAAATTGTAAAAATTAGACAAAAGAATTATTTTTGGCACAATGACAGTAAAATAAAATGCACTCTTGCACAAAAATACTGAAATAGTTATCTTTGAAGGAGAAACAGCAATCCACGTCGATAATGTTCTTTTACTTCTAGGAAGCACTAAAGTAAAAAAAGCAAAGTCCCCATTAAATGCGTGGAGAACAGCAAGGGAGAAACAAAGGGAAAGGTCTGTCTTGTACTTGACAAACCAGAAACATCAATGGCTCACAGGTGTTTTTAACATTCATTTCAAACGTCCTGTGAATTTTATTTGCAAATTATGGGGCAAGCAGAGCAGAAAATGGGAGTCTTTAATTAGGCAGAGCAGGTGGCTGAGAACCACAAGGTGGATATTAGCCACATCTCTGTCCAGTGCCAAAAATCATGGACTTGACCTACGAAATGAATTTTAAGGATGAGAGTAACTATCTCCACATTGTCATTTCTCTGTGGAGTTCAAGCTCCATGCCTAAAATTGCTGAATTGTATTTGCTCTTAGCTAACATGATTGCTTTGTTCTTTAGCTCTGGTTGGAATTTACCAATGATAAATTTTTGACATACTCCCCATAATCTACCACCTTCTTTGCTGCAGTTAAGGTAAATTCTTGATGTACCAAACAGTACTGCTTCCTGTAACAGAAATTTAATAAGTATTGTGAAGTTATTAAGACTTAATATGGAGCATAAAAGTACTTTATCAATGCAATGGAGATGCTCAGGGCAGTGAAACTACTGCACACATTACCCTAATGAAAAATACATAGAAAATTGTGCAAACCACAGGATACACAAACCAAGAGTGAACCCTAATGCAAATTATGGACTTGGAGGATGATGACGTATCAAAGGAAGTTCACTGATTTTTAACAGTTGTACTACTCGAGTGGGAAGTGCTGATACTGGGGCAGAATATACACGTTTAGAGACAGCAGAAGACTGGAGGATACCATATCCCTGCCTTTTCTGCTCAATTCTGCTGAAAATATAAAATGGCTTAAAAAAAAAAAAGCCTATTACAGTGACTTGATCAGCCCTTGTCCTGACTGTTGATGTACAATTTAATACTTTATCCCTTTTAGTATTTTTTTTGTTCAGTTAATGCTATTGGTTGAACTCTGTAATTAACACACAATTATTCTTAGCTGTTGAAATTTAACTTACAAGTGATCCCTGTTAAATATAAGAGTGGGAATAAGAGAGGGAGGGGATGTACAATTTGGGACATGCTCAATTGGACTTGCCCCAAATGGTGGAGTTAGAATCATGCCAGGGGATTCCAATACAATCTCATCAAGGTGGCATGTACCAATGCCATCTCACTAGTCCAAGTGATCAATTTCTGTTCACGATCACACTGATAGGTCTAAGAGTCAAAGGGATCACACAAACAAGACTAGTGTCTGCGAATACTAACTGATAGAATAAAAAAGGGAGAGAACAATCCAACACGGGAAGTGGGATGCACAGCAGACTCATAGAATGGCAGATGTCCTACACAGAACTCTGGCCTCAGAATCAGCCCTTAAGGCATGCGGATCTGGCTGAAAAGCCCATGAGAGTATTTCAGGCATGGAAAGCCAAGACACTCTGGCAAAAAAAAAAAAAAAAAAAAAAAACAAAAAAAACCACCACCACCACAACAACAACAAAACTAAATGAAAGATCTCTACACGTGAGATCCCAGTGGAAAGACGGGCCATCAAAGAAGGAGGTACCTTTCTCTGAAGGGAGGAGAGAACTTCCACTTTGACTATGACCTTATCTAAATAAGATCAAAGTCGGTGAACTCAAAAGGCTTCCATAGCCTTGGCAACTCATAACTAGAGCCTAGGGAGATTACTGATGCCATAAACACGAGTGTCAAATTGCTAAGTGAACAGGAGTCCCTGTGTACTTACTCCACATGTAGGATCTCTGTCCTTAATGTGTTGTTCAATGTGAATTAAAGCTATAACTAGTACTGAAACAGTATTTTACACTTTATGTTCTGTGTGGTGCAAACTGATGAAATCTTTACTTAATATATACTAAATCGATCTTCTGTATATAAAGATAATTGAAAATGAATCTTGATGTAAATGGAATTGGAGAGGGAGTGGGAGATGGGAGGTGTGGGTGGGAGACAAGTTATGGGGGAGGGTGAAAGCCATTGTAATCCATACGCTGTACTTTGTAAATTTATATTTACTAAATAAAAGTTTTTTAAAAAAATTTCAAAAACATTCTCAAAGTTTTTTTCAAAAATCTTCTGTCCTCATAATACATGGATTTAAACAATCAAACCCTGTAGTATTTGTATTTAAAATTGACAGTGATCTCAGCCATAAGTTAATCACTAGCATTTAATCACAGCCTCGGGTTCTCAGCTGCATGGCTGTGTCACAAGCAGGCAAATTTTCACATGCTAAATCAACAACAGTAACATGCAGTTCATGCCCAAGTGCCATAGCTTGCTAGCTGCTTGACCTCCAGCAGGTTCCATCATATCTAATGCCTTAGTTTTCTTCCCTATAAAAAAGCAAAAATTACAGTACCCACTTCAATAGGTTGTGATAACCAAATGAAAGAAGTTAATTGGAGGCTCAGGGAGGTGTGTAACAAGCAGCAAGGCCTTACGGATGCTAATTCCTTTTATGATTACGAACTACAACTGAATGCAAAGGAAAAGCATTAGTAATCATTTTCATGAATGTCACAGGGTAGGATCAGAGGAGAAAACATGGCATCTTCAAAGATGAATATGCAAGGTCTAAAATTGATTACTTCCGTAGAATTTCACTGAAGCTACAGGAGTGACTGGTAACTGTATCTAGAAATCGTCATTCTTCAGTGTAGGGCTGTTCATCGGCATTCGCAGTCGCCTAGCTGACTAAGGGCCTCAAAATAGGTAGTTCTAATTTATCCCCCAAGATTTCAATATCGAATCTCTGGTTCATTCTTCAGTACAGGAAACTTTCAAAAGCTGATGTGACAATGATAAGAAATTTATTTTCAGGAATAATATTTCTGATCAAATGTGAGATAATAAATAATTCAGAAGTTTCACATTATCAGAGAATTGCATTTAAGAGATCATTTGGGAATGCTGCAATAAGCAGCATTCACCTGGATAGAGGGATGCTACTCTGCATTTAATCTTATTCCCTTCAGGGTGTATGAGACAGCTTGTTGGAAAAATACAATGATTCTTAGCTGTATTCAAAAACAGAACAAAAGAAGGAAGGCAGGTAAAGGACACAGCACCATGGAAATGACATTTCGTTTCTGTTTGAATTCTCAAGTATGGAGCTTTTTTAAATCTTCATTTCAAGAGATACTGAGAAAATTGTCAAGAGAGGGTATGAAAAATCGTTAAAAAAATGTTAACAGCTGTTCTACCTAAATGGTTGATTTCGGGTTGAAGGGCGGCAGAACATGCCACCCCTACACGTGCCACTTTGGCATAAGCATCATTTTGAGCTAAGAGGACTTAAAAGAACAGCAGCTGCAAGAAAGGCATTTTGCTCTTCTCTTGTTCTTCCTGGAAGCAGGAGTTAAAACCTCATATCAGAAGCAAGGTATCAAGTTCATTCTTCACTTATTTGAAAGACCGAGTGACAAAACAAAGAGGAACGGGGATCCAGTGGTTCACTCCCCAAAGGGCTCTGACAGCCAGAGCTGAGTGAAGTGGAAGCCAGGGGTCAGGAACCCTATCAGGGTCTCCCACACAGACAACAGCAGCCCAAGTACTTGGACTGAATAACAAGCATCTAGGTTTTGCCACTTGAACTTTGAGTTTTCATTTGCTTATGATGGCTCCTGAGTCACATGACATCTATGTTAAATAATCATGAATTCTTCCCCTCCCTATAAGCTATTGCAGGTCAGTTTAATTTCCAGGCCCCATCAAAACAATCCTAAGCATCTAGGGGCAAAATTTTTGCCTCTTCTATAGAGTGTTCATTTTTATATCCTTGCACTGTCTGCATGTTGGACAAGTTTTATAACATGCAGTTGGAGTAATCACATATGACCAAAAATCTTGGGAAAACAAAATTCTGTATAGTTTTCTCAATAGACAACCAGACAATTATTTACTCTTTCTTAGAAACAGAATATGCTCCTGCCTCCCAAAGTCCTCTGTGCTCTGGAAGGGGTTGACTCCATCACTTGGTCTCACAGCTCTGACATAGAAAACCTGGCAAACTCCCATGATTAGCTCCTGGATGGTCAAGAGATGAGAAATAGAGAAATCAGATGAAGAATTTTTTTATTCAGTAGATTTTAATGTGCTTTTTCTACTGAACTGGAATGGAAAACTGAGGAAGGCACAGATCTGGGAGTGACCATGTTAGGGTCATAATGTGAGATTTTGCTGCATACTAGGCACAGCATCAAGGAAACAGATCCAAGAAACACACACACTCACAGTAGTGGAGAGGAATAATGAAGGACAGTTAGGGAGAATGGAAAGGAGGGAAGAAAAGAAAGAGAGGAGAGAAACAAAGGAGAGGACAAACAGAGGGAGGTGACAAAGATAACATAAGCAGTCACTGAGGAAGTCCATTTTGTTTTTATCTTCTGTACTGACACTCTGAGAACACTGCTGGGCCCTTTGCTGCCGAAAGGAGATCAAAGTTGGCTCCTAAAGACCCCCTTAGCCAAAAAAAGTACCAAACATTTTTTGAAGTCATAAGTGACTTGTTGGAGAAGTTCAGCAGCAGTAAAGCCTCCTAAAAAAAAAAAAAAAAAAAAAAAAAAAGATCTTTTCTCACCACTGGGTATTTATATAATTAGGGTCAATTACAATTTAGAATTTCTAGGGCATGGGGCTAAATTACAGCGACATTTAAGAGCTCTGCTAGATTTTCTTGTTCATCTTGAAGATTTCTGGAGTAACTATGTGGTAATTAAGTAATTTTCTTCTTTTCGTTTTTATTATAATTTTCTTCAGTCTCGGCAATTACCCACTACTCCAGGATACCTTCCTTTAGTGGGGGAGAAAAATGACCACCCGATTTCCAGCTGATGCTGAGTCTAGGTTTTGCTGCCTGCTGAGTGACAAATTTTGATGTGTATAGCAACCTACAAATGAGTTGCTTCAACAAGAATTTTTTGAAATTTCCACCCCCCTGCCCAAACCCACAGCTTCCAAGAAAATTATTAAATTTTCTGAGTGGGTGATCAAAACCAAAACAGCTGACATTATGATTATTCAGCATTCTTTATCCAAGTGGTAGTTTTTAAGTATCCTCTGGGAAATGTGCAAGCAAACCCTATTACTTGCTTGTTGGTTTTACATATGCCTCACCCATGCAGATTTTATGAAGACATACCTCTTGAGCTTTATGTAAAACAAAGACAGATTTCATCAGATTGAGCTACTCCAACTGCTTTTACTTTTGCCAACAAAGTACACTGCATCAACAACAACAACAAAAAAAAATGGCCAGCGGCCTCTGAATTTCAGGTAATAGCACTTAACAATTACATATTCCTAAGAGAAACTATAACAGGTTGTGTTGATTTCATGAAAAGACTTGGCTCTCTCTGTAGAGGGAGAATGTAGGGAGGCATGAGCACAATGACACCTACTATGATTAACTACCACAGTGTGACAACTTATATTATGCAAGCATGCAACCACCTTTGCAGTAAAGTATTATCACCTTCATTTGAGAAAATAAACAAATGAACCCAGCAAAGTTATCAATGGATCTATAACATGTAACTTACTAGTGAAAGAAACATTTGAAACTCTAACTGCTAAATTTACAATTCAGATGCATTAGACACTTGGTTGCAACACAAAGATGAATCAGACCTAGGAATCAATATCTGCACACGTGATTGAAGGCATGGGACTGCTGATACTTGGGAGTTAAAAACAAGCAAAGAAAGTGCTCAGCGAGGATTCTGATACTGTTTTCTTCCATACAGGGAAGACGCTTAACTCCTAAAGCTGATACTCCCTGAGTTCCTGCTGCACCTGTGAAATAGTCATGAGATAGATTTAAACGAATAAAAGAGAGTGCAATTTACAGTCTACAATACCACTAAAAGAACAGAGTGTGGAAATATTGATGAGTACTTATATTTTACATTTTCTTTTCCATTCTGCACTGAAGTTAACAGAATACTTATTGTCCTCAAAAACAGATTCATTATGATTAATGCAGATTTTATTTATGTGGAATGTTATTATTAGAACATGAACAATGAGTATCAGGAAAGGTAGGTCTGCCATGATATTGGGAAAAGATACAGTCAAGTGAGGAAAACACATGGATGCACAGTATTCAGGGCCTTTTCCGATTTAGAAAAACTGGGACTTAACACCAGCGTGGAATGATGTGACATGACGCAAAAGATACCAATTGCTAATTATATTCAGTATGGCAACCTCTGGCCACAATATTCAAAGATGAGGCACCAAATATGTGTACACAGTCAATTTTAAATAACTAAAAAATTGTTATTAAGCACAGAAATCCTGACACTTTTTTTTGATTGAGAAATTGAGTATTCTTTTTTTAAAAGATTTATTTATTTACTTGAAAGTCAGAATTACACAGAGAAAGAAGGAGAGGCAGAGAAAGGGGTCTTCCATCCGCTGGTTCACTCCCCAGATGGCCACAATGGCCAGAGCTGCGCCAGGAGACAGGAGCTTCTTTTGGGTCTCCCACGTGGGTGCAGGAGCCCAAACACTTGGGCTATCTTCTTTTTTTATATATATTTTATTTTATTTAATGAACATAAATTTCCAAAGTACAGCTTATGGATTATAATAGCTTCCCCCCCTCCCATAACTTCCCTCCCACCCACAACACTCCCCTCTCCTACTCCCTCTCCCTTTCCATTCACATCAAGATTAATTTTCAATTATCTTTATATACAGAAGATCACTTTAGCATATATTAAGTAAAGATTTCAACAATTTGCACCCACACAGAAACACAAAGTGTAAAATACTATTTGAGTACTAGTTATAGCATTAATTAAACACCTGAGAGTAATTGTGTATTAATTACAGAGTTCAACCAATAGTTTTAAGTAGAACATAAAAAAATACTAAAAGGGTAAAGTATTAAGTTCTTTTTTTTCTTTTTCTTTTTTTGTTTGTTATATAGTTTTTTTTTATTTAATAAATGTGAATTTACGAAGTGCAACTTTTGTATTGTTGTGGCTCCCCCCGCCCCAACCTCCTTCCCTCTCGTGGCCCTCCCCTCTCCCACACCCTCTCCCATCCCACCCTTCATCGAGTTTCATTTTCAATTACCTTCATATACTGAAGATCAACTTAGTATATACTAAGCAAGGATTTCAACAGGCTGCACTCACACAACCGCACAAGGTATAGGGTATTGTTCGACTAGTAGTGCTGTTTTTAAGTTTCATGTAGAACACATTAAGGACAGAGATCCTACGTGGGGAACATGTACCCAGTGACTCCCGTTGTTGATTTAACAATTGGCACTCTTATTTATGACGTCAGCAATCACCTGAGACACTTGCTATGAGCTGTCTAGGTTATGGAAGCCCCCTGAGTTCACCGACTCTGAACTTGTTTAGTCAAGTCCGTATCACAGTGGAGGTTCCTTCCTCCCTTCAGAGAAAGGCATTGGGCTATCTTCCACTGCTATCTCAGGCCATAGCAGAGAGCCAGATCACAAGTGGAGCAGCCAGATCTCGAACCAGCGCCCATATGGGATGCCGGCACTGCAGGCAGCAGCTTTACCCACTACAGCACAGCACCAGTTACCCCTCACACCTTTCTATTTATGCAATTACTGATTCATTTGTTTAATCCCTTTACATCTCTAATTTTTTATATAAAAGTTCATTATCAACATTCAGAAAACTCTGTACTACAGCAACAAAAATCTCCCTTATCACCAATATGTTCTACCTCAAGAAGCAGCAATGGAAAAATGAGTAAAATAATAGACTAAATGACACAATGCAGTATTTTTTTCCAGAATGCAGAGGGAATCTATGAAGACTAGTAATAATTAAATATACTAGAAGTGTATGTTTGATTTGTTTCTGTTCCCAAACTAATCAAAACTAACTGTGAATAACTGATCTGATCATAAATGTTTCTTTTCTTTAAAACTTATTTCAAAATAGTTCAAACCTACCTTAAGCTGCAAGTACGAAGAATAACTGTTTTTATTTCATCAATTACTAGAGTTTTTTCCAATCTGCTTTCTCTTCTTTCTCCTCTTTCTCTTTTCTCACCTCTCTTCCCTTCTTCCCCTACCCCTTCCCGTGTGTGTGTGTGTGTGTGTGTGTTCGTGTAACTATTATCATCATTTTCCCAATTACTATTTATGGAAGGATGGTGGGTATACTCCAGAAAACAAAGATAAAAATTTAATAATATTTAGTACTTTAAGTAAAATAATCTCCTAAGAATAAAGACAGCTTGTAGTGTAGGAGACAAAGGGGAATTTAACTGGTAAAATACATCGTTATGACCCTCAGGAATCTAGGTTTTACCTAAAGAAAATGAAGACCTGCTGAAGATTTCTGAGTGGGCTTGTGTCACAATAAAAATGCTATTTGTCCAAGAACATTTAAAGACAATATATCAAAGACAGAGCAGAAACAAGACAATGATGGCAAAAAATCGGTTAGAAAGTTTAAAACACTGAGCATGTTAGTAAAAAAAATGAAATGGGTCCATTTCATTGCTATAACAAACCACAATTAAAGGGATTTGAAAATTCATTAGCCAACAATATTTAATATGAACTTACTCAAATAGCATCTATTTCAATTAATTAGCTTTCCAGAGGAGTAATGTGGTATTTGGACTTAGACATTAAATCAATACTGGCCTTACAGATACTAAGCATGTTCTACAGGCCTCTACTTCAATCCACTCCCCCACCCTCAAAAATCAATACAAAACCCTTATGCTGGCCAGAAAGGACAGTAATCTTTCAGTGGAAACAGGAGATCTAAGTTACAACTGCAAATGTCCAAAGCTTATAGTCTGGGGATTTTCAAACTGGGAATATTCGATGTGACTTTTTGTTATTCTTATGGCTGCGCTCATGAGCACATCACCAGGGTGGCTTAAAGCCTAACTGAATGCCGTAATTTAGATTTTCTTTAAGAAATCATGTCCTTGACATATTTTTTTCATTATCTGAGAAGAATGAAACAGATTTTTCGGTTAATTAGTGCTAAGACATGTATTTTGCATTAGCATGAAGTTTACCAAAATGGCTTGAAAACCTTGAACAGATGGCAGAATTATAATAACTTTTCCTTATGATTTAGGTTAAGAATAAAGTGTCAAGAGAATTCTCCTGCTGCCTAACTTTTCCATGAAGTTAATGCATTTAATAGATATGATATATTTGTTTTTCTCACTGAGCTGTAAACAACTCTATCTCACCTTAGATGAATCTAATGAGCTCAGGGAATATATTTCAATAGTATCTACCGAGGCTAGATTTTCCAGAGTTTAGACAAACCGTGCAGAAAGAACTCCTGCCTTGGAACGGTAAATGTTTAGTGCTAGCAAAGACAAATGTGTACATGGGTCTGGCAGGTAACATGAACAGGTGAATCGTACTCATTCTAAGGATAACAAACTCTAACCAATAGGACCAAGCAAGCATCACCCAGAGGCGGCCTACTGGGCCTCTCACCACTTCTTTTCAGGCACTAAAGACAGGCCCTGGGCTGCAGGATTAACCTATTTTTCAAAAGTAGCACAAAATCTAAATTTAGTAAGTGAAATCTCTTAATTAAAATTCTGGCAAATATTTTAGAGTTTCTTTTAAAAGAAACTTTGAAGACCAAAGGAAAGAGCCCATGCAGTAATTAGGAATGAGTATGCAAACTAGGAAAAAGATCTATCATTGGGGTGCGTCACTGGTTCCATAGCTCATTTCACATCCTGTTCCCGAGAAGCAATTCAGCACACAAAGAAACACTTTTATTAATTAAAGGAGATTTGATTTAAAGCTTGCTTTTCTAAGATGAACTGGGATGAAACCTGCTGTCCTAACAGTGGAACTCTTTGACACCTAGGCAAAATCATCCTGAGTTCTCAACTCCACTGAGATTACTGGTATTCAGGTAGCTCTTGCTTTATTTCTCTCCTCGTGGGTCCTTCTTCCAGGGGATGCCTATTCTAAACTCTCCACTTATGGTAGGCAGGTATATAGTTTAAAACTGATCAGGTTTGTGAGCTGGAAGACCACACCTTCACCATGGCCCCTGTGTGATCTCAGACCCCTACCTGACCACACCTGTGAGCCCTCCTGCCAATCAGTCAAATTAACCAGTCCCCTTTCGAAGTAGATTAAAGGCCTGGAACACAGTGGGCCCTTTTTAGCCTTTTGTCTCTTTTGCCACTGAGGACCCTTGCTGCCCTCTGCCTTTGGGGAGTGTGACCTTCGGGCCACCCGCCCCATGCTTCCCGGCCTGCATGCTCCTCCACACAGCTGGCTCCTGATGCTTGGTATGCATTCAGATTTCCCTTTCATTCTTACACAGGGCCCTCCCTCTCCTATGCATTTCTCTCCGTGAATAAAAAGCTTACAACTTACCATGCAGCCTTGTTTATTTGTGCCAGTATTCAGAATTCTTCTCTGAATTCATGGCAAGAACCCACAGGCTTGTTATTATTCCAAATTTATCAATAAGCACCCGATAACCCACTCAGGCCTCCTGAAAGTCATTATTAATTAAAACAGCCAACTGCAAGAACTGCTCTCTTTTCCTAGACATGACCTGCTTCAGTTTTACTACAGCACTGAAGATCTCACTGCCCCGAATCTCTTTATCAACATCCCCAGTCCCCCTCCTTCTACTAAATGCACCCTCCTTTCTCAAACCTCTGTCTTGGTGATTTCCAGCCTCCAGAACATGAGCAATACATTTGCTACTTATAAATTATCCAGTCTAAAATAATTTGCTACTAAAGCCCAAACTAAGACAATGTGCTACTATCTTATTTAATTTTCACAAGAAAATAGGTTCTATTGTGCCATTTGGTAGATGAGGAAACTGAGGCTAAGACAGGCTAAGAGACTTGAGGTAACACAACTAAGTCGATCCAGCATAAAAATACCTGCCAACCATTAGCCAGGCTCTTCTTTCTCATCTCCCACTTCTAATGAAATGAATGACCTCGTACCTTGGCTTTTTAATTTGCACTGATCCCTCTGATCCATCCTGGAACCCTCATCTAAACATACCCTTCATGACTCCTTCCTTTAACCAGGTACAACTGTCTCCTAAATTTTCTTAATTTCTCTAGATTCTTTCTCTTCATTCCAAATTTCTCCTCAGTCCAAATTATCATAATAGCTTTAGGCTCCCAACATTATAGGGAAAAATGTATTTTAGTGGAAACCTATTTACTGTCTATTGCTGTTTACTGTCTTTAAGGTGTTTTACAACTCTGTAAGTTATAGATAACAGTAATGCAAAATATTAGACAAATCATTTCCTGTATGGTAGCAGTTTAAGTGACTTCCTCCTTTCTCTCTACCAATGTAAAACTCATGTTGCATCTGTTTGCACATCTCTGTCAATATTCCTGTTCTATCTATTGTTTGGACTTTCTGAAAAAAACAATTAAAACGCTTGCATTTCCTTTGCAAATCTACTATCAGCTTTATCACAGCTTCATTTTTATGACTGTAAGGGAGTCAGAAATACACCTATTGCTAAAAAGTAGCTTTGAACATGTCTAGCTCATAATAGATCTTTACTCAAAAATCTGCTGCCAAATGAATTAAGACTAGAGACTTCACCCTGCATTGAAACCTAACATATCATCTGTGTTCCCATTCATGCCTTACATACAGGACAAAAAGAACTTCTTGGGCGACTGATATACACTGACTACTGCCCTTTTCAACCTTTGATGAAGCTAACTTCCACCTGGAATGCAGCTTTTCACAGCGTAATCAACGTACAAAGCTGCTATGGATGTTTGAAGCTCATGCTTCTCAAAGCCTTCCATGAGAGTAACAGACACAGAGAAGTACCATTTTCTTCACTAGCAGAAGTGAGGAGGGAGTTTACTGGGGAGGAAAGGGTAAAACTGACTGCTGCAAGCGGAAATCTTTCAAGTTTTCATCTTTTCTGTTACCCATGTATGTAAATTTTGTACCCATGCCATAATATATTATCAGGGACATTCATGAAAGATAGTATCTCCAAATAGTACAGTAAAATTAAACTTTCAGGAAGACGACTTATCTAACCTGTGGTTTTAGATACCCCACGGCATACTGTGCGATGGTGTTGAACTTTATTTGTCCTGTGCTCCCAGAAAACACAACTGGCTAAGAAACTCACATCCACTTCCTTTTGTAAGACCCGGTATCAATATCTCATTATGAGTCCCTTGTTTACCTGCATTTCTAAAACCTTCATTTTCTTTAAAATGTTCAACATTAATGAATGCTCTCCCTGTTGTAATAGCCTGAATACAATCTTCTACTTAATTGTGTAGTGCTTTATGTCTTTGATCCAGGAATTCCTAAGAGTATACCCACTAGGAAAAGTCTATGATTTTATGTTGCGCTCCTTGGGATCGTTACTATGGAATAATAAATTTCAGTAGCAAGAGCAGTTGTTTGGTTTGGTAGTTAAGATGCTTGCTGGGACACTTCGGTGCCATCTAAGACACCTGCCCCTAGCTCCTGATTCCAGTTTCCCACTAATGTAGACCCTGAGAGACAGTGGTGACGGCACAAATACTCGGGTTCCTGCTGCCATCACGGGAGACTTGAATTGTGTTCCCAGCTTCTTGCTTCAGCCTGTCCTGGCCCTAGATGTTACGGGCATTTGGGGAGTGAACTATCAGATGGAAGCATTCTTTACCTCTAAGTAAATAAATGAGTAAATATGAAAAGTGTAATATAAACGTAGGGGAAACTAAATCATCTTTGATCACCTAAAGCTAGGTTACAGCTGTGGTCCCCAGGACAAAAGACAGATTAACAAGAAAAACACATCCAAGTTTATCTAATGAAGTTTATATGACACAATAGACTTCACGAGGGAATGCAGACCCAAAGACAGAGGAAACTTTTTATTTTTTTAATGTTATATTCAGGAGAGAAGCATGATAAAGTCTGATCTAAAGGTAATGAATCACTGAGCATGCAAGAAGGACCCGATTCTTCTGTCTTCAGAGAAAAGGATGCTCCTTCCTCTGAGTATATAGAAGGCACCTCTTGAATGAGGCTCTTCTGACCTGCTTCGGGGAGAAGGACAGGAGGGGCCAGCGCCGCGGCTCACTAGGCTAATCCTCCGCCTTGCGGCACTGGCACACCGGGTTCTAGTCCCGGTCGGGGCGCCGGATTCTGTCCCAGTTGCCCCTCTTCCAGGCCAGCTCTCTGCTGTGGCCAGGGAGTGCAGTGGAGGATGGCCCAAGTGCTTGGGCCCTGCACCCCATGGGAGACCAGGAGAAGCACCTGGCTCCTGCCATCGGATCAGCGCGGTGCGCCGGCTGCAGCGCGCCAGCCGCGGCGGCCATTGGAGGGTGAACCAATGGCAAAAGGAAGATCTTTCTCTCTCTCTCTCTCTCACTGTCCACTCTGCCTGTAAAAAAGGAAAAAAAAAAAAAAAGAGAGAAGGACAGGAGGAAGAGTAGAGCAACTCTCCTGCTTACGCTATTCTCTCATATGCCAAGGTGCCAGATTTTGGGGTAGTGTGTTCCAAACCTCAACAATAGAAAATATATTCTAACCTGACGTGTTTCTCAAAGATTATTTTCAACTCTATCCTCACTAAAAACATATGACCAAGGTTATAGTCACGGTAACTTCTGACAATCAAGACTGCTAGAAATGACACTAGTTTTCATTCTTTTCTCTTTCAATAAACATGGCTAAGTCATAGCACGTGAGAAGATCCGATGCTGGAGACGGAATCTGTTCAAGGGAAAGCTATGGGATCCTGTTTAAAAGCTGTGACGTGCAAGCCAAACTTAAGACTGAAAGGATGAAGGTGAATGAGGGCTATGGGGGAGGGGAGACCTAGGAAGATGCTTCAGAGCTGCTACAAAACATCAAACTCCACTGGGGGTAGCATTGTGATGCAGGGTCTTGAGACACCACTGTGATGCCAGCAACTGACACTAGAGTGCCAGTTCCAGTCGCAGCTGCCTCGCTTCCAACCCCACTTCCTGTTAATGTTCCTAAGGAAGCAACACAAGATGGGTCAAGTCCTTGGGCTCCACCACTCAGGTGGGAGACACAGATGGAATTCTAGTGTCCTGGCTTTGGCCTGACCCAACCCTGGTTGTTGTAACCATGTGGGGAGTGCACCAGCTAGAATCACTATTTATCTGTGTCTGTCTCTCTCCACCCCGCACCATCTCTGTCACTGTCTTTTAAATAATATGTAAACAAATACACTCTGCTCACAGGAATGAAAGGACATAAATAATAGAAACTTCAATTATTAAGGGCTTGAATTTTGTTAAGAAATACTTTCAAATAAGTAGGAATAAGGCTAAGAAATTTACATTCATTTCCTCTATAAATCCTTACAGTAACTCCAGGAACTAATCACTATTATTGTCCCCACTTAACATAAAAAATAACAGAGCCTCAGAGAGGTTAATTAACTTGCCCATGGTCTTATAGACAGTGTAAGTAACTAGGCTGTCCAACTCAAAATCATACTGCAATAATGCTTCCTTAAGTGCTGTTAGCACTGGTTTTCTAGAAAGGGCATCCAATAAAAATCAGAATCCGGAGTGAACAGGAGGAGGACAAGTTAACAGGAGGCTGAAGCTGTTATTTCATTGTAAAACAATGAAAGATAAGAAGACTTAAAGTGGAGGCAAATCAACCAACTACACTGTAGTTCCCCATACTTTGGGGACTACGAAGTCTCCTTCACAGTATTAAAATGAATGAGAAGAATATAACCATAGGTTGTGACATTCTTCAATCAATACAAAATAAGAAAGGATTTACTTTAACAGCTTTAAGATAATTCAATAAGGCAACATTGAAAACATCTTTAAAAACTTGTGAATACATAAGGCTGAATTATGTGTATCTAACTACCACACGTTACTTGAGAACAAAATTAAGCATTCTTAGCAAAGACCTAGCAAAAACATTTTACTACCAGCTCTAAGGGCCTTTGAGGATATGAGAGGATGTTTCACACTTAAGGGTGTGGCAATGAAATATGATGACTACTGCAAACTAGTGGGTAACAGTGAGATATTTAAAACTCACAGTTACAGGCATATTTTCCCTAGAAAAACACAATGTGATGTCAAGAGAGACAAAGTGTAAAATACAGTAGTTAGTTTTCTTCTTCAAAAATGGGAGTGTTAACAAACTTGGTGTACATATTAACTGTTATTTGGAAGTTTGAGAGGTTTGAACAAATGGATAGATGGCCACACTGAAAACAAAAGGATGGTTGGAAACTAGATTTAAAGCCAAGCTTTTGCAGATAAATGCAACTCTAACCTTAATGAATTCTAGCAGAAGTCTTTGCTATACCACTGTTTCCTTGAGTTCATGCAGAAGAGAAAGGTACAACAGATGATGTAGTTTATCATATTCCATCAAATCTAAGGCGGCACCAATTATAAGCAATACACAAACATCAAAGTTACAAGTAAGAAACATCTGCATATTAAAATCAAGAAAACACAGCAAGAGCCACTGTTGTGGTGCAGCCAGGTAAGCCACTACCTGTACAAGTGGCATCCCCTACTGGAGGAATGGTTTGAGTCCTGGCTGCTCCGCTTGTGATCCAGTTTGCTGCTCGTGTGCCTGGGAAAGCAGTGGAGTATGGCCCACAACACTGGAGTCCTTACCAACCATGTGGGAGAGATAGATGGAGCTCCTGGTTACTGGCTTCAGCCTGGCCCAGCCCCAGCTATTCAGGCCACGTGAGTAGTGAACCAGCAAAAGGACAGAAGGAAGATTGACTCACTCTCTCTTTCTCCCCCAACCCTGCCTTCCAAATAATAAAATAAATCTTTAAAAAAAAAAAAACAACTACTGTAAGTGATCACAATCACAAGTTTGTTCACTATCTACAACATGGCAGTTCTCAGCATGGCTATCTATTCACTTACAAGAAAACTTGCTGATGTTCAGAAATAAGAACAATCTTTAGGAAACACTGAAAAGAAACCAGGCCTGGCTATATCAAACACCCTTCAGCAGAAACACTACACTCATGGCAAAGTAAAGTGAGGATAAGGATAAGCTTGGCTTTCTGACTATGCTCTCCTGTTTGAACTGGAAAGGGTTAAGATGTGCTCCCACAAAATAAAATTATATATATATATATATATATATATATATATATATATATGGCACTGTGGTGGTTATAGAGCAGCAAGAAGATCTGATTTTCTCCTGCCCTTTCCCCACTTAAGCAGGCCATATAAGAATTCTGAGTTTCCCCAAGTCTGATGACCCTCATTCTAGCCCTCCCTATACCCAGAGGAGAGGGAGCCCTTATCTCTGAAAACACAAGGACAAAGAAGCCGTCCCAAGTTTCCTCTAACATGTTACTATTAGATCATACTCTTCTGTCTTCCAGTCATATCTTCACAGCTATCCACCTCTTCATCAGACTGAACCTAATATTCAGGTTCCCTATTTCTGGGGGCCTTCATTTCCCAAGGCTTCTGTGTCGCATAAAAGTACTGTTAAATAAGCCTGTGTATGCTTTTCTGTTGTGAATCTCTTTTGTTCTGGGTTCCTTGAGTATGAATCTAAGAAAGGATAAGGAAAAAAATTACATTTTCTCACGCCTAGTCAGTACCAAGAGCCCAAACACTTCAAAGGGTAATTTTTTTAAAAGTTAAAAAGTTTGCTTTCACACAAACAGAACAGTGTTAAAAATTAATTTACTAATGAGAGAACCAGCACAATGGTAATATTGGTTCAAAAAGAATCAACAAATCCAACGACAAATAGAAAATGACTTTACCTGAAATTACCATTGAACTTCACCTAAGCTTTGAACTCTCAGAAAAAAATGTCATGGTTAAGAAGTCACTTCCCATGAACTTTTTAAAAAAAGTTGAAGGTAAAATCACTTCCACCTTTATGGGTTCTGTGAAGTGCCTTACTGGCAAGAATCACTCTTCCTCAGATGACTTGGATGAGAATATTCTTACTGAATGCTTCTCAAGATTTTCAGACCACTCCACCCTCAGCCCCATCCTCGCCCCCCTTATTTTTTCACTGTGGCAAGATCATAAAGTTACCCAGCTCCTCTTTTTATCTCTAGTCCTTATCTCACTCTTTGCCCCAGGAGTGATTAGCTTAGATAAGAATTCTTTACAACCAGGACTCTAGCTAGACACTGAGATAAACACTACCATTCAGTTCATTGACACTTTCTCTGCCAGCTGCAAACCGTCCTCCAGCCCCACCCCAAGACAGTTTAGGACTTTAGGGCTTCTACAGCAATGCACCTCTTTGCCATTGTGAAATGACCCTCTCTATCTCTTCTGTCAAAGAACGAATCACAATAACTTAGAGTTTAGTGTGCTTTAATTATGATACTAAAATAGAGCAATGCTTCAACCCATAAAACAGAACAAGGGCCCCAGTGGCTGAAAAAAAGGCAGAGACAAAGAGCAATATGGGTCATTCCAAAGTTATCATCTTAGCAAAGGTAGGAACAGGGGGACAGAAAAAGAAAACAAAATCTGGACATTTGGTTGCTGTAGGTTGCTTCTTAGGGTAGGAATTAAAAGCAAAGGGAACTCCATTATCACAGGGATTAACACTACCTGATTGAGAAATTTGGCTATTAGTTCTCAATTCTGATTTTCTGGAAGATCAGATAAACAATTCAGCTTTGGTTTGGTGACAGACAATTTAGCCTGGGTGAGTCTTTCCTGAGTTTTAGCCTGGTCTGTTGCAGATCCAAGTCCTGATCAGTACAAGTGCTAAGTCCAAAACAATGACCTCCTATAATCTTTTATTTCTAGTTTTTAAAAATATTTATTTATTTGAAAGGTGGAATTACAGAAAGGGAAAGGCAGAGAGAGAAGTCTTCCATCCACTTGTTCTATCCCCAAAAGGCTGCACCGGCTGGGGCTGTGCCAGGCTGCAGCCAGGAGTTCTTCCTTGTCTCCCATATGGGTGCAAGAGCCCAAATACTTGAGTCATTCTCTGCTGTTTTTCCCAGCCCAACAGTAGAGAGCTGGATGGGAAGTAGAGTTGCCATGAAAATAACATGCCCATATGGAATGCTGGGGTCACCTTGTAATGCCAGTCCCAGTTGGTAATTTTATATAAAGTTAATTATAAAAACACCATGTGCCTTGATAATTCTACTTTGGGATATTTACCCATAAGAAATACAAATATATCCCCCCAAAATGTATATGAAAAATCAGTACAGCTTTCTTTATAATAGCTATAAAATTGGAAAACCAAAAGCTCATTAGCAGATGAGTAGACTTAACTATCAAATGACAAACTGGTATAGTCACATAGCAACACAATGCAGCAGTGAAAATACATGTGATGACAAGAAACAGACAAGGCGCCAGATACATAAGGTACATGATTCCTGATTCCACTTATATGGGACTTTGGGGAAGCCAGAGCAGACCTATGGGTGACTAAGGTGAGGGATGGTAGGGAAGAGATTGAAAGCACTAGGGCAGCATAACTAATGTGTTAGAACTACCCTACAGCTTGTGTGGTTACATCAGTGTACACATTTAACAAAATTCAGTGCATTGGGGCCAGCACTGTGGCATAGAGAGCAAAGCTGCCACCTGCAGTGCTGGCATCCCATATGGGTGCCGGTTCCAGTACCAGCTGCTCCACTTCTGATCCATCTCCCTGCTAATGTACCTGGGGAAGCAGCGGAAGATAGCCTAAATGCTTGGCCCCTGCACCCATGTGGGAGACCCGTAGAAGACTCCTGGCTTCAGATTCACCCAGCTCCAGCTGTTGCAACCATTTGGGGAGTGAACCTGTGGATGGAAGACCTCTCTCTCTCTGCCTTTAAAATAATGAAGTAAATCTTTAAAAAAAAATAGTGCAAGTTTACTAGGCATAAATTAAAAAAAAAAAATCAATGCTTTAAGTGTATGTGTTTTGTTACATATAATTTATAAGCTTAAATACATCTTTTAATATGGTCATCTCTTCATTTATAACCCTATGTATTATACAATAAAAATTTGTATGTTCCTAGGAAAACAGTCCAGAGAAAGCCAAAGGTTCTTTTTTCATTGAAGATACTTTAGATTTATTGTGGGAACCCTAACAATTATCATAAATATTCTTCTTTTGAACCATCTGCTCTGTTGAAATTAAACTTGCTATGCTTCAGGTAGTGGGGTAGGAATCACATCAACAAGACGAGTAGTGAAAGATCTAAGGAGAAAGCCTTCTACCTAACCCTGAATTCTATCTCGCTTTTCAGTCCTTAAATTCTAGGGAGAAAATGTTCTCAGAGGACTACTTTCTAGGTAATGGAACCCTGGTGGACAAATATAACACTTCCATGCACGGACATGAATGATAAAGCAACAAAATCAGAATGAGAAACAGACAGATGCAAGACAAGGGATTTTCAATACATTTAACTGTAAATCCAATATAAAGCCTTTCATTCCATTTTCACATAACAAAATCAGTGGCCAGAAAAGCTATACTTAAAAAAAAAAAAGGCAAAGTTCTACAGCACAGGATTATTTAAAAGAATATTCTAGTTAAGAGAAAATTTCAGGGGTGATATTTTGGGGCTATGCATTAAGCATCTCTTTGGGATGCCAGCATTCCATATGGGAGTGCCTGGATTTAACTCTTCTACTTCTGAACTAGCTTCCCAATAATACACACGCTAGGAGGAAAAAATAATGGCTCAAGTACTAGGATCCCTGACAGCCCAATGAGTGATCTAGATGGAGTTTCTGCTTCCTGACTTCAGCCTGGATCATCCCTGCCTTTCACGGGCATTTGGGGGAGTGAACCAGAAGATATCTCTCTCTCTCTCTCTCTCTCTCTCCCTCCCTCCCTCCCTCCCTCCCTCCCTCTTTCTTCCTCCCTTCCTCCATCCCTCTTTTGCTCTGTCTTTAAAAAAATAAAAAAAACTAAAAAGAAATGTTTAAAAATTTCCTGAGCAAACATTACATATTACCTCTGAAAGATAGACTTTATTTTCTCTTTTAATCATAATATTAACAATAAATCTATTTTTTCAAAAATTTACTTTTTTTAAAATCTATTTGATAGGCAGAGTTATAGAGAAGAGTGGGAGAGATAGAACAATAAATCTATTAACAGGTATTAAGTCAACATAAAAACACAGTGGCACAAAAAATGCAGGTGAACCATTTAAAAATTCCTGTGAAGACTCTTTAAAGAATAGCTTCAAAACCAAGGTAGTTGAATAAAGACTCTCCTTTTGCCCTTGTTTAATTTAGATGATTCTCAATGCTCGAGTGTATCAAAACACCAAAATCATTTGTGTTTCATGGCTCATCGAAGGAATTTTAGAGCAAATTTTGAAAAAGTGTTATTTTCAACTAACCTACTGTTTTTAACCAAGTTTTTTGCTATAATTCTCCTAAGGAGACTTTCCAGCCATTTTTTACAATTATTACTCCCTTCAAATTTTCCATATGATAGATTTCCTGTAAATCATCTAATGTACTGTGGGATTATGTTGCTTTATCCATGATAACAGTGAGATTTTTATTGCTCCCAAGAACTAATTTTCACATCCTTAAGGTGGTCTCATCCCCACTGGTAATGCACAAACTAATGCTGATCTCTACCTTACTATGTGACTCCCTTGCATATCTTCAGTGGTTTGTTTGAATTCATTTCCCATAATCTTTTTGTTGTGGCTTATCAACTGAAATTTGCTTTCTTTACATGAATACTTTCTAAAGCTTTCTGAATCACACAATGACAGTGAAGAAGGGATATATGCTCTGAAAATGTAAGCACATGTAGACGTGAAACAGGAAATGAGTTTGACTTTTGAAATCTTAAAACATTAATATAATAGGGAAAGAAGGCTCTTTAAAACAAATGATCCTGAAACAAGTGCATATCCACACTGTGAAGAATATAGCAGGGCTCCTACCTACCTCACACTGTATACATATAAACTAACTCAAAATGGATCAGATCTAAATTTAAGAATTTTAACCATATATCATAGAAAAAAAAATGAGTGTATGAGATCATTCCTTGGAAATGGCATCGAAAGCACAACCAACAATAGCGATAACAAAGTATGCAAAAGAGAAATTGGACTTCACCAATAGTTTAAAGTTTGTTCCTCAAGGAGAACATCAGCAAATTTAAAAGAAAATCAAAAAGAGGGGAGAAAATATATGTGAATCATATATCTGAGAAGGAATTTTTATGTTGAATACATAAAGAACTTCTTTTTATTTTTATTTTTATTATTTTTTTTTTGACAGGCAGAGTGGACAGTGAGAGAGAGAGACAGAGAGAAAGGTCTTCCTTTGCCGTTGGTTCACCCTCCAATGGCTGCCGCGGCCGGCATGGGGTGGCCAGCGCACCGCGCAGATCCGAAGGCAGGAGCCAGGTGCTTCTCTTGGTCTCCCATGGGGTGCAGGGCCCAAGCACTTGGGCCATTCTCCACTGCACTCCCGGGCCACAGCAGAGAGCTGGCCTGGAAGAGGGGCAACCGGGACAGAATCTGGCACCCCGACCGGGACTAGAACCCGGTGTGCCGATGTCGCTAGGCGGAGGATTAGCCTAGTGAGCCACGGCGCTGGCCCATAAAGAACTTTTATAACTCAATAATAATTAGATTAACCAAAACCTGAGTAAAGGATATAGTGATTTTCAAAACATGAGTAAGGGATATAGTGATTTCTCCAAAATATATACATAAATGGCCAGTAAACAATGAAAACATATTCAACATCATCAGCCATCAGATAAATGCAAATCAAAACCACCATGCACCAGCACTTTGCACTCACAAGGACAGCCTTAATTAAAAACACAGTCGATAACAACTTCCGGTAAAGTCGTGCTAATGTAACATGGTACTCTGGGAAACACCACAAAAGGTGCTTACAAGGTGAAATGTAGATTTATCACATGACTCTACGATTTTACTCTCAGGTATACACCCAAAATAAATGGAGGCATGTGCCCACACAAATCCTTGAATACGAATGTGCCTAAGAGAATTAATCATGAGAGCCAAAAAGGAGAAACACACCCAGATGTCCATCAACTGATTAAAAACTAAGTTGGAAGTAGTATATCTAAACAATAAAGTAATATTAGCAATAAAGACAGAAATCACTGAAGCATTTTATAATACAGGTGAACCCCAAAAACATGCTCAGTGAAAAAAGCTGATCACACTGGTTATATTTATATGAAATATCAAGAACAGACCAACACACATAGGCACAAAGTAGATTTGTGGTGCCTGTGGCTTGGGGAAGAAGTTTCATGAGACATGGGCAGTAACTGCTCACAAGCATGGGTTTCTCCAGGGCTGTGATGAAAGAATCTAAAACTAACTGGCAGTGGGTGTTACTCCTCCACGAATATCCCAAAACTACTGAACTCAATCCTTTAAGGAAGCGCATGATATGGTACATGTACCTCAATAAATTTGTCTCCCCAAAAAAGTAGAAACAAAGGGAAAAGAAGTATGCAGACTCATAGATCCTCTGTCTCATTCCTTTTATCCAAGAGATGCCCATACAACCAGCATGGGCAATAACTTAAGCTTTGTTCTTTTGGAGGAAAAAGGAGAACGCAGCACCAGCAGCTGAATGAAATTGACAGAATACCATAAAGTTGTGAACACGCTGAGAAACTACTCAGACAACTGGTGATGATGACTTTCGGTCTGAGACAACAAGGGGTTGTTTTTGTTTAAAAATATGTACATATTTCAAAATCAAGAGAAAACGGAATGGAATGAAAAGTTGCTTATTCTGGTACAAAAATATTCTTAAATTCATGCATATACTTAGAAAATCAAAGAAGTTAAAAAATAAGAAAATTATTACATTCAGAGGAAACAAAAGACAGGCAGGATGGGAAGTATGACGGTAGCTTAACCCGTGGGTCTGTTTTAGATGGCATTTAAATAGGACAGTAACAGTACACAGATACACAGTATCCCTATATTGGATACTGATTAAATGAAAATTACAGTAAAATTCTATCAAGATGAAAAAATAATAGAAGGGGATCATGTGCGATAGAAGTGGAGAGAAGAAGGATGATTAAGTCCTCTGCTTCTTTAGTAGAAAGGGAGAAAGCTCTTAAACTTTTTTTTTTTCTTTTTTTGACAGAGTGGACAGTGAGAGAGAGAGAGACAGAGAGAAAGGTCTTCCTTTGCTTGGTTCACCCTCCAATGGCCGCCGCGGCTGGCGCACTGCGGCCAGCGCACCACGCTGATCTGATGGCAGGATCCAGGTACTTATCCTGGTCTCCCATGGGGTGCAGGGCCCAAGTACTTGGGCCATCCTCTACTGCACTCCCTGCCCACAGCAGAGAGCAGCTCTTAAACTTTTTTAAAGTAGCAGTATAAATATTATGAAGAATTATAGAGATAAACACTAAAATAATTAAAAAGGGAATTAGAGAGAGGGAAAAATATTATTTGAGATATTTTTCTGTTTTTTAAATAATAACCTTGTAAGGCTATTTGATCTTATTTGTATATGTGTATATACACACACACACACAATCAGTGGTTTATGATTACAAAACATAATGCAATAAAGTTTGAAGAAGTTCACAAAAAATATGGAAAAATAATGCTTTTACAGAACATTGCTATGTTGGGGCAGGTATTTGCGCTAGCAATTAAGACACGTACATTCCATGACCAAGTTCCTGGGCTAGCTCCAGCTCCTGGCTCCAGGTTCCTGCTAATGCAGATCCTTAGAGGCAGCACAGATGATTCAAGTAACCAGGTTCTTACCACCTACTAGGGAGACCTGGATTGAGTTCCCAGCTCTGGCTTTGGCCTTGGGCAAGCCTGGTTGGTGGTCATCGCAAAATGGGCACTCTGTCTCTTTCTATGTCTGTCTTTCTCTCTGTATCTCTCTGCCTCAAAAATAAATTTTACAAACTCTTAAAGGAAGGTACATTTTTTGTGTTCTCAATGACTTTTGTGATGAAAAAAAAAATTAAGTTACTCAGCAAGTAAAATATTTAGTCTTGTTCCCTCAAATATATAAGTAAAATTTCTAAGATGCACTTTGTTGATCTCATGTATCCACAGGCCTCCAAACACAATGCCAGTTACCTGGGCAAAATTTCAGTTTCAGTAGCATAGGGCTTAATTAGAATAGGACTATTCTTAGGTGCTTAACACTTTCTACCCTATACAACATCAATGCATTTGTTAGTTCATTTAGTAGATATTTCAGGCCTTAATTCTGGTAAGACAGAAATACCTGAAATAGGACTGCTCCTATTTCTCTGCCGTCATATTTTTGCTAGATTATCAACCACTATGAACATTCTAGTATAAAGCCATTTATTGAGGCTGTATGATATTCAGCTGAGGTCTTGTAAAACGTGGACTTGATATTCTATGAAGCTATTAGATGAACACATATTTGAAGGACATTTTAAAAAGTGCTAAACTATAAATATTCTGATTCACTGCTCTCTCACATGTACTAAAAATGACTTCACGCAATCACTAACCAGAAGGTAGGTTTTGTATCTCATTGAAAATGTCACTTAATAAATAACCTTCAAATTTAAATGCAAACTATGGCTATCACTCATAGATCCTCAAACTTGTCCTTGAAGTCTAAATGGGCACAGTAGGTAACTAAAAACACTTTTTTATCATTAGCACTGTATTGTTTTAACTTCTTGAAAATGAATCCAAACTTTTAAAATTTTTAGCATATCCTTTGACTTAAGATTTTTTATCTCTTTAGAATTTAGAACAAGTATGTTAAGTATGACTTAACTATTGAATAATTTGGAATTTTCACTTCTTTTTCTCAGAAGATTACTGACTGACTGAGATAACTTTATCTCATAATTCCTTTTTACTGAAATATTCATTTCTCTCTACACAAGTAGTGCCTTATTTACAGCTGGATATTCCAGTGTGTTGACTCTAAGTTTCAAAACACACTAGGTGCTCAGTACTTACAACCCTAAAACTATGGCTGGAACATAAGCCATGGGAGTGGTATAGTTGGAGACCAGGAGGCTGAGCATTTGTTACATGGGGAAGGAAATTTTGAGACACAGAATCTGCCACCAAAGATGATTTAGATAATCTCCAGTTGACTTTTTCATTATAGAATAAACCTCTTTGGTTTTACTAACTGTGCATTGCTGACCTTCACATCTTGCCCAGTCCTTATTTTCACAGTAAGCATGGTAGCCAGTATAACAGCTACCTAAAGATAACTATGTCCTAATACCCTGAAACTCTCAATAAGCTCCCTACATGGAGAAGCAGCATTATTGCTGCTAATCAGGTGACCTTGATCATGGGAATTACTCTGCACTGCCTAGATGGGCCCAGGCAATGACAAGCGTTGTTGAATGATGGAAGGCAGTTAAAGAGAAGGTCAGTGATGGGAAGTGAGGAGGACTTAACCTGCCCTTGCTAGTTTAGAAGAGACAAGAGGAGGCCATGAGCCAAAGAAAAATGGGAGCTTCTAGAACCTGAAAAAGGCAAATAAATGGGCTTTCACGTAGAGCCTCCAGAAAGGCACACAGCTCGAGTAGCATCTTGATTTTAGTCCAATGAAATTGGTGTCGGACTTCTAATTTGCAGAACCCTTAAATAACATTATTTTCGTTGTTGTATCACTAACTTTGTGGTCATTGTTATAGTAGCAATAAAAAACTTGTACATCGCTGATCAATTAAATATTCTTAAATGAAAAACAACTTAGAATAAAGACCCACGGAAGGAACTATGGACATTCAACAAATTTTCAGTTTCCATCTCTTTGACTATGAGCAAGCTTCAGATGGTGTATTCAAACACTGGAATTTACTCTCTACTCATTTGAAATCTACAATTTCTTGGCAATGAAAATAGCTTTCTTCTCCTGACCAGTAGCGACATTTCTTTTTTTTTTTTTTTCATTTTCAATTATCTTTATATACAGAAGATCGATTTAGTATATATTAAGTAAAGATTTCATCAGTTGGCACCACACAGAACATAAGTCAGTACTAGTTATAGCATTACTTCACATTGAACAACACATTAAGGACAGAGATCCTACATGAGGAATAAGTGCACAGGGACTCCTGTTGTTGACTTAACAAATGGACACTCTTGTTTATGGCATCAGAAATCTCCCTAGGCTCTTGTCATGAGTTGCCAAGGCTATGGAAGCCTTTTGAGTTCGCCGACTTCAATCTTATTTAGACAAGTTCTCTCCTCCCTTCAGAGAAAGGTACCTCCTTCTTTGATGGCCCGTCTTTCCACTGGGATCTCACTCACGGAGATCTTTCATTTAGGTTTTGTGGGGTTTTTTTTGTTTTTTTTTTTTTGTTTGTTTTTTGCCAGATTGTCTTGGCTTTCCATGCCTAAAATACTCTCATAGGCTCTTCATCCAGTTTGAATGCCTTAAGGGCTGATTCTGAGGCCAGAGTGCTGTTTAGGACATCTGCCATTCTAAGCAGCAACATTTCTTAAGCATTACACTGGCTGTTCCTGCAAGGAACCTTGGCATTTTCCTAGTGAGCTCTTACTGTACTATTAGATAGTATTTTGCCAATCACTTTAGGCAGGTATTTTTGTCTATCTTTTAGCAGTTAATGAATTAAATATAATGTATTTTACAAATGGGAAGCCTAAGGAGATAGCTGGGTAGACAATTAATCTTTTATCTATTTCTTCATTAAACTAGCACTTAAAAATGCTTGTACTAGGTTTGTGCCAGTTATCAAGCATCTGAAGACTTAATAAGACACAGTCATTCTGAAGAAGCTCACAGTGTAGTGAAGGATATTGAAAATGTGTTCAAGAGTAAGAGTGGAATCCATAAAATGTCACGGAAACTCAGAAGGGATAATTACTAACTCCATTAGCAAAAATATTACTTTGCATCATTAACAAATCAGAAATAACGCTTTTAAGGGTGAAAATACTCTGAACTTGAATAGTTATACATGCAGGAAATGGTTCCAACTCTCTTTTGATGGTCTGTGTAGGCTCACATCCTTCTCTGAAAATGATCCCTCCAGCGGCCTCCACACCCACACAGAAATGAAAAGCCACAGGGTGTGCACTTGAGCTCACAGCGGCTCAGCAAATCAGACCCTGTCAGCCTAGAGCACCAGGAATTAGAATTCAAGGGATGAGTGTGCCCTGCTCATTCACTGAGTTCAGGTGGCATCCAGGCAGAGAAATAGACAAAGCTAGAAAATGGAGAGACAGGAGCACACAGCAGAGACTCGGACAACAACTGCAGATGCTGTTTGCCTGGATTCAGGAGGCCCTGCCACATTCTCTTTTTTTCTGTTTCGTGAGACAGCTTTAGGTCCTTGATACACAATATTTATTGCCATCAAGTTACCTGAGTGATTTTTTTGCCATCTGCACAGGGAGATGGTTCTATCTTCATGCGACAGACTCCACGTGTTCACTAGCCCAGGTATTTGCATCACTGATCTCACCTTCAATATGGAGAGAAGCAAAAGGTTTTCCCAGGAAGGCAAAGCAGCAAAATACATAAAATATGGACAAGTATAAAAGTCTTCAGACTATAAATTAAAATGCAAAACTTCCAAATCTGTGATTAAAAAATATGCTTCCAGAATAAACCCTATTAAAAGGCAAATAGAAAGATTTTACAGCGAAAATAAAGTAGGAAATCTCAAATTAAAATGGGCCATGATTCTAAGCACAGCTCTATATTCAACTTAAGCAATTAGTTCAGTTCTGGCCATTCCAAAGTGTGGAAGAGAAATAGGATACAAGGAGGTAACAGCAGCATGAGAAACAATCCAAACACACCATGGGCAGGAACACTAGAAAGGATTTAATTCTTCCAGATAAAGCCCTATCTTGCTATTAAAGCATGTTGCAAAGCAGAGTGTGCAATGGTCTTTTTATGATGTATTTTATTTAATTGAAAGGCAGAGAGAGCGAGACAAAAAGATCTTCCATTTGCTGGTTCACTCCCCAAGTGGCCCCAACAACTGGGGCTGGACAAGACTGAAGCCAAGAGCCAGGAATTCTACCTAGATCTCCCATGAGGGTGGCAGTGGCCTCCCATTCAACAGGGAGCTGGATCAGAAGAGAAGCCAAGACTTGAACCAGCAGTCTGATATGGGAAGCCAGCTTAGCATTGTGGCTTAACCTGCTAAGCCACAATGCTGGCCTCTTAAAAGATCTTACAACATCATACAGAAAGAAAATTAACAGAGTTCTGGGAGCCGACGTTATGATACAGCAGGTAAAGCCACTGCCTGTGATGCCGGCATTCCCAAAGTACCTGGGCCCCTGCATCCACATGGAAGACCCAGGTGAGGCTCCTGGCTTCAGTCTGTTGGCAGCCATTTGGGGTTTGAACCAATGGATGGGAGATCTCTATCTCTGTATCTTCCCGTCTCTCTGTAACTCTGCCTTCAAATAAATTAAAAAAAATTTAAAAAGGAAACTCTTAAAATATACATAAATAGCTTTCACAGATCCCAAATTAGACAAAACAAAGGACTTCTACTGAAAGAAGTTTTTGCAGCAAAACTGGACTTGTGCCTGACCCATGGGAGATTTCCTTCCTGTTGGTTATCACTAAGAATCAATGGACTGATACAGTAAACTTGCTGTCTGGAAGCTGTCTTCTGCTGCCCTACTCGGAGGTCACTGTCAGTTTATTAACAAAGAGAAAACAAAGAAATAAAACCATAATTTGGGGGACTCTTTATTAGCATCTCTGACAATGGGCTTGTTCACTATAAAGTGAGAAATTGGCTAAATTGGAGATTAGTATATGTGCTGCCAAAGCAAGCACTAAACTGGAGATTAAAAATCACTTCACTTATTGATATTAAAATATAGATCCCTGTGTATGTTAAATGCTCAATAAATCTCAGGGTCAAATGATACTGATTTCACCTTGTATCTATTATGCATTACCATGAAATACACCTCACCAAAGCACCATCAAATAAAGTCCCATAGCAAGACACATACTGCGCTTTTGACACTTGCACTGATCCTTCTTTGCCATGTTTAGAATATTTACCATGGGGCCCGGGGTCAGCGCTATGGTGTAGCTGGTACAGCTGCCACCTGCAGTGCCGACATCCCACATGGGTGCCAGTTTGAGTCCCAGCTGCTCCACTTCCAATCCAACTCTCTATGGCCTGAGAAGGCAGCAGAAGATGGCTCAAGGCCTTGGGGCCCTGCACCTGTGAGGGAGACCTGGAAGAAGCTCCTAGCTCCTGAACGGCCCAGCTCCAGCCATTGCGGCCATTTGAGGAATGAACTGGCAGAAGGAAGACTTCTCTCTCCCTCTCTCTGTCTGCCTCTCTATAACTTTGCCTTTCAAATAAATAAATAAATCTTTTTTTAAAAAAAAAAAAGAATACTTGTCATTCATTTCTATAGTCTCAACACAGCATAAGGCCTAGCACAGAGCTGACACCTAAGCAACATCTGTGAATAGATGACAAAGCACATGATAATGAGTAGGCTCCATGCACATTCTGAATTCCTGTCCACATTAATTGTTAACATTTTCTGAGTACTTACTACACTCCAAGTGGAGTACTAAGCATTTCACATGCACACTTTTATTAAATTCTCACAAATAACCAATAAGCAAATGGAGGCAAAGAACCTGGATCAAGATCATAGAGGGTACTAACTGGTGGAGGTGAGATCTAGATGCAGGAATCGCAGTTCCAGGCCCCCAGCTCTATGCCATCCTGTGGCCCTACCACCCGTAGTCTATTCTATTCAAGAATTCTTTGCTGATGACCTAGCACATGGTTACCGTTTAAGGGGTACAACAACACCCAAGGTTGTAAACTGGTTCTCAATGAGTTAAGCAGTACTTACACAAACTCTACAGTTCTCCCCAACATGAGCTAACATCTGACAAGTACTCCTAGAAAGGAGGTTTTAGGTGTGCAAGACAAAAAAAAAAAAAAAAAAAAAACTCTTAGATAGGGTGGGAGAATGGGAGAATCAAAGTTCTGTGTCCCAGGTACACAAGGGCTGGGCCTTAATTAACAATAGAGAAGACTTGCCAAGTATAGAGATAGGTACCAGAGAGTAAGCATCAAACCCATGACACGTCATGTGGAACTAGTTGGGGCAGAATGCACCTGCAGGAAATGTTAATGATGACACTTTTTGACTCACAACCTGTCAATTTCCCCAATGTGAGTTCATGAAACCCCAGGGTAGGAGGAGGTTAACAGACCAAGAACTTTGAAAACTCATCAAAGAAAATGCTGAAATTCTGAAAGCTGGTGAAGATGAGGACATCGCTGAGTGGCCACTTTTGTACAAACTGAGTTTGAGGGCAAAGAAACAGATGTGCTATGAAAGCAGCCCCTGACTCAGAGGAGGGTGAGATGGACCCTCACACTGAGGCAGATGACCTCTCACAACAAAAGCCTTGGAGGACACTCATGTAGAACACACTGTCTTGCACCTTTCCATGTACACACAGAAATAGTCATTTTGAAAATTAAACTCAAGGACTCCATCCATACAGAACTAACAAAAGCTCATGACCCACAATGATGTTCAGTCAAGTGGACTGCCTTGAATTGGGCCTTGGAGGCAGTATCAGAATAAACCGTGTTTAAGAATTCAGCCGGAAGTTAACAGATTCAACCATACGTAACTAATTTCCCCACTATTTTATAAGAAGGTAAGCAAAGGATTAAGTAAAAACAGACGCAGTGTCTTAAAGCACTACACTCAAAATGCCTGGTTTACATAAAGAGAACTTCTGTGGTAAAAAATAATTGCTTTCACAGGCCATTTCATCACAGCCTGCCTTTCACTTAGCTGGGAGATGAAGATTTAAAGATTCTGGGATTTCTACATAAGCACAGGGTAAAATAAAAACTTCAGATTTCCTTGGATTAATATCCAATTCTCTTTTAGGAGAAATTTTATTAAATTAGAAGTATAATTCTTCTGTTTCTAAGAGAAGGCTCATTATTCTTTATGATGATTATACTGCTGGTGCGATTCTAGTCACTGTCAATAAACAAAATGACAGTAAATAACCATTTCAAGGCAGCAATTAACATAATGGTACCTCCTAAGTTCTAGGTTTGTTTATTTAATGTGAAAGCACTGTTTCTGCCTCCATGGAGGTTGATGAAAACTCAGCTTTGCTGAAGGACAGGTTAAAAGAGCTTTCACAAATACTTAAAATCACAGGAATATCTGGAAAGAAATCATGAAATTTTTTCATCTTGTATAGACCAGCTATTAAAACGCATTTATGTATGTGGAAACAAGATATAAACACTAAAATTTAAAGAACAAAACAAAGTACATCCTGCTAGTCCTGGTAAGTACTTGGTTTAGCTCCTTCTCAGAGTTCACAGGCATCTGTTTTCTCCCCTTAGAACACTAGGTCACATCAGTTTCTCTCCTCTCCACTCCCTTTATCTTGCTTCCACTCTCAGTTCAGTTTTTATCTCTTATGAAAGGCTTCCATCATCTGGTATATTACCATGGTTGTCTGGCTTTTTTATTTAAATTTTATTTGTTTGGAAAGCAGAAAGACAGGGAGACAGACAACCAAGGAGACTGACAGACACTCTTCCATCCCATCCTGATTCAATCCCCAAATGTCCACAACAGGGATGGATCAGGCTGAAGCCAGAAGTCAGTACCCCAATCTGAGCTTCCCATACAAATAGCAGGGCCACAAGGACATGCACCATCATCTTCTGGCTCCCAGGGTGTGGATTAGTAGGAAGCTGGAATAAGGAGCACAGCTAGGACTTGAATCCAGATACTGATAAGGGATACAGGCATCCCAAGCACCATGGTAATGAATGAATCAAAAGTCAACCCCTATAGGCTTTTATAACATTAGATGGCTCTTCTTCCAGACCACTTATCAGAAGTCTAATACTAAATTTCTGTGTATTTCATTTGTGGCTGAACACCTCTCTCCATCAGATTATAAATCCCTTGATGTTGGCACCAGTTTCATTGTATTCACTGCTAAATCCCTGACTCCAAAGGCCCAGCACCAGGAATATCTGGGGACATCCATTGCCTTCTACATCAAGTACTCATTAAATACCTGAGGAATGAAGGGAAAAAACAACTTTACTAGAATACTTGCCTGAGAATGTGTCTAATATATGGGATGAGTGAACCACATTACCATCTGGATATACCAAGCTGAATGTTGTATTTCCCTTTACACATGCATGAATGGTGTTCATAAGCAATATTTACAATTACTACATTTTGTAGAAACAAAAATATATTTGTAACAAAAACATATTCCTAATGACAACAAAAAGAAATGATTTCGAAGAAAAAAAAATCAAAGCAACAGCCCAGCTGTTTCAATTAGTATGTGAAAGGTCAAATCTATTACAATAGAGTAGGCAATCTCTAGGAGTCTAGCAATTTTAGTTTGTTCAAGTCCACTAAAAACAAGTCTGCAAGACAGAGCTATGGCCTTGGTGCCCAGATAGGAGATGTGGCCCGGCTCAGAGTGTACCTTATATATTGAAAATTATAATGAAAACACTCATCTCAGGACATTTAGCATGGATGGCTGCAATGGCAATAGCTTTAAAAATGGCTTTCATTAGGAAAGAATATAACTTTGTTTCAGGGGGAAAATTTTATTTTAATTTACATTCCCAAGCAGCATTATGTTAGAATAACAAAGGCTGCTTTTCCACATTTATATAATTGTATAAAAAATGACAACAGCAAGCAAACTTCCTTTTTCTTCATTTAACATGGTAAGGACTTTTACCTTCTTTTTAAATCCCCCTCATAGCTACATTGTAAGAACTCAACTTCAATGACCTGTGACTACTATAGTTTTTGTCCCTTTATGAAAATTCTAGAACTAGGCTTATTTTTGTTACTATTTTCATTCGTACTGACCACAAGCAAAAACAACTTAGCTACCTGCTCTGGGAAATAGTTGTTCCTAGAACAAACAACAATCAATCAACTAAAATAGCCTATTTAGCAAGGTGATCAACTTATTCAACAGGGCATATTTCAAGATTCTCTCCTCTCTGTGCCACTTGCAAAAAAAAAAAACACCCTGCAACATCTGCCATAAAAAGTCACCAAGTGTAAGCCCTCACCACAAATTTGCACTCCAAGCTTCTCTATCTTGAGAAACCATTCAGCTCCTGCCTATGTAGTGCACTCTCTTTAGTTCAACAGGTCTGAAAGCATAGCATTATTTGATAAATGGGTTTTCCCAGTGATCTTGTGGAATGCTAATGGATGACATCTGTCTAGTGACCCTACTAACCAGAAGTTTCTTTGAGTTCACAGATGTTATCCTGGTGATCACTCTCTACTTGTGACCAACATAGCTGCTGGGATGCCATGCAACGTGTGATGAATAAAATGCAAACTGAAGTAAGAAGACAGAGTGTACGCAATCTTGTCCTATCAGACTATATAGCAGAATCAAAGTGCCTTTAAAGGAGGAGACTCAGTTACCAAAACTAAAGCAAAATACTCTGTTTCCATCTAACTCCTTGTCATCAACCCTAAGACTGCCACCTAACAGTATCTCACAATGTGTGGTTTGGAACTCAGACATCCTTTAATGTGTGCAAAAATTACATTAATTCTTACACCTCAGAACAATGCAGCAATTACTGAGATAGAAGTCCAGAAGATATAGTCTAAAACATCTTGCTCATTTTCTGAAAAGATCACAGAAACATGTCCCTAGCAGCACAGAGCAAAAGATATTAGTATCTCTGTAAGGAGAAAATAGAATGCATGTCTATGTACTGTGTATCTATAATATTTTAATGCAACAAAATGTTGCTTAAGCTTATCCTGTGTGAAAATTACACAACACAACCAAGTAGGATTTATTCCAGATACAGAAGTTGGCTGAACTTTAAAAAATGATTTACTCTTCCTGTCAACAGGCTAGACAATGAAAAATACATCACATCAATAGATACAGAAAACTGCTTGAAAAATCCTACTCTACTTCATAATTAAAATTTTGTGGCCAGCGCCATGGCTCAATAGGCTAATCCTCCGCCTTGTGGTGCCGGCGCACCGGGTTCTAGTCCCGGTTGGGGCGCCGGATTCTGTCCTGGTTGCCCCTCTTCCGGGCCAGCTCTCTGCTGTGGCCCAGGAGTGCAGTGGAGGATGGCCCAAGTGCTTGGGCCCTGCACCCCACGGGAGACCAGGAGAAGCACCTGGTTCCTGGCTTTGGATCAGCGCGATGCGCCGGCTGCAGCGTGCTGGCCGCAGCGGCCATTGGAGGGTGAACCAACAGCAAAAGGAAGACCTTTCTCTCTGTCTCTCTCTCTCTCTCTCACTGTCCACTCTGCCTGTCAAAAAAAATTTTTTGCGCAAACTATGGATAAAACTTCCACAAAATTCCACAAAATGTCTAGAGCTAACCTAATAACCCATTCTTAATGGTGAGAAATTAGATACTTCTGCTTTAAGAACAGCAAAACAGATTATCTGATGGCCAATGGTTCTAATTCTTAAAACATGTAAATGTTACTTTATTTGAAAGAATCATCTTGGCAGCTATAGTTAAATTATGGATTTCAAGATCAGATTACCTTGAATTATGTGAGTAGTCTCTAAATGCCCTCACAGACGTCCTTTTAAGTGAGAGGCAAGGAGAAGTCACACAGACTCTAAGGGAGAAGCCAATGTGACCAGAGAGAGAATGACCACAGTAGCACAATCACCATCTAACAATGTACACAGCAACCAGAGTCTGAATGAGATATGAAATAGGTTTTCTACCCTGCCTAGCAATTTGGCCCTCTTAGCATCTCAGTTTTCAGTTCCTAGATTCCAGAACAACAAGCAAAGAAATTTCTACTGTTTTAAGCTATTCAATTAGTGGTGTTTTTCTGTAGAAGCCATAATAAACTAATGTTACTGAGGCTAAGTTCCTAAGTTCCTATCAATATTCCTATCAATGTATTAGAATTTATGGATGAGCAATAAAACAAGAAAAGTAAAGGAACATGTACAGATTGGGAAGAAGGAAATAAAACTGTCCGTGTCCTTAAATGACGTAGCTGAACTACAGAGAAATTATGAAAAGTCTGACCAAAACATTTCTAGAGCCAACCAGCCATTGTAACAATGGTGTAGGCTGACAGTCAATTTTGGAAGAGTCAACTACTTTTCAGGGAACAGCAAATAATAAGAATTTGAAATTAAAAAGACAGATGGTAGAGTTAGAAACATACCAGGGGACTCGAATTCAATCCCATCAAGGTGGCATGTACCAATGCCATCTCACTAGTCCAAGTGATCAATTTCAGTTCACAATTGATCATAATGAAAGGACTAAGAGTCAAAGGGAGCACATAAACAAGTCTAGTACCTGCTAATACTAACCAATAGAATAAATAAAGGGGAGAGTGATCCAACACGGGAAGCGAGATACTCAGCAGACTCATAGAATGGCAGATGTCCTAAACAGCACTCTGGCCTCAGAATCAGCCCTAAAGGCATTCGGATCTGGCTGAAAAGCCCATGAGAGTATTTCAAGCATGGAAAGCCAAGACACTCTGGCAAAAAACAAACAAACAAACAAACAAACCTAAATGAAAGATCTCTGTGAGTGAGATCCCAGTGGAAAGAACAGGTCTTCAAAGAAGGAGGTACCTTTCTCTGAAGGGAGGAGAGAACCTCCACTTTGACTATGACCTTGTCTAAACAAGGTAAGAGTCGGAGAACTCAAGGGGCTTCCATAGCCTTGGAAACACATGACTGGAGCATGGGGAGATTACTGAGGCCATAAACAAGAGTGTCAATTTGTAAAGTCAACAACAGGAGTCACTGTGCACTTACTCCTCATGTAGGATCTCTGTCCTTAATGTGCTGTACATTGAGACTTAATGCTATAATGAGTACTCAAACAGTATATTTCGCTTTGTGTTTCTATGGGGGTGCAAACTGTTGAAATCTTTACTTAATGTATACTAAACCGATCTTCTGTAAAAAAAAAAAAAAAAAAAAAAGAAGTAGAAGAAATTATCAATTCCCAACTTGACTCTCACTGGGATTAAACATGACAATAGGTCTTGTCGCTCCCCGTCTTCATGGGGGAACGACACTAAGCCCTGCCTAGGCTTCATATCCGAGTCACGGCACCATTATGTCGCTCCCCCTCTTCGTGGAGGAGCAACACTGAACCCTGCGCTGTTCTTTCGTCTGCTCGGCCCTCCCCGGGTTTGCTGCTGGTTCTTCCCGGGTTGGCTACTATCCCTTCCACCTCCGTGGAAGGGCAGTTCCCCCTGGCCACATTCCCCACTTCCGCAGGGGAGCGGCACACCGCCGGCCGGCTCTCTCGGGGGCTGCACAGGCGTTCCCTTAGATGTTCCCCTTAGATGTTCCTGGTGCATGCTGTCTCTCTCCTCCTTTATAGTCCTCTTCCACCAATCCCAACTCTGCTACCCACACGCCGAGTACGCTGCTCTCCTCCAATCAGGAGCAGGTCCCACAGTTTATTGGTTGAACTGGAGGCAGCTGTGTAGAAGCAGTTTCCCTTCTCAGTGCCATATTGTGGGAAAGCAGATGCATAGAATAAGTCTTAATTCCAGTAACTTAGTCTAGTCCGAGTTGCTCCCAGTTGCTCCCCACAGGACTGATCTGATTTCATCATTATTTAAAAAATCATCTATTATTTTTCACTTTATGTTTCTGTGTGGGAGCAAACTGTTGAAATCTTTACTTAATGTATGCTAAACTGATCTGTATATAAAGAGAATCAAAAATGAATCTTGATGTGAATGGAAGGGGAGAGGGAGTGGGAAAGGGGAGGGTTGTGGGTGGGAGGGACGTTATGGGGGGGAAGCCATTGTAATCCATAAGCCATACTTTGGAAATTTATATTCATTAAATAAAAGTTAAAAAAAAGAATTTGAAATTAAAAAACAGATGTAAATCTAATAAAATATGAATAAGATTTACATGAAAAATTCATACAATTATGATAAATGTAAGAAGATTTAAATAAATGGATTGATACTCCATGTCCATAGATAGCAAGACTCAATTATTAAGAAGTGAGTTCTTCTCTACTTGATTTACAGAGTCAATACAGCCAGAATCAAAATCCCAAAATGTTATTCTGCAGTTATCAATTAAAGGATTCTCAAGTTCATATGAAAAGGCAAAAGATTCAGAGTAACCAGCACAAAACTGAAGAGCAAAGTTAGAGGACTGAAATGATCCAATTTCAAGCCTCACTGTAAAACTACAGTAATCAAGACAGCACTGGGTGGGGTTGGGGGAACCAGCTTTTGGTTTAGCAGTGAAAACACCAACTGGGATACACACATTCCATATCTGACTTCTTGGGTCCCACCTCACTTATGATTCCAGCTTCCTGATAATATGCAACCTGGTATGAGATGATGGCTCATGTATTTGAGTCTCTGACATCCACAAGGAAGACCTTGATTGAGATCATGGTGCCCTGGCTTTGGCCTTGCCCAACTTCAGTTATTGTGGGCACTGGGGGAAGTGACCCAGCAGGTGAAGATTTCTCTCTTGCGCGCTAATAAAATAAAAATGCATTAATAAAAATTTTAAAAAGAAAAATTAAAAGACCACATATTTTGGTGACAGAATACATAAATAAATCAACAGAACTAAAGACATCCTAGAAATAAACCCACATTTGTCTTTGACAAAGTAGCATAGATGATTCAATTGAGATAGTTTTTTTTATTGATAAAGAGTGCTGGAACAACTGGACATCCATATACCACCAGAAAGGTTTTTAACACAGGCCTTTTAGCTTTCACAAAAATTACCTCAAAATAAAACTAAATATAAAACACGAAGCCATAAAATTTTTAGAACACAAGAAAAAAATCTTGGCTTAACTGGTAATTAGTTTCTAATTATTAAACCAAAATAATGATCCATGAGAGAAAAAATGTAGTGAAGTATACTTTATCATTATTAAAATTAAAGCCTCATTGTCCTCAAAAGATACTGCTCAAAGAGTAAAAGAAGAAAAGCCATAGAGTGCTAGAAAACAGTCACACTAAACAAACCTGATGAAGACCTCATACCCAAAATAGGAAAAAAAAAAAAGCCCTTTAATCTCAACAATAAAATAACAAGCATCACTAATAAATATGGGCAAAGTATTTAAATAGCTACCCCATCAACAAAGATACATAAATGGAAAATAAGCATGTGAAAAGATACCACCCCAGTGTTTTTAAGGAATTACACACCGTAACAATAAGGTAACACTGTGGACTTATTAGAGTAACTAATTTCCATCGCCCTCGAAAAAAAAAAAACCTGACAAAAAAACCCTGACAATAGCATATACTGGTGACAAAGCAGAGTGGCAGGAACTCTCGTTTATTGTTGATGGAAATGTAAAATGATACAGTAACTTTAGAAAACAGTGTGGTAGTTTCTGATAAGCTTAAGCATCATCTCAACATAGAATCCAGCAACCAAGCCCCTATGCATTTACCTAACTGGTTGAAAACTTATCCTGATACAAAAAAAAATCTGTTCAGAGAAATTTACATTAACTATACTCATAATAAATTGTCCTTCAATAAGTGAAAACATAACAAGCTGTGGTTAATTCATATAGTGGGATAATATTCTATTATTGAAAGAAATCTATCAAGCCATGAGAATACATGGGAGAAATTTCAATTCACACTAATAAGTACTGCATGATTTCAACTACATGGCATTCCACAAAAAGCAAAACTAAAAAGCAAAAAATGAATAAATAAAAAATAATGGTTACCAAAGCTTTTCTATAGGGAATTTCAGGCCATTTAAACTATTCTGTGTGAAACTGTAATGGAAGATACAATCATAATAAACCTGCAGAACTGTAAAATACAGAGAGAACTTTTTTCAGTTATTTTTATATGCAGAAGATCAACCCTATACTAAGTAAATATTTCAACAGTTTGCACCCACACAAACACACAAAGTGTAAAGTACTGTTTGAATACTAGTAGAATAGCATTAACTCACATTGTACAACACATTAAAGGACAGAGATCCTACATGGGGAGCAGGTGCACAGTGACTCCTGTTCTTGATTTAACAACTGACACTTTTATTTATGACGTCAGTCGCCACCCGAGGGTCTTGTCATGAGCTGCCAAGGCTATGGAAGCCTCTTGAGTTTGCCAGCTGTGATCTTATTTAGACAAGGCCATAGTCAAAGTGGAAGTTCTCTCCTCCCTTCAGAAAAAGGTACCTCCTTCTTTGATGGCCCGCCAAACTGATTTTTAACACTTACTTCAAATTCAGAGCCCAGCAAAAAAGTGACCAGCTAGGATATGGACTCTCAGATAAATCCTTGTTTCATTTTTTCTTTTTCCCGAAGATATGTTTGTTTATTTGAAATTCAAATCTGCATAGAAAGAGAGAGATCTTCCACCTGCTGGTTCATTCCCCAGATGGCCAGGCCACATCCAGGAGTCAGGAGCTTCCTTTGAGTCCCTAGTTTGGGTGGCAAAAGCCCAAACATTTGGGTCATATGAGATGTGAGATGCTGGCATACAAGGCAACAGCTTTACCCACTATACCAGAATGTTGGCCTGGAATCCTTGATTTTTAAAAACACTACAAAAAACTTGATTGACTACATGGAAGTTAAGTCTACATCTTGTCAATATTGAAGAAGGTCTTCTGTCCTCCCAGCAGTCATGTAGGCTGGTGCTTTTTAAAGCTCTCCATAAAGAAGACTGTCACTCTGACCTGGGTAAATAAATTAAGTATAAAAATGCACACACTTGGACTAAATAATGAAAAACAGGGTGAGGAGAGTGCAGCAAAGAGGTGGAAAATGGATACTATAGGCCAAACATATTCAATGGGGAAAATAAAAAAAGTTTCTAGGGCACTGCAGAAAGACAATGTATTCTAGTGATTATCTTTATTAGACTCTATTGGATCAGGAGCCAATTCATTAAACAGTAATGGCAGGGGAACGCCATCCATATATTATAAATGGCCATTAAGCTGAGATAGACATCTCCACACTAGGTCAGTATGAATTAATAAAAAAACTGAAGCTGGCATTCTGGAATCATAAAAAGATAGATTTAGTAGAAAATATTCACTACGAATAAGGAAGATCAGTATATATTACACTATTTGTCTGAAGAACAAACTAAAAATGAGAACAAATTTACCATAAACCTGGAAGTACCCTTCATGAATGAAACACTTATTTCTTGAAAATGGATGTCACTTCCATTTAAGAATCTTAACAGCGCCATGTATAACACTGGCACACAGTAAATGCATAGACAAATGAGAAGTAGATGTTCAGGTGAAAATTAGACAAAATGTTAATGAAAACAGAGTATCCTCACTCAAGACAGCTCCATGCACAGCTGAGAGCAGCAAAAACAGATGATAAACAGATCACATTTCACTTCAAACTTCCCTGTTGGGTTACTACTGGAATCTATCCTATTTGCCTATGTTTATAAATCTTTTCATCTACAAAATATTTTTAGTTTTATCAGCTTTTACTGTTCATAGAGTACAATTGTGTTATGAAAACTAGGGCATCTATGGATGTTTGCATACATGGCTACATAATTTTTAAGAAATTTTAAAGATTTATGTTTGTTTATTTGAAAGGTAGAGAAAGCAGTAAAGAGATGGAGAGAGAATAAGAGAGATAGTTAACTTCTAATCTTCTATCGAATGGTTCACTCCCAGAATGACTTCAACAGCCAGATCTGTGCCAGGCCAAAACCAGATCCTAGAACTCTATCCTGGTCTCCTATGTGGGTGGCAGGGGCCGAAGTACTTTTGCCATCTTTCCCAGGTACTTTAGCAGGGAATGGGAAGGGAAATGGAGCAGCCAGGACTCAAACAAGTGTTTCGATATGACAGAACAAGCAGAAGCTGAACCTGCTGTTCCTCGATGCCTACCCCATGGCTATACTTTTATAATCTTTGGTCATCTATATCCAGTGTTTCAGACTAATTTGAAGGAAGAAGAGACACTCTTGTAAGATTTGTTTAATGTCATGTTTCTAGAACACATCCACTTTTCTAATAATTTCACTGTGGCAGCTATTACGACACAAAAATTAATGTGGTTCTGTTTAAAAATAATGTTTGGGGCAGGCATTGTGTACAGTGGGTTAAGTTGCCACCTGGGGTGCCCACATTCCATATGGGAGTGCTGGCTCAAGTCCCAGCTATGCTCCTTCTGATCCAGCTCCCTGCCAACACATCTGGGAACATGACAGCGCATGCACCTGTTCCGGATACTCATGTGGGAGGCCAGGATGAAGGTCTGGGTTCCTGGCTTCAGACTGGCCCAACTGTAGCTGTTGCAGTCATGTGGCAAGTAAACCAGCAGACACAAGATCTCTTTCTGTAAGTCTACCTTCCAAATAAATAAATAAATAAAAGCTACCAGAAATTTGAAAATAAGCTAAGTGTGGGGTGTTAGTGGTAGATGTGGCAGACTCATTCAGCAACAAAACAGGATACAGTCTAACATGCCCAACCAGCATTACTGAATTCTCTAAGAGATTATCCCCGTGTTTTTTTTTTTTACATTCTGATAACTGTACAGCCACTGTAGGTTACAGATAAAGTGTAGTTTTTTCTCATATGAAAGATAATCAAAAGGCTATGGCTTTATTGCCCTATAGGGTATTAACCAGCCTCTGTCTACTCTAGTAATCTTATTAATCTTATTCAAATTCAAACATTTTCCTTTCCCTCTCTCTTCTCCTCCAAACACACCTTCTTCCCTTCTTCCTTTAGTCTCCTTGTCCCCTCAACACAAATAGCTGCAAGTTTCCATATTAGAAAATGACTCTGATCTACACTGGTTTTCTCATTACATGACTTAATAAACCTTGGGATGCAGGTATTCCACGTTTCTGTTATAGTCACATTTTAAACTCTGAACATAATGCTCTGCTGTCCACCAAGCACCTGAATAAAATTTCTGAGAAATAAATGAACTCATCCTTTATGCTAATCTAGACTTCTATGAATTGCCTTGGTGCCCACTGAAGCTGGGGCAGAGCTGACAGCAGGTAACAACATTCTCTGACAAAGCCAAGGCCTCCCAAGCTTACCTAGGGGCTTGTATTACAAACATAATCTTAGGTACCATCCAATTGTAACTACTTGCACAAGCTCCACTCTGTTGTAGCACTCTTTTGAAAGGTGAATTAACACGAATAAGGTCTCAATAAGATGGTCCAAAACCCAAGGTTTACACTGCATGCACTAACTATGACAGTGTGTCCCCACCCCAGAAACTCTAGCTTTGACTTACACTGTAGAATGACAGACAAGACATAGAAATCCAAGCTATATTTATAAATGATGACATTTTCATAAAGTCTGTGATGGCTTTTGCAGCTGTCAATTTGGCCAAGCTGAACAACGATCCTCAGTTATTCAATCCAACAGTAGTCTAGACACCTCTGTAAAAGGATTTGTAGATGTGATTAAAATTCTTCTTCAGCTGAATTGCATTTTAAGAGCTTATTTTAGGGGGGCCTGACATGAATAGTCCTGCACTTGGTGCGAGCTGCCATCTCAAGTTTCAGCAGGGACTGTTGGCTAGAATACTTAGGCCTCATGGCTGGCTTCTGCCATGGTTGGTCTTCCCTCAGAATGTAAAGGGTGGATTCCCAGGGAAAGCATCCAGGAAAGGCATGGGGAAGAGAAGAGGAGAGAAACAGAGTGCACATATGAGCATGTGCTAGGTTTATTCTGTTCACAGAGGCCACCTCAAGTACCAGCTGGGTTCAAGAGAGGTCACATTCTGTCAGTGCACAGTGAGACTCTGGAAGAATATACAGAACTGGAAATACAGTTAATAACCATTTTTGATACACAAGGCATCACAGTTTTCTTGGTTTACTCTTTTAATCGGTTGCTGATCCTTTTCTGATTGTCACTGAGAAGCTCTGAGTAAATTAGTGTGATTAAGTAACCCTATGAATGTGCTGTGTCTGACAAATACTTTGACTCTAAAGGAAATGTGTTTTTATTATTATTTTTGTGAATCACTAAGTCTATTGGCAGTTTCTTGGCAAATTTTATCATATGGAATGGACTGTTTAAGAGAAGTATTTTTAAAGAACATTTTTAATACAATTAGTACGTATCAGCTAGTTTACAGTAATTCTCAAAGTACCCCATCTCTCTGTCAAAGTGATACTTCCAAGTTTAAACATTGATATTAGAGTTGCCTCTGAATATTCCTTTTAACTAGCAATCACTCTACTATAGCAACCATAATGAAAATGTTATTTAAAAATCAGATGGAAGATCAACAGGGAGAATCAGTGCTTGCTCTTTAAATTATGTTTTTGTATCAATGGGATTAGAACACTGTGGAGATATATTATTTCACTGACTCTTGTTTTGTTTTAATGTCACCAAAAGGTCAAGGGATAATCCACATATCAATTTATTCTTGCATGCACATGACTTGTCCTGGTTTGGGAATATATATTCAAATACAGAAAGATCTTTATCCAAGATCTTTACTATATTCCTCCACCCCACACACAAAATTAAAAGCCTCAGATATTCTCAGATATGCAAGCAGGAAAGGCATTACTTCTAACAAATGCTTTATACGTTAGCTTGCTGACCCTTGTTTTTTCTTTTAATACCTTTTATATAAGCAAGAGGTTCTACTTTTGCTTTTGATAGAGAAAAACCAAGGCACTTTATTAAGTCCCTTTAATACTGAACCCAATCTAATCATCTAGAAAATGGACACAATACTATACAATGAGGGTACTGTCAAAATCAAGTGAAATTTTTATCTATTTCCTGTGATATCAGGCTGCTAAGACCATTACATTCATGATTTTTTTATTGTTCTTAGGAGGGGTTTTAGTACTTATAACACAATGCAGAACATACATTCAAAGTAAAATTTTATCTGGTATTTTTGTTAAATGATTTTATTGCATCTAAAAATTTAATGGGATCAAGAGAGGAAATAGATGGCCCATACATCATAGTTGTTAGGTGCCACATGATTATGGCACAGGAAAGGGATAGAGAAAGACAAGTGTGAGAAGGAGATTTAGAGAAAGGATTCAAGATTCTCTGATCATCTGTCCTGCTAATCAAGGAGCAAGATAAATTCATCACCAATTCCCAAGTTCCCATCCTGCCTCTATCATACACCACTGATATTACTTTGAGAAAAGTACACAAACCTCATGCATCCATTATCCATTGACACTTAACACTCTACAACCCAACTCAATGACCTGACATAACCATACAGAATTACTGTCTCACATGGGTTCTGTGGGTCAGGGATTCCAGAAGCAGCTTGGCTGAAGGGTTCTGGCTCAGAGTGTTGAGGGAGCAGAACCAAAACTCTGCCATCTGCAGACATCACTGAGGGTGAAGGATCTGCCTCTGAAACAGCTCACTTTCAAAACTGGGAAGGTGGCACTGGCTATTGGGAGGAAAACACATCCTTTGCCAAAGACGCTCCCCATAGGTCTGCCTTCATTCTCAAAAAATGTTAACTTCCCCAACATGAGTAAGCTGTGATGACCTAGCCTCAGGACAGGCACAGTGACACTTTCATCATACACTACTCATCCATGATATCAACATGATGCATTGTGGGCAAGGATTTCACAAGAGAGTAGATGCAGAAAAGGAGAGGGCTCTTGGAGGCCATCTCAGGGGACTTGTTATCAGCATCTCTAGGTATCTGATCTGGAATCTGTAAAATATGAATGCTAATGATCTCTACCTCACAAGATTGGTGCAGAGACTGACATTATACATTGCAAATGCTTGGTATCCAACATAAGCTCAGTGAATGCTTGGTCTCCTTACTCACATCCAGTTCATTAGATGTTCTAGTATAGTGTGTGTGTGTATGTGTGTGTTTATGTTTGTGTGTGTGTGTGTATATGAACTTCTCTGGCTACCAGATGAAGCCTATCCATTCCTTCTAAGAAAAAAATTTTTATAGAACAGTGTCCCAAGTGTTGGAATACAAATACTGAAATACAATTATCAAAAAACTTTAAAACATATTTGTGATAATGTATTTTTATTAAGACATGAAGTAATGAGTCAATGACAAGTCAATAACTCTGCATTTTTAAAGTAATATTAAACACAAATGTTATTTAGAATATTTATAGCCTTATGATAAGAGAATATCTCTGATTTCTATTGGTCACAAAGTTACAAGTGCTGTCAGTGGTACAATGGTTTTACCCACATTACTACATGAAAGAAAGGCTAAATTCTACATAGAAGTTAGTAAGTAAAGCTGTAATTTTTTTCTCTCAAATTTACAGATCTCATGAATACTACTCATGGATCCTGTGGCAGGTGTGGTCATTGGACCCTGGACCAAAGTTCTCCCTTTCCTTATTCTTTAAAAGAAAGAGAAAGAATAAAAGCATGATAGCTCTAACACTTAATCTGTCCTACAAATAATTTTCTTCCTATTAAACTTCCTTCCTGTATGCAAGAATATCTAACATCTTCCATGGCACTCTCATTTCAAAACGATCACTCTCCGAATTGGAAGTGTACGTAATATAATGCTTTCACATAAATGCGTTTTAATGAATCTTTAGGCCCAGATAAATGGATTTACAGAAGTGGTACATTAAAAAGCTATTTTAAGTTTGGGATCGAAAGGACCTTTAATTTATAGCTCCAGAAAATATCCATTGCACGGCTCAAAGATCCTTGTGGATTATAAAAGAGGAAACGACTAACAAAAAAGGAATTATTCACCACATTATTAAACATGACAAAAAGCCTCTGAATTGGAGCTTAAAACGGGCTATTTAAGATTCCAGCAATCCCTGGGACTTTGGCAACAAAAATGTTCAAAAGCCTTTTATAGTTGCTGTCAGATTTCTGTAAAGCATTTGAGATTCCTGTGAACTTATTTATATAACAAGCTAAAACCTGAAGCTGACTTGAAAGTCTTTCTATTCTAATTATATAGAATTGGAAATGCCTAGAAATGATGTTCCGTGTTCTCTCAAGAATTTCCTCCTGAAATGGGGCTTTCAGAACTGGGTCTTTAGGAGAAGGAATGAAAGTGTAGCTGCTACGGCTTATTACAAGGAGGCTACACAAACCATAGTTTAGTAAAGTGGTTTCAAAGAACTGCCATTTAGCTATTCTCTCTGCAACAGCACATTCTAAATGACTGCTCATATTGTTCCCTCCTGGCCTGCTAGAGTGGTTTATTTCTGAAGCTCTATAGTTCATGTGTAATCATGTAGCAAAATAATTCAGGATGTAATGACTCTCCAGGATCTCAGGTGATTGAGGTTCTCATCACAGAGTTGTTACTGATGCTCGGTGCGGCTTCCCAAGCCTGCTCTGTAACCTTGTAAGCTTCCATATTCCAATCTGACATCTGGCCCCTCTGTGCACAGAAGAGTTGATATAGATCCCAAGCTAGAAATACCAGGAGATACTCCAAAGAAAAATAGTAAGATGGTTTGGGGTGGGGGGAGAATAATGGCTCCTAATGATCCCACATTCCTGCCATTCACACTGTTGTTCTAATTCCCTCTCCTTTAGGGTCTGGGACTAGACCTCATGAATTCTCTTTTAAAAAATAGACTGTGATTCATTTATAAGAGACTGTGACTCCATCTTTCTCATTTGTTTCATCAGAGAAAGCAAGTTGCCCATTAAAAAGTCCCACGTGGCAAAGAACTAATGCCAACAGTCTATCAATCCAGAAGAAATGAATGCTGACACAACTGCATGAATGAGATTAGAAGTAGCCTATTTCCAGTTCTTAGGAAAAGATACATGCTAGTATCACACAACAGAGGGCTCCCTTTGTCGCTGACTTACAAGACAAGATATAGACAGGGAAATGAAACCACCTGTAGCTCTAATACCTGTGCTTCATCCACTACATCCTGATGTTGTTCTGTTCCCAATGTTGAATTGTGTTTTGCCTGTTTGAAATTTGGAATACATTTCCATTGAGATGAAACAGTATGCCTTAAATAAACAGCTGAGTAGGGAAGTCAGTGGGGATGCAGGTGTGGGTCACTCACAAAGGTGCCCACAAGAACTGCTGAGTTTTCATAGTCTGTCCCAGGCAGCTATTGGGGACCGGAGCACTGAAGAGAAGCATATAGACTGAACTACTTGAGAAAGTCAGGTGGGGTCACATCACACTTCCAGATGCAAGTCATCTCTTACTTGATCTTAATGCCTTCACAGATGTAATTAAGGACCTCATGACAAAAAAAAAAAAAACCCTACTTAAAGTGGGCCTTAAATCCAGTGGTATTCTATTAAATGAGAAAGTGGACACAGAATGCAGAGAGGGAGGTCATGTAAAGACAAAGACTGGAGGTAGAGTGTCCTGAGCCTACAAATAACAGGAGTCACTAGAACACAGAAGAGACAAGAAAGGATACACTGATAGAGGGTGGATGGCCCCGCTGACAACTTGATTCAGACTTTTGGCTTCCAGAACTGTAAGAGAACACATTTCAGAGGTTTGAAGCTACCATTTTTGTGATCATTTATGACAGAAGCTCTGAACCAAATACTACTGATGTTCAGCTCAAGCTACTGGCCACCAGTTGGAACTCTGAGGCTTACTTTGCCAGTCAACCATTTTTAAGGTCAAGTAAGGATCCAAGTGGAAATCACAAGCAATGAGAACGGCTATAGTAACCAACAAAATAACACCTTTACCTTCACAACAAAGTACTAAAAACTCAATGAGTAAAAAATATTCCTTGTTCCCATAAGGTTATAATGAGAGACTTAATGAGAAATAATAAGTAGAAACTAAATCTGTTTCTCTGTGTCTCTCTCAAATTAATCAAACCGACCAGGTTATCTATTACATTGTAGCTCAGTCTCAACTCTGGCTAGCACAGTACCAGATACAAAAGTGTATTCTCAGCCAGTGTGTTTTTTTTCTTCAGAAACACAAACTGAACAGGCTGAGAAAATCAAAATATTTCATCCTAACTTGGATATTAGCTGCTGTTCACTTCTTTTATGCATTTCTTTTAACTTTGAAAACCATATCCTTATAGTAGGTCCTGCTCTAAGAAAGCCTTAGAAGCCAGTATAGGATGCATATTATTTAGGACAAAACATTGGGAAACCACAAGGTTATTCTGAGATTTAATAATTAGATGTAATTAGATTGCTGGCCAAGAAATCTTAAACCCAACCAATTATAAAAAACAACTAATAAAGATAGGAAATCAAAGGATGAATACTGTATGATATCAGTAGGCAAACCAGAAAATAAGGAAAAGTAAACAACTTTAAAAAAAAAGAACTTAGTCAATTGACACTCTTGTTTATGGCGTCAGTAAACATCCTAGGCTCTTGTCATGAGTTGCCAAGGCTATGGAAGCCTTTTGAGTTTGCCAACTCTGATCTTATTTAGACAAGGTCACAGTCAAAGTGGAAGTTTTCTCCTCCCTTCAGAAAAAGGTACCTCCTTCTTTGAAGGCCCCGTTCTTTCCACTGGGATCTCACTCGCAGAGATCTTTCGTTTACGTCATTTTTTTTTTTTTTTTGCCAGATTGTCTTGGCTTTCCATGCCTAAAATACTCTCATGGGCTGTTCAGCAGTTCCAAATGGCTTAAGGGCTGATTCTGAGGCCAGAGTGCTATTTAGGACACCTGCCATTTTATGAGTCTGCTGTGTATCCTGCTTCGCACGTTGGATCATTCTCTCCTTTTTAATTCTATCAGTTAGTATTAGTAGACACTAGTCTTGTTTATGTGATCCCTTAATTTTATCATCAAATGGTTCTTAAGCTCTGAAAGTCAATTAAAAATCAATCACGAAAATACTGTAATTTGCTGAAGTACATATGAATAGGCATGTATAAATATATTAAACTACCAAAATGAAACATTAAAATATTCTCCAAAGCAACTTTTTTAAGATTTATTTATGTATTTGAAAAGCAGAGAGTTACAGAGAGGCAGAGGTGTAGACAGAGAGGGAGCTCTTCCATTTGCTGTATCACTCCAATGGCCACAACAGCCGGAGCTAGGCCAATTCGAAACTAGAAACTAGGAGCTTCTTCCCGGTCTTACCTGTGGGTGCAGGGGCCCAAGGATGTGGGCCGTGTTCTACTACTTTTACAGCACATAGCAGAGAGCTGGATATTAAGTGGAGGAGCTGGGACACAAACTGGTGCTCATATAGGATGCCAGCACTGCAGGTGATGGCTTTACCTGCCTCACCACGGCACTAGCCCCTCCAAAGCAATTCTAACTCAAACTCATATTTCCATTCCCTTGATGCCAATGCATATAGTACATTAAACTTACAGCTTCCAAAGCATAAAAAAGTCTTTGCAAACATAAGTAATCTAGACATGATATTCAAGTACAGTATAATAGTTATTATTTATTTCTCAAGATGCTTTTCTATTAAAATAGCATTCTAAATATGATCGTGGATCATTAATTCTATAGTGCAGGGAGAAACTGACTGCAAATTCTGACCATTGGGATTTCTACACCTGAAGTAATTGATAACTTATATTTTATTTGCAATTTCTTTCTGAAAACTAAGAGAGAACAGAATTTATAAACTATTCAAGTTAAAGCAAAAGGATACTAAAGTTAACCAAAAAGACAGAAATCCCAGTTAAGACTTCCCAGTCACTGTTCTTCATAGAAGGAAATTAGGCATCTGGCTTTATCACCCTTACCTATTAGCAACATTGTAATAAATATTCATCAATGGGAAAGCAGTCAAGTACAGATCTCAAGTACACCAAAGCATGCATTTCCTTGCCAATATTGTGGGCACAGAGGAATAGATAAATATATATCTGACACTTGGACTTAAAAATGAAGTAGTACCTCATTCAACATCATATAACCATTCTGACATAGAATAGCACTCAGTCCTCTCCTCCCAAGATTTAGCAAAAATCAACACTACTCAGCAGAGAAAACCAAATTAAAAGAAGAGAAATGAGAGACTTATGGGTTAGCAAAGTCAATGCACTTAACAGTTTACAAGTTGGGTTTTTAAATTGGTCCAACCAACTTTTACATGAATTATATCCTACTGTGCACTAGGATCCATTACCATAAGGAAGCAAACCAAATTCTCAAAAAAAAAAAAAATGTTGGGAATATGAACTGTGCCTTGCATGGTGTCATGGAAGTTATCAAAGTGTGAAAATTACATTTTTTAAAGCAATCGCAGCAGCATGGTCTGTCCTGAAATCAGCAATTCCATTTGAACTAATGTTTGTTATGGATCCCTTTCAACTTCTTTCCATGAACAAACACAACATCAACATGTCTTAAGGGGTTCAAGAAAGATTCTGAGATACTTGAAGTTCCACAAGGGCAAGAGTTTGGGATCTTATCCTTTGTCATTGCTGAAAAGAAATGCTTGCAAATTTCATGCATTATAGTAAGCCATGCAAAACATGTGTGATGAAGTAACATAACAGACTCAGTCTTGCACATCCAAGTATACTTCGGAGATGCTAAAATGCATCCAAAGCATTCAAACATAAAACCATCAAATTCTACAGCTGGAAGGAACCTCTGGGATAAACCATTCTACAGCCCTCCAGAGGAGCTCAAGTTCAGCACATATGAAAAACGTGACCAAGGTCACAACTTGGTTGCCACAGCTTGGCCCAGAATATAGATCTAATGTCATTATTCCACACTTTTAGTTTCTAAACACCAACAGGCATGAATGCACAAATGGTGAATACAATCACATGCTGTGCCTAAAATAACAATTAGGAAAGTAAATCACTTTTGAGAAGAGGCAAAGGAATGGATAGAATAGAAAGTGGGGGAAAGTTAGAATCGAAAGACTCTAGATCCAAACAAAGGATTCTCATATAAATTTCCTGCAACTTTAAGTCACTTAAACAGCTTCAGTTTTCTTTCCTGAAAAATGGGGATGATTATTTCCTAGAAGCCCCTCCAAACCTGCAGGAATTCAAGGTGACATAGTGACATTGGATATGGAATGATGGATTATCAATTTTTAGTCAAAGTATAAATAAAAAATTTATTATTTCACTATGATCAAGTCTCTGCCAACTGCCCACCTACCCAAACAATATCCTCTTTTCAGTCTTTCCTCTTTTGTCAGCCTTTATTCAGCCACTATTGATCCACATGCACAAATTAGACAAATCCAAGGCATTGTGGGTAACTCTGACTTCCCCATAGAACCCAGCAGTATAACACAAACAGTGAAGTTCTGCTGTTGGATTGCTGGCTGTCTCTGAAATTTGTCCACTTCAATTCATCAACCTTAGATTCAGCTCCCATCTTCCATCATCTCTATTTTGACTGTCATCTTACAAGTCTGTCTGTTTCCAAGCTCAGCCAACTCACCTCTCCATATCCTAATCCAATCTCCCAAACCCATTCTACATTCACCAGATGCTTAATGCTCCCTGCAGGTTTCTCCTTTCAGAGAAAACTTATCCATGCTTTCATTCAAAAAGGAAAAAAAACTGAAATGTTTTTCCTTTAGTCTAAAACAAACCAAAAAACCTTACCTAAAAGTGTTCTTCTGAAATTCCCTAACAAGATCATTTAATTTTATAACAGCAGAATCATTGTCACACATGCCATCAGCATTCCCCCAGGAGGACATGAATAGTGGAAATGTACACCAGACCAAGTATGTTCCACGGGGAGAGCCTCACACATGAATTACTTGGGCATGGAAATGTTCACACCATCTTATAAACCTGCAGTATGGATGGCAAACTGATAGGCAAACAGCCACTTCACTAAGCCTACATTCTCATCAGAAGCCTACTCAATACCATGTGCTCTACCCACAGGCTCATAGACTCCGACAGTTGACAAATTCTGACCAACATCTACTGAGGCCATTTCATGATAATTTCCAGCTCCCAAAACCTTCTACTGCCCTTCCCTAATTCTTCCTTTTGAGATACCCTTACTGTATCAGTCTAATAACGTATCTCGGAATGCAGTTATCGCCCCAAGGGTCATTAATGAGCTTCAGCAAAAATAAAAACCTACAAAAAAGTATCAAAGATTTTGCACCTGCCTTTAAGCCATTATCACTTCTACTTAAAAGAGAAGGATTGAGGGGGTAGGAGGCAGGATGCTATTAAATGGTCTACTCTTTATTTCTCTGGAGTGCTTGAATTTTTAACAATGAAAATGAACTTATATATTACCTCTATGGTTTTCAAAACATACAGTAAAAGCTAAATACAGATGGTGTCAATTAAAACCTGCAAGAATCATCTAATAAAAATGCTAGCTCTTAAGAGATAATTAAATGCCCACATTGACTAAATATACTTAAAGTAGTTATGATTCAGTCACACTAATATTTTTTACAATGATTTTAATTGCTTTTTAAAAGAATTATCAGCAGGTTCCAATTAGAAATTAACTGAATGCCACTTGGAATCAATGTGCTGTGGGAATAAAATGAGACTGATTTTATGTTAATGTTTTTGAAGATACTGGTCATTGCTTTTTTTTCCCCTTTCAATTACTGTGAGTTCAAGGCAAGCTTGGTATTTTCTGGAGCAGCAAGGAAAACAGCTTCCGACTAAATGCCTATGGCTTTGGTGCTGGATGCTCGTTCCCCAGGAGGAAGGGGGACTTCCTCCTGCTTTATTTAGCCAACAGAATATTCCCTCATCTTGTCCCACTTGCAACAGGTCTATGCCAACCCTGAGAGATTTCTCCTGTCTCAGTTCCTCTGACATTTTATCCTAGAAAACACAGCTAAGTACTTGATGATACAATTTACCATATTTTATCCTTTCTTCAATGACTCAACTCTCAGTTTTAGAAAATGCTGTAGCCCCCTTCTCCCCCAGTTCATGGAGAACTGTTGTTAGACCACAATGGAGTCCTGAAAGTGCACATAGTTCTGAGCCTAGCACATACTAAACGTTTTCCCATATATACAAACTTTTGACCATTGAGTTTATAAATTAGGCACAATAAGACATCAATAGCAGTAATAATAGGAGAAATACTCTATACTGAAATAAAAACTATGTGAAGAAAGTGTCTTGCTCTCCCTCTCAAATTCCTAGACACTTTATTGCACTATCATAATATTTTTAGATCACACTTAACCACAGGCAATGGACATCTTGGGACATCAAACGTGGACAAGGGAGACTGCAGAGGCACTAACACTTTTTTGAGTAGATTTATGTGAAAGGCAGAATGACAGAGGGACAAAGATACAGAAAGAGAAACAAACCATCCATGCACTGGTTCATGCCCTAAATGCTTAAAATAGCCAGAGGTGAACTAGGTTGAAGCTAAGAACCAGGAACTTCATCTCCAGGTCTCCCACACAGATGGCAGGAACCCAAGTATCTGGGCCATCATCTGCTACCTTCCCAGGCTCATCAGCAGGAAACTGGATCACAAGCCAGAAGAGCAGGGACTCACATGCACTCAAACATGGGATGTGGGCATCCCTAGAGGTGGCTTAATGTGTTACATTACAACACCAGCCACACAAACTGGTGCTTATCAAAGTGCGCAGCACAGAGCCTGAAACTATTCTCAAAAAAACCTAAACAAACAGTTGATTAGCAGTCATTTGAGCAAACTATTGGTAGAAGAATTGAAAAGGCAACTCTTCATTTCACAAGGCTTTCTTCACTATTCTCCATTCATGCCAGAATCCTATCTCACTGACATTTAACTCACATTCTGACTCAAGAACATTCTAAGGCTGGGTTCCTTCTTCAAAGTTAATTGGTAGAAAGTGTCACTCATCAGAAAATTCCATCTAATTGAAAACTGAACTGAAATGGCGAGGCTCGAATGGGGGCTGATCTGAATTTCTCATCAAGTAGCACTTCAAGGTATCACCGACAAGATCGCCTTGAGCTAGAAAAGGCTTTGATGCCATCAGCCTCACACCAGGATCAAAAAACAATTTTCAACTTTTAATGTAAGCTTTGTTAATAAGTTTCACTCCTCTTTGTCACAGTTATGAAAAACTTCTAATAGTTTTGTTGCATGGGCATAAAGCTAGAGAGGACTTAAATTGCAGACAAATTGGAGAGACATTTTTAAAACGCTGCCATAAAGAGTGGTAACCAGAAAGCATGAGAACTGCTTTATCCCAAACCCAACAGAGCCTGGAGCAATAGCGAATTCAAATCATCTAAGCCTACGAGAGAGACCAGCAGAAGAAAAATATTTCCACCAGTTTCTAAAGCACTGACCACCAAGCATGGCATCCAAATCCCCACTGCCCTGGCTTATGAGAGGAGTGTAGTGATGGCTAGCTTTCATTGCTAACTACTGCCTGCAATCCTGGAAGAGGAATTACATTTTTAAGTTTATTTATTGGAAAGGCATAGAAAGACGGAGATGTCACATATACTGGTTCACTCTCCCAAGGCCTACAACAACAAAGGTTGGGCCAGGGTGACTCACAAAGTGAAGAACTCAATTTGAGTGTCCTCATTGGTGGCAGCGACCCAACTACTTAAGCTATCACCGCTGTGCCCAGGGGAGTACACTTTATCCGGAATCTAAAATGGGGAAGAGAATTATGTCTTTTTAAAATTTAATTTAATTTACTAGAAAGAGTTAGAGCAAGAGATAGAGCGAAAGATCTTCTATCTGCTGGTTCATTCTCCAAATGACCGCAACAGCCAGGGCTGGGCTTGGCCAAAACCAGGAGTCAGGAGCTTCATCCTGGTCTCACACACAGGCAGCAAGGGCCCAAGCACTTGGGCCATCTTCCACTGCTTTCCCAGGTGTATTAACAGGAAAATGGATTGGAAGTGTAGCAGCCAGGACTTGAACCTGAACCCATATGGGATGCCGGCAGTGCAAGCAGCAGCTCAACCTGGTATGCCACAGCGTCAGTCCAACAGAACTATGTCTCGAACACAGACATTCTGATATGAGATACCGGTGTCCTAAGTGACACTGTAACTGCTATGCCAAACGCCCATGCCAGCAGATGAGTTCTGACTTTGTTTTCTGGTTTTGTGGAAACGAAAACAAGCAACCTCTGCCAGGTCACAAAACAGCGCTCACTAATAGCTCTGTTCCTCTCTCATTCCTGGACACATGGAAAGCTGTGTTTCTGAGCCCTCTTGGCAGTTGATCAGGGCCACGTGACCAGTTCTGGCTCACAGGTTGAGATGAGTGGTAACACGTGCCATTTCACAGTTTCTGTGTCATTTTTCCATACCTCATTATACATTGAGATGAAGACAGCAAAAGGCATCAGTAGACGAAAAAGCTGAGCCTCCTCTGGGAGAAAATCCGCCATGAAAGTTACCTGGAGCCCTGCTGAGTTCTTCAAGGCTGAACAATTACAGGTGATTAAGCCACTGATATTTCCCCATCATTTGTTATTGCGTTATGAGGCAGCTTACTCTGACTTCTCCATGGAGCTCCCTGAGTGGTAGAGAAACCCAGTACCTGTCAATACCTCAAGAATCACAGAGTAATAGTCAGGAACACTGGATGGTCTTCACACTTACATCACCCATTAACATCATGGTGAGTTTCCATGTAGCATAATGAGAAGTCCTGTGCCCGAAACCTAGCTTCCTCTCGTTTTGATTACTCCTATTTGTAAGCTGCACCTTGGCTCCTGCCTACCTCTGTTAGCACTTCCTTCTTTCCCACAGCATACTCATGTGGCAAGTTATGCTTGATGTATCTTGATAATAAATGTCCCTTTGAAAAACAGAAGCCAAAGTTAACATTTGTATGGTCCTTTCCACAAACACGCTAAGCACATGGAACTTTTAAGTTTTTCAGGCAAGGAATCACTCAGGACAGGCTGTAGTTTGAAAAATTATCCTACTAATGCTGCCAACTGCACCAGGAGCTTGGCTTTAGTTTGAGTAGATTTGTATCAACAGGATTCTAGCAGGAAACATATCGATAGCATTGGGACAAACGGCCACATTAAGAAAAAACGCTAATATTTCCATAGTGCTTATTCCATTCCAGGAACCACTCTTCTAACACTATTGGTATCAATGCATTCAATCCTCCCCATAACCTTTTTACTTTCACTTTATAGACAATATAATGTGTGTATGAGCTGACTTGCTCACACACAGCCCTGATATGTCATCATCAAGAAGATAGTTTTCATTTAAATTAAAGGATGAGTAGTTGAGTTACAAACAAAACTTTTAGTATAAGCATGTGCCAAATTTCGCAAGAAACGCATTTAATCTAAAATATGTCTCACTGTGGTTCTAAAACTAAAATTTAACTCTATCTCTGTATTGTTATTTGCTAAATTTGATAAATGGATTTCTAATGTTCATCCATATTCAACATCCTTCGGTTAAGCTGATGGTCCATGTCTCCTTCAGAGGAAGTTATAACAAACACATGGGAAAAAGAGCCTCTGATCTTGTGTGCTACAAAATCACATCACGAACCATTTGAGTACAGTATTTTCTTCTTTCTTGATGCTCAGGAATGACTGTGGCCTTTAAGCAGGACCCAGATATTGACGTATCAATTCTGCCAGTTGTCACATTTCATATTTAAGCTGCTAAAAATCCTACATGTGAGTCTCTAAGGCATTCACCTTATTTGGATTTGTCAGGGGGAAGTTTGCAAGATAGCAAAGAATAGCTTTTTTCTCCTTTACAACATGGAGCCTGTTAAAGCAGCAACATGAATATTCTAGCTCAAGCAGAGATGAAAGGACATAATACATAGAAAACACTGTTCTCACAACGTGCTCCTGAAAAAGTCCTTGTCAATCATATCCAATAAAGTGAATTAAAAATAATGCTTACCATGGCAGGAGCATACACTGAGTTCAACATGCCTGGGACAAACCATGAAGTAAGCATAGTTTGAGTCGAAAATTTTCAAAACTAAGGTACCTTGGAATAAAGTCCTTCAGAGACTCTGAATATCATTTGAAACTTAGTCTCTGTTTCACATTCTGATTCATGTAGAGCTGTGAGTTATTGCCAATGAGCTACTATCTACTCTCAGCCCAAACACAGTGTGTCTCCAATTGCCATTCATCAAAACTACGTGTTTATCCTTCTACTTGTTGTGAATATTAATAAGTTAAGATCTTTAAACTGTCTGGAAAGAAGAAATAACTGCCAAGAGCTTTGGTACAGATGATGTATTTACATACATTAGAGAAGTACCATTAACAGTAATTAATGGTGCTTTTACATCTGAAAATGCATTGCAATTGACTGTCAATTTGTTTTGGAGGTGTCTGCAATCATAAAAATAAATCTCATTCTAAATGGATACTCAGTAATTTTTAATAATTTTAAACTCTAATGCGGTATCTAATGCTGTGGCGGTAACATACTGTTTTATGAAGATAGTTACTAAATTTATAATTTTTACTGAACTTTATTAAATTTAATGAGACTGCCGTGCTTACATTCCACCTTAATTCTGAATGTTTATAAAGGTCATGAAAACAAATTTAAAGTTATATTTGGTAAAGAGCAAATTCTATCTGTTAATGACTATGCAGTTACAATGTCATTCTGGTGCCTTCTAAAGAGATCCGACATTTAGTACTGTGCTAAGTCTTTGTGAGAGGTTTTAAAATGCAGAAGTTTAAAAAATATCCCTGTATGAAGCAGGACAGACACCAGAGAAATAAAGAATTTCATTAACTCACGATTCTTTTCTTAACTTAGTTTGATGTTTGATGAGAACTGGAGTACACAGAGCTTGTCAAACTTCACTGCAGAGTATTTACATCAACCGAACTTCTGAAGAAGTTAAAATTAGAAAATCTCTCTCCCCCGAGTTGATACATTCTGTATTATTTCACTGGTGACTCAAGTCCCATTTTCCTTAAGGAAGCTATAAGTGAAATAGAGAATACGTTTTCCTGGAGGAAGCCAAAGCTAGGGGGAATAGAAACATAATGTGATCCTGCAAGCTGTCCATGAGGGGTAGAAACTGTAGACCAGATCTGGGCGGGAATCCCAATAAGCAGGACTCAGATACTCACCTGGATGCCTGATAAATGTGTGTACACTAACAGGCTCCCCAATTCCGCTTCCTTTCCACTGGGAGTAAGTGCTCAACCCTTTCATAGGAGACCTCCATCACAAGTTCTCCTAACTTTTCTTTGGGCAAAAATAAAATGGGTTGCTTTGCATTGTTGCTAGTGTAGTAGGAGGGCTTAAAGGCAATCATTCTAAAAATAAAGCAAAAACCCCACTACACAATTTTATAAGTTTAAGAACATATGTATGAAGAGTCATAAACATGCTTGGCATTTTTAAAAACATAGTTGGTGCTTGTCAGCTCTCCAGGAGCACAGACATATTTTTGTTTTTATCAATAATAACAAGAAAATCATGGCAGATTTATAATGGGCATATTTCCCTTCAAGTTAATTACAGAAAGACCTAGAGGCTTCATTTCATTTATAATTAGACAAAAAACCTGACACAAACCGTGTCAAGACAGATCCAGATATTTTCACATGTTCTTAAAGACTTCCAAATCAAGAGACTGTGCCCCCTTTTGACATGAATACTTTTTTCCCCGTACAGCAAAGATGAAAGCATCAAGAGAAATTATTGATAAACCTGAGCAAATAAATGCAGTCAGGCTGACTTCAATAAGGCTCTCATCTCACAGATAAGGAGGCAGTCTAGAACTGTGTCACTAGTCAAGTATAGACACAGAAAATTCAAATTTCCTTGACAGCCACAGAAGAGCCTCAGTAGAAAAGTCAGTATATTCACCAGCCACACACCATTTGTCATTTGACCTTTGATTTCCGTGGTTCAGCACTTTCTAACTGCAGAAGACAAGGCACACAAAAATGCCTCTAATATCTATCTACCCAAAGAAAGACAGATAAAATATACTCCGATTCTGAACACTTAAAACCCATTCCTACAGTACAGGGGAATATGAGCTCAAGGAACGATTGGATACCATGCTAGAATTTTCATCATCAAGTAAAATCAGCTCTACAATGTGTTGCATGATGCTGATAATTCAGTCTATTTTCAAAGGACACCTGCTATAAATATCATGGACCCTTAAAACCTTGCAGATTACAGGATAGTAAGAGAAAATATTTTATAAGCTTCAATGCACTGTTGTTGTGTTTCTAGGAAAGAAGTACTTTCTTAGGCACTGTGCCACCAATCTATTCTTGGGATCAGTTGTGCTGTCATGATCCTGGACAAAGACTGGAGTCCCGGTGGTTCCTTGGCCATGATGACCCCTGAGGTCCACGTGCTGTTTATGCCCATATTCTTAAGGCAAACGTTCTCATCAAGGTAGAAAAGGAAGGGCCACCACTATTTTCAAAACATACACATTCTCAGGCCGGCGCTGTGGTGCAGCCGGTTAAAGCCCTGGCCTGAAGCGCCAGCATCCCATATGGGCGCCAGTTCTAGTCCTGGCTGCTTCTCTTCCAATCCAGCTCTCTGCTGTGACAGAGCAGTAGAAAATGGTCCAAGTGCTTGTGCCCCTGCACCCTCATAGGAGACCCAGAAGAATTGCCTGGCTCCTGGCTTCAGATCAGCGCAACTCCGGCCATGGCAGCCAATTAGGGAGTGAACCAGCAGATGGCAGACCTCTCTCTCTCTCTTTCTCTCTGTGTAACTCTTTCAAATAAATAAAATACATCTTTAACACACACACACACATTCAGCACATGAAGGTGGTACATTATCGTGACGATTATACCTAATAAAGACAATGGCTATGATTTATATAGGAATCACTCAGCACTTCCACTTTCAGTTTCATCAGTAACTATAGCCTTGTTCAAGTTACTTAACCTCACAAAGCCTTAGATTGATAATTTTAATGTGTAGATTATAACATACCTACTCATAGAAAATTCATCTAAAAATGAACATAGGCACTGAGCATATTGTATTCCTACTGTATCATGTTCTCATTGCTGGGCCTTTCTTTCTACTGGGCTGTCTTCTTTAAGGAGCAAAAATAACATGGACAGGCTGTTATAAACCAAGAGAAAATTATCATCTCTATGAAATTGAAGAAATAACCAACAATCTATCAAATTTCATGTAGATGTATTCACGTATGCATACACTTCTCTCAAAAGTTCTTTGGACAGATTTTAACATTCTACTGGTCTGTTTCAATGAATGTGCTGAGTAAAATCTACATCTTTCTTGTATATTTGCACAAGAGCCACAAATGCACTTTGCAGCAAGTTATTTTTCATGGTTATTTTACTATTTGAGAATATACATATGAGATATTCAGCACAGGACCTGTACCTCGAATGAGTCAATAAATATTATCCAACGGGGCAGGTATCATGACACAGCAGGTTAGGCTGACACGTAGGCTGTCCACATCCCATACTGGAGTGCCAACTGCAATTCTAGACGTTCTACTTCTGATCCAGCTTTTATCTGTAGACCAGGAAGCAGCATACAATGGGTCAAGTAGGACCAAGAAAGAGTTCCTGCCTTCTGCCTGGCTCAGTCCCACATACTGCAGTCATTTGGGGATTGACTGGCTGATGGAAGCCCTCTCTCGTCTCTCTCTATCACTCTACCTTTCAAATAAATAAATAAATTTTTAACAAATAAATACCACCTATCCATGACCACTGCCATGGTCACCTCAATAAGTTATCATCATAAGTTCACTATTTTAATTTTGCAAAATAATGGTTACATTGATTCATATTTAAATATTAACTGTGAGAAGATAATCACTAGTGCCGAGAACAGTCCCAAAATTCTACCCTGTAATCAACAGGAGAGGCCCCCTCAAAATCTGGCCTTGAAGATGACTGTCTCCCAAATCACACACCCAGCACAAACACAGCGTTTTTAAGACACCCACTTTCAGTACACTCAAGTTTGTGCACCAGTGAGGAGGCTGAGAGCGTCAGTGCTGCCACCTGTAGTAAAGAGGATTCATTAGCGAGATAATTGACAGTTGTTTCCCTTTCTAAGTGATTGCTCTGTAGTTCCATTATGTTCTGTCAGGGAAGTGCTAGCAATTAATGACCAATAAACTAAACACCAGTTTTACTGGCAGTGCAAGGTTTGCAACCATTTCTTCTGGGGCTGGGGACTTGGCGGGGGATGGAGGGGGTGGGGGGGAAGAGAGGGGGAAATCTACCTCACCAGGTATGTGAAATTGCTCTGTAAGATTATAGGGGTAGCTGGGAAGAACAAGAAACTTTCCTGCACACTTTGGCAACTCCTGGTATATTCTTATAAACAAAGAAAAAGAAATATATATTCAACGGACTTTAAAGTACGTTCTATTTTTAACATAAGTCCCTGCTGTATAGTGTTTTTCAGGGGATTCCAGATGTCCTTCAGGGTCAAAGGGAGTGGTAGAGCTGAAAGGGGTGAGGGTTTGGCAAACTGGGCCAAAAGCAGAAAACGAACTGCATGCAGGTCAAGAAAGGTGAAAGACCCAGTGAGAAGGACTGACAGGCCCCCAAGGCCCAGGCCTCGGCCCAGGGTGGGAACTGACAGAAAAGGACTAGGTAAGAGGAGGGGAAGGGGCAGGATACAGCCAAGACAGCAGCAGCAGAAATGTCCAGGTCTCTCCAGCCAGTTTCCAAGACTATAAACAGCAGCCTGGGAAATGCAAGGACACAGAGACAATCCAATCTAACATGGCCTCGGAGGGGACAACTCACAAGGCAAAACAACTTCAGGTGTGCCTGAAACAGACAGACAGGACTCATTATGGGAGACAGAATTAAACCCAAGAGCTCATTCTAAGCAGCATATTTTGAACTTCCCTATGCGGTCCAAGAAGTAACAGCACAGTGAAGGCCATGTATACCTAATATTCATCCATGGCCCATCTTGGCCCCCATCTGCCTAGCACTTGCACACTCTCTTCTTTGCTGTGTTCCCCCTTCGACATAAAGTCTAGTATAGGCTCTTCCTTAGGGTTCATTGCTCTTTAGTCTCTAATCTCACACAGCACCATCCCATCACACACTTAAAAAAAAAAAACAAAAAAAAAAAAACAAAAAAAACACTCATTTGGGTTTCTCCGGTATGTCCCTGAAATTCAATTCAGGTGACACACTCCTCACCTGAGAACCTTACTGGTCATGTTGTGCTCTCTCAGAATGTCACTTCAGGGGGAAACAGCCATCTACTGACCCATCATCACTGCTCAGAGTTCTGGTCGCTGGCAAGCTGCTGCCCTGTTGCCCTGTTTCTCCACTGTGTAGTTACTGTTTTTCCCCTCAACAGAAGACTGCTTAATATTCCGATTGGGTATTAGGCCCAGAAAGGATTTAGCTCATTATGTTTTTGTTAGACACTACCAAAGTATGCATATTCTAAAAAGCTTACAGTTGTGTTTTGTTTGTTTTAAATAATGACACATGTTAGGAAGCCGCACATAATTGCTCACTCTGTGCTGTCTACACTCTGAGCTGTAAGCTTTCATTATGCAAAGACCATGGTCTGTGAGCCATTGTTCCTAAGTGCTTCTTCAGGCCTGCTCAGTAAAATGACACAGACAGGAACCAATGAACATGCCCTTTCCTAAATGTGGTCCAGCGTCGATTTTCACATAGCACAGAACACCTTGGGCTGCTGAAGCTGATAGACATTTGAAATTATTGGTCCAACCCATATATTTTTATAGTAGAGAAAAATCAAGGTCTACGGAAGAAAAACATGACTTGCCCAAGGTCATACAATGTAACAGCTATTAAAAATCGTATGACTTTTTCTATTTAATGGGCTATGACATGAATAGCGTGTTTTCTGTTTTAAAGATTTATCTATTTATTTGAAGGGCAGAGTTACATAGAGGCAGAGGCAGAATCAGAGAGAGAGAGAGAAAGAAAGCCTTCCCTCCACTGCTTCACTCCCCAAATGACCACAATGGCCAGAGCTGGGCTGCTCCAAAGCCAGGAATCAGGAGCTTGCTTCCAGTCTCCCAAGTGCATGAGAGGTCCAAGGATTTAGTCCATCTTATACTGCTTTCCAAGGCCATTGCCAAGAGCTGGATCAGAAGTGGAACATCCAGGACTCAACCAGCACCTATATGGGATGTCGGCACTGTAGGTGGTGTTACCTACTATGCCACGGCACTGGCCCCAACTAGCATGTTTTAAATGGAAATAAAACAAAAACTATCTCAGAACTTGGGGCAGGTGCTGTGGTATAGCAAGTTAAACTGCTGCCTGCAACACCATCATCTAACATGGGTACAGGTTTGTTTACAGACTCCTCCACTCCCAATCTATTTCCTGTTAACATATCCGGAAAAGCAGAAGATGGCCCAACTGTTTGGGTCCTTGCCACACACACAGGAGACCTGGAAGATGTTCCTGGCTCCTGGCTTCGATCTTGCCCAGACTCAGCCATCATGGCCATTTGGAAAGTAGACCAGTGGAATGAAGATATCAATCCATTCTAACTATATCGTTCAAGAAAATAAATCTTTGTCAAAAATTATTCCACTATTTAGCATGCATCAAGGGTAAATGTTGGTAGGTACAACTTTTGTTTTAATTAATGTATTTATGTAGGTGTGTTCTCTCCTGTATTGAGTAATTGCACAAAATGTTCTTATTGAATATACTGATCTAAAACATTTAAAGAACTCCATCAGAACTTTCATGGCTTGAACAAGATTTGGCTGCCAAACTCATATAGCTGCTTCAACTCCGAAGTGTTAAATTAATGGTAGCAAATAGGTAGAAACCTAATGTGGTAACAGTCTTTAGGAGGTGGGCTTAGTCTAGTGTCCTTAGATCACTGGCAATGTGACATAGGAATGCTGTTCTCCCAAGACAGTTGCTTATGAAAGCCATGTCAGGCTCAGCCCCAGACCTCCCTGCTGGCTCCCACTTCCTGGCTTACCATGTTATCCTTTCTCTGCCTCAACTCTACCGCTGCCATTCTTCAGCCCCACCAGAGGCCCTAATCAACGGAGCCACTGGTTCTTGGACTTGACCCCCAGAAATGTGAAGCCAAACAAACCTCTATCCTTCCTAAGTAGCCTATGTCAGGTTTTTCAACATTGTAATGGAAAGTTGACTGACTCAAGAAAGAACCAACTCCAAAACAAGTGGTCACTCTATGTAAAATGCACTTCATGAGGTTTACTGCGACAATAATGGTTGAAACATACCTTCTGGCTTAATAGGTCTAGGACAGGCCCCCAGATTCTGCACTTTCAGCAGGTCCAGAGGCATTATCTAAACCATGAGCAAGTGACCCGTTGACCACCTTTCTGACTTTTGATGATAACACTGAATCTGAATGAAGACCTAGAAGAGTTTGAAGAATATATGCATGAAGTGTGTGCCAAATTCACACATGAGGGTGCAATTTATTCTGGTGCAAAAAATCCACAAATACTTTTTTTCACAGTACCATTTCCACATTTTTGAAGATCCCTATTTCCTGATAATTTCAATATTAAGGACTGTATCTTGACATGTTTTAAAATGACAAACAAAACTTTCCACCAAGCGTCCACTAATGGCAGAGAAAATGTGCTGTGATCTTAAGAATTTGTAATTTACTGGTGTTCACACAATGGCACACAAGGGCCAGGGTGTCGGTAACCCAGTGCAGAGGTAACATGCTTTTCCCTAAATACCATACAAACAAATAGATGTAAACAAGCTTATTTTCCTCAAGGTAATATAGTTTGACAGCACAGATCAGAATCCAATCAACTCCTAAGGCCATTCTCCCATCATACTCATCGAGTCACACCCAGATATTACTCCTGCATATACACATGTGCTTTAGACATGATGTATGTAAGTACATGTATATATACACACACACGTACATTAGCATCTTCCTTGTCTGTTTTCATAAACACTGTACAGTATTTGAGAGTCATAGATCAGCAGAGGGAAGCGATGTGTACAACTCAGTTCTCTAAAATTACATCCCTTGGTAAGTGGCTGAAATAGCACATTTGTTTGTCTCCATTAAACTGAATTCTTCCAAACAGTCACACATTAGCAGAATACAGGAGCTGAATTTGTAGATGGAATGGGAGGAGACTGAGCAGGCAAATAGCAAAAGCTACCAATAAGATTTCGCTGCTGTAACTTTGTATGCGGTATATTTAGCTTAAACCCCAGCACTTTATACAAATAGGTTGTCATGAAAAGTGCAAACAACTCTCTTTTGACAAAGCGATAGTGCTGTGCTGATGGCTTTATATGCCACAGAGCTCTTTAAGTGACAAATGAAAGCAGGGTCTTGAAAATATGGTGATGTGGAATTATGGCATCAATCCCGTGTGGGTTCCCAGGGGCAGCAGGAGGGAGAGCCTTCTGCAATTAATTAAACAGAAAATCAGAGACGATGAGGTTAGATCTTTTGAATCTTGACTCCATAAAATGAACTTTGAAGTTCTTGGCACAAAGCTGCCATCTCACCCCCACAAGCTCCTTTCAAATGACAAGTCCAATGTTGTTTAAGGATCAGTCTCAAGTGCCGCTCTCAGACCCAATTATGCCAGGCTAGGGTGCGGCAATTACCTCCACTGGAGGTATCTGGTAAACTGGCATTGAAACCTTTTGATATGTGTGATAATGCAGCTTTCTTTGTGCATACACTACTTTCCCAAGCTGTCTACATCAGTGTCATGTTTGAATAAAGGCAAATAGTTTAACAGGCTCTGCTTTCATGCTGGCTTTATTTAGCCTGAGTAAACATTTCCAGTCAATCTCACATGAAGTCTCACCGCATAAACACAGCTGTCCGGCTCTTGTCTCTTAATAAGGATCTTTTCAAAGAGGCCTGGTGCATACCATATTTCTGATAGGTGATTAATAAGAGATATAAGATTTCTTTTTTTAAAACCACACTTTGACTATAGAGGGCAAATTCATTATCCATAAATCAAAAGGAGCAAAGGATTTCAACAGAATCAGAAGCCTTATCTGACTTCAATCTGACAGTTAACTCTAGGCCGTGAATGATTAAATAAAAGTCTAAGTTCACCCAAGCCTGGATAAAATAAAACTCAAAGCCCAGAAACTTCAAATAAAATAAGAAAAAGTTACGGGCTTTCAGCCTCAAAAGGAAATGGGAGAAGCACAAGCTATCTGATGGAAATGATTTCAAATGGAAGGTTTCTTTTATTGTTTGTGTTTTCAGATCTGGAGTCAAGTTTTACAATAGCCAATAGAGAAGAAAGCTTTGAGAGTAATGAGACTGATTTTAGCTTTTTAATGACTTTAAACTGAGATACATAAAGCCAGCTGCAGACACTTCCTCCTCTCTGTCCACTGCTGATGGCAGCTGTCTGTGCTCCCTCTCCTTGGGTATGAAGAAATGCTTTCATCACAAAAATCCAGCAAGATTTACTGAGATCAAGTCTTAAGAAACTGATGCTTCCACTTATGGTCCTAAAATACTACCTTGGGGGCTTACGCTTTGGCACTGCAAGTTAAAGAAAGGCCTGGCCTGCAGCACCAGCGTCCCTCATGGGCACTGGTTCAAGTCCCAGCTGCTCCACATTTGATCCAGCTCTCTGCTAATGGCCTGGAAAAAGCTCCAGAAGATGGCCCAAGTGATTGTGACCCTGCACCCACATGGTAGTTCCGGATGAAGCTCTTGGCTCCCGGCTTCAGCCAGGCCCAAACCTAGTTGTTGTGGTCATCTGAGGAGTGAACCAGCAGATGGAAGATTGTCTCACTCCTTCTCTCCCTTCTCCCTTTTTCACTATTTCAAATAAATAAATTAAAAATTAAAAAAAAAACCCTACCTCTTAAGGCAGGCCTTGTGGTACAGTTTCATCTCCTACCAGAGTATCAGTTCAAATACTGGCAACTCTGCTTCCAGTCTAGCTAACTGCTAACGTGCTTGGGAAACAGCAAATGATAGCTCAAATGCTTGAATCCCTGTCACCCACATGGAGACTCAGATGGAGTTCCTGGCTTGTGGCTTTGCTCTGGCTTAGCCCCAGCTGTTGGTGGTCATTTGAGAAATGAGCCAGCAAAATGAAGGTCTCCAACCAAGTCTCTTTGACTTTCAAACATGTAACTAAATAAATCTTTTGAAAATAATAAACTACTTCTTAAAGCATGAATGCTGTAGGATAAGACGTGTGATCACCTTGAAGCCATAATATTAGCAGAGAGCCCAAGGCAGACATAAGGAGGAGGAAAGAAAAATAATTCATAGTCCATCTACAGTCATTTGAGTGACCCCAGCTGTGGTTGCAGGTACGCCTGAACTGGAATGAGCTGTTTATTTTACAGTGCCCTGTCAGAGTCCCTGAGCCACAAAATTCTGAGATAAAAAGTTGTTTTCAGCTATTGTGTTTTATAGATCTGTTAGACAACCAGAGCTGGAACTTACAGAGAAAGAGGCTAATCTTGATCATACAGCTCTGAACGTTTCCATGTGTATATACACATGAAACCAACATCCAGATCATGAACATATTATTTTCATCACCCCACCAAACTCTGCCTATTCCTAGATAGCATTTCTCCAATCAGGTCCCAATGCACTCACTGGCAATCACAATTCTAACTTCCATCAGCATACATTAATTTTGTCACCTCTTGAATTTCATGTGTAGGAAACCGCACAGCATACAATCTTTGGCCTCTAGATTCTTTCACCCAACACACTGTCTATGAGATTTATTAATGTTCCCACTAAGGGCAATGGATGCTATTTTTTTTTTTTTGGTGTGAAGTATTCCATTGTATAAGCATACTGCAAGTATCCACTCCACTGTTGGACATTTTAGTTGTTGTACATTCTTTTGCACATCGTTTTGGTGGGCAGGTACATCCATTTCTGTTGAGTCTCAGGTTGGGAGTAGGGTTCCTGGACTGCAAGGTAGGGCAAGTATCAGCTCATGTATCAGTTCCCATTCCAACTCACAGAATTGCTCATCAAGCTGCATTAACAGCTTTTTTTCCCTCTCCCTGTATCTAGCAAATATTAAAGAAAAATCAAGCCACATTAAATGAAGCTATTTATGATTTGTCCTTCCATACTGACCTTTCCTGAATAACTCACAGCAGTATTGTTCTCAACAATGTCTACTGTCATGAACATGACACTGTTCTTGGAAAAATCCTATCAGGCAAAGTCAACCTCTAAAATAGCATTGTAATAAATATGCAGAAATGTCACTTTTTGCATTAGCCCAAAGGTTTTGTATAGCTTAAGGATATGTGCAGTAAGCTAACTATAAAAATAGAAACTTGACAGTGGGGATGTATGTGTGTGTCAAAATAATATTACTCTTTCTGGGTGTATGGCAGAAAAAAATGACACTACATACACCAGCATGATTTTTATAGATCTGCCTCTTTGCCAGATGTCACCTTTTATAAACTGCTTTATAAAAATATGACAGTATAAGTGCAATAGTGTGTTTATTGCTTGATAACTTTAGTAATAAACTTAGGGTTGGTTGAAAATTAAAGCCTCAAAGCCTATCCATTAAGCATTTAGGATAAGTGAATAAGAAAAAAATGCAGACTATTAAATCCTAAATGTATGAAGATCAAGCCATGAGCAGTACTTCTCATTTCTCAGTGGGTATGTCTTATAGAAGTATCTACCAGTCTTCTTGTCATTGAACTAAATGCATTACAGTCACATCTAAAGGATGCTTTCTACATGGCTACAAATCTAGGCAAAATCCAGAACCTTAGAGTTGACACAGGCTCATCCCAAAACAGAGGAAGCCCTTTGCAGAAGTGTCCTCTAACTTAGCACAGCATATTTTATCCATAACAAACCATGTTTTTAAAAAGTATTTTTATGAAAAGACTTCAAGGAATTTCCTAAAATAATTTCAAAGCACACACTCAATATTTTGATTAGTGATGAATTATATATATTGCAATGTTCCTCAGAGTGTGGATTGAAGATTTTTGAGTTCTCTATAGAGCTTGCTCAATACAGAAATGCTAAAGCCTTCTGATTGGGAAGGTATCTCTGCAGTAAGGAACCCAAGAACTAACATTTTAATAAGTAACTTCAAATGATTCTTAGTAACAATAAAATTTCTAAAACTTAGATGTACAGAAATCTAATAAATCTCAATTTCAAGGCAAAGAAACTGTCCCAGCAGTGTGTCCATTTTAAGTAGATAATACATATTCTTAAACTCTTAGGTTTAATTTGTTTCTCTACATTCTTTAAATATACTTTACACCAATTTCAATTTCTTTTTTTCTTGTAGATATGCATGAAAATCCACAAAGCAAAGTCTAGCAAAGGACTTACAAGCATCAGTCCCTGTAACAAACGCATACATAATTAAAGTATCCTAAAGATTGTATTTCTCCTAGGACTGACATTTGTTATCTTTCTAACTAACAAAGGAGAAAATAAGCAAACATCAATATGAAACAATACTCTGAAATCATCTCTAAGAATTCTTCTATTGTCTGTCACATTTTTTCTACTGCTGACTTTTTACCCTCAGATATCATAGAATATTCTAACAGTTAATCATCACAAAGCTACCAACATGCAATTTGTATTGAGTGTAACTTCACAGAAATACTAACAGAAACATTTAGAATGTTTTTCTTTATGAACCAATGAGTATGGCAATGTGACAACACATAAGAAAGAGAGACTGCCAAGCTGTACAGGGGCTACAGAACATCAGTCCTGAGATGTATTTGTTCAGGATTCCATTCTGGGCACCTACAAAGCTCAACGCATCATAGTACAATCTAACGACAAAGCAGCATAGGACTTTTCTGACCATGAGAAAGCTTGAAAGAAGGCACCAAAAAAAAAAAAATCACACAGCAAAAAAGACTTGGAGCTGTAATGTGCTGTCACAGCATTAAGCTGCTGCTGTGGATGCCCACACCAATACTGGAGCACCTGATCTAAGTCCTGCCTCCAATTCTGATCCAACTTCCTGCTAATGCATCTGAGAAACAGATGAAGGTGCCATCACTTGGGTTCCTGCCACTCAGGTAGGAGAAATGGATGAAATTCCCAGCTCCTGGCCTCAGCCTCTCCTAGCCCTGGCTGTTATGTGGCAACTGGAGAATAAATTAGCAGGTGAAATGTATCTCTCCTGTTCTCTTTTTGTCTCTCTCCCCTTCTCTGTCACTCTTTCAAATAAATAAATAAATCCTTTTTCTTTAAAGAGTAAAGCATGTCTACTTTTTTTTCCTTAGAAGTCAAAAGAACAGACAAAAGGAAAGTCAAGATCGATTCCAGGTAGTTTTACCTCAAATAGCACTGAGTCAGACTGAAAAGAAATCAGAGGGAAAAACATGATTGAAAAAGCTGCAGAGAAAGATATGGGCATGGGGAGGGGTGAGTTCCTTTATAGAAATAACACAGTTGAATGGCCGGTGCCACGGCTAAATAGGCTAATCCTCCGCCTGCAGCGCCGGCACACCGGGTTCTAGTCCTGGTCGGGGCACTGGATTCTGTCCCGGTTGCCCCTCTTCCAGGCCAGCTCTCTGCTATGGCCCGGGAGTGCAGTGGAGGATGGCCCAAGTGCTTGGGCCCTGCACCCCATGGGAGACCAGGAGAAGCACCTGGCTCCTGCCTTTGGATCAGCGCAGCGCGCCGGCCACAGCGGCCATTGGAGGGTAAACCAACAGCAAAGGAAGACCTTTCTCTCTGTCTCACTGTCCACTCTGCCTGTCAAAAGAAAAAAAAAAAAAAAAAGAAATAACACAGTTGAAAAATCAAACAATAACCAAAAACTTAAGGAAACAGAAATAGGTCAAGCAAACTCTTTCCAAGACCCTGTTCCTTTGGACCTTGTAACAACATAGGGAAAACTTCAGAAGAGTCCATACCGTAATTACTGGGACCCTGATCATATCATGGGATGGATAAAGCATTAGGCAGCAATATTCACTAATTCACATTTCTGAAGGTATGGAATCTCTTAGTTTCCATTTGCATTATAAGATCTGTGGGGAGCAAACCGGACTAGACTGAGTTACTGGAATTAAGACTTATTCTATGCATCTGCTCTCCCACAATATGGCGCTGGGAGAGAAGTAAACAGCTTCCGCACAGCTGCCTCCAGTTCAACCAATAAACTGTAGGACTTGCTACTGATTGGAGGAGAGCAGCGTACTCGGCGTGTGGGCAGCCGAGTTGGGATTGGCGGAGGAGGACTATAAAGGAGGAGAGAGACGGCATGCACGGGGAACATCTAAGGGGAACATCTAGCTGAAGGAACACCTGTGCAGCCCCCGAGAAAGCCGGCCGGCGGTGTGCCACTCCCCTGCGGAAGTGGGGAATGCGGCCAGGGGGAACTGCCCTTCCACGGAGGTGGAAGGGATAGTAGCCAACCCGGGAAGAACCAGCAGCAAACCCAGGGAGGGCAGAGCAGACAAAAGAACAGCGCAGGGTCCTGTGTCGTTCCTCCACGAAGAGGGGGAGCGACAAAGATCTGTAAATTTAAAGGCTTAAAATCACAGAAGCTGAGGGGCAGGCATTTGGCCTAGTGTTTTAAATGACTGCTTCTCCTACCCATGTACCCAGGTTTGATACTTGACTGCGGCTCCTGACTCCATCTTCCTGCTAACACACATCCTGGGATGCAGCAGTGATGGACCAAACAGTTGGGTTACAATTACCCATGTGAGAGACCTGAAGTCTTTGGTCCACCAGTGAAAATTGGTGAATCAGGAAATGAGAGCTGTCCATCTGTATATTTCTTGCTGCCTCTCAAATAAAAATGCTTTAAGATTTTTTTCAATAAAAACTACACACAATTTATTGTCTTATAATAACTTCAAAGTCAGTTTAACTGGACTAAAGTCAAGGTGTTAGCTGGGATGATTCTTTCTGGAAGGCCAAAGCGGAGAATCCATTTTCACGTCTTTTACAGTTTTTATCAGTTGCCCATACTCTCTGGCTTGTGGCAACTACCTTTTCCCAACTCAAAAATGTCCCACCCCAATCTCCGCTGCTGTTGTCACATAGTCTTCTCTCAGATTTTGACTCCTCCTGCCTCCCTTGTACAAAGACCCTCTGAATACACTGGATCCACACAAACAATCCAGGATAATCTCCCTGTCTTAAGGTCCTTACCTAAATCGCAACCACAAAGTTCCTTTTGCATTGTTAGATTTCAGGAACTAGGACATATTTGGGAATCATTATTCTGTTTACTGTATTCTCAGAGTTTTAAAAAATATTTATTATGAAAAGCTACTTGAAATAAAGACAGATAGAGACACCCCATCTGTTGATATCCCAAATGTCCACAACAGCTAGAATGGGTCGAGGCCAAAGTCAGATCACCACTGTGGGTGGCAAGGACCCAGGTACTTGGGCCATCACTGCTGATTCCCAGGGTCCACATTTCCAGAAATCTGGAGGCAGTATCAAATCCAGGTACTCGACTGTGGGGTACTGGTATCCCAACTGTGGCCTTAATCACCTTTGAGTTTTCTTTTAAAATTAGTGCATTTGTTCATTTATTTATCTACCTACCCACTCACCAGCCATCCTTACTCTACAGGGTTTAGTCAGGGGTTCCAACTACCATGGCAGAGCTAACTGGTGTGCTGCAAACCTTCAAAGGATGTGCTGACAAATTGTGATCAATATGTAAAATTGATTTTTGCTGCAACCGAGTATACATTCTGACAGGCTGATGTTTCCCAGGAGAAAAAAAAAACACATTGAGGAGAGTAGATGGTAGAACACTACATAGATTGGGATAACGGGCAGCCAGTAAAGACAGAAACAGCTTTCACATTATGTCGACACCAAAGAAATACATCAGGTTTTCTGGAGTGGGGAGAATGGTGTTTACAGGAAAGTATGGGAATTTGCTTTGCAAGCACAGCAAAGCCCACTGCCAGGGCAGCAAATGGCCTAACACATACAGGGGAAGTCTACACTGAGACTGCATGAATCAAGAGATCACTATGGAAGCTTCCAGAGACACTGTGGGAGGCTGTTCCTCACCAATAGTGACTGAAATACAATTAACATGAATGGTTGGGTTGCTGACTTTTGAACTATTTTTTTTTTTTATTTTTCAGATTTTTTCATTAAAGACTTTTTATAGGAGAGGATGATCACCTGGTTCTGGGAGAGTCATCTTCTGTGAACTGTATGAGAGAAATATCAAAGAAGACAGGATTCTATTAGGAAGAACAAAAATAGGGAAATGGCCTTGGGTACATTCAAAGTTCACCACATCATCTCTCTCACAAGAGTACATTTAGGACTAAAAGTTCTCTGTAAGATGCAACTTACACCTAAATTTCTACGACATGAGGTTTCTCTAACATGAATTTTTTTTTATTTACTTATTTGAAAGCAACAGAGAGCGCGCGTGCAAGAGAGAGAGCGAGTGAGCGCAAGAGCCTCCATCTGCTGATTTACTCCTCAAATGGCCACAATGGCTGGAGCTGAGACAATCCAAAGCTAGAAGTCAGGAGCTCCTCCCTGGTCTCCCATGTGGGTCATCTTCTGCTGCTTTCATAGGCCCATTAGCAGGGAGCTGGATCAGAAGTAGAGCAGCCAGGAATTGAACCGGGACCCCTATGGGATGCCAGCATTGTAGGCAGCTGCTTTTCCTGCTATGCTACAGTGTCAGCCTCTAACATGATTTTCTTTTAGAAAATCACATTTTAAAAAATTTATTTAACCATGTATTTAAGAGGCAGACATGCACACACACAGAGAGAGAGAGAGAGAGAGAGAGAGAGAGAGAGAATTTTTCCATCTACTGCTTCTTTCCCCAAATGCCTGCAACAGTCAAGACTGGGCCAGACTGAAGCCAGGAGCCAGGAATTCAGTAAAGGACTTTTAAGTGGGTAGAAAGTATCCAATCACAGGGCAGGCGCTGTGGTGCACAGGTAACGCTATCTCCTGCAGTGCTGGCATCCCATACGGGTGCTGCCCTGAGTCTCTGCTGCTCCACTTCCGATCCAGCGCTCTGCTATGTCCTGGGAAAGCAGTAGGATATGGCCCACGTCCTTGGACCCCTGCACCCACAAATGAGACCTGGAAGATGCATCAGGCTCCTTGCTTGGATCTGGCCCATCTTCGACCATTGTGGTCATTTGGGGAGTGAACCAGCGGATGGAAGACCTCTCTCTCTGCCTCTGACTCTGTAACTCTTCCTTACAAATAAATAAACAAATCTTTAAAGGAAAAAAAAGTATCCAATCACTGGAACTCATATTGCTGCTTTTCATGATCTGTATTAGCAGGAAGCTAGAGTCAAGAGCCACAGCCAGTTCCAACTGCACACATTTCAATGTGGGTTGTGGTTGTCAGAACTCTTAGGCTAAACACTCACTCAACTACATTCTTAATTCAACCATTTAAAATAAGTCTTTTTAGACTTATTATTTAATTTTGGAGAAAATTATCCAGACATGTTTCACACTTCTATATTTTCTGTATGTGGATAAAACCAATGCCAACTTTTAACTTCTCCTTCATTTGGCCTTTGATTATTCTCGTCTATTATTATAGAAAATAACATCACCATGGAGAAAAGAATGGAGTAGGGTGGGAAGGGCCAGGGTGGTGGCAGTGTTACCATGGCTCTGTGGTGGTTAATAAAATATTTTCAGGTTGAAATTTCATATCAAGTCCGAGCATCACATCCAAACTCAAAAGAAGCAATATCAAATGATACAAAAGATTTACTGGAGAGAAAAAAAATGTTTTACTGACACCATACACTGTTGCTAATATATAAGTATTTTAATAGGTATATTAAACATAATGTCTTTTCTCTGGCTGAACTTCACATATTCATCCTTGTCCAACCACTATAATGGGAGAAAGACCATATGCTCAGAATGCTGCATTGGAGTTGACAAGCAGTTATCTTCCTGGTATCAACTTCAGACACACACATAAATCCTGAGAATGATGACATCATGGACCTAAAATCATCCAATCAAGTTAAAATAAGATTTCTATAAAAATTATAATTTATTTAAAATTGCAAGTACCATAAAAAGAAAGATGGATAATTATAATTAGGGAGATATAAATTTGAGAGAGGAACATATTAATATTTTAATCTTTCTGATAATTCTTTCAAATTACCTAATATTTTTCTATGAGCAAATATTGCCTTAAGGACTCAATTGAGACTCAAATCATAATGATCACCATTTAACTAATTTATTAAATAAAGCATGTTCAATTATACACCAGATCTAATGATATGGCCATAACAAAGACAGAGCTCCAAGCTTTTGTGAAAAAATGGGGAAAATAATGAAAGGTCTTGAACTTCTTAACTGTGTAAATAAGGACACCCAGACCTGCTCAGTCCTCTTCTCTATAGGCACGGGGCCTCATCAACCCAAAATTACAGTTACCATAGTAGCATTTACCACGTGGTTCTCGCTTTGCCAACAATGAGCATCCCAACAGTATCTCTTTTAAGTCTCATAAATCACCAGAAGTTACTTCACTTTACAAATGAGGCAGCAGGTACTGAGACAGTAACTTTCTGCAGGTCACAGCTCTAATAAGTGACAGAAGAACTCCAAAACCCTGTAGGGTAACCACTGGAATGAAAGGATAATCAACAGAAGAACAAGAGTGCTGTCTCAGTGAGTTTGGGTTACTAAAACACAATTCCTTACATCTGGTAATTTATAAATACTAGAAATTTCTCACAGTTCCGGAAGCTGAAGGATCAAGATCCTATCAGATACAGTGCTTAGTGCTGCAAGGTGGCACCTTCGTACTGCATGCACGCAACAGCGGAAGGCTTAAGGTGGTTTCTTTCAACCTGTTTTGTAAACATAGGAATCCAGGCCCCATTCCTTAATACTGTCCTACTGGGGATTGGTTTCCAACATAGAAACCGCGGAAGGACACCCGACTTCAGACCAGAACAATATCCATCAGTGTCTCAACTCAGATACTACATCAGAATGGTCCATAGGACTTCTTAGAAGGGTATTTGTCCAGGCAGAGCCTACAGCAAGACTGTAGGCCCCAAATCTCATTTAAACTGTTTTTTCAGGCAATTATGATGGCTACTCAATGCATGGACCTGTCTGTATTTCAAAAGATCTTGGGAGAGGGGGGCAGTGTTTTATCATGGCAGGTTAAGCTGCCACCTATGACACCAGCGTCCTATATGGGCACTAGTTCATGCCACGGGTGCTCCACTTCCAATCCAGCTCCCTGCTAATGTGCTTGGGAAAGCAGGGAAGGAAAGCCCAAGTGCTTGGGCCCTGGCATCCATGTGGGAGACATGGATGAAGCTCCTGGCTTTGGCCTGGCTCAGCCCTAGCCGTTGCAGCCATTTAGGGAATCAATCAGCAGATGGAAGATTTCTTTCTCTCTGTCCTAATTCTTTCCGTCAAATAAATAAAAGTCTTTATTTAAGGTGGAGGGGAGAAAGGGAGGGAGACAGAAAGAGATATACTGGAATATATGAAGATTAAAACTTCTGCTTATTACCAATAGTGCATCACAGTGGTATCATGCCATGCATAGGCTAGTGTTATGGCATAGCAGGTTAAGCCTCTGCCTGTGATGCTGGAATCCGATATAGGTGCCGGTTTGAGACTTGGCAGCTCCACTTCCAATCCAGCTCCCTGATGTTCCTGGGAAAGCAGCAAAAGATGGCCCAAATGTGTGGGCCTACATGGGAGACCCAGAATGATCTCCAGGCACCTAGCTTCAGCCTGGCCCAGCCCCAGCCACTGGGACCATTTAGGGAGTAAACCAGAGGATGAAAGATCTCTGTCATTCGCTCCTTCTCAGTCTCTCCTCCTCTTTCAAATACATTTTTAAAAAATTAAAAATAAAAAAGAAGTAACCATCCTCAACAGGAATGTTGCCAATTTCCATATATATACATATTATATTCTTATAATACACATATATACATGTGTATTTATGACATGCTCATAATGTTAAGGTGCTTTCACATATGTTACCACATGTGCTATCACATTAACTTAGCAAGGGTCATAGGAAACAGTGGTTATTATACACAATTAGGGCTTGACCCACAAGGTACAAAAGAATCATCAACTTCTTGACCTTGGTGGCAATCCAAATGTTACTTGAGCCAATCCTTCTGTTCAATTTTCAAGAAGTCTAAGGAGAGATGCACTGAGATTTCCAATACCACTCAGCAGACAACCAAGAGCAGCAGTGAAAAAGAATTCCACTCCTGTAATTCCTGATGCAATGTGCTAACTCTGACATCTCACCAAGCCTCTCTCTAGCTTTCTGGCTTTGAAGCTGGCACCAGCACTGTTAAAGAGGAAAAAGATGAATAGATTCACAGGATCACAAGGGCACTCAACAACAGCATAATCTGAGAAGTCATCAATTCAGTTGATCAAGGAGGAACCAGGGAGGAGGTGCTTGATTATCACCTTACAAAGACAAGAATGACAACAACTATACCATACAATCAGAGGGAAACATTTCCTAAATTTGGAATTTCCAAATTTAGCAATGTTCCCTAAACATGTCAAATGTCAGATAAAAGTAGAAAATAAAGTCTGCTTAGAAAAACAGGCAACACCTAAACAGCACTCTGGGCTCACAATTAGCCCTTAAGGCATTCAAATCTGGTGAAAAAGCCCATGAGAGCATTTTAGGCATGGAAAGCTAAGACACTGTGGCAAAAAATGATCTACATGAAAAATCTCTGAGACCCAGTAGAAAGAAGGGGCTGTCAAAGAAGGAGGTACTTTTCTCTGAAGGGAGGAGAGAACTTCCACTTTGATTATGTTCCTATCTAAATACTGATGGAGTATAGCCTTGGCAGCTCATGACAAGAGCCTCAAGTGATCACTGATGTCAACAACAGGAGTCCCTGTGCACTTGCTCCCCATGTAGGACCTCTGTTCTATCATGAGTTGTACTATGAGAATTAACAGTAAAACTTGTCTTCAAACAGTACTTTATAATTTGTTTGGGTGCCAACTGTTGAAATCTTAGTATAAAGTCGGTCTTCTGTATATACATATAATGACAAATGAATCTTAATGAAGAATGGGATGGGAGAAGGAGTAGGAGGTCAGATCGGAGTCGGGGTAGGAGGAAGGGTATGGGGAGAAGTGCTATATTCCAAAAGTTGTACTTATGAAATAAAAGTTTTCTTAAAAAAAAAGAAAAGAAAACAGGCAGCAAAGACATACAGGAAATTTAAGATTTCAGTCTGAGAATAGGTACTTGGGAAACTTTTAGATTCGTGAAGCACATATTCAGTGGCTACATCTCAATAAAGTCAAGCATCTAACTGCTTGGCTGAATTTTCCCATTATTTTCATTTTACTAATCTCGTAGATAATAAAGAATTTGGGAGCTGAAGGATTCCTACCAGGCAATTCTGAGGAGTGCCTAAGGGCATAACACTTTCACATATAATCTTTTTTTTTTTTTTTAAGACAGGCAGAGTGGACAGTGAGAGAGAGAGACAGAGAGAAAGATCTTCTTTTTTCTGTTGGTTCATCCCCCAAGTGGCTGCTACGGCCAGCGCATTGTGGCTGGCGTGCTGTGCTGATCCGAAGCCAGGAGCCAGGTGCTTCCTCCTGGTTTCCTATGCGGGTGCAGGGCCCAAGGACTTGGGCCATCCTCCACTGCCCTCCCGGTCCACAGTAGAAAGCTGGACTGGAAGAGGAGCAACCGAGACAGAACCAGGTCCCAACCAGGACTAGAACCCGGGGTGCCAGCACCACAGGTGGAAGATTAGCCATGGCGCCAGACACATATAATCTTGTTAGAGAGAACTTGCCCAGGCAGTATCCCAAGGGACTATGAAAAAAAAAATGGAGCTCAGAGAGATCATATTACCTGTCATGTTAAATGCAACATAAAGATAGGATTAAGTGTAAAATAAATCATATAAATAACATCAAGTGCCTGCTAACAATAACAGAATTAAAAAGGTGGGAATGTCTAATATGGGAAGCAGTCCACAAAGCAAACTCCTAGAGTGAGATTTGCTGTAAATAACACTCTGACCTCAGAATCAACTGTTAAGGCTTCCTGGTCTGGCTGAAAGGCCTGTGAGGGCATTTCAGACATGAAAAGCCAAGACTCTCTGGTAAAAAATATCCTACACGAAGGATCTCTGTGAGTGAGACCCCAGTGGATGGAAGGGGCCATCAAAGAAGGATGTACTTTTCGCTGAAGGGAGGAGAGAACTTTCACTTTGCTTATGGCCGTGTCCAATTACTGATGGAGTTTGTGGTCACAAAAGGTTGCCATAGCCTTGGCAGCTCATGAAAAGAGCTTCAGGTGATCATTGACATCATAAGTAGGAGTGTTAATTGTTAAATGAACAACAGAAGTCACTGTTCACTTATTCCCCATGTAGGACCTCTGTCTTTAATGAATTGTACTTTGAGAATTAACTGCAAAACTTGTTCTCAAACTGTACTTTATAAGTTGTATGTGTGTGTGTGGGTTCAAACTGTTGAAATCTGTACTTAGCATAGAGTTGGTCCTCTGTATATAAAGTTAAACTAAAAATGAACCATAATGAAGAAGGGGATGGGCGAGGTAGTAGGAGGAAGGGACAGGAGTTGGGTTGGGAGGGTGGGTAAAGGAGAAAGAACCACTATTTTCCTGAACTTGTACCTATGAAAAATGCATTCATTAAATAAAAGCTTAAAAAATGACTATAGGCAGGAAGAAAGGCTGAGACACAGTGAGGTCTCAATAAGCCACAGGGAGGGGCAGGTCCCCAACTGTAGTCATCTTGGCGGTTTGGGTCACATCCCGGTGCTGTGCTTACCATAGTACTAGCATGTGGTGCCTGCTTACATCTGTTCAGTTTGTCCTGAAATGATTTAAATTCAAGCATTCTGTCAATATCATAACCAGGCAACAAGTAGTGGCACTTGCCATAGGGATTAACACTGGTGACCTTGAAACAAAACAGATATTAAACTTGTGCAGGAAGGGATGCTAGCCTGAGGTTCTGGGCCTCGTGCCTTCACTCTCTGTTATGAGGAAGGTTAGCAAGAAAGGGGGTAAAACTTCACTTTAGCCAAGAAGATACGATTCAAAGAAGTCAAAGGGAGTAGTAACTTCCCAAGCTTGACCATTGCTAGTGTACGCAAGTTGTTTTTCAAACTTGCTTTGACCCATATTAACTCTGTTCTAATGAAATCTTTCTAATGATGATGGTGATGACGGTGATAATAAGAGCTAGTTGCATTATGAAACATCAGGCACTCAGATGGTCCGAGTAATCTCAGCACGTATAAATATTAACTCATTAATTCCTCATAAGGCACTCGTGAAGCACCTAGAGAAGTAACCTCTCCAAAGTCTCCCTGCCAGTGACAGCCGAGGACTGGAACTTGGGCAGCACGACCCTAGTGACCCTGTTCTTAACGACCACTCCAGTGGCCTCTAAAGATTTCCAGTTACTCTATTGTCAGAGCAACTGACAATAGAGCTGCTACAGTTGAAAGGTTGAAAGGCGATCAGGGAACGTAAGCGTATGTGTGTCTTTCCCCCTTCCCAAGGGCCTGTGCTAAGTACAGTTAAAACAAATAGCAGAAAAAGAGCATTTCCCTTCACCATAGGGCCCTGCTGCATTTCTGGAGGGTGATTCATTTTTTCACGTCTAAGATTCTGGCTTCCTTAAAAGTAATCATTTTTAACTCTGTTTTCATTTTGCTTGGCAGATGTTATCTTGGTGAACTCTTTTATTTGTTCATCTTGGCTCCTGGTCCGGTACCTTACAGGGATTCAAATCTTTTCAAGGGGAAGTAGGATTTTCCTTTTTTCTTTGAACACCACAAATCAGGAAAGTCATTCAATGATCATGAGCATTATAGATATTTACAAATTGACTCTAAAGGTCATATAAGGGTGGATGGATTATTTCCAATATGTTGCTTCTTTAATTTTTATACCTACTAGTTACCAAAGAGCAGCCTACCATTCCACAGGAAAAAAGCAGACAGAGGTAGGAAACTGTAGCTCATTTTGTATATAATTCATAAATATACTTTGTAGATGATTAAAGTTAGAAAACACATCCTGGAAATGTAAAATTATAGAGGCATACTACATATTTTGTAATTATATGTTATTGCATTCTGTTAAGTGGCCAGAGGGTTTTCAGAAAGCAAAAAAAAAGATTCCAAACTATATTATTATTATTAAACCCCTGAAGCCTCATAATGAGTTTAGGTTGTCACTGGAAACTTGTGATAAATTAAATAATATGCAGTACGTGTCAGATACAATTTGATATATTTAAATTGTTTCCTTGTACACGCATACAAGCACAATCTAAGACTTGAGATGTCTTGAACACATTTCTCCTAAAGTGAAAGTGTGTTAGTTCAGATAAATTTTGTAGCTATCTATCTAAAGAAAGCTACCAAGCAATAATATAGCATATAGGAATGCCTTGAGTATAGGGCTTTTTCAAAACTGTCACCTCTCTAAATTTATTCTGTTGTTAAAAATGAATTCTTCATTTTCACTCTAATAGTGGCTTCAGTGAATAAAATAATAATGTATATATGAGGCTCCATTTTTAATAGAAGAAATTTTAAGCATAATAAACCAAAGCAAAAGCAGATTAATAATATAGACTCAAACTACAAGGGACGCTTCAGAATAAAATCAAATCAGTGTCCTTTGTTAGCAGGGCATTTTCTATAGTGGAGGGGACTAGCAGGAAGATTTGCTTTACAGGATAATCATGTTATGTTGTGCTTTTATTGAATATACTTACATTTCGGAGCATTCAATTGTTCTTGAAATGCTTCCAAATGTATGCAATCATCAACCATATGATGGCAGGGTTCTGCTTAAATTTGGCAATCACGGAGAATGAGATGCAAATTTTCTCTAGTGAGGGCACTTCCTCTCACTTAAGAAAACAGATAAGAACTTGACCATGAGCTAGCAATAAATTTGCCAATATAAAATGTACTCACAATCTCCAATCTTATCCTCCAGCCAATTGTCATTACCACAGATTTTTCCCAGACCAGAATTCTCTGCCTTTCCCCAGAGCTACCAGCAGTGATAACTACTAACTGAGGGGAGAAGCTCGAGTGCTGGAGTAGACCATCATCCTCCTCTGTTGGGACCCCCATTCTGTTTGGCTGAGAGACAAAGCTGAAAAATGCTTCCTTTAAGAACCAGTTTGCAAGGCCATGTTTCCCTTCAGCTTTTTCTTACTGATGGACCCCGAGAACAGAAAAACAGCCCTCTTTTTTTAAGATTCAAGTTCAGATGAATGTGACAAAATTAATCACAGCGATGGAGGGAGACAAGAGGTAGCAGACAGAAGAGTCGAGTCCTGTCCCAGGAACAAGAAGCTAAGGGTGTTCTTCCTGTGGGGTTCTTCATGGAACACTCCACACCATCAAAGCACTGCTTCCTGCCTTCTTACCCTGATTGATTTTTCTCCCAAGACCCTACCACTCTGTCACAATATGTGTGTGCTACCTTCTCTTTACTGCCTTCTGCATCCCCCTTAAGAAGCTATGTTCCACAAGGGGTTGTTTCATTTACAGCTCTGTCTCTGGCAGCAGGGGAGAGATGGTACCCTGTTTATTTATTAATATATTCCCAGGATCAAGTCCTCTTCCAGTAACGTGTCAGACTATGGGTATTGTAGACTTTGCTATACATACAATACCCTTTGTAATTACTTAACCCTCATGTGGAATTCCAAGAATGACCACGTACAATATAAAAATGAAAGGGCACAGATGTGTTCTACTAAAACTTTATTTACTAACAGTCAGAAAACCAGATTTGCCCAGGACTGCAGTTGCCAGCTCTTACCTAGACTATGCCTTGCATATGGTAGGTGCTGAATAAATATTTGGCATTATGAATGAATGGGATGCCCCCAAGTCAGAGAGCTCTATTACCACCCTGGAAGCCAGCTGACTCTTGCAAAAGACAAGCACTACTTGATGTTTGAAAGTAAGGAATAGTAAGTGGTAGCACAATCAAGCAGGTAAGTAAAACATGAAGCTTGTCTTGAATTACTGGGGAGAGTTTCTACCAAAGAAGAGCTATCAGCTTATTAAGAATTGGTATGAACTTCATTTCAGATGAGCACATCCTATGTATATCTAAAATGTGACAATGAGAGATTGTAACAAAAAGTGTAACCTGATTCTGCTTTAGTTAGGAGTGTATTTGTACAGGTATGTCAGAAAATTCAGCTTAATACCTTCCACATGGGGCCGGCACCATGACACAGTAGGTGAATCCTCTGCCTACGGTGCCAGCATCTCATACGGGCGCTGGTTCTAGTCCCGGCAGCTCCTCTTCCAATCCAGCTCTCTGCTGTGGCCTGGAGGGCAGTGGAGAATGGCCTAAGTCCTTGGGCCCCTGCACCCACATGGGAGACCTGGAAGACGCACCTGGTTCCTGGCTTCGGATCGGCGCAGCTCCGGCCATTGCGGCCACCTGGGGAGTGAACCAACGGAAGGAAGACTTTTCTCTGTCTCTCCCTGTCACTCTGTAACTCTCTCTCTCTCAAAAAAAAATCTTTAAAAAATAAAAAAATACCTTCCACAGAGGCCAGGGCACCTCAAAATATTAGAGGCATCTTACAGCCTCTTTAAAATGCAGATTCATGGGGACTCATTTGTAAATAACTGAATGAAGCTCCTGTGGGTCAGGGTCTAAGAATATGGATTTTAAATCAAAACCAAGTGAGACAAATTGCTATGTCCTGACTCAGTGACCCATCACTCCTGTATTAGAGTCTGGAGGAAACTGAAATCCAGATCAATGAAATGTATGGACTATAACCGACGAACTAACAGAGGGTCCCACAGGGGAAGGGGCCAAGGGAGGCAGATGCATTCAGAGAAGTCAACAGCAGAAGCCACAGCATCTCTAGGCTTCAAAGGTGAAAGCACAGACCAGTGAAGGCTGGAGCATGAGGCAGCATTATCCAGGTATCAATGCCAGGGGCACTACTCGCTTCCTCAAGGAAGAAGCAAAAAAGACAAAGTCAACTTTTTTCTGCTCCAGTCTTCTCATTTCCTGCTTCACCAACATGCCAATCTATCCCAGCTTCAATTCAACTGTAAGGAAGCACGAGAAATGAAGTCCATAGGACAGAAAGGGGCAGAAACTGGACTCAGAGTAAGGCAGCAAGGGAAGCAGGCAGTGATGTGGGTGAGTAGCAGGCAAAGTAATATCAACACTGATCAATAGAGGTTCAAACAAAACCATGCTAGCTACTGAATACGGACACACAAACTTTAACCTCCAAACCCTCTACATAAACGATGACATAACAGTCCATCATCAACAAGATTGGGCCTTTCGTGTGACAATCATTTATTCCAAGCCAAAACTCTGTCTTAATTCATTCCAGAGTCTTTTCCAGGGCTAGCTTCTGCATCCAGGTCACAGACTTCAAAAAGTGGAACCAGCATTACTCCTCAAGTCAGCAGTAAATGAAACTGATGCCTTTAATTTCAAATTAGAAGGTAACACATTGATGAATAACCATTGCATGATTAGTCAATTCAAGACCTCAATGCACAATGGAAGCACCCATCCATTATCTGCTCAACGTAATTCTTTCATCCCAGCAACTTTAAAAACAACCCAGGAAAATTACTGCCCCTTAGTAGAGCCTTTTGAATTTCATATGCATTTAATTAGGTACCTGCCAGCTCAAGGACGAGAACCATGACAAATAGTTGTTCTCTTCAAATTAGAAGAATAGACTGTTCAATGAGCAATATTGATGTTTTCCCACACCTACTTATACAGATTTGCCCACTTTATTTTTCAGTTTATCTCACCTTTCGAACATCTAGCAAAGCTTTCATGAACACAACTCTGTAGCTGAGAGTTCCAGTCATTAGCTTTTAAAAACAGCCAAAAGCAGCCTCCTTCTGTGCAGAAATACCTTGTTCCTCATCAGAGGTCTTTGGCAACCCACACCACCACTAATAAGAGCTGAACAAGAACATCAGTATGAACAATAAGAAAAGCAAACAGAATACTGATCACCAAACAGTACTTCTGCCAAGCATAATGATACTCTAGCTAAATGTACAGTCATGATCATGATCCTAGCCAGCTGCTCAGGGCAGACAGATGGTCTTTTCTCTTAACTGCTGAATGATTTTAAGTGTGGGCAATGGGTTTGAACTCAGGGAGGGAGTTACATGGGTGACTAGCAGTAGAAAGCACAGAACCTTAAAACTGTAGAGCTATTCCATTTGCAACCTTGTCATTCTTCAAGGGCATGTCTGAGCAAAGGCAGACAATGGGAAGCAACTTGGTCAGCGCTGGTGCTTGATCTTCTCTCTATCCAAGCTTTGTATGGTCTCTTCTGACCTTCAGTGCTCCTCCACACACAGTTAAAGCCACTCAGAACACCAGAGAGACTCATAATTTATAGATATTAGCAAATTATATATATATATTATATATACTTATATATAATATATATATATTTGTGTTCATATTTCTACAGAACTTCAAAAATATTTGCATCATGATAAGTACCTGAGCCTGCTGTAGAGAAGCAACAAAAGGGACTTAAAAATAGGTATCATAATTAAAAATTCATTACCCCATTTTTCCAGTAATAATTTATAGTTGAATGCAGTAAGCTAACATTAGATCTTGACTCTGATGATCTCATCAATAGATTTAACGAACAGTGGCTGTGGGAAATGACAGGAAATATTTCCAATTGCTAAAACTTCTTGATAATTCACTCTGTTTTTTACAAACAATTGCAGTCGCAAGTTTCCAAGGGATTCTAAGCACATCACTCAGACTGACAGAGCAAGTATTCCAGACAATTGGTTCCCTGAGGGTCAAGACAGCAATGCTTGATCAGGATTCAAACGGGTCATAAACCCTTCATGGATCTCTCTCAAGTGGGTGGTGATGTCTCCCCAGGGCTGCTCGTCATTTGCTGCTACAGTCAAGCACTTGTCATTATAGACAAACACCCCGTCAGTCTTAAGTACTCACCCAGTCGAGTCTTATAGCAACAGTGGCCAGCGCCAGCGATATAAAGAAATCCAAGGAGGAAAATTAGGCATGTGTGCCTACCCAGGTATGACTGCCGACTGCATACTTCATTCTTCTACCTGTGCTTTTAGTATAGCCATGAAACTCAACACCTGTTAATCTGCCATGATTGCAGGCATCCAAATCATTCCGAGACCATATCCATCAAAGGCTGCAGAACACCAATCCTGTTTCTAGGAGTTTATCCTAAGGAAATATTTGGACAAATACCTAAAAGATGTATATACAAGGCTATTTGCTGCTGTGTTCTTTACAGTAGCAAAAGATCAGAAACACATCAATATCAGTTTGGTTGTCCTCAGTGGTGGATTGCTAAATTTTATTTACACCTGCTACAATTAATTACATGTTGCTATCTAATGCCAGGAGCAGACTACCTCAAGTTCTAAGCAAAAAGAACATCAGAGTCCTAAGTGCCTTGAAAAACCGACAATGTATGTATTTTCAAGCATAAGTTCCCTTCTCCAGTTCTGTTCCTATCTCACTTCTCTGCAAGGCAGCCTGACCTCAGTTTTTAAGGTACAAATGTTACCACACCCTCTCCAGTTTCAAAACTCCTCTGTGACTTCATAGTGACTGTGAAAACTGAGCAAAGATTTGAAGGCTCTGTACAGTTTTAAGCCTAACTCACCCACTGCCACTGTTCTCATGTGCATTTGCTGTAGCTACATCAGATGTCAACATCTGGTGTACTTCTACTTACAGGTCTTTGCACACTAATCATTCATTCTTCATGGAATGCCCTTCCTTATGTACCCATCAGCTTAGCTTTAGTTCCTGCTTATCTTGCATCTCAGAGGCATTTGCAGATTTCTCTGCTATTCTTTCAATAGGTTCCTAAGTGCCAACTTGTATGTTGCTGGCATTTGCACACCTTATACTGTAACTGTCAATTTTCCTATTAGTCTTCCCCACCAGACTGTTAAGTACCTTGAGAAAGGGAGTACCTTATATTCACATTTTAGATGACAAAGAGTCACATGTTAGGCAATTTCCAGTCTCCATGCCCACACATGTCCTGGGTTGGTAGCCCTCAGTGAATTCTTTCTCAGCGGTAATTCCCTTTTTTTTTTGTTTTTATTTGAAAGTTTACTTTATTTTTTTTAACTTTTATTTAATGAATATAAATTTCCAAAGTATGGCTTATGGATTACAATGGCTTCCCCCCATAACGTCCCTCCCACCCGCAACTCCACTGATTCCTCCAAGAGACATGCCTTAAGAAAGGTACTTCATGATTCTCCAACTTCATTAAAGCATAGTTTTCATGAATTCACTTGCCCCTTCATAAAATGAAGCCGACGTCCAACAAGAGATACAAGAAAAGAACAAGTGACACTAGATTATTTCACTTCTCAATGCTTATCAAATGCTGACAATATGTCAAATCCCACTCTAAGAACCTCATAGATTAACTTATTTGGTATTCACAGCTACCCCAGTTTGGATGTCTGACTATGATCCCTATTTCAGAAATGAGGAAGCAGGCTGGAAGAGGTTCAAAAATCACCCTGGATCTCAAAGCTACTGCATGATAAAGCCAGATTTTGAACCTGACAGCCTGACTTCTTTATCTGTACCCTTAAACCCCAGGAACTACGGTCTTTCCAAAACACCCAAAATGACTGAGCCTCTGGTCCTGAGTTAACAAATGAGAGACCACAATGTCTGCTCAGATACCAGAGGATCTGCAACCGTGGGAAATTTGAGCACATGGTATCATCAGAGAAAAAAACTGATGATGATCGAAGGATGAAATGGGTGTCAAGTGCACATGTTGGAACAGAAACTGAGGAGGATGCCCGGGATCACTGATAACAGCTGCATCCTTGTCCTCCCCAGGAGGCTAGAGGAACCTGGGTTGAGTGTTAGCAGGCACATTTCTTCTGAATCCTACATACACAGGACCCATCTGTGGCAAACCCTTCAAGAGGCTGGGAGTGACCCCAAGGTCATTTGCTACGTGATTTTCTCTCAGTGATGTCATTCTAGGGACTCTCCATGTATGCAAAGGCAACTATATTGTGAACTATTTTCAACAATAGGAGGCTTTCTATATCCAAATTCTACCCCTTTAAGCCATTTCTCAATTCCTTCCACTCCTAATATGACAAGGAATTTGCTCTCCAGAAACAAAGATGACAGAAATAAAGTTAGAAACATGAGACACTATCAAAGCCAACCCAAAAGACCGCTCTAACTCTTCCTTATCGCAAAACCTGGCTTGGCCGACACTGTGTCTGCTCCTAGACATCACTTAACAAAAGGCTTGAAAAACTTTTGCAACAATTTATTTAAAGAAAATTCCATTTCCAGTATCCTATGACTATATTCCAAGGTAATAAAATATAAATGAGAATAAAGAACAAGCTAATAAACTGAATTGAAGGCTGCATTTCAATAATAAGGTTTGAGCACCATTTACTAGCTGCATAGCCCTCACTCTCCCAACTTCTAACATTGGCTGAATTACTTAACAGAAATGAAAGCTCATATTGCTTCTGTTATTATCTGATACAGATGCTTTTTGGAGCTGAACAATGTGACATTTGCTTCAGAGCACTTGTATCTAATCAATACATAATGCTAAATGTGATTTAAAATCAATTTAATTGTACCATGCTCTCCCGTGAGTCAAGAGGCAAACAAAGGTATCATTTGAGACATGAAACCTCTCAGCTATTTCCCAAAGAAATCATAGGTCCCCTGCTTCAAATGGGGTCCAAGTAGTACATACAGTCAGTTTATACTACAAACTTCACATTTAAAGAGAATTGTGCTGGGACAAGTAGGATGCGGTATCATAAAAGACATATTTCAACTGTAGTTTTTCAATTTCAAAGCAACATAACTGTTCAAAACTGGCTTACATGTTACATTTTTTCTCCATATTACAGGAAGCTTTAAAAGATTAAATATGTAATAGATAGACTTAATTTTGCCAAGTCTTAGATACTTTCTCAATATATATAATCTGATACAGAGTATTTTCGATGACAGTGGTACTTCCATAAGATTTGTAGCAATCACACACATACACTGAGCCAGTCTTGAATGTTTGTAATGATTGAGACTCAGCTACCCAGACCACCCAACCATCTGACAAACGGTTACACTGACTCTTGACTCAATGAAGATTGTGTTATTTATTCCCAAGGAAAAAGAGCCAGAGAGAGATTCTCAAAGGAGCAAATTCAAGACATACACATATGATAATATAACATCTCTGGAAACCCGACTATAAATGAGAAGCCTTGCGCAATTTCAAAATTATCATTAATCTGCATATGAATTCCGGTGCCTATCTTTGGCATTCTGGTCACAAAAACAACATTATTAATTAAATCAATTATTTGTGGTTGACCTAGATATATCCTGTGTGCCTTTTCCTGTTTGCATTTAAGCAACTGTGTGGCTACAGTCTGTAAATAATAAAATTTTTAAAATTTCTAATAAAATGGAAATAGTCCCATACAATATGCCCTCACAAAACCTGTTTTTAAAACTTCCATTTAATTGACAGAGACAGACAATGAAACCTGCATTAAAAAGACCACCTAAAGTACCAACTGAAGTTAATTGAGACGGAAATGTGTTATTTTATAAGAATAAAATAAAGGTTATTCACACATGATCATCTCTGATTTGTAAAAAAAAAAAAAAAATAGCTATCAAAATTAGGGCCAGGGCCATGGCTCACTAGGCTAATTCTCCGCCTGCGGCGCCGGCACACCGGGTTCTAGTCCCAGTCGGGGTGCCGGATTCTGTCCCGGTTGCCCCTCTTCCAGGCCAGCTCTCTGCTGTGGCCCGGGAGTGCAGTGGAGGATGGCCCAGGTCCTTGGGCCCTGCACCTGCATGGGAGACCAGGAGGAAGCACCTGGCTCCTGGCTTTGGATCTTCGCAGCATGTGCCAGCCACGATGCGCTAGCCGCAGCAGCCACTTGGGGGGTGAACCAATGGAAAAAGGAAGACCTTTCTCTCTCTCTCTCTCTCTCTGTCTAACTCTGCCTGTCAAAAAAAAAAAAAATTAGCCTATTTTATGGTTCATGTGTTTGAATAGAATGAAAAAGCAAAACTCTACAAAGTTGAATTTAGGATGTTTTCAGAAGTTGTCACAGCTTAAAAACATGAAGAGCACTAACAGAGTATACAGAAATTTTGTCTCAAGTATATTCTTACAAGTGATCCCATATCTCATCTTCCCTCTTGACCCAAGATTGAGACTAAATTCAGTTGTATTTATTATGAAACACTGATGAGATATTTTGCAATATTTTTTCTGTGTTGGGTCTTTGAAATCTAGTGTGTATTGTCTGCCTGGAGCACATGAGTTTTGACTAACCACGAACCAAGGGCTCAACGATGACAGGAGGCCAGTGGCTACCCCCTTAGAGCTCACAGACTCTAGATGCTTGCTCAGGGCATAATAAACCAGGTGAACCTATGCAAGTCATTTGTCAAAAGGCAAATGAGGAATTATCAAATACCTAGCAGGGATCAACAGTTTATCCACTGCACCAGTTTACATTCCCACCAACAGTGGATTAGAGTACCCTTTTTCCCACACCATTGCCAGCATTTGTTGTTTTTTAATTTCTATATGAGAGCCATTCTAACTGAGTGAGGTGAAACCTCACTGTGGTTTTGATTTTACATTTCCCTGATCGCTAATGATCCTGAGCATTTTGTCTTGTGTCTGTTGGCCATTTGGATTTCCTCTCTTGAAAAACGTCTGTTCAGAATCAGCCCTTAAGGCATTCAGATCTGGCTAGAAAGCCCATGAGAGTATCTCAGGCATGGAAAGCCAAGACACCGTGGCAAAAAAAAAAAGGACCTAAGTGAAAGATCTATGTGAGTGAGGTCTCGGTAGAAAGGAGGAGGTACCTTTCTCTGAAGGGAGGCGAGAACTTCCACTTTGACTATGACCGTGTCTAAATAAGATCAGAGTTTTTGGACTCAAAAGACTTCCATAGCCTTGGTAGCTCATGACAAGAGCCTAGGGTAAGGTCATAAATAAGAGTATCAATTGTTAAATCAACAACGGGAGTCACTGTGCACTTACTCCCCATGTAGGACCTCTGTCCTTAATGTCTTATATGATGCAAAGTAATGGTAAAACTAGTACTCAAACAGTACTTTATACTTTGTGTATCTGTGTGGGTGTAAACTGTTGAAATCTTTACTTAATATATACTAAGTTGATCTTCTGTATATAAAGATAATTGAAAATGAATCTTGATGAAGAATGGGATGGGAGAGGGAGTGGGAGATGGGATGGTTGTAGGTGGGAGAGAGGTTATGGGGGAAAAGCCACTATAATCCATAAGTTGTACTTCCAAAATTTATTTTTCTTAAATAAAAGTTTAAAAAATAAAAAATAAGAATGTATACATTTGTATATATGAAATTTCTACATATGAAATGCATGAAGTTTGTGTTCCTTAAATAAATTATTCCTTAAAATTTTTTTTTATTTTTTTGACAGGCAGAGTGGACAGTGAGAGAGAGAGACAGAGAGAAAGGTCTTCCTTTTGCCGTTGGTCCACCCTCCTCCAATGGCCACTGCGGGCGGCGTACTGCGCTGATCCGAAGCCAGGAGCCAGGTGCTTCCTCCTGGTCTCCTATGTGGGTGCAGAGCCCAAGGACTTGGGCCATCCTCCACTGCACTCCCGGGCCATAGCAGAGAGCTAGCCTGGAAGAGTGACACTCGGGACAGAATCCGGCGCCCCAACCAGGACTAGAACCCTGTGTGCTGGCGCCGCAGGTGGAGGATTAGCCTATTGAACCACGGTGCCGGTGCCGGCCATAAAATTTTTTTAAAAAGCAAACAGATATACTAAGCTGAATAAGTTACTTTAACATTAATTTTACTTGTTTCTATTTAGTGTTTTAACATGCCCACCAAAAATTTTTTAAAATGTTATTTGTGAATGATACTATATTTCTATTGCACAGTACAGATATAAATAAAATAAAACAAAAACAAAGATGTTCACCCACAATTCTGGCTAAGAACATTTCCTACTATGTTAAATGATCAATTATCTCTTTCTGGATGAAACATACACATTTTAATATGGAACACATCGCAGCGATCTGATAGAAACCATGAGAAACGTGTGCCTTCTATCATCAGGATTATTTTTCAGATAACAGCTGTTGGCCCATACAAGCAGGAGACAGTTTTTCCACATAGCACCGAGTACCAACATTCCATCATGAAACACAAAGTCATTCTCTCGGGGCTCTCCCCACATGCTCTCCATCAGCAGCAAGCTGTGCAATTGCATGAACTCTTAAAGTGGGTACCAAGTCCGAGTGGCTTCCTGGCTGACTGCTTTGCCACCTGTCTCTTAACAGGGCAAAAACAAAGCACTCACAGTTGGTTGATGCAGAACCAAGTGAAACAAGATCTGGACAAAACCCTACTCAAACAAAGTCTCAGGTTAATGGAAATATGGAAATTGTTTAGTGACAAGGTTAGAAGAAACCACCTTAAAATGCCTGGGGGGGGGAACTTGCTATCTTTTCTGTTATCCGATACTTTTTAACTAGCTTTGAGTTTCTGCACAAATTTCAAGATTGCACCTTGTGCTCAAGAACACCTCAGCTGTCAAAATCTACTTAAAGTTGTGCTTTCCAATATGGTAGCCACCTGCCACATGGCTATTTACACTGAAATTAGCTAAACTTAAAGTTATACATCAGTTATTCAGCCTTAGTGACCACATATAGCTAATGGTATGGTAGGCAATGCAGTGCAGAATATTTCCACCATTGCAGAAAGCTCTGTTGGAAAGCATTGAATTGCATAATAATGGGCAGTTAAAGGTAGCAAACTGGGAAACTTACAGAAGTGAATAGTGTAGAGAAAGGCCAACAGTCAGAATGCAGATTAATAGACATCTTCAGAAGAAAAAAGAAAGCACATCATAGTAGTAAGGTTATATCAAACTAAAAAAAGAAAATGTCATTGTTAGTTTGGTAAATTCATGTGTTATACTTGGAGAGGTAGACAAAGAAAAAGTAAATTAAGTAGAGAAAGATTTCACTAACATATATTGGTTTAATACTTGCCACAATGACACACACAGTGCAAAAGTCATTCCTGGTGAATAATGCTTTGGCTTTTCTATAATGGAGAACTAAGCTCAGTGACATTTATTCTTGGCTAAGTTCATAATTGAGACAATATCTCTCTCCTTAATGTGATAAATTCCAGTGCAACATATAGAATAAATACTGTTCTATCAAAGGACAGAAAACAATCAAAATAAACACATTTTCTATTTTTCTCACCCTCTAGGAAGTGATGCTGCTATATCATGAAGCAAAATTCTCATTTACTGGCTAAAAGGCTGCCCCTGGAATCTCAAAGACTGGGTTGGGGACTTCATTATTTGTATTTACATGAGCATGTGCTTAGTCTTTTCTTCAAAACTTGAACAAGACAACATCTCACCAATTCCCAGTACAAACAATTTCTTATTAAAGGAATACTTCACGATGCTATCACTCTCCCTCAGCTGCCAAAGACTAATTTAAAAAGGCATAGTATATGCTATCATAATGTATACAAATAAGCATACCCTAAGTGACAAAATTATAAAATTATGGGCTGACCTGTGCTGTGGCTTAGCAAATTAAGCTGCCACACATCCTATCTGGATTGTGGTTGGAATCCCAGTTACTCCACTTCAAATTCAGGTCCCTGCTAAAGCACCTGAGAAAGCAGGGGAAGACGGCCCAGGTGCTTGGGCACCTTCCCCCCAGGTGAAAAACCCAAAGGAAGCTCCTGGTTTTGGCCTGGTCCTGACTTCTCCAGCCATTTGGGGAGTGAACCAGTAGATGGAAGATCTCTCCATCTCTCCCTCTCAGTCTCTTGTAATCCTTTCAAGTACTTAAAACCAATCTTAAAAATAAATAAATAAATAAATAAATAAGCCTATGGTAACTGCTCCTGTTCCCCATAGGCTGTTTCAACAGTGTGTAAGTTACTAGAGTTAGACTGCCCACAAGTTCACCACAGTGACTCGCTTTGTTGAGCCCTGCCTCTGACACTGAAGGAGAACACTGAAATCCAGACAGAGCCCCAGCTTCCTTGACAAAACCTCAAGAGATGTGAGGCCACCTGGATTTCCACAGAGCCCAGGAATAGCTAAGAGTCTGCAAAGACTAGAATGTTTAAGGACATTTTGTTATCATAAAGAAAAAAGTTTGCTTTCCTGGGCAGTGAGTACAATCAAACTCAGGAAGTACTTGGTGAGGGCACTGAAGTATAGTCCAAAACACGTCATCATCCAATATGGTTAAGATCCAGCATTTGGTTTTTAAAAATCTAACACCTTGGGGCCGACGCCCTGGCACACTAGGTTAATCCTCTTCCTGCAGCACCAGCATCCCATATGGGTGCCAGTTCTAGTCCCAGTTGCTCCTCTTCCAATCCAGCTCTCTGCTGTGGCCCAGGAAGGCAGTGGAGGATGGCCCAAGTGCTTGGGCTCCTGCACCCGCATGGAAGACCAGGAGGAAGCAGTTGGCTCCTGGCTTTGAATCGATGTAGCTCCAGCCATTGTGGCCATTTGGGGAGTGAACCAACAGAAGGAAGACCTTTCTCTCTGTCTCTCTCTCACTGTCTATAATTCTACCTGTCAAATACATAAATAAAATCTTTAAGAAAAATCTAACACCCTAATGTTTGCTTGGAAAACAACATTGTAATATAAATTTCATTTTTCCCAATTGTGTAGAGACCTTGAGCCAAGACATGGTAGAAGGCAGGATAAAATGTGTTCTCTAGAAAAGACTCCACAAAAAGAAATATAAGTAAATTCTGAATTATGAAGATTCATAATAGGAAACTGCCCAAATTTAAAAATATTCTAATTCAAGGCTGTAGCTTTTCCATGAGTTGCTACTTCTCTAACTTGGTAACAATTTGTTAAATCATGTGTGCTTGACTTCCAGTCAGAGTCTACCATGAAAAGTCTTCCTACAAGTCATCAAAAGATTTCAAAACCTCAATACATTAACTCAAATATATGAGAGTATTTCAAAAATTCAGGGAGATGAAATAATGCAAAAATTTTTGAATCCATGCTTAGTTTTTTCCCAATATGCATTTTTATGAACTTGTTAAAGACTCCTTTATGTATAGGTTTCATAAATTTGTTTTGCTGCAAAAATCTTTGATTCCGTTTTCCATAAAGTTCTTGAAGTACCTCTGTATGTGCCAGATTCTTTTTTATACCTTGAACTGTTGTTTGAAAACAGGAAGGAAAATAAAAAGCATTGAGAAAAAAAAATCCTCTTTCACATGTTATCCTCCAAAAACAAGCTCAGGAAACAAGATTACTACATAAAAACTTCTGGTCACTAGACGTTGTAGCTGGTGCCCAAGAAGGAAATGGCACATGGTGTTTTCTACATGATATGACATCTCTGAACAGCTCAAGTAAATACAAACCTACGTAGCACACAAGGTGGCACTGTGATGGGGCATGAATAGTCTACTTACGTAGTACAGCATTTACATTACTAACTGCTACATAAAGCACCGATGGCAAAGCCAGCCTTTCTTTGGGACAAAGGATGGTTGGGTGAGTGGACAGAGAGAGATGAGACTCGAACCTCAGCATGCCACATCATAGCTGCGTGGCTTCAGTCTCTCCAACTCTCAGGTAGACCCAACAAGGTGAAGGAGAAAGCTAACGAAACCACAGGCGACACTATCAGGAATGAAGCTTGTGAGGGAAAGAGACACCATGTGTTCTCCTACACCACACTTCCACACAGACTTCACTTACAAGCCTCCACATGTGATATGTCTGTCACTTGCATGTTCATAAATACATGTGTAGTTTTATTATAAATATACATAGCTATAATACATGAATATGCATGCACATCTGCACATGTGCTCATATTATTTTCTGTTCTTTTCTAATATTCTCTACAGATGAAATTTTCTTCCCCTTCTATATTTGGATCCTAGGATCTAGGGGCTGGCATTGCGACGAAGCAGGTAAAGCCACTGCCTGTAGTGCTGGCTCCTTATATGGGCACCGGTATGAATCCCAGCTGCTTCACTTCTGATCCAGCTCTCTGCTATGTCCTATGAAGGCAGTAGAAGATGGCCCAAGTGCTTGGGCCCCTGCATCAACGTGGCAGATCGGGGGGTGGGGAGGGGATCTCCTGGCTCCAGATGGGTGCAGCTCTGGCCACTGTGGCCATTTGGGGAGTGAACTGGCAGGTGGAAAATTAACTTTCTCTCTCTCTCTCTCTCTGCCTCTGCCTCTGCCTTTCTGTAACTCTGCTTTTCAAATAAGTAAATCTTAAAAAAAATCTAGCTTCCCCAAATCTCTCCAATACTTGCTAAATGAAGAGATTCATTGTGATCCAACATGCTAGATTTCTGACCCACATCTGAAAACCAAGGGAAATGGCTAAAATTAAGACTTTCTTTTCCAGTTCTTACGCTCGCACCAGTCACCAGTAACTTCTTGGAATTCTATACTCAGGCAGCCTTTGCGGCTGACGATCAGCGCTCGGCACTTCCAGTACATGTCAGAGGGACTCAAGCCCATCCACTCATCCTGGCTCTTACTTTCATTTGCCCTCTTGAAATGTATTTCATGCCTCTTAAAGAAGAGCCCCATCTGCCAGAAGGAAACATTTGTAACCAACATGACAAGAGAGGAATCCCTAGTCGCTAACAGCTGTGAATCCAAACATGAGCGACTGAAATTAACCACACTTGCCTGGGAACAGATGTGGACGCAGCCGCTCACCCCAGCCCCTAAGCCTCCCAGCCCCATGTGTACCTCACCTACAGACAATGTGGTGGGACCTGTTCTCACCTTGCTCTTCACGCTCATTCTCCACGTTTCCCTCAACAAATGCAGTTTGAAATTAAAAAAAAAAAAAAGTTTAGGATTCTTTCTGTTCTCAAAAGGGGAGATTTTGAAAGTTGCCAATCACTCACTGGAAGCTGACTCAACAGATGGGTTTTGACACCCCTGGTTTGATTTTAAATGCAAACATGTCAATTTAGACTCTGGCACAGGGTTTGGCTTTTCTTTCTTTTTTTTTTTTTTTTTTTTTGCCTCAAAATCTTTTCTAGGGTTTTTTTTTTTAAGTTTTGTTCTCTGAACTCAATTGTTCTTACATTAACAATTAAAGCAATGGAGATCTTATTACAGAAAGTTATGTAATTACTATATTTTAACACAACAGTTTTAAAGAATCTTAAATCATGTCTGCAAATGCCATGCAATAAATTGCAAGAAAATACACCGGTAATCTGAAGGTGCAGGTGAGGTTGCAAATTTATGAGACTATAAAGGTAAAAAAAAAAAAAAAACCACACAGCTGGGCTTTCTTGGGGGGCTCCTTCCATAACTGACAGCAAGTAATACATTCTTACAACCAAAATTACAAAGTCACAGGGCCATTGCCTGTGATCTTTGTTCTGGGGTCCACAATAGACACCAGTATTCATCTGTTTCTTTTGTTTTTTTCCTTTCAAAATACATTGAATTTATCATTATTTTAAAGGTTTAAATAATAGGTACACAATCTGAGTCTTGGCGTGTCTACTACTATTTTAATATTTATTTATTTATTTCAAAGTCAGAGTTACAGATAAGGAGAGGCAGAGGCACAGACACACACACACACACACACACACACAAAGAGAGAACTCATCCATCTGCTGGTTCACCCCTAAATGGCTCCAGTGGCCAGGGGCTGAAGCCAAGAGCTCCATCCTGGTCTCCCACATGGGTGTGGAGGTCCAAGCACTTGGTCATCTTCTGCTACTTTCCCAGGCACATTAGCAGGGAGCTGGATCCTAAGTGGAATGGCCGGGACTCAAACTGGCAGCAGCTTACCTGCTATGCCACAGTACCAGTCTCAGGCCTCTGCACTTCTAAACCAATTTCGCATTAATGCATCCCGAGAGACAGCAGATGCTGAGGGTGCAACAGCTTGGTTCGTTACCACCCACATGGGTGACCTGGATGGAGTTCTAGGCTCCTGGCTTTGGCCTGACCCAGTCCTGATTATTGCAGGTATTTGTGAAGTGAACCAGTATATCAAAGGAATCTCTCCCTCTCTCTCTTTTTGCGTATGTGTGTGGGGCTGAAAATACATGTTGAAAAAAATAAATGATACAATTTAAAAATGAGTTAATTAAATCTGTTCAAATACAATACCATGTTTTACTTATTAAAACTATTTTATCAAAAAAGATGTTAAATATTATATATTTTATTATTTTAGATTATGTATTATTATTTATTTGACAGGTAGATAAAGATTGTCCATCTGATGGTTCACTCTCCAAATACTTCAAATAAATGGGCTAGTCCAGGAAAAAGCCAGGACCCTGGAACTGAGTGAGGCAGGGATCCAAACAGCTGAGCCATCATCTACTGCCTCCCAGGGTGCACATTAGTAAGAAACTGGAATCAAGAGTGGAACTGGACTTGAACTCATGCTCTGTTGAATGACCTCAGAGAGTCCCAGGCAGTATCTTAACCCCTGTGCCACATGCCTGCTCACAGCACTGTATTTCAAACTCACAGATACATGAATTCTGATGAAGCCTAGAGAACCTTATCCATGTGGAACAGATAAAGCCAACACTGAATGGGAAAAACATTTTCGATCACAGATCATATTTATTTGTAAATAATCTACTTCATTCTAAAGTCTAGGTTGGGCAACAAGCCCTGAAAGTAACACATCACTTGCAAAAACCAATCAACTTTCCCTATTTTTTTTTTAATCCGAACTCCCTCTATCACTCCCACTTTTCCCTCCCTGTAGTAATTCGTAACCTGTTTTTTAAGTAGTTTCAATCTTCCTGAAATTTTAGAGTAACAATAACTTCCATTTCATTTATCATGAACTACAGTGACTTTTTTTTCTTTCTGGTCACTGTGGGTTTTCTAACCCACAGGTAGGATGAGGCTGCGTGTAAGGCTTTTGAGGAAACACAACACCTTGTCAGTACTGTGCCCACAGCATGGGATCAGTAAGCAGGTACTGAATGAGCAACTGCACACGTGTGAACAGAAGTAGCCTTTGCATGAGACGCCTACCAAGCAGTCCTGCAGCATGATCTGAAAAGCACTTTTAAAAACACTGCCTAGCCACTTGACCTGGCAGATACCTAAGAGGGCCTGGGGTTCTCAACACAAATTTATGATAATTTTGTGTTTGTATACTGAATGCTTATCATGGTATTTTTTTGCAGCAAAATGGATAAACAGGAGATCATTATGCTAACTGAAATAAACCAAAGAAATCAAATACTGCTTGTTCTGTATGGAAGATTACAAAAAAAGTTAATAGAAACATAGATTAATAATGACTACAGGCTGGGAAAGGTAGTGGGGAGAATGAGACAGAGGCTGTGTGACAGGTGTAAAGGCACAGTAACATGAAAGGAAGATGTTCCAGCGTCCCACAGCATAGTGGGGGTAACTTCAGTTCACAATAATACCTACTTTATGAAGAATTAAATAAAGGAGCTCAACAGCATCAACCCCTCAAAAATGATAAGGAGATGGAAATTATTTGATCAGTATTTGTTGCATACATGTTGAAATAATAGAGCATACTCCATAACAAATGTACAGATACTACATGTGAAATCAAAATTAAAAAAAAAAAACACTGTCAAGCCAAAGATGATTATGATGATTCTACTTAAGGAGCAAAACAGAAATAAAATGAAAAATTTATTGCAATAAAATAAACATAACATAAAATTTAGCACCTTAGCCATTTCCAAGTACCACTATGAAGCCTTTAACAATGTTAACTTTTTGTTCAGACCAAGGACAAGATGACCTACCTGATTTTACACAGTTATGAGACTCCTTTTCCTTCAAACAAAATACGAAGACTTAAAATCAACATGGGACACAGTAGCCTAAGAACTTTAAGAATGACAAAATGATGAATTTGAAAGAAGAGTTAAAAATTAAGGCTCAAAGAAAGATGTTTCCTACAGACATTGAAAGTTGGGTATGACACAAAGTAGTTAGAAACAAAGGTGTTAAAAAATTTGGAGAGGCCGGCGCAGTGGCTCATTTGGCTAATCCTCCACCTGCGGCGCCAGCAGGGGTTCTAGTCCCAGTTGGGGTGCTGGATTCTGACCCGGTTGCTCTTCTTCCAGTCTAGCTCTCTGCTGTGGCCCGGGAAGGCAGTGGAGGATGGCCAAGTGCTTGGGCCCTGCACCTGCATGGGAGACCAGGAGGAAGCACCTAGCTCCTGGCTTCAGATCGGTGCAGCACACTGGCTGTGGCAGCCATCTGGGAGGTGAATCAATGGAAGGAAGACCGTTCTCTCTGTCTGTCTCTCTCTCTCTCTCACTAACTCTGCCTGTCCAAAAAAAAATATTGGAGAGAAAATTGGAAATATGCTCACATTTGTTGGCTTTTAGGCAGCACCTGTTATAAGACATACTTTAAGACATCAACCCAGGGAATTTCTCATCACCCTTTTGGTACAGCAGAAGAGTTGCATTGCTTACCCATATCTCCTAACTAGCAGAGTCTACATTCAAAATTGCATTGACAGAATCCACATTTACACAGGTGGGACTCTGCAACATTGTCCTCTCATTGGAAGCAAGACTGACATCCTCTAAAAGCCAAAACTGAGTCGACAGAGGTGTGTTTAGAGTAGAAACTGATGGTTACCTTCATGAATCTTCTTTCCTCATTGGCCCTACTCTTACTCAGGCCCTTGGATTGCCCTATGCTCACACTCTTAGGAAAGGAATGTGACAAAGCAGAAAGTTAATAAAAAATCCTTGGTCTTGCTGGCTTTTGTTTCTCAATACCTAGCATCTGAGGCAACAAATTGAGTTATATTGTCACTCCCCATCTTCGTGGAGGAACGACACAGGACCCTGCGCTGTTCTTTCGTCTGCTCGGCCCTCCCCGGGTTTGCTGCTGGTTCTTCCCGGATTGGCTACCGACCCTTCCACCTCCGTGGAAGGGCGGTTCCCCCTGCCACTTTCCCCACTTCCACGGGGGAGCGGCACACCGCCGGCCGGCTCTCTCGGGGGCTGCTCAGATGTTCCTCCAGGTGTTCCTGGTGCATGTTGTCTCTCTCCTCCTTTATAGTCCTCTTCCACCAATCCCAACTCTGCTACCCACACGCCGAGTACGCTGCTCTCCTCCAATCAGGAGCAGGTCCTACAGTTTATTGGTTGAACTGGAGGCAGCTGTGTAGAAGCTGTTTCCTCCTCTCCCAGCGCCATATTGTGGGAGAGCAGATGCATAGAATAAGTCTTAATTCGAGTAACAGTCTAGTCTGAGTTGCTCCCCACATTATATCCTTCATTCAAAAACCCAAAAATAAGATACAATGTAACACCATGATTAAAAATATCTTGTCTTCCTATTCCAATTACTACTCCACTCAGACCACCTGGGCTGAAAGCAGAGCAACATTCAAGAAAAAGCTCTGACAACGAAGATGCTCCCCCGACCTTGCCTGGGAGACAACTAAGTCTTTGGATGATTTCAGGGGAACCAAGAATGGCAGAGACTCACCTTTTCCTGCCACAGGAAGAGTGCTTGGAGAAGGTTATGGGGGTCTTTTCAGTCTTTTCCCTTTAGGATTGCATACACTTCACATTCCCACCCAAAGTTGATCATACAGAAGAAAGAGCAAGGGCCCTTGTCCCAACAAGTGTCATTGACAGAGTAGACACCTCCTGACCCAGATGCTTTGCATAAAGTAACAACATGTGGATCCACAGTGACTAGCCATGACTGCAGAGAGAGGATCAGGGTAGACAGTGGGAGTCTCCTGGGTGTGAAGTAGATAGATGACACTGGGTGTCCAAGGACATGCTGTCTCATACACAGAATATGGACACATACCAGGGAAAAGGGAAACGGAATTCCTAAAATAACCAATGTTTACTCCCATCAACATGATAAAATGGTTGTTTGAAGGGAAAATTCCAGCAAGTGATTCTATTTTATGCACACCCTACTTTGTGCAATGAACTATGCTTTCTGTATCATCTTTCGGGAAGTCACTCAGTAAGTTGAAAATACTACAGAACAATGCTGCATGAATTATTGGTTATGCCAGTGCCTGGGAGACCAACACTAGTATTTCAGAGGACAGTTCTACTCTGCAGACCTGACCGATCTTCTCAAAGCTGCTTCCAAGTTCATAAATGTGAGGAATGGTAGTGGTAGGGTGGGGTAAAGAGCAAGTACAGGGATGGGGCATTCAACTTACCTCATCTTACAAGTGATTAAAATGGACACATTCTTGAGCAGACTCTCAGGTCAAACTAAAGAGGCAGAAGACAATGACATAAACAGGTAAGGTTATACAACTCTGGTTCCTAACTATCCATTCTGCTGTGTGATCACATTCACCTGTAACAAGTATATGGAAGCATGTTGGAGAAAGGTGGAGAATTACCTCCACAAAGGTGACTAATAGCACCTTAATAGCATCTTTTGTCATAACATCTTCAGAAGCCTAATAAATAATGTTTGGTTTGCTTTATGGTATTCTTGGCTGAAATTTAAAATTATTCAGATTGCTGTCATTATCTGTACTCTACTGTACCCACTCTGGATAGAACTGTCCACAGAAACAGTTTTTTTTTTTCCATTTCTGTTTTCATTTCCTCTCTAAAATTCCCAGAATCTGTTCCATTTTGGCAGAAAATAATTTCTACCCAAAAAATGGTGGGCAACTATTCCACTGAGTGGGCTTTTGGTAGCTCATGTTTATAAAACCACGGATCACTTTCTTTTGTGACCTGTCATCAAACATGACATAATGTACTGTGGCAGCTCCAATTTTAAAGATGGCAGTTTGCACTTTACTTGCAAACTCTCTGTCTGCAGTGATCCAGCAGAAGCTGGCCGGCCTCAATGGAGCAGACGGAGAACTGTTAACAGGTTGCCAACTTTAAATTACTGCTGAGTAGCTTAGCGTATCTCTAGAATAATTCCTTTAAAAAGCAATTAATCATCATTTTGAAAAGGTCTTTGGTGAAGTGCATTTTCTGTCTTTACTTATAGGAGGCATTTTACTGGAAACGACTAACGTTTCTCCACTGGCTAACCTGCATTTACTCTCCCACCGTTTTCAACACTGATTGGGGGAAGGGAGTGGCAGAGAGAACAACTAGTGGAAACTTAGCACACTGAAGAGTGTTCCAACAAAGAGAATATGAATGCTGAAGAGTGAACAGTAAGCAGCTCATACAAAGAAGCACTTCAACTTTCCATCTGTCTTCTCCTTATTTCAACAAGTGATCCTTGTCTCCTGTCGGAAGGAGACTGAGAAAATCTTCCTGTTGCAGCATGACAGAGAACACGTTCCAAGGGCTCCTAACTTTTGGTGACATGTCTGCAACCCTAAATTAAACCAGGTTTTGCTATTTGCTGAGGCCATAAAAGCTAAACACTGGAGGAGTAAGAGTGAGTAAGGAACTCTAGACAGCCAAAAGCCTGATTTTAGAGATGTTTCCTAACTTCTTAGAAGACATGTTGACTTTTTTTGTGGTTTTGCAGAGAAGCCAGTAAAAATTATACTAAACTCATAAGCATCTTTCAAGCCTTTTTATTTCCCTAATTAAAAACTAAGCCACAGAAAACTACATTTTAACACTCTTTGGAAACTGGTATCAAATCAGTCTATCAGTTCAAAGAATTTTATTAGCCCAAATATCAAAAGTTTTCAATTTAAGATTTTTTTTCTTTTTAATCATTAGAAATCTCAAATATACAGAGAATTGTATAATGAATAATTTATACCTCTACCACCACCCACCATATTAGTTCAAAGCAAGCCCTAGACATTACTTAATTCTATGTCGTTAGGGAATTCCCTGTGCACGATTACGATCAAGTACTTCAGAATCTCCTAACCCTTTTCCCTCATACTTCAAAAGTTTCAAATCACTTGCTTGACTGGTAATAGGCAAATTACTAAGTTTGTACAACAGGGATAACACATATAAGATGCTCCCGTGACTAGGATCAACTTTATATCCTGTTCACTTCTTGTTAAAGCTGGCCACAGCCTCAGGAAGACCTGAAGCACAGCCTACCAGTTAGAGAAGACATAGGATGTGTCAGGGAATCCATGTGTATTTTTACTACTTCCAGCCATTGTTAAATATTTACAGTGATGCTCTTCTTCAACTAGAAGAATTGTCCATAGGAGAATGGATCCATATGGACACTGTTTTTTCTTTTCTAGTTCACAAAGAACAGACAATGGGTGGGCATTTGCTTAGCAGCTCTGTCAGTAATGAGCATATTTACATGCCATGTCAGAGTGCCTGGGTTTCATTCCTGGCACAAGCTCCTAATTCCAGCTTCTTGCTAAATGGGCACCCTGTGGGGAAATGGTGATGATTCAAGTGAGTTCCTGCCAGTTATGTGGGAGACTTGTATTGAATTCCTGCTCCCTTCATCTGCCCAGCTACCGCAGGCATTTGGGAAGGAACAGGAAGATGGGAGGACTTCTCTGTCTAGCAAAAATAAATAATATTATCTACATGAATAAGGTAATGTTAACCTATGTAAGTAAACAGATCAAACCATAACATTTCAGGAAACAAAACAAGGTGGAAAACCAAGTTTAGATAAGATGAAGATCTATAAAGATCTACCAAATCAAGATTCAGAAGAAACTAGGGCATTACTCCTTTTGTTAAATTCTATCAAGTAGAACAATGTTTCAAGACAAGAAATA